>NC_092873.1:138236455-138838955 GCF_028372415.1 Notamacropus eugenii | reverse complement strand
CTGGCTCTAGTTCCCTCACTTAGCTCCTTATAATCCTAGGCAAAAGCAAGAATACTAGGTTGGGGTGAAGAAGACTGGGTGATAGAGACTCAAGGAGAGTGTTCCATTCTCCAAAACACAGGACCAATTCTCATGCTTCACAATTCCAGCAAGCATTCCTGGTGTAGCGGGCTCTTACGGCTCCTTTACCTCCCCTACGTGACAGAAGAACAACACATGCAGTTTGGTCATTATGCTGCCAAAAAAAAAAAAAGTTATTTGGAGTCATCCAGTTCTAGACCTAAATCAGGGAATCACACACACCACCTCCCACAGACAAAGGGGAGAAAGGAGATGGAGTCAGGAAAAAATTTTAAAGCTTTTATTTACTATCTAGTAAAAGGTAACCTGTGCCATCTCATTAGTTCATTTTCCCTTTTCTTAAAAAGTAGCTCAAGCTGTAAAAAGCTAATTAAATTATTAACATATGGCAAGTGCTAAAATATCATAAATTACCTTTAATATTCTAGTTTAGCAAGATAAATTTCAAAACAAGTTCAGGGATCTAAAGAGACTGCAAATTACACAAAATATTAGATATTCTAAGATACACAAGGCAAATTTTAAAAATGTATTTATATTAGAAACTGGGCAAGTTGAAACAAAGGAATATTACCTTGGTCTCCTACGTGCTATCTGTATATTTTTAAAAAGATGGAAAGTTTAAGAAACTGAAGAAAGAGATTAAAAATAAAATATTTTTATATATTTCAGAAGAAGAAGAAAATACTCTCTGAGACACTCTCAGCCCATAAAATAGTTCAAGAAATTCCACATCAGCATATATATTAGAAATAGCACTGTTTCTGATGATCTGTTGAGTCTCACAAGCTTATATGGGTATATATGTGTGTATTATGCATATATATGTATATGTATACATATATATGTATGTAATAGCAATCAAATATCTCAAGGGATTTCTGGAATGCTAATGAGAATTCTGAACACTCCTCTAGGCAAATGTTTAGTTAACTATAGTAAAGGCTCATTTATTTGTCATTTTATCAACTAAAAATTTCTTTTCAATGGCAGTCCAAGCATTGTCAATACAATGATATTTAATTTTCATATAATGCTAACTCCAAGCAGCAAAAATATAGGACTCCTGAATTATATTTAGTATTAATTATAGTGGTAAGTGTATGTTGTTGTATTACAGTTCTTTCAAAATTCAGAATCAAAGGATTTAGTCACGAACTTTTGAAATCATCTTATTCAACTTCCTCATGAAGAAATAAGCCATGTATGTCAAGTACGTGCCCAAGATCATATAGGTAATAGGTATTAGATTCAGGATAGGAGCCTGAGTCTTCTTACCAAAATTCCAGTGATCTTAATTGGTCATCTATGTATGTATATATCTGTATCTATATCCATATCTATATCTATCTATCTATCTATCTATCTATCTATCTATCTATCTATCTATCTATCTATCTACAGTATTAGAAATTTGGGTAACTAGACTATTGGGTAACTTAAGCACCTTGTCCCCTAATTATAATGTCTTTCTCCCTCCCTCCCTATCATTTTATGGTTTTACATGACACAGATTCTATGAGTACCTAGTAGTGCCCAGAACATTTCAGATTCTCTTTGGCCATAGAAATGGCAACCTTGGTGCAGATGTTCACTCCAGTGAACATCTTTACTTTCTAAACTCCACTTTCTAAAGGAGTAGTAATGCCACTATTACTTTCATGAAATTAAATTGATGTTTGTGGCTGACTGAGTAAAATAATTCTGTCATCTTGATATCAACATGCTCCTAAGAGGCCTTGCTTAAAAAAGTCTATGAGACATTGTGGCATACTTAGCAAATCTCAGAATGCAAAAGAACTGATTAAAAGATCTGAGAAAGGTTCATTGGTTTGTTAATTTTTGCAGTTGTGTTTGTGCTGGAAAATGCGTCTAATTATTGGAAATGGTGTGGCAGGAAAAGAAAGCAAATATATTGCTTGTTTTTAAGCAAGAAAACCTATTACAGGTAATTAGATTTGAAATTGAGTAGCAAGATAAAAGGGAATATGGAGGTGGAGTATGAGGGAGATAATTAGGAATGTTATGAGTCTTTAAAATAAAAGATTAAAAATGAAAACTCCATCCCACTAAATGCTTTGGGGAATTCACTCTTTTTTCATTCCTTGGTTTGATTTTGTATACCAGAAGCTCTCATAAAAATGTATTAGACACACTCTTTACACAATTCTGGAAAACAAAAAAGAAATGGAACAGTGAACTCTTTTTCATTACAAAATTAGTAGCGTAACTTCTTCAAAATTAGTAATGCTTGCGCTATCCCCATTTTACTTTGAAAAGGTTTTGTCTCTATAGCAACATCCATGAATGCAGAAAGAAATGTACCACTGTCAGACCATCAGTTACAAAAAGAAAGGCATGGTTTATTTTAAAAATCCTATATGGTCACTCAGACATATAGTATATGTCACTTTAGAAATACATGTAGCCTAGAGAAGATCTTTTAAAAGTGATTTAGGACTATTTGCTATAGAGTAAACCAGCCTCTTGACAATCACTAGTTGTGTAAGTATATTTAATTAGAATCCTTCAAAAACTGCACACTATTTGAGAAAAACAAATGGAATCTTAAAGTATGCAAACAGAGGTATAAAATGTGAAAACAATGAAAATGAAAACAATTTGATTTTGGTAATAGTTTACCCAGACATCATTTATGTTGTACTAATAAAATTAATTTTCCCAAGAACTTAGAATTCTATTTTGGCTGAATGGTTTTCTATATCAATATAAATGGTTACTGGTACAAGAACTGCTCTGCTAAAATGCTATTGGGAATTTATAGGGAAAGATGTATAGCAAAAATGAATGTGAAGGTGTTCTAAAGTTTCTACCAGAAACTTGAGGTACCTAGGTTAACTCTGTGAAACTGCCCTTTCATCCACTAACCTTCCCTCTCTTCTTTTCCCTTTGAATTTACCTATGCTTACTACTTAAGGAGGCAGCTCCTGAAAAGGGAAAATTCTTATGAGATTACTACTTAACCTCTACCACCCAGCATACCCAAATATTCAAAAGGATTTGTGATCTCATTAACCTGTGAGTTCCCTCTGATGATGCCAATCACAACCCATCCTATTTATGATCTCCTACCAATTCATCCTGGGGGGCGCACCCAAAGTGCAGGTGACCTTTCTTACTTGTTCATGATACTGCTAGAATACCAGTGGAGCACACTGCCTGTTCACCTGTCATCCCTCACCTTGTCATATGGTCAGTTCATATACATACATATATATGCATGTAGGTATATATATATGTGTGTGTGTGTGTGTGTGTGTGTGTGTGTATGTGTGTGTGTAATATATACGCTTAATTACATTTTATACTCTTGTTCTTCAAGTTACTTATTGGTTGTGTGATGGTATCTGCTCACAGCACCTAATATGTGGGTGAAAAAAGGAAAGCCAAACAAAACAAACCGCAACACAACCAAACCAAACAAAAATCATTGATGTGGTATCTACACCAACGTCATTTTGTACAAGATGAACAAATCTTGCACATGAATGCCATTATAGCTCTGCTACCAATGGGCAATAAATAAATTACTCTGAAGAAAAGTCCTTCTTACAGTATATTATAATAAAAGTTGGCTTTTATCTGGCATTTTTAGGGTTGCAAAGTATTTCTTTTCTAGCAGCAGTTGGGTGACCCAGTATGTAAGACCACTAAACTTGCAGTCCGGAAGATTTTATTTCAAATCCTGCCTCAGATCACAGATCACAGGTAGATGTGTGACACTGGGAAAGTCACAATCTCTTTCAGCCTCAATTTCCTCATTTAAAAATAGAGATGAAAATAATAATACCTATCTCATCAGATCGAATGCGAGGATAAAATGAGAAGATACATGCATAAAATATGCTACATAATGGCTCCTTTATTGTTATTTATATTATTATTCATAATTCTATACATCTGAATCTCACAACAATTTTAAAGACGAGAAAGGTTCAAAAATGTTAAGTGATTTGCTCAGGGTATGAGGATAAACATGGCATCAAGGTCAGCTACTGCACTGAAGATAAATTCTTCAACTTGAAAAGGCTACTAACCAAGACCAAAGTGGAGGGAGTGTTGGTGCATGATTTTCTGTTTGCAGATGATTGTGCACTCAACGCAGCCTTTGAAGCCAAGATGCAACAAAGCATGGATCAATTCTCTGCTGCTTGTGCTAGTTTTGGCCTAACAATTAACACCAAAAAAACACACGTACTCCATCAACCCCCACCACATCATCCATATATGGAACCATTGCTTATAGCAAATGGAGAAGTTTTGAATGCTCTGGATAAATTCACTTACTCTGGTAGTGTACTTTCCAGGAATGTACACATAGATAACGAGGTTGATGCTTGCATTTCCAGAGCTAGCTATGTTTGGTAGACTTTGAAGGAAAGTATGGGAGAGAAAAAGTATTAGACTGACTACCAAAGTGAAGTTCTACAGAGCCACTGTGTTGACTGATTGTTGTACAGCTGTGAAACCTGAATGGTCTACCAGCACCATGTCAGGAGACTGAATCACTTCCGTTTGAATTGTCATAGGAAGATTCTGAAGACCATCTAGCAGGAGAAGGGACCAGACACTGACGTACTTGCTTGAGCTGAACTGCCAAGCATTCAAACTATGCTTCAGAGAGAGCAACTTTGATGCGCTGGCCATGTTGTTCAAATGCAAAATGTATGCTTGCGGAAAAGACTGTTTTATGGAGAGCTCACACAGGGCAAACATTTACATGGTGGTCAGAAGAAGCGATGCAAGGATACTCTCTAGGTCTTACTTATGAACCTTGGAATTAATTGTGTGACATGGGAGACACCGGCACAATGTCTCAGTGTGGTGTTCCTTCATCAGAGAAGGTGCTGTGCTCTATGAGCAAAGCAGAATTGAAATAGCTCAAAGGAGAAGCAGGATGTGCAAATTTAGAGTATCTTCATATGGACTATTTGTGCCCAATCTATGGGAGAGCATTCCAAGATTGTATTGGTCTGATCAGCCACAGTCAGACACATTGAAACTTGACTCTA
This sequence comes from Notamacropus eugenii, assembly GCF_028372415.1. Classification (NCBI taxonomy): domain Eukaryota; kingdom Metazoa; phylum Chordata; class Mammalia; order Diprotodontia; family Macropodidae; genus Notamacropus; species Notamacropus eugenii. Next base: position 138,833,841 of record NC_092873.1, on the reverse strand, counting down.
GCATAGTGATGTCATTTTGGTCCTCTTTGAAAATCAAGGGCAACAACCAAACTGATAACTATCTGAGGTGGGAGGGGGAGCCATTTCTTCCTGGCTCCATCCAAGTCCATTCACTACATGATCTAGTTCCAGAGCATCAGTCAGCATTAAGGGCAACATTGGGAGCTAGGAGGAATCTTAGAGGCCATCTGATACACCACCCCTCATTTTATAGATAAGGAAATGAGGCCCACAGAGAAATTTAAAAGTAGACTGTTGCTAAAATGAAGCACAAGATCATTCTCCTAGAGATCATCTAGTCCAATATTTTTTTATTTCACAGATAAGGAAATTGATGCTCAGCTAAATCAAGTGCCCAAGGTCACATAAGTAGTAAGTACCAGAAGTAAAATTTGAACCCAGGTCATCTGACTGCAGAGCTAGTGTTCTTTTCATCAAGTCACAGAAGCTTCTTGTCCAAACCTTCTCATTGATTTTTCTTGATTTAATCCCTTTGCAGTGGTACTTCACGAGATTTCACAGGGTGGTGGAATATTAAGTACGTATCTACATAATCCCTGTCAGTCTTTGTTCATTGATTCACAGACCACACTAAATGCTAAAATACTGGACATAAGCCATATTAAACATATGATTCATTTAAACAACACTGTAGAGATTTTGCAGTGCTTTTATCAACAAACACTTAACAAATGTGACTAATGAGAATAAATATATTATGCTACACTGCATTTAGTAAACACAATTAATAATTTTCTGAAATGTTTATTTTACAGATTTCAATTGTTCCTGACTCTCCCTGACCCCATTTGGGTTTTTTTTTTGGCAAGGACACTAGAGTGGTTTGTCATCTCTTTCTCCGGTTCATATTACAATGAAGAAACTGAGGCAAACAGGGTTAAGGGACTTGCCCAAGGTCACACAGCTAGTAAGTGTCTAAGAATGGATTTGAACTCAGGAAGATGAATCTTCTTGACTCCAGCCCGGCATGCTATTCACTGCACCATCTAGCTACCCTATTATATGGAGTGAAAAGTTCAAATCAATGCTGATAAATCTCTTCTAACTGTGCTTATAAAAGTTCAACAAACAGATATAGATTTTTGTGGCAAATACCACAAGGTGGACCCTAAGTACCAACTATAAAGTTCAAGAAATGCTGCCATTGCTATTACACTAAATTCTACATCTCAGAAGATCACAATACTTTGCTCTCTGCTTACATAATTTCAAGTAGGAATTCCTGACTTCTCTTAGAAATGTGACATCAGATTGTAGCTTCATGTTTGTCTTTGAAACCTCTCTATGGCCCACACCAGCAAACCTACCATGGCACGACATTTATGTTTAATTTGGAATCTAAAACTCCTTATCACTAATTTGGTTAGAAAATTACATTATATCCTTCGAGAGGATTTGTTTTGTCAAGTAAAAATAAGTAGTCCATAAACATTTTTAATCCTTGATAACTGACTTTTTTTATTCTACAAAAATGATGCAATGAATACAAATCATTACTAAGTGGAACTAAAACTTAAGAGTTGGCATCCAGCAACACATCAGGGAAATAAGATTAATTTACAAAACAGAGTCCTTAATGGATGGGTTACTTTCTCCCTAAATGATGAATTTATCAAATAACTGTGCTTGTATTTAATATAGCATCTTGGAGGATGATACTATTAAGGGAGGTATTAGTGTAGAGTGGAATGTGTATGGTAGAAAATGCTTGCAGCCATTTTACCCTATTAAAGTCCTCCTGCTGTTAAGTATATTGTATTTATAAGACCATCTCTTGCTAGAGCACCTGTCACCAGGGCAATCTCAGTGTACTGTACACTTGATCTCCTAGCATGCCCATGAGTTAAGTAGAGAGAAGATATCTTAATTTTATGGATTATGAGACTTGAATCTCAGGGAAGCTAAGTGTTTCTCCTAAGATCATGGGTGACATTAGTACTTACTTGAAAGAAAGCAGAGAAAACTCCTATGCCATTGCCCTACTGACTGGACAATCCTTTTGCCCAGCTGCGTGTACAGAATGGAAAGGACGCAGAAAAAACCACAGAAGTCATTTGCAATGTGGCAAGGGCACAAAGAGACAAGGTAAATATAGTCATAGATATGATTGAACCTCAATCTTAGAAATAAATAAATGCAATGAAAAAATAGATTTGTGGGAACTGTTAACAGTCCTCTTCCCTGAAAATACACAAATCTGAATATTGATAAGATACTTTAAAACTGATTACAGATATTCCTAAATATATGGAACTGTGAAGAGTTCTGGACTGGGAGATAGGAACCCTGGGTTCTGGTTTATTTCAGTCACTTATTAGCTATATGATTTGAGGCAAGTTGTTTAACTTTTCTTGACCTTACTTTTCTTATCTCTATAATGAAAGGATTAGACTGCATGATATCTAAGGTTTCTGATTTTCTAATTCTATCACTTTTTTAAAAAGACTGAACCTGTGATCTTATTGGTATAAAGAAATCCCAGTGAGGAGATTCTCTCTATTAAAGAAGGTCAGTGGTTAGTCTGTATTCTGGGGACTTAAAGAGTCTCCTGGGACACTGAAAGGATAAGTGATTTGCCCAAGATTACATAGTCAGGGTGTATCAGAGATGGAACTCGAATCCAGGAGACCCTTACTCTGAAGCTTTTTAGTGCAGTAGATAGAGTGTTTGACCTGGGGTTAGGAAGACCTGAATTCCAATCTGTCCCAGACACTAATTGTGTAAGCCTGGGCAGGACATTTCGATTGTCTGTCTCAGTCATGTAACCTCTGTCTGCCTCAATTTTCTCATCTGTAAAATGAGAATTATAATATCAACTACCTGCCAGGATTGTTGTGAGGATCAAATTAGTTATTTGTAAAATGCTCAGCATAATGTCTGGCACATAGTAGGCACTTAATAAATGTTTCTTTCCTTGCTTAACTTCTTCTCTATTCACTAAACCCCAATGTCTCTTGGATTCTATGACTTGAAGTCAATAAATTAGGTTAAACCAATCCTTAGGATTATTTCTGAGCCCAAGGACCACAGTTCTTCATCTCATTATGGATGGTGGTCATCTCACTAAGCAGCAGAGGCCAGAAATATAACTGTCTTCAGGTAAATGTATGGGTTCAAGTGAGATGTAGGACAACTCAGGATTGTAACCAACTGTCTCTAAGAAAATTAGAACCATAGACTAACAGTTAGCAAGCACCTCAAAGACCATCTAGTTCAATCCTTTCATTTTATAGAAGACTGGAGGCCTAGAGAGTCTTGCCAGTGTCATATAGGTTATAAGTGGAAGAGTCAAAATTCTAACCCTTGTCTGTTGACTTCAAATCCAGCACTCGTTTCACTGTACTAATCCTTTACAAATATAACTATAAAACTCAAATAACTAGTGGATACAGTTGCTTAATTTCTCTGGGCCACACAATTAATTTCTTTGTGAAAAGACATTTCTAGCTCCAGTATTCTATGTCTCTCTGATTCCTTAAAAAAATAGAAATAATGTTATTAGTCAGAATTCAAGAACTCAAAAGAATATGAGAATTTAGTCTCACTATTTTACCTAAGCATTATCTGAAATAATTTCCTTCTTCTAAGCTTAGGCCACCACAAACTCTCCTGCATAGAGGATCTCTAAAATTAGTGGCTCTATCCAACTATTCAAATAAGACTCAGATACAAGTTTATTGACTTGGTAGGAGGTCCTTTTATTTGTTTATGTGTCTTTTTCCTAGTCAGGGAGAATTTGGTAAGATAAAGAAGTATGATCACAGCATGATCAGATATAGAGTCAGAATGGGGGTGAGGCTATGGGCAAGTCACTTAACCAAGGCAACTCTCTGAGACAATAAATTTAACAGAAGACACTGATCTACACTGGTGAAGGGAGTGCCCTCACCCAGAAGTTTCCTATACCAATGAAATCACAGATTCAGTCCCTATCCTTGATTCATTTATCATGGAACGTTGTGTAGTCTAAGGACCTGTGGCATCATCTTACTCCCATTCTGTATTGAATTCCATGAGAGAAATGGTTGAATCTAAGTTTTGTATCTCTTCCATCAGTAGGCAAGAAATACATGTTTGCCGAAGGAATGAATAAAAGTGCTCTTATTTGGCTTATAAAATTAAATTCTTTCCAATCCCATGTGATCTAGTGTTTGTCTCTCTTGAGGATTCAGATTCCTTGCTATCCCTGGTCTCTTGGCTTTCCTTTCCTTATGTGCATGCAAGAACATTCTCTTTGCTTACTTCTTACCGCTGGGCTAATTTTGCCTGTGACAGGAGAAGCTACAGCCCTCATTCCACAGCAGGGACTTCTGAAACAAATTAAAACTGTTTATCAGTTGCTTCAGTATATTAAGGCTACTAGGCAAATTTGCTGCTGAAAGCAAGAGTTTCAAATGTGTTTTCTTTAAAATGTGTTTTTAGTAATGGAAAATGCATTCAGTTTTTCAAATAATAGTAGAAGAGGCAGAATTTTCTCCACAAGCAAGGTGGTGTGGTGGATAGAAAGCTCCTCTTGGACTTAAGACAACCTCTGCTCAAGCTGCCTCTGTGTGATTCTGAAAAAGTCACTTAACTTCTCAGTGTCTAGGAACCTCTTAGATACTAAAAGTTGCAGATTAGCATCAATAGAAGTTTCTCCATGTGGGGGTTCTTCTATTAATGAAATCATAGGTCTAGAAAAGAAAATACATACATATATACACACACACACACACACACACACACACACACACACACGCACACTGAACCTCATTTTCCACTGACTTTCATTATAACATTAGAGAGCTATCCCTCTAAAAAAAGGTATGTACCCAAATAACACATTTACAGCTAACAATGGAACAAGCTTTTCAAATGAAGTAAATGTCTGGAAATTTGGGGAATTTGAAAAATTTGTGAAATTGATGATTCAGTCAAGAAAGACTTAGATTGAAAAAAAACCTGGAAAATATCCATAAATTACACAATGATGATTGTGTAACATTATGGTCTTGTAATGAAAAAAATCATCATTTTTTGGGATATGAGTAATTTGTATATTCTTCAAACTACCTTATTTTATCTATCTGATCTGATATTCAAGATAATTGCTATATAATTTCCTTTTGTATTCCTAATACCATATTTATCAACTTCTTTCCGGATAACATAAGTCTTCTAACACTTTCTAAATAAAGTTTGAATTTGGTTTTGGTATGTAATGCTCAGTGACAAAAAATGAGGGCTGAAGTAAGAAAGGCAGACAATGGACTTAGCTGCAATTCATGTGCATGTAGGCATGGCAAGAGTCTCTCTTCACATTTCTAAGAAGAGGGAGATATATAAGCCTTCAAAAATTGTGGAAGAAGTAGGACAACATGATTTCCATAGAATATAGGGCCCTTGAGTTCAGGGTCTGTTTTTCTCATCCCCTAACACAACACCTGACACATTATAAAAGTTTAATAAATACCTACTGGATTGAACTGAATTTCTTCTCTTTTGGTTGCGTCCTACTCTGCTTAATGTCCTTCAACCTATGCAAGCTTTAATGAAATGTGGTAACTCATATTTACATAGCATTTAAGGATTTTATAATACTTTCTTCCCATTAACCCTTTGAAGTAGGTAGTCACTAGCACTACAGATGTTCTAAGTCCAGCCCGGTGTCCCACCAGCTTGAGGTTGGCTGTGGGATCAAACAAACTAAGGTGCAAAATTTTATGTCATTTCAACCAGACTTCATTCTCCAGTCTATACATTCCTTAACTTCGAAGTTCAGCTTCTTTAACTCTTTTTTAAAAAAACATGTCCAAATAAGAAATGTGCAGTTAATAACTCAATGAAGTTTTCAAGGAAACGTATGAGGAGGAATGGATAACTTGATTAGAAAAAGACACAAAATTCTGCTTACTATATGAAGACACCAAAATGGTCAAAAGGTCTCAAATCTCTTAAGAAATTCCATAAAATCGTAATAATATAAACAAAGAATGACACAAACATATTTTGAACACACTATGTAGAGACAAACATTGTAACTCCAGGAAGTTAACAGTTGTTTTGGTAGATGATCCTGTAGGATGCCTTTTACTCATGTAGCTGCCATATTTTGTCCTGTTACACAACTAGTAAGTGTCAGAGGTCAGTTTCAAACCCTGTTCTTCCTGATCTCAAGCACAGTCCACACCGGCTAGTCCACAATGCCACTCTATATAGTGCTTTAAGATTTACAGAGGTCTGTGTTCACAATAATCCTGTGAGGTAGTATAGAAGATAAATATTATTATCCTCACTTTACAAATGAAGAAACTCAAGTATAGGAGGACAAAATGATTTACTTATGGTCATCTAGCTGATAAGTGTCAGAGCTGGATTTCAAACCTAAGTCTATTGACTTTCAGTTCAGTCTTCTTTTCACTATACTGCAATGCCATATACAATGGGTACAAGATTAAACTTGACTTTATTAGGCTTCTACTGAACTTTTTTTTTGTTTTAGATGAGCTCCAGTATATAAGGTGCTATTGCAGTAAAGTTCAATTCTGTTTTTCTGTTTCTCTTGACTTTTTTGTGATAAAAATTTATGAGAACTCTAGATACTTATTTTCATTTGGCAAGAAATAACAATCTTGGTATATTTTAAATATGACCTATATTTACAAAGATTTAAGTAATCTCTGAATTATTAGAAAGAGACATTACTTCTCCCGACCCCAGGTGTTTTCTCTGTCTCTCCATCATGCTTGGAATGTTTTTCTTCCTCTCCTCCTCCTAACTTCCCTGGATTCCTTCAAGGCCCAATTAAAATCTTACCTTCTCCAGGAAGTTTTCCTTGACTTCCCCTTATGCTAGCATCTTCTTTTTGTTGATTATCTCCAATTTAGCTTTCATCTATTTTGTTTGTAAATAGTTGTTTGCATGTCATCTCCCCCATGAGACTTTGAGCTCCTTGAGAGCAGAGATTTTCTTTTGCCTTTCTTTGCATCCATGATGCTTAGCTCAGGGCCTGACTTTTAATAGGCAATTAATAAATGTTTACTGACTCAATGATTAGAACATGAGTTTATTCACTCATTTATTTCAATTTTCTTTTATCCACAAGACAAAGAGTACACAAACTAAATTATAAAATGAGCCCTTTTCCCACTGGCATACCAAAATTCCAATTTAGCCAAGGAAAACACAACAAAATTATGTCCTCCTACAGCTCCAGGTAAGCAATGAAATCTTCAGATATTTGTTCCATAAAAGAGAGAAAATAATTAAGCAGAACATTTATAGACCTTAAAAAGAACTCATTTCAAGTTGCCAGCCCAAGACAAATTATAATTAAAATCTCATGAAATTGCTAGATCGTAACACAATTGCTAGAGGGGCCCTTCCCTATCAACTGGAGAACCACAGTGAGAGGAAGAGGAAAACATGGATTGGCCATCTTAATAAAATTAAGATTCTAGATAAATCTAAAAATGTCTTCTGGAGTGTTAGTATAAATAAATGGAAAATAATGGAAAATATCATTTTAAATTTAAATAATGGCACCTTGCAAAGACTGATATTTCTCCTTTAACTATTAGAAGTTAATTTAGTCACATTCTTAGATGAATGAGACTTCTTTTGGTTTATCCTCTGCTCAACTCAGTGTTGAGTTATCAACTCAAATGATAAACATCTTCAGATAAATGATGCTCAGCAGAGGTGCCATGAGCAGGAAAATTATTTTTCCCATCATATTTATTTTCTAAACAATAAAATTCTATATAAAAGTCCTATACCAACACCTCAATATTGTGTGAGTGGAGTTAACCCTGGGTTCTCAAAGGTTATGCCAGGAAAGTCAAACTCTGATAGATTCTACCATGCTAGAAAGGCTTTGAGTATATTTCCAATGACTAGGGGATGAATTTTTGGGGGACTGTGGTAGATCATGAAACAAAACCACAAAGAGCCCTCAGGCCTTGGTGTCACTTTCCTAATTATATACTGATGGAGGAATGTTAGAAAAGAAGGTCAAGTATGCTAGGAATGATATAATTTTAGAGAATTTAAAATACTAAATCTGTATTTAATCCTAATCCATGATCTTTAACATAATCCTAAAGGATGAGAACCATACCATCATTGACATTCTGACTGTAGATGAAGCTAGAAGATATAACAAAGTCAAAGATAAGTGACAGGTAGGCTCAGAGGCAACAAGGTAAAATTTCATGAGATACTTGGCCATCTCACCTGGCAATACGTTAAAAAACATAAGCATATATACTTCTGGGAAGATAATTATAGATCAAATACCATTATTTGTTGTAGAGAATGAATAAATAGAGAAATTCTATAAAGTACTTGACAAAGTACTCAAGACAAGATGATTAACTGTAGAGGGCCAGTGCTGATGCAGTCTGGAATGTGAGGTACTGTCCAGGTTTTACCTGAGTCTTGTACTAACACGGGTGGCTAACTATATCAGGAAAATTGGCTCACCATCCCCATTCTCAGATATGCAAGGATGAGAAAGTCCTGGCCTTGGCTGTGCCACCCCGAGGCGGTCTCGCCAAGAGGAACTAGATTAGGGAGTATAAGAAATAAACTAAAAATGTTCTTATGGGAATGACCTTGGTTGCTTGAATGTTTTCACGTAAATAATTCTGCTTGCTCGCCTGTAAAAACCTATATAAATCTTGGCTATCCAGTTAATAAATGAGAGCTGTTCTTTACAACTCTTCGCCTGGCCTGTGTCTACTTTTCTTTCATGATCTCTTAGCATTCACAGTTGGCAGCTCCCGTGGCCGGTCTATGGCACTTAATGTTCAATACTTTCAAGGTGAAGTTGGGCACAGAGAATGAGGAAAACTATGTTGAAAAATTTGGAAGTTTGGAAGAAATGAATGAGACCAAAGACATAGAGATGACATGGAAGCCTCAGGTGCATCAATCAATCACAGATACCTTCTTTGAGAACAGAGTTGAAAGGTGCTTGATGTGGTAAATATCAAACATTATTTCCAACAAATAAATAAATGGTTGAATGAATAAAATAGTTAAGTTGATTATGTCTTAACACTTTTGGTCTTACCTTCATATTAGCCCTTTTAGAATCAGCTGTGTTTAGTCAAATAATCAACTGATTAAAGGTAAACATGGATAACAAATTAAAATTAAAAAGATTAAAAAAAGAAATTACAAACTACATCAAACACTAGAGCTCCCTACCAGGTAGACATTAATAGCATAGAAGTGCAAATATTGCTTTAAAGAAAAAGTCCATGAACCTGGGATCCCAGGATAGAAAACTATAAGTGGTACTGCTTCACAAAAAGTGAAAAACAGTTAAGAGAAAAATAAGCCTGGATAGAATTTATTGTGGAATTCATCAAAACCAAGGATTCTTAACCTGGGGTCCATGAACTTAAAGTACATATACATACATACATACATACATACATATATATACGTGTGTGTGTATGTATGTATATATGTAAACACTGATATGTAATCATGTATATGTATATATTCCGATGTGATTGGTTTCCTTTGCAATCCCATGTATTTTATCTTGTGCACTTAAAAACATTATTCTGAGAAAACACCCACAGATTTCAACAAATTGTCAAAGCAGTTCACCACAGAGAGACAGAGACAGACAGACAGACACAGAGACCGAGACAGAGAGAAAGAGAAATAGTTGAGAGCTGCTGATCTAAACCATATTATTCAAAGATCATTTGTAGATGAAAGTGGAAGGTAATAGATCGACATGAAATAGACCAGAACTGTCAGCATTCCTATCTTGATATTTTCTCATCAGCAGCAACAGGGAACGGCTGTGTTTGGGCTTTGCTACTTCAGTACCTTTGAGGAGATGGAAATGGTCCTTGGGAAGCTATAGTCAGAAGAGTGATTGACCCTGCCCAAGTGTCAAGAGAAGCAAATCTGTGATGAAAGTGCTATGATTTAAGAACACTCAGGAACTATTTTTCTTTTTTTATTAATTTATTTATTTAACTTTTAACATTCATTTTAACAAAATTTTTGGTTCCAAATTTTCTCCCCTTTTGTCCCCCCCCCCCAAACACCAAGCATTCTAATTGCCCCTATGCCCAATCTGCTCTCTCTTCTATCATCCCTCTCTGCCCTTGTCTCCATCTTCTCTTTTGTCCTGAAGGGCCAGATAACTTTCTATACCCCTTTACCTGTATTTCTTATTTCCTAGTGGCAAGAACAGTACTCGACAGTTGTTCCTAACAGAGATCCAACTTCTTTACCTCCCTCCCTCCCTACCCCTTCCCTTTGGAGGGCAAGCAATTCAGTATAGGCCAAATCTGTGTAGTTTTGCAAATGACTTCCATAATAGTTGTGTTGTATAAGATTAACTATATTTCCCTCCATCCTATCCTGTCCCCCATTACTTCTATTCTCCTTTGATCCTGTCCCTCCCCATGAGTGTCGACCTCAAATTGCTCCCTCCTCCCCATGACCTCCCTTCCATCATTCCCCTCACCCTGCTTATCCCCTTATCCCCCACTTTCCTGTATTGTAAGATAGGTTTTCATACCAAAATGACTGTGCATTTTATTCCTTCCTTTAGTGGAATGTGATGAGAGTAAGCTTCATGTTTTTCTCCCACCTCCTCTCTTTATCTCTCCACTAATAAGTCTTTTGCTTGCCTCTTTTATGAGAGATAATTTGCCCCATTCCATTTCTCCCTTTCTCCTCCCAATATATTTCTCTCTCACTGCTTGATTTCATTTTTTTAAGATATGAGCCCATCCTCTTCAATTCACTCTGTGCACTCTGTCTCTATATGTGTGTGTGTGTGTGCATGTGTGTGTGTGTAATCCCACCCAGTACCCAGATACTGAAAAGTTTCAAGAGTTACAAATATTGTCTTTCCATGTAGGAATGTAAACAGTTCAACTTTAGTAAGTCCCTTATGACTTCTCTTTGCTGTTCACCTTTTCATGCTTCTCTTCATTCTTGTGTTTGAAAGTCAAATTTTCTTTTCAGCTCTGGTCTTTTCATCAAGAATGCTTGAAAGTCCTCTATTTCATTGAAAGACCAATTTTTCCCCTGAAGTATTATACTCAGTTTTGCTGGGTAGGTGATTCTTGGTTTTAGTCCTAGTTCCTTTGACTTCTGGAATATCCTATTCCAAGCTCTTCTATCCCGTAATGTAGAAGCTGCTAGATCTTGTGTTATCCTGATTGTATTTCCACAATACTTGAATTGTTTCCTTCTAGCTGCTTGCAATATTTTCTCCTTGACCTGGGAACTCTGGAATTTGACCACAGTGTTCCTAGGAGTTTCTCTTTTTGGATCTCTTTCAGGCGGTGTTCTGTGGATTCCTTGAATATTTATTTTGCCCTCTGGTTCTAGAATCTCAGGGCAGTTTTCCTTGATAATTTCATGAAAGATGATGTCTAGGCTCTTTTTTTGATCATGGCTTTCAGGTAGTCCCATAATTTTTAGATTGTCTCTCCTGGATCTATTTTCCAGGTCAGTTGTTTTTCCAATGAGATATTTCACATTATCTTCCATTTTTTCATTCTTTTGGTTTTGTTTTGTGATTTCTTGGTTTCTCATAAAGTCATTAGCCTCCATCTGTTCCATTCTAATTTTGAAAGAACTATTTTCTTCAGTGAGCTTTTGAATCTCCTTTTCCATTTGGCTAATTCTGCTTTTGAAAGCATTCTTCTCCTCATTAGCTTTTTGAACCTCTTTTGCCAATTGAGTTAGCCTATTTTTCAAGGTGTTATTTTCTTCAGCATTCTTTTGGGTCTCCTTTAGCAGGGTGCTGACCTGCTGTTCATGCTTTGACTGCATGTCTCTCATTTCTCTTCCCAGCTTTTCCTCCATCTCTCTAACTTGATTTTCAAAATCCTTTTTGAGCTCTTCCATGGCCTGAGCCCATTGAGTGGGCTGGGATATAGAAGCCTTGATTTCTGTGTCTTTGCCTGATGGTAAGCATTGTTCTTCCTCATCAGAAAGGAAGGGAGGAAATGCCTGTTCACCAAGAAAGTAACCTTCTATAGTCTTATTTCTTTTCCCTTTTCTGGGCATTTTCCCAGCCAGTGACTTGACTTCTGAGTGTCCTCTCCACCCCCACCTCGCCTCCAGATCCTCCCAGCCAGCGTTTGGGGTCTGAGACTCAAATGCTGCTTCCCAGCCTCAGGGCTTTGGGCAGGGGCAGGGCTGCTATTCAGTGTGAGATTAAGTTCAGGTGCTCAGGTCAGGGCAGGGCAGCCTCTCAGGCTCAGTTCCCTCAGGGGGTTTATGCAGAGACCTTCAACAATGGATCCACACTCCTGACTGCTTGGGGAGCCCCGATCTGCTCCCGCCTCCACTGTTGCCTCCCGAGGGGGCCTGAGTTATGGGGGCACCCCACTCCCCTCTCAACCTGCCAAAGAGACCCTCTCACCAACCCCTGTCACCTGTGGGTGGAGGGACCCACACGGCCGCTGGAGATCCCGTCCCTGAAGCCTGCTCAGATCTTCTCCTCTCGGTGCCCCGGCCGCGGCAGGGCTGTGCTGGGCACCCAGTCCGTGGCTCAAAGGACCTTTTGCGAGAGGTTTGCAGGTCCCTCTGGAACAGAAATCTCCTTTGCTCCAATGTTCTGTGGCCTCTGGTGCTGCAGAATTCGCAGTGAGTTGCTGTTTACAGATGTTCTATGGGTTGTGGGTTTGGAGCTATGTGTATGTGCGACTTTCTACTCCACCATCTTGGCTCTGCCCCCTCAGGAACTATTTTTCAAGACATCTCTAGGAGGATTCTAAACTTTATATCTCCTTCAGTGCCTCGTACAATACTCTATGAACATGTGCATACGTGTTTGCTGACTGAGTAAATGAGGGTGATTTTTTTAAGTTAAAAAAAATCACAGATAATATTTTTACCAAAAAAAGGAAACAGAACATCAACAACTACCACACAATTTGCCTATAGTTTGCCAAAGTTATCATTGATGATAACATGAGAAGGAAGCAGGCAGACTTTCAGGGGTGATCATATGTAATCACCACTTTCAGTCATATACCTTACAGAGGTGAGGAGAATATAAGATGCTACCATGTATTCCATTTATTGAATTCAAAAAAGCATTGACTCAGTAGGACAAAATAATAACTGAAACATAGTATCCATGTGTCAAAAATCATACAGATTCCATCCCAGATGTGACCAGAGAGATAACTTTGTTCAACTATCCACTGAGTTTCAACATCAAGCCCTTCTAAGAGGTCTATGGTATAAAGTCCCTTCGCAATCTGTCTCTGATCTGCCTTTGGAGACTTTTTTTACATAGCTCTGCCTTCATTCATTCTCCATGTTAGAAATAAACTGATCCTCCTACTATTCTCCCAACTCAAGATTCCATCTTCAACCTCCTTGCTTTTGTTCACACTGTCCCTTATTATTGTAGTACATGACCTCCTCACCACAACCTCTTTTAAGGGTCAGCTCAGGTACCATTTCCCATCTCCTCAAGTGTGTGTGTGTGTGTGTGTGTGTGTGTGTGTGTGTGTGTGTATGTGTGTGTATGTATGCATACATACATGTGCAAGCACCGTAAGTGTCTCTTAGGTAGATACTTCAGATGGTGAGTAAACTAGTTCAGCACTCAGTAAGAGAAAGTGATAGGATTATATTGCATTTTGGAAACTGCCTGGTGTTTTAAGTAATTACAAAATGCTTCCTAGCATAGAAGTCCATTTTTAAAATATTCATGTTTTTCAGCAATATTATATGTTTGTGAATTATGGAATGCCATGCTTTCAAAAAACTCAAAATTACAGGGCAATAAAAAGATGCATATAATTCCAATCAACACTTATTAGGTGAACTAGGCACTGTGCTGTATGTTGGGAACACAAAGACAAGAATGCAACAAATGGCTTCCATTTGAGGGGTGAAGTTGGGGGAAACAACATGAACACAGAGCAGGGAATACAAAATGTGTATACTTAGATTTCAAATTCACAATGAGGCAGAGCTATCCAGATTAAAATGTTTCTGAGACTCGGGGTGTTTTACTCTTGTATTCACATTTGTATTGTCTTCACTGCCTAGCACAATACCTAGCAAATAGTAGGCACTTTAGAATCCCTGGTTATTAAATGATTAAAGTGATTTCTGGAAGGAGTTAACTAGAGGAACAAGGAAAGGTCTCTTGCAAGAGGCAGTAATTAAGTTGAGACATGACAAGAGCTTGGGATTCTAGGAGGTAGAAATGAGGAGGGAAAACATTCTAGGCATGGAGCTTTATAGCTTGTGGATAAGCATACAAGTGGGTGATGGACTATCATACACAGGGAATAACAAATAAACTTGTTTTGCTGGAACAAAGAGTACATGAAAGGGATTGATGGAAAATCAATTTATAAAGATGTATTGCTGAAAGATTTTTAAAAGACTTTAAATGTTAAATGGAGGAATTTGTATTTTATTCCAAAGGCAATTAGGAAGACCTTAGAGATTCTTTTGTAGAGGACTGACATGAGGAGAACTGTGTTTTGGTCTTTTGGGAAGACCAATTTAGTAGCTGTGTGGAGGGATGGATTGCTGAGAGGAAAGAACAGGGCAAGGAGACCAATGAAGTAGTTATTATAATAGATAATGTATGCCAAAAGTGATGAAAGGTAGACCTAGGGTGCTGTCTGTATGAGTGGCAAGAAGGAGAGGAGACAGATGCAAAGGATATTATGGAGGTGAAATCAATGAGATCAATAGTAATTGATAACTGATTACATTTTGTGGGATAAGGGAGAGAAGATTCAAGGAAGATTCCAAAGTTTTAAACATAGATGGTTATAAGGCTAGTAGTACCTTTAAAAGAAACAGGGAAGTTAGGAGACAAGACGTTTTTACAGAAAATATAACAAATTCTGTTTTGTATGTGTTTAGATATTGAACCACAGATCAGGAATTGGTGTTGTGAAGCTAGAACTTAGAGGAGAGAAGAGGGCTGGATATGTAAATAGATGAGTCATCCTATGCATAAGGGGTATAAGTAGGCTACAGTCTATTATGAATAATAACTTACATTTGAGAAGAGCCATAGAAAACATCATCAAATTAGCGATTCCTGGGAAAGAATGTAGTCCAATCGCAGAAGGCATCAAGATACAAGAAAAACAGATGGATGACTGGGCTCTGCACCATTATCCAAAAAGTATTAAAGGAAGAAGAGAATTGTTTCTGAGGTATTGGATGGATCCTCTGTGGCAGATTTACAGGAAAATGTGGATCAGAATTTCAAAAGATGAGGTCTGAAAATGTAGCTTTCTCCATTAGTGAAGTGAGTGCCCATACTAGTGAGATGACAGAATTAACTAAAAATAAACCAATAATACAGAGAGAGGTCTAGGACTCAGGAAGATGCTTTACCTTCTCTGAACCTCAGTTTTCCAACTGATAAAATAAAGGGTTAGACTAAATAATCTCTGTAAGTCCATGATCACCAAACATATACCTGCATAATTATTCAAGTATAACCCTGACAACTTGACACAGATTATGGACTAATGAAAGAGGATTCCCTGGAAACAAGGAGGGGTGCTGAACTGATATTCCCTGTCCTATTTAGAATCCAGTCAAGTTCATTGGATAAAGGCTTTCAGGTCATGTTGTAGTATGAACTTCAGTAGAAAACAAAATCTATCTTTCCATGAGAATAATGAAAATGGGAAATCAAGTGGATATTTGTCTCAAACACACAAACAAAAGCATAAAAGGATTTGTAGGAAGGTAGAGAGGTGAAATGGATGAAGTGTGAAAATACTAATGAAATCCAAATGAAGTATGCAAGAAATGAAAATTGGAATCATTACGTTCACTCCTTAGTTCTCAGTCCAATAGAAGAGATTCCTGTCTATGGTGGATAGAGGCCTATTTTCACTTTATAATGTGCTAGATAGAATTATAATTCTTTTTGAAAAAAAATCTAATATAATGCAATGGAATGGCACTACAGACCTAAACATGGCAATATGCAGATAGTGGCTACAGGTAACTAAATAGAAATATTAATTTTTTATTGCAAATATATTATTTATGTATTTTTCAGTTCTCAACATTCACTTCCACAGTTATTTGAAATCAAAATTTTCTCCCCATCTCTTCCCACTCCCCCACCCCAGGACAGAATGTACCTCATCCACCCCTTCCTCCAGTCTGTCCTCCCTTCTATTACCCACACTTCTTCCATCCCCCCTTCCCCTCTGTTTTCCCGTAGGGCAAAATAGATTTCTATACTCCATTACCTGTATGTCTTAATTTCCAGTAGCATAGTAAAACATTTTTTAACATTCATTCTTAAAACTTTGAGTTCTACATTTTGTCCCTCCCTCCTTACCCACCCTCATTGAGAAAACAAGTAATTCAATATAGGTCATACATGTGCAACAATGCAAAGCACTTCCATAATAGTTATGTTGTAAAAGACTAACCACATTTCCCTCTGTCCTATCCTGCCTTTCATTTATTCCATTCTATCCCTTGACCTGTCCTCTCACAATAGTGTTTGCTTCTGAGTATTCCTGTCCCCAATTTGCTGTTCCTCTTATTATCTTCCCTCTCCTATCCTCTTCCCCCTTGCCTTCTTGCAGGGTAAGATAGATTTCCATATCCAATTGAGTATGTGTTATTCCCTCCTTAAGTCAAATCCCATGAGAGTAAGGCTTAATTTCCTTTCATTTCCCCACTCTTCCCCTCAATTGTAGAAGCTCTTTCTTCCCTCTTGTATGTGAGATGATTTGCTACATTTTACCTCTCCCTTTCTCCTAGTACATTCCTTTCAATAGTAAATTTTATTTTTTTAGGTATTCTCCCTTCATATTCAGATCACTCCAACCCCTCTCTCTCTCGCTCTCTCTCTTTTATATATATACACACATGCATACATACACACATATACATATACATACCTACACACATATAATATACACATACATACCCATACACACGTATATATGTGTATATATATATGTGTGTGTGTGTGTGTGTGTGTGTGTGTGTGTATGTATATATTCCTTCTAACTACCCTAATACTGATAAAGATCTCATGAGTTACAAATAACATTTTTTCCATGTAGGAATGTAAACAGGTTAACTTTAATGAGTTCCTTAAAGCTTCTCTTTCCTGTTTACCTTTTCATGTTTCTCTGAAAGTCAAATTTTCTATTCAGCTCTGGTCTTCTCAACTAGAATGCTTGGAAGTCCTCTATTTCACTGAAATTTCATTTTTTCCCCTGAAGTATTATTCTCAGTTTTGCTGGGTAGGTGATTCTTGGTGTTAATCCTATCTCCTTTGACCTCTGGGATATCATATTCCCAGCCCTTCTATCCCTTAACATAGAAGCCACTAAATCCTATGTTGTCCTGATTGTATTTTCACAATATCTGAATTCTTTCTCTCTGGCTACTTGTAATATTTTCTTCTTAACCTGGGAATTCTGGAATATTACTACAATATTCCTAGGAGTTTTCCTTTTGGGATCTCTTTAAAGAGGTAATCAGTGAATTCTTTCCATTTCTATTTTACCCTCTCGTTCTGGAATATTAGAGCAGTTTTCCTTGATCATGGTTTTCAGGTAGACCAATAATTTTTAAATTATCTCTCTTAGATCTATTTTCCAGGTCAGTTGTTTTTCCAACGAGATATTTCACATTGTCTTCCATTTTTTTTTCATTCTTTTGGTTTTGTTTTGTAATTTCTTGGCTTCTCATAAAGTCATTAGCTTCCATCTGCTCCATTCTAATTTTTAAATAACTATTTTCTTCAGTGAGCTTTTGAACCTCCTTTTCCATTAGGCTAATTCTGCTTTTTAAAGCATTCTTCTCCTCATTAGCTCTTTGGACCTCTTTTGCCATTTGGATTAGTCTATTTGTAAAGGTGTTATTTTCTTCAGCATTTTTTTAATGTCTCCTTTAGCAAGCAAGTGACTCTCTTTTCATGATTTTCTGACGTTGCTCTCATTTTTCTCCCCAATTTTTTCTCCACCTCTCTTACTTGACTTTCAACTTCCTTTTTGAGCTCTTCCATGTCCTGAGAACACTGCATTTTTTTTTTGAGGTTTTGGATATAGAAACCCTGACTTTTATGTCTTCCTCTGATGGTATCCAAAGGATGGAAGAAAATACCTTTTCACCAAGAAAGTAACCTTCTATAGTCCTATTTTTTCCCCTTTTTGGGCATTTTCCCAGTTAGTTACTTGGCTTTTGAGTCCTTTGTCAAGTGGAGGGTGTCCTCCAGGGACCTGTAAGTTCTCAGTTCCTCCAAGATAGCATAATCAAGGGAACGGAGTTTATTCCTCTCCTGGCCTGTGCTCTGGTTTGGGAGCAACCACAAGAACTCTTTTCTGCCCAGGAGCTATCAGTGGGATTCCCTCTCCACAGACACCACTAGCTTCACCATGTCAGTACTCCTCCTCACCCCAGGATTGCCACTCAGGACTGAGACTCAGATCAGCTGCTCGATTCCCCCAGGGTCTTTAGGCCAATGGCTCCATAAGTGGCTTTCTCACTGACCTTTGAAGCTGTCTTTGGCATTTGTGGGTTGAGAAATCTGGGAACCACATCTGCTACCTGTGATTCTACACCCTGAAACCTCTCCAGTTCTGTTAGTGCAAGGCTGGACTGTGCTCCAAGCCTGGTATGGTAGACAGTTCCTGTCAGCCTTCTAGGTTATCTTAGGCTGGAAATCTCTTTCACTCTGCTGTTTTGTGACTTCTGCTTCTCTAAGACTTGTTTAGAATCATTTTTATAGGTATTTTATGGGCTATGAGGGGAGAGCTAGAACAGGTTTGTCCTTCTACTCTGCTATCTAGGCTCTACCCCCCAGAAATACTAATTTGATGGAAACTCTTACCACTGAATCATAAAGAATAGTGAGGCATCATGAAAGTATTTGAATGAGTATTGCACTTGGGGTCAGAATACCCAGGTTCAAATTCTAGTTCCTTAACAAAAATTTAGAAATTATCTCCTACATGAAAGGCATCAAATTGGTACTGGAACTGTTATTTCATTGGTACAGGGAACTTTCAATGTGTAAACTCTCTCTACCAATTCTGGTCAGTAGGTTCTCTGTAACTTACAGATTTAGTGAGTTGTATAGGGTATTGAGATTAAGTGGTCTGCCCAAGATCTGATAAATGGTGTGTGTCTGAGATAGGACTTGAAGCCTACATACTATAATACATTGCCTCTCATACATTACATGCTTTAACTTAAGCTACTAGCATCATCAGTAAAATGAGAACATTGGTTAAACAAAATCTAAGTTCCTGTTCAGGTTTTCACTCATAATCCTCTATAGGGCTTGCTACTTTTTATATTAGAAGGTACCATTAGGAAACAGAATACCTCCTGTTAATTTTTAAAGAAGCTTTTGAAAATATTTAGATACTTTAAACAAGTGCTTGTAAATTTAACCCTGTCTTGTTTATTTCCTACCCTTTTTTCCATTCTTCTCCTTTCTTTCATGGCCAAACTTCTTGTAAGTGTTAGTAGCCTACATTAGATCCCTTCATTCCTAACTGTCCCCTCTTTCTTTGAACTCCTTGTAATAAGATTTGCATATCAGTGTCACTGCAACTGTTGTTTTGGAGCTTGCCAATATCTTATTAATCATCAGATACTCTTTTCAATCTTCATCTTCATAGGATCTTAGATTTAAAACTAAAATGATCCTTAGAAGTTTTTTGGTCTACGCCCTTCATGTAATAGATGAGAAAATTGAGTGCCAGAGAAGTGAAATGTTTTATACAATTTCATATAGCTAGTAATAAATAACCTACCCTAACCCAACTTAACCATAGCATTTGACATTACAGTCTCCTCATTTGTTCAAAAAGTTCAATACACTATATTCCTTGTACAGATGGTTCTCCATTGAAAAAGGAAATGGCAAACCACTCCAGTATCTTTGCCAAGAAAACCTCATGGATGGTATTGGTGTGCTATGGTCCATGAGGTCATGACAAGTTGGACACAACTGAACAATAAATAACATGCTTCCACACAAATTCATCTTCCACCCCCTTCTATCTCTACACGGTCTCCTTTTGAGATGTCATTTACTCTCCTGACTTCAACTACGATTTTCTTTTTGTAGATGAATAAGCTGTCTTTATACTCAGCCCCATACTTTCTCTTAAGCTTTAATACTGTCTTAAACTATACACTGGACATTTTCATTTGGCTTTCCTGCCAGCACTTCAAATTCAGCATATCTAAAACAGAATTTGCTATCTTCCCCTCAAAACGAATTCCTCTTGCTGCTTATATTATTTCTATTAAAGATACTGTCATTTCCTTGGGTCACTGAAGCTCACAACTTCAGTCATATATGTTTATCAAAGTTAGCTTATGATTTTATAGTATTTCAGTACTACCAAAAATTTCAATGAAGAAAAGATTCTTTGAAATCACTCAGAAGTAGCAGGAAGTAGATAAAAGATGGTGTCCTGAAGACTGAGCATATGGGCTTATGTTTCACATTAGCCTATTTGCATATTAGCCTAGGAGGCTTTTGTTGAAGGTATGGCAAAACTCTATGACTACCTAATCTGCCATATCCAATCAGTTGCTACAGATTTTTCCTCTATAATATCTTTTTTTCCTGTTCATTCCCTTCCATTCCCACTAGTTTAAGTCCCTTATTTTCTCATACTTAAATTATTACATTAGGCCTTAGATGTCTTCCATGACTTGAAAGTCTCCTCTCTTCTATTCATCTAGCACAGTGGTAACCTATTAATCTTCTTAAAGTATCACTTTTGTAGAGTCCTTTCCCTATTCAGAAAACTTTAACGGTTCCCTCTTGTATACCAAATAAAGCTCAAATTACTTTCTCCAGGATTTAAGACCTTCAACAATTTGGTTCTAATCTT
The DNA here is from genome assembly GCF_028372415.1 of Notamacropus eugenii. Lineage (NCBI taxonomy): Eukaryota > Metazoa > Chordata > Mammalia > Diprotodontia > Macropodidae > Notamacropus > Notamacropus eugenii. The sequence goes on along the minus strand of NC_092873.1, from coordinate 138,812,953 downwards.
TCCTAATTTATTTGTCAGTTATTTCCAGTGTTCCAGATAATCCACATTCTTCATATTCCCTAAAAATGTGTTGAACTTTGCCACATCTGTGACTTTCCCTTTTTCCCTCAACCTTCTTCATTACTCCTACCATCTCCATTTCTCAATATCTGAATTGTCCTTCCAGATTCAGATCAAATACCAGTTCACGAGATTCACTCCTCCTCCATATCTGAACAGTATTTGTGTTACATACTGTCTGCATTACAGTTATATCTGTACATGTGTTATCCCTGCTTTTAGTCTGCAATATATTCAAGGATGTAGTAAAATACTGTTTACCTTTCTTCTCTCACATCACCTAGTATAGAACTTAAACAAAGCAGGTATTCAACAATACATGAATGTTCATTGGATCAACTGTATTAATTTACTTAGGATATATGAGTTATACCAGCCAAATATTTTACTTGCCTACCTATGGGAAATTTAAAGAATGAAATTTTCTAGAAAGGCCTTGCCTCTGATACATACTGGCTGCGTGACTGTGGGTAAATCACTTAATTTCTTGTTCCTCATGTCAAATTCAAATAGAAATTGTCCATGCAGGTTGCATACTGACTTATAAAATTAGCAAATTAGCAATATCTCTGTGGTGTATGGGGGTGTTAAAAAGAGGAATAGTACCTCTGGTGTGAGGACTCACCAGCTCTTTTTAGGGCTGTTTATTCACCTTTGGTGCCTGATTTATTTATCCACTTAACAATATTTTCCCTAAAAATAGGAATTGAAAATATAAAGTACAATAATAAACAGTCAAAATTTGTAGTTAGGGAAAATGTTCTCCTAAACTAGACATAAAGTGTACCATATAGAATCCCATTGAGGAGATGGATAATCAGGAAAAGAATAAAATCATCATGGTAAAAGCAGGGATAATGGATGCGAAGTTCCCGTACTGCATTAGTGCCTATGAAATACAAAACAATACTTAGACAGAAGCCTCCATCCCACTGGGTGGGATGGTTCTTATACTCTTTCACAACACATAGTTAAGAATTATAGATGATGACAGGATGTGCTTATCTTACAATCTGAACCTGTGGAGTGCTGTAGAAAAGATTCCTGTATAAATTGGAAAGGTTAAATTTGATCTCCAAGGTCCCTTTTAACTCTGATTATTCAATTCTAGAAAGATATTTTAAATTGAAAAATCGGCTTGCAAAGATAAATTTATCTGGTCACAAAATAATAGTTACATGAAGAAAATAATTATTCTGATAGCAAGTAATTATGACCTAAATGCAAGGGGAAGAACAAAGATGTTTCCCTTGTGTAAAGAAAATTTCATTTTGTTGAGGAATGAAATACCAATGTACAAATTATACAGACATACTGAATGGGAAGGTAGTTCACCAAGACTCTCATTGACCTAATTCAAAAAGCCAATACACAATATTAGCTACTTCAGTATTCCAGATTAGTTTACACACCTGATTAATTTTAGCCACCATCCCCTGCATCTGTGCTATCAATCTCTAAAACACACAGGATTTTTCACACTGAGAAACCTTAGTCTAATGCAGACAAACCTCAAAGTACTATTATTTAACATTCACCTCATACCCAGCTGCCATCTTTGAGTTTTATATTGATTGATGTTCAGAGACATTCAATGACTGGGCTTAGTTAATGCCTGCCAGTTGCTCAAAGTTTACTTACCCTTTGACCCTCTTTCCCAGGTGGACCTTGGGGACCTTCTAGCCCTAAGGAACCCTACAAAGGAAAAAAAGAAATAATTGTTAGGTCTTTTTTGGAGTTTGACCATCTCCTAGAGATGTTGTGGAAATGAATACTTATTTGACAATTTAAAGTTTTAAAAGAACAAGTTCCTCAGAGGTTAGACTGTGTATTACATTAATAATGATGAATTGCCTTGCCTGGAATATCTTACACTTGTAACAAAGTCTAGAGCAAAATAACTAAGTCCCAGAACCAGATGTCAGGACCAAATGTTAACTCCCAATGAAGACTTGCTTCTAATCAGGGCTACATTACACAGAAATGACATAAATGGCAATGGACACTAGTAACAAAATGCATAATCCTTCCTATTTTTGCCATTTGGAAACAGGTAGAATAGAATTTGGGTTGAATATTTTCTAAGAGAAAATGGTTATCATTTTGGCTACATAAATGCATTTGTTTTTGATATTTTAGCATTTTATTTCATATTCAAAAGGATTTATGATTTAAAAAAATTAAGATAGGGACTAAATCTGTAATTTCATTGGTATAGGGGACTACTAGTGAGGAAATTTTTTCTACTAGTACAGGTTGATAATAAAGTCTTGGTAACTTACAGTCTTAGAGGTTTGCTTAGTAGACCTTAGAGGTGGCAGCCCAGCAGTCTCAGTAAACCATAACCAGGTTAAAATGCGATTAGGAAATGTTTAACAAAACCAGTAAAAATACAATTGTTGTTTGTTCTGTTTCTTTACTTTCTTTTTTTTAATATGTAACTTATTTATTTGTCAGTTCTCAACATTCACTTCCACAAGAATTTGAATTCAAAATTTTCTTCCCATCTCTAACCACCACCCCACCCCAGGACAGAATGTACCCCATCCACCCCTTCCTCCAATCTGTCCTTCCTTCTATTACCCACCCTTCTTATCTATTTTCCTCTAGGGCAAAATACATTCCTATACTCCATTTCCCCTACAGCTTATTCCATTTGCATACTAAAACAATTTTTAACATTCATTCTTAAAACTTTGAGTTCTACATTTTGTCCCTCCCTCCTTACCCACCCTCACTGAGAAAACAAGTAATTCAATACAGGTCATACATGTGCAATAATGCAAAGCACTTCCATAATAGTTATGTTGTAAAAGACTAACCACATTTCCCTCTGTCCTATCCTGCCTTCCATTTATTCCATTCTATCCCTTGACCTGTCCTCCCACAATAGTGTTTGCTTCTGAGTATTCCTGTCCCCAATTTGCTGTTCCTCCTATTATCTTCCCTCTCCTATCCTCTTCCCCCTTGCCTTCTTGCAGGGTAAGATAGATTTCCATATCCAATTGAGTATGTGTTATTCCCTCCTTAAGCCAAATCCCATGAGAGTAAAGCTTAATTTCCTTTCATTTCCCCACTCTTCCCCTCAATTGTAGAAGCTCTTTCTTCCCTCTTGTATGTGAGATGATTTGCTACATTCTACCTCTCCCTTTCTCCTACTCCTGGTACATTCCATTCAACAGTAAATTTTATTTTTTTAGGTATTCTCCCTTCATATTCAGATCGCTCTGTGCCCTCTGTCTATCTATCTATCTGTCTATCTATCTATCTATCTGTCTATCTATCTATCTATTTATCTATCTGTATATATTGTATATATGTATATATTGTATATATATATACACATACATACACACATATACATATACATACCTACATACATATAATATAGACATACATACATACACATACACACTTACATATATATATATATATATATATATATGTATATATTCCTTCTAACCACTCCAATACTGAAAAAGATCTCATGAGTTACAAATAACATTCTTCCATGTAGGAATGTAAACAGGTTAACTTTAATGAGTTCCTTAAAGCTTCTCTTTCCTGTTTACCTTTTCATGTTCCTCTGAAAGTCAAATTTTCTATTCAGCTCTGGTTTTCTCAACAAGAATGCTTGGAAGTCCTCTATTTCACTGAAATTTCATTTTTTCCCCTGAAGTATTATTCTCAGTTTTGCTGGGTAGGTGATTCTTGGTTTTAATCCTATCTCCTTTGACCTCTGGAATATCATATTCCCAGCCCTTCTATCCCTTAACATAGAAGCCACTAAATCCTATGTTGTCCTGATTGTATTTCCACAATATCTGAATTCTTTCTCTCTGGCTACTTGTAATATTTTCTTCTTAACCTGGGAATTCTGGAATATTACTACAATATTCCTAGGAGTTTTCCTTTTGGGATCTCTTTAAAGAGGTAATCAATGAATTCTTTCCATTTCTATTTTACCCTCTGGTTCTAGAATATTAGAGCAGTTTTCCTTGATAATTTCTTGGAAAATGATGTCTAGGCTCTTTTGTTTTGATCATGGTTTTCAGGTAGACCAGTAATTTTTAAATTATTTCTCTTAAATCTATTTTCCAGGTCAGTTGTTTTTCCAATGAGATATTTCACATTGTCTTCCATTTTTTTTTCATTCTTTTGGTTTTGTTTTGTAATTTCTTGGCTTCTCATAAAGTCATTAGCTTCCATCTGCTCCATTCTAATTTTTAAATAACTATTTTCTTCAGTGAGCTTTTGAACCTCATTTTCTATTAGGCTAATTCTGCTTTTTAAAACATTCTTCTCCTTATTGGCTCTTTGGATCTCTTTTGCCATTTGGGTTAGTCTATTTTTAAAGGTGTTATTTTCTTCAGCATTTTTTTTTGTGTCTCCTTTAGCAAGCTGTTGACTCTCTTTTCATGATTTTTTTTTGCATCGCTCTCATTTCTCTTCCCAATTTTTCTCCACCTCCCTTACTCGATTTTCAAAATCTTTTTTGAGCTCTTCCATGACCTGTGATCATTGCATATTTTTTTTGGAGGTTTTGGAGGTATAAATCTTGACTTTTATGTCTTCCTCTGATAGTATGCTTTGGTATGCTTTCTCATCCAAAAGAATAGAAGAAAATACCTTTTCTCCAAGAAAGTAACCTTCTGTAGTCTTATTTTTCCCCTTTTTGGGGAATTTTCCCAGCCAGTTATTTGATTTTTCAGTCCTTTGTCAAGTGGAAGGTATCCTCTAGAGACCTGTAAGTTCTCAGTTCCTCCAAGGTGGCACAATCAAGGGAGAGGAGCTGACTCTTCTCCTGGCTCTGGTCTGGGAGCAACCACAAGCATTTTTCTGCCCAGGATCTGCGAGTACGTTTCCCCATCCAGAGCCTCCACCAACTCCACCACACCAGTGCTCCTCCTCTCCCCAGGACTGCCACTCAGAACTGAGACCCAGATCAGTTGCTTGATTCCCCCAGGGTCTTTAGCACAAAGGCTCCAAAAGTGAACTTGCTGCTTCAGTGGCTGCTGCCTGGGGTGGGGATGGAGCCCGACCAAGCTCCCCCCTTACCCAGGTAAAAGAGCTTTCTCACTGATCTTTGAAGCTGTCTTTTGTTTGTGGGTTGAGTAATCTGGGAACTGCAGTTGCTTCCCATGATTTCACACCCTGAAGCCTGCTCCAGTCCTGTCCAAGTCGCACTGCACTCTGCTGTGAACCCAGTGCAATAGACCTTTCCTGTTGGCCTTTGAGGTTTCCTTTCACTTTGTCATTTTGTGGCTTCTGCTGCTCTAGAATTTGTTTAGAGTCATTTTTATAGGTATTTTATGGGCTATAGAGATAGAGCTAGAGCAGGTCTATCTTTCTACTCTGACATCTTGGCTCTGCCCCTGTTCTTCTTTTTCAATGAGGACCAATGATATCATGGGGTGATGTCTTGACTCATGAATGGATTGGATTTCAGTGAAACCAAGTTGCATAGTCATCAGCCTCATTTCTCTCTTACATAGTCATTAAAGTCCAATGGCATGACAAATTGTAATAGCCTGGGATGATGGTGGTGTCCTCGATGTCTGACTAAGATCTAAGCTCTCCATAGGACCTGCTTCAGTCACCTTCAAGGCCATTGGAACAAACTGTTCTAATCCACTCATTCCATGTGGAGAAGTCTTCACCAATGAGTTTGAGTCTCATTGGTGCCAATGGTTTACCACAGTGTGATATCATACATGCTACAGCTTCTTAGAGCCTCAAGTGAAAGTTGAGTACTAGACAGACACCAAAGGTTAATGAGGAGCCCTGAAAAACACCAATGAGCCCTCACAGGAGAGGTTCTATTCCTCTTTTAACATCTGCACATACCACACAGATAATGTTAATTTGTTAATTTTCTAAGTCAATATGCAGCTTGCAGGGATCATTAGTATTTGAATTTGACATGAGGAACAAAAAAAAAGTGATTTACCTGCCAGGCCTAGAGGCCTGAGGGTTACCCGAGTCTTACCTTACCTGTCCCAGGTCTTCGGTTGGCCAAACTGGATAAACGTATGAGAGAAGAGACTTTCCGGAGTTGAACAAGGGTTAGGCTTTATTCAGGGTCCTGGTTACATGTGCAGGGGGAGCTCTTCCTTAGGAGGGAGAGAGAAATCTCCCAAGGAGGCAAAGATCTTACGGTAAGAGATTGGAAGTAGAAGTGTAAGTGGGGAGAGAGGGGGAGGGGAGAGCGAAGAGAGGAAAAACGGAGCCTTCTGTCCTGTCAGGGCCCCTCCGCGCTAAGAGCGCCTTCAGGCTTTCCTGACCCTAAATAAACTCTCCGGCCATGTAGTTTGCACCTGAATACCGTGCCTGTTAGATAACAATAGGTGTGCCCAGATCCGGGACAGTCTCGAGGGCGGGGATGCTCCTCCCATCACGTTTCTCACGGGAAGAGGTGGAAATACACGAGATAGCTCGGTCTCACTCCTCGATTCCCTGGTGTTTCATGGGGGGCCTCATGAGAACTCTAAGATTTAGAAGTTCCCACCTTTACCCGCCCGAGACTGTCCACATGGAATTGAGCTTCCATCCCCAACATTTACCCATAGTCACACAGACAGTGTGTATCAGAGGCAAGGTCTTGCTAATACTTAATTACAATCAAACAACAATATTGACTAAACTTTCTTAGTTACATTAGTTAATTGCAATGCCTAAAGAAAATTATGAAGGTTTTTTTAGTCATTCCTTCTAAGTTTTCATCAGGTATTTGGCTTGTCCATTCTCATTCACTTTTCCCCTTACATGGTCATAGTTTTAATGCATTCTATACTTCTGATTCTGTTGGCTATATTTGGCACTATTTCATAAAATCATTTCCAGAATAAAAAAATATATATGTATATACATATATATATATAATCTGTATAATCCTTATAGTTGTTCATCTTAATTGCATTGTAGTTTTATGTCCTACAATTTATTCAACCATTTCCTTCTTGTTGAAAATTAAGGCTATTCCATTTTACAAAACATATAATGCTGTTATGAAAATCTTTGAAGACACAGCTCTTTTTATCGTTCATTTCAGGTAACACTTTTAAGGCACATTTCCAACAATGGAATTATTTGGACAAAGGTTATGATTATTTTTGCAACTTTAACTGCTATTGCAAGATAAGTACCCTACTGCTGGGAAATGTGAAGCTTAGCAATGACATTACCTAACAAATCCCCACAATTCTGTGGTAAGGCAGAGTAATCCTTTTTTTTTTCCAATAAGAAACTGAGACAGAAATTATAACCTAAGTCATTAGTAATTCCCAGAACAGAAACGATGTTTTTTGTTCTTAAAGATAGAACACCAGCTGATAGTCTCTAGCCAGTAGTAAATACACAAGTGAAGCAGCCACTCATTACTCAAACTGCATTTGGGCTCAGGATCAGGACATTTGTATGGCTGTCCCTCAAGGATTTATGGAAGATGACATCATGTGTATGATGCATATAGTATTTGTCTTTTCAATGAGGGAGGGAGGGGATGGAGGGAGTAAGCAAATTTGAAGCTGAAAATAAAAATAAAATGTGAAATACAAAAAAAGAAAATAGAATTTACATAAGGAAGTGACCATAATTTGAAGAATCAATTATATCAAGGAAAACTTTAGATTCATCTTAATATCCAATTTCATACGTATCTAAACAGGGCTAAGTTCAACTTAATTTCTCATGTTCTCTAATTTGAAAGAAACTAATGAGATTTAAAAAGAAATTAATGAGATTTAAGATTCATTTCTTGTAATACAATATCAAAATTGTACATATATATGACTATTCTGAATGAGTTTTTTCTTTTTTGAAGATTAGAATTTAACTGAACTCAGCAAACTTTTATTAATCACTTGTCAGTTACTACACTAAGCATTAGAAATATACAAATTTTTTAAAAAGAGAGAAATCCCACCCTCAAGGACATTATAACCAAAATTCAAATGTTATATGATATCAACTAGGTGACAGAATGGATAGAGTTTCTGGCTTTGGGGTTAGAAAAATCAGAGTTTGAATTGTTCCTCAGAACCTGAGCTAGTCAGTTAAACTTTGTGTAGCTCAGTCTGAACATGAATTTAAAACATCATTAAAAGTGTTTGCAGAGAGACTTATAATAGGGTGATATACATATTGTTTGTTTTTCTTTCTAAAAACTAATTTTATACATTTTATAAATGGTTAGAATAATAATCCAAGATATATAAAACAGAATTTACAATTTGAATGACTTTACAGAATTCAATTTTTATATCTAGGCCAGGGTGGGGAGCCTGCAGCCTCAGTGTCACATGTGACCCTCTAGATCCTCAAGTGTGACTCTTTGACTGAATCCAAACTTCACAAAACTGTGAAGTCAATCATAAAGTAAATCATAAAGGTTTTTAGTCACTCCCTCTAGGTCCTCATCAGGCTATTTTGCTTATCCATTCTTTCTTATTCACTTTTCCCCTTACTTGTTCAGAACTTTGCGTTCAGTCAAAGAGTTGCACTTGAGGACCTAGAGGGCCACATGTGGCCTTGAGGCTACTGGTTCCCTACCCCACCCCACCCATCTCCCAACTACATGTCTTTGTTCATGTAGTTCCCCCATATCTGTAGTGTAACTCCTGATAGCCTCCTCCTCATACAAATCCTAGCTTTAACTTTAAAGAACAGCTACTACATAAGACCTTTCCTGATGCTGCCCCCAATTATATTCTCTCTCTCTCTCTCTCTCTCTCTCTCTCTCTCTCTCTCTCTCTCTCTCTCTCTCTCTCTCTCTCTCTCTCTCTCTCACACAAATCTGAAATAACCAGCCTTCATTTTACCCCCAGAAGTCTTGTTCCATTTTATCTGATGAAACATCTACACTTGGATGCCTCATTTGTTTCTCAAAAACAAAATGGAATATTTTCTTCCCAAACCATTCTAACTCAAAACTTCTCCAATAAAGGGCACAACCATCCTTCCAGTATCAAAGTCTGCAATAAGTTACTATTCTCTCTCCCTCAACCCCTGCATCCAATCAGTTGTCAAATATTTTTGAAATTACCTCCAGAATAGTTCATGCACCTGTTTCCTCCCTTGTCATACTGTCTTTATCCTAGTTCAGACCTTTATCACTTTTTGCTTTGACAATTTTAACTGTCATCTAATTGTTCTCCCAACCTCTAGAATTTTTTCTTTTCTTTTACTCCAGTTTTAGAAATTTATTTTTTTTCCTGCAGTCTTTTCTCTTTTCAATTCACCCTTTATATAACTGACAATTGATATTCCAAAAACACAGATCTGACCCTTCTCAAAAATTTCCACTGCATCTCTATTGTCCCTATGACAAAATAAAAAATCAGCTTGGCATTTTATCTTTACACTCTGACTCCAACCTACCTTTCCAAACCTTTCATATTACTACTTTTTATATAGTATCCATTCTAGTTAAAGGGGCCCATTATTGGTTCCTGGTACATGATAATTCATCTCCTAACTTTATGTCTTTGTAGTTCATGTAGTTCACTCATACCTGTAGTGTAACTCCTAATGACTTCCTCCTCAAAGAAATCCTCGCTTTACCTGTAAAGCACAGCTCCTACATAAGACCTTTTTTGATGCTGCCCTGTCTCTGTCTCTGTCTCTCTGTCTCTTTCTGTCTCTCTCTGTCTTTCTCCCTTCCTTTTCCTCTCCCTCTCTCTCCTCCTCTCTATATTCCTATGTATATAATCTGTATTTGCTTACAAGCTTCCCGCCCCCCCTACCCCCCCACCCCCACCCCAGCAAATGTAAACTCTTAGAAGGCAGTGACTATTCTAATCATCTCTTGGTATCAACTATGCCTATGGTAGTACCTAACTGGTAGTAGGTCTTTAATAAATGTTTTCTTGAATTAAATTCACAGAGATATTTGGAGGTTTTAGTTGTATTTAGTGAGTAGAATAAATCCCAGAATGGTAAAAACAAGAACAAAAAACCAGGGGGTGAGTTTGGTTTATGCCAGCAGCCACAAAAACCCGGATATACCTGGACCACATTGTCAGATAGAAAATTATTGAAGAAAGCTAATTAATTAGGCTTATCTTCAGTTTGTGAGGGATGACAAGTTCTTAACACACAATCATGAGAAAACAATCATCAGAACTGATTTTTATCAAATATGAAAATACAGAATGATAACAAGGTGCTGTATTATTTTCTTCAAAACGAACATAATCTTGACCCTCAGTTAAAGTCTTTCCTCATATTCTGAAGTAAGCTATTATCAGTTCATGAAGAGTCAAACTGATGAGGAACATCTAGGATGATATTCCAAATACTGACACTTCTCTCAGTGTTATTAAACATGATTTATCTAAAATACACAGGCACAGAATGCTCACCATAGGAGTGAAATTAATGATAAGCTAAATTCAGTCAACCCTCTGTGCTAAAAGGAAATATTTAAATATTAAATTTGCTATGTAAAAAAAAAAGTCTTTTAACCACTTCCCAAAACTCCCTACACTTTTTAAAATACCGGTAAATGTCCTACTATCTCTTCCACCTCCCTAGTCCAGGATCCATCTAGGAGTTGTAGGACAAATTTACAGGAAATACAGTTAAGTCTGGAGTGCCCTGTGAGGATCTAGCTCTGTATGGATTGTCCAAGGAAAACTTTTAATCTGAGGATTGCTCCTTTTGACCTCCATCATAATTTTGGACTTCATCTCTCAACTGTCACTTGGTGTGTGTTTAAAAATGTTAAATCATTTCAATATATGTGTGAGCTATTATTGGGAAGGTCAACTTGTGGCAGAAAAATCATTCTGAATTTCAAAACCAAGGAAGGAAAGTGTATTTTGGATTATCCAAGCCACTGATCCCTTCTGTGAGCACAGGAAGGAAATGACACTATTTACCAACTGGAGTTCAAAAACTACCGCTACAGTTAAGCTGCAGTGCCCTTAATTTGAATTCACTGTCCTTGAATTTCCTCTTTTATTCCAGAAGGGCTGTCAGTCAGTCCACAAACATTTATGAAGTTCTTACTTTGTGCCAGGCTCTGTGCTAAGCACAGAGAAAGGCAAAAACTGTTTATGCTCTCGAGGAGCTCACATTCTAATGAGGAAGATGTCATGTAAATGTCCTTCTGGAGCAGAATCATTATCTTTTCCCCTAAAAATACTCTTCCTCCTCCTCCAAACTTTTCTATTTCTGTTGAGGTTAACACCAATCTCTTAGTCACCTAGGTCTGAAACCTAGGAGTCAACCTACCTTTTTATTCTGTCTCCGCCACCCCTATATCAAATCAGTCGACAATCCTTGTCAGCTATCCCCCTTTGAAAACTCACACATCCTTCTCTCTACTCACACCAAAATTATACTAGCCTAAGCTGTCATCCCTTCTCGCCTTAGCTATTTTTGTTGTTCAGTTGTATCCAACTCTATGGGACAGTGGTGTCACTATGGACATATCACCACGTGATGATGAACATTATGGGGTTTTCTTGACAAAGATGCCGGAGTGGTTTGCCATTTCTTTCTCCAGTTTGTACCTATTTCACAGGAACTGAGGCAAATAGAGTTTAAGTGACTTGCTCAGGATCACATAGCTAGTAAAGATCTGAGGCTGAATTTGACCTCAAATCTTCCTGACTCCTGACTTCCTGACTTAGCTATTAGCAGCCTCGTAACTGGTCTCCTTGACTGAAGTTTCTTCCCTCTCTGATCAAAATCCTACCCTGCTGCCTACGTGATATATGCCTAAAGCTTTTCTTTGACCACATCATGTCTTTGCTCAAGAAGCTTTAGTGAATTTATTGCAGCTAGGAGAAAATCCAAACCTCTCTGTTTGGTATTTAAAGCCCTTCACAATATGGCTCTAGGCTCTCTTCCCAGACTGATCACAAACTGCTCCCCTTACACTTCCTACATTCCAGATAAACTGGCCTACTTTCTGTTCCTCATAGAAAACTTATCTTCCACGTCTTTGCTTTATTTATTAGTTCTTTGACTCTTGGAATCAGTTCAAATCCCCAAATCCTTTACCTTTCTCTGATTTCCCTAGTTATTCATGCCCCCAATTACTGTGTATTTATTTTGTACATATCCTCAGTTTACTTATATGTGAACGTTTTCTGTCCTCCAGTTGAATATCAGTTCCTTGAAGACAGGAATTATCTCACCTTTGTGTTATTTATCAACCTTTGCATTGGTTTCATTGGTTTAAAGTTGGTTGGTTGATTGTTGTCCTTCATTTTTGAAGAGGATCAAAATGACATCCCCATGATAAAATGAAGTTTCAGTGTGTCTGACTGTGGCTGATCAGATCAGTATGAGCTTGGAATGCTCTACCACAGGTTGGGCACAGATAATCTATGTAAATATTTGGGGTGGTTACTCCAAATTTGCACATTCTACATTTACTTTGTGGTGTCTCAATTCTGCTTTGCTCATAGATTTCTGATGTGGGCATGCCATGCTGAGCGGTCCTGTGCCAGTGTCTGCCATGTTGCACAGTCAAATCCAAAGTTCTTGAGAATGTCCTTGTATCACTTCTTCTGACCACCATTTGACCACCTGTCCCACGAGTTCTCCATAAAATAGTCTTTTTGGCAAGCGTATACTTTGCATTAGAACAATGTGGTCAGCCCATCAGAGTTGCGCTCTCTGAAGCATAGTTTGAATGCTTGGCAGCTCAGCTTGAGCAAGGACTTCAGTGTCTGGTACCTTACCCTGCCAGGTGATCCTCAGAACTGGTTTAAAGTACTCAAGTACTCAAAGAATGGACTCCCTTTTTATGTAACACATTAAATAACTCAGTGCCCTATATCTGGAAATGTCAGAGGGATCACCTCATAATATTTCCCCTTTCATTTTCAGCTGAAAGAGCTTGGAAGGGGAGAATAGGAGAGCAGCATCAGGACAGCAGGTGGAAGAATTTCCTGGACTATATGCAGTATTTTAATTTTTAAATTCAGGCTTGAATTTTACAAATTAAAAAAGTCCAAGCTTTTTCAGTTCACTGGAATGAAGCAATTTCTCTTTGTTCTAAAGTCTATCATCAATGAATTCATCTGGCAACTGATTATCAATGGCTTTGTCACCTTTTCCTCTGCTGACTTGGATAGTTATGTTTGACTATTACTTAGTTTTTCATGTGTTTCTAATAGGCAGCTTTTTTGTAATTAAAAGAGCCCTAGATCTAGAGGTAGAAGATACTGGGTTGGAGTCTCATTTCCAAAGCCTGGTAGTTCTATCACCTTGTGAAAGTCACTTTCTTTCCCTAAGACTCAGTTTTCTCATAAAAGGGAGATAATGCTTGAATTGCCAACATACTAGGGTTGTTGAGAGAAAAATATTTAAAGTACTATCTAAATGAACTACTGCTACTACTACTACTACTACTACTACTACTACTACTACTACTACTACTATAAATGATCATCTTGATTCTTAACTAGGTAGCAAGTAGATTGAGGGAAGGAACTCAATTAGAGTCTTACTAATCTTTGTATCGTTCAAAGTATTCACCAAAAATGACTCTCAAAAGATGATGGAGTAGAAAGATGCACATACTGTAGCTCTTCTCCCACAGCCCATAAAATACCTGTAAAGAAAGACTCTCAACAAATTCTAGAGCAGCAGAATCCACAGAAGAACAGAATAGAGGAAACTTCCAGCCCAGGGTGACCTGAAAAGCTGATGGGAAAGGTCTTTCACACTGGACACCCAGCCCAGCCTTGATGGCCACGCCAGGAGGACTGGAGCAGGCCTCAGGGGTGGAATTCCCCAGCAGCAGGGGTTCACAGATCCCTCAACCCACAGACGACAAAGGTCAGTGAGAGGGCTTTTTCAGCTGACTGAGAAGGGAGCAGGGTCCTCCCATAGCTCTGGCCCCAGGCCAGATCCACATCCATTGTTAGAGGCCTCATGGTAAAGCCCCTGGGGGAATTGAGCAGCTAATCTCAACTTCAGCCCCAAGTGGAGGTCCTGCTCCCACCTAAAGCCCCTGGGGAATTGAGCAGCTGATCTGAATCTCTGTGCTAGCCTGGAGGAACTGGAGGTGAGGTGTTTGTGGAGAGAAAATTCTACTACTCGCAGATTCTAGGCACAAAAGTTTTCTGGTTGCTCCCAGACCAGTGTACAGGCTTCATTGTGCCACCTTAGAGTAACTGAGATCTTACAGTTTCCCAGAATATACCCTACTCTTGACAAAAAAACCAAAAAGTCAAGTAACTGGTTGGCAAAATGCCCAAAAAAGGGAAAAAAATAAGACTATAGAAGGTTACTTTCTTGGTGAACAGGTACCTTTTCCCATTCTTTTGGATGAGGAAGAACAATGCTTACTATCAGGGAAAGACATAAAAGTCAAGGTTTCTGTATCCCAAACATCCAAAATAAATATTCAATGGGCTCAGGCCATGGAAGAGATCAAAAAGGATTTTGAAAATCAAGTAAGAGAGGTGGAGGAAAAATTGGGAAGAGAAATGAGAGAGATGCAAGAAAATCATGAAAAGTGAGTCAACAGCTTGCTAAAGGAGACCCAAAAAATGCTGAAGAAAATAACACCTTTAAAAATAGGCTAACTCAATTGGCAAAAGAGGTTCAAGAAGCCAATGAGGAGAAGAATGCTTTAAAAAGCAGAATTAGCCAAATGGAAAAGGAGGTTCAAAAGCTCACTGAAGAAAATAGTTCTTTCAAAATTAAAATGGAACAGATGGAAGCTAATGACTTTACGAGAAACCAAGAAATCACAAAACAAAGCCAAAAGAATGAAAAAATGGAAGATATGTGAAATATCTCATTGGAAAAACAACTGACCTGGAAAATAGATCCAGGAGAGACAATCTAAAAATTATGGGACTACCTGAAAGCCATGATCAAAAAAGAACCTGGACATCATCTTTCATGAAATTATCAAGGAAAACTGCCCTCATATTCTGGAACCAGAGGGCAAAATAAATATTGAAAGAAACCATCAATCACCTCCTGAAAGAGAACCAAAAAGAGAAACTCCTAGGAACATTGTAGTCAAATTCCAGAGTTTCCAGGTCAAGGAGAAAATATTACAAGCAGCCAGAAAGAAACAATTTGAGTATTGTGGAAATACAATCAGGATAACACAAGATCTAGCAGCTTCTACATTAAGGGATTGAAAGAGTAGAATATGATATTCCAGAAGCCAAAGGAACTAGGATTTAAACCAAGAATCACCTACTCAGAAAAACTGAGTATACTACTTCAGGGGAAAAAATGGTCTTTCAATGAAATAGAGGTCTTTCAAGCATTCTTGATGAAAAGACCAGAGCTGAAAAGAAAATTTGACTTTTAAAGAATCAAGAGAAGCATGAAAAGGTAAAGAAGAAAGAGAAATCATAAGGGACTTACTAAAGTTGAACTGTTTACATTCCTACATGGAAAGACAATATTTGTAACACTTGAAATTTTTCTCAGTATCTGGGTCTTTGGAGGGATTATACACACACACACACACACACACACACACACAGCACAGGGTGAGTTGAATAGAAAGGGATCATATGTAAAAAAATAAAATTAAGGGGTGAGAGAGGAATATATTAGGGGGGGAAAAGGGAAAAATGGAATGGGGCAAATTATCTCTCATAAAAGAGGCAAGAAAGCCTTTTCAGTGGAGGGAAAAAGGAGGGAGGTGAGAGGGGGAAAAGTCAAGCTTACTCTCATCACATTTGACTCAAGGAAGGAATAAAATGAACACTCAGTTTGGTATGAAAACCTATCTTACAATACAGGAAAGTAGGGGAGAAGGGGATAAGTGGGGAGTGGGGGAATAATGGAAGGGACAGCAAATGGGAGGAGAGAGCAGTTTGAAGTAAACACTCTTGGGGAGGGACAAGGTCAAAAGAGAGAACAGAAGAAATGGGGGCAGGATAGGATGGAGGGAAATATAGTTAGTCTTACACAACATGACTATTATGGAAGTCATTTGCAAAACTACACATATATAGCCTATATTGAATTGCTTGCCTTCTCAGAGGGGATGGGTGGGAAAGGAGGAAGGAAGAGAAGCTGGAACTCAAAGTTTTAGGAAAAAATGCTGAGTATTGTTCTTGCATACAACTGGGAAATAAGAAATACTGGTAATGGGGTATAGAAATTTATCTTGCCCTACAGGACAAAAGAAGATGGGGATAAGGGAAGTGAGGGATTGTTAGAAAGGAGGGCAGATTTGTGGTAGAGCTAATCAGAATGCTTGGCGTTTTGGGGAGGGGAAGGGGAGAGATGAGGAGAAAATTTGGAACTCAAAATTCTGTGGGAATGAATGTTGAAAACTCAAATAAATAATTTTAAAAAAAGGACTCTCAGGGTTTCTTTAGATATTTGAGGATGAGTAGATAAAGGACAATACTTATCCATTTTGTCAACTTCTCTAATAATTGGTTCAATAAACATTAAACATCTACTATGTACAAACACAGCAAAAGTTTACAGAAAATGGAATTTATAGGAATCTTGTAGCTTTGTATGAGGGAAAAGGAAATGTATTTAATCATGTTAGAAGTCTGCAGCAAGTAATCCAGGCTAGTTCAACCTATTTAGATTTCGGAAGACAGTATATCTGGATACATCTATCTTTCTCAGGAAAAACTAATCACTATTCAGGAAAAGGTAAATCTCAGCATGAAACAGGGATATATAAACACTCAACTGAAACATTACTGTGAGTTAACTGGGATATAGTGGAGTTTTGAAGTGTTTAACAAATAATGGCAGATGTTTAGGAGTGTTAATAGTGACAATTAATTACATCTGAACACATCTGGCTTCGGAAAAGAAGTAAAAGCATATTCTCAACTTATCAATCAACTGAAATGGAAAAAGGAAGTATTCCTTTGAGACATGACTTATTCTCACTTGTCAGGAATGTTCCAGCACATCTAATACCTAAAACAAACTTCCAACAAAGCTGTTTTGCAAGTAAGTGTATTTTAACCATGATGATTATTGCTTTACAATGTGCCTCATAGCTTCTGAATGTATGAGTAAGCAGGATTGGCATCTGTTCTCCCAACACTGTTAGGACATATTCTTTGTTTCAAATAAAATAAATGATATTACAAAAGAGGAGTTTATTTGTGTATATGGAGCCCTGAGCCATTTAAATACAAGAGCGCTAGAGACTAATGTGGCAAATCGCATACAGCAGAAACTCACTCCTGTGCATTGTTTTATGAGAACATTCAGTCCTAAAAATATACATGATTTTCAAATCGGAAGGAAAGAAAGCTACAAGCATTTATTAAGAGCCAACTGTGTACCATTGGTGCTAAATGCTTTACCAATATCTGATGTGATCCTTACAACAATCCTGGGAGGTAGCTGCTCTTATTATCCCTGCCTTACCACTCAGGAAACTAAATCCAACAGTGGTTAAATGACTTGCCCAGGGCTACACAGAAGGTAAGTGTCTGAGGTGGGATTTGAAATTACACCTTCCTGACTCCATCTCCAGAAAACTATCCACTTTACCAGTAAAAAGAGCCATCGCAACAGCAAACAACAACAGCAAAAACGAGGTAACTTTTGTACAGACAGCACATGTTAAGTAAAGGCACATAAAAAATCAAGGTCAGTCATCAGAGATGGTTGCCACATAAGGATTTTAGATTTGGAGCTGGAAAGGACCTTAGAAGTCATCTAGGCTAATCTCCTTTTACAGATGAGGATGCTGAGACCCAGAGACAACAAATGACTTTCTGAAGGTCACACAAACATAGGGATTCAAACGCAGATTCTCTGACTGCAAATCCAGTAATCTTCTTTCACCATATTGAATTTGATGATGGTACAGGGGAGACAATATTTCACAAGGGAAAGAGCACCAGTTCTGGAATAACAGTTACTGTTTTTGTTCAGTTATGTTCAACTCTTCATGACCCCATGGACCATAAGGTCTATGGTGTTTTTTTTGGCAAAAATACTGAAGTGGTTTGTCATTTCCTTCTCCAGTAGGTTAAGGTAAGTAAAGGTTAAAAAACTTGTCCAGGGTCACACAGCTAGTAAGTATATGTCACCATGTCTGAACTCAGGTCTTTGTGACTCTAGGCCAATGCTCTTATCTACTGGACCATACTTTCTGATGCTTACTACCTATGTGACCTTGAGCAAATCATTAGGTCTCTCCAGCCTCAGTTTGCTTATCTGCAAAATGAGAGGTTTAGATGAGATATCCTCTGAGGTCCCTTTCAGGTCTATGATATTATTAACCTATGAACTCTACCATGGTTTCCAGCTATAAATTTACCTTAGAGATTGTCTAGTCAATTCCGCTTGCTTTACAAATGGGGAAATTGTTTGTAGAAGTAAGACTGGCTCACAGTAAAAAAAAAAAAGTAGCTAAATAGGGGATCCTAGATTTCAATCTAAGTTCTCTGGCTCCAAATTTAGTGTTCTATCCACTATACTAGAATTTCATAGTGCTTAAAAGAGTTAAGAAGCATCAAATTTTCTGTCCCAACAGAATTTTTCTGAGAACAAGCATTCATAAAAGCAAATTATTATATATGAAACATTTTATTAAGTGATCTTATCTAAGCACATTCATTCATAGATACCTTCCAAAAGAAAAACAATAGAATAATTTCTTTACAGAAAATCTCACAGACACCATTCAGTAATACCAGTAAAAAGTAGAAAGTAATGAGACTAAAAAGGCAATGATGTATAAGGTTAATATGGATTTGTTGTTTAGTCATTTCAGTTGTGTTTGACGCTCCGTGATCCTATTTGGGGTTTTCTTAGCAAAGATGCTAGAGTGGTTTGACATTTCTTTCTCCAGACCATTTTACAGATGAGGAAACTGAGGCAAACAGTGTTAAGTGATTTGCCCAGGGTCACATAACCAATTAATGTCTGAAGTCACATTTCAACTCAGGTCTTCCTGACTGCAGGCCTTGGTACTCTATCCATTGTGCATGTAGCTCCCTAAAATGTGCTGGTACAGATAAGAATGTCATAAACATCACCAGAGTGGTATAAGAGGTATGGTACTGAACTTGGAGTTAATATTCCTAAGTTCAAAATCTGTCCCAGAAACTCACTATCTGAGGCTTAGGACAGGTCACTTAACCTTTCTGCTCTTCAGTTCCCTTACCTGTGAAATGCAGGTACTGGACTCAGTGACCTCTAAGGTCCATTCCGGATTGAAAGTTTTGGAAATTTATTTTATTTTATGGAATAAACCAAGCATTTCCATAACATAGTATATTATGATTCTGTGGTCCAGAGAACAGAAGAGAAGAGAAATGCTTGTTCTGTAACTGTCAACCTCAACTTTTTTTAAAAAAAGAGAGATCTATATAATGAAAAACACACACCCACACACCCACACACACCCACACCCACACACACACAATTGTTTTTTTTTACCAAACCTGTGTTGGGCACACCTACAGAGGAACTTCCTCTACCAGTGAAGATCAGCACCTGCTTTTAAGCTATAGCTTTAGAGAACTGTGTTGGTCACCAAAAGGTTAAATGACTGGCTAACAGTCATGCAGACAGTACGCGTAAAGAAAGATTTTGAACCCAAGCCTTCTGGACTTTCAGATCCTTCTCTATGCCACAATGCCCTCTCATGTTAAAAGCCGTCTATGAATTTCTTATTTTTTATTCTGTAGACTGCTAATTATTTGCTAACCTACTCTTTGGAGGCATCTTGCTTTCATAGTGGGTGAAATGCTACTTGTGTAACTGTTATTTACTTTATGTTGGATCAGAGAAGGGTAATTAGCTTCTGAAAAGCAACTTGGTCCATTGGGATGATAGGTACTAAAAAAAACTGTCTCTAAATAAAAGCAAGAATAATACTAAAAACAAGTGACATTTAACGGCTTATATTATTGCAATTAAGTGATTTCAATTCCTTAATTTCCCATTTTATGAACTCTAGGCAGACTGATTTATTTTGGTCCTAACCAGGGAGAGGTGACTGTGTGTTTTTATTCATCTCTTAGTTTTGCTGATAAAAGTATGGAGACCACGGTCTGCCTGTCCAATCCTTTCCTGTCATCTGTCTTAATGATTGATATGAATAAGTAAGCGCATGATTGATTCAGTTGTGATGATTCATTTTGATTATGAGAACAACCCAGATGATTGGACTGCCTGTGCCACAGTTCAGTGGACACAAACGTCCCCAGAATAGGCTGCAAAGAATTCCTCAGAGGCAGACATTTTCAAAACTCTTTGTGGATACACTCAAGGTGTACATTTAACTACCAATGCAACGATCCCTATAGCGATTTCTATATGACTATATTGCAAGACAATCAGCCATTTTGGTAGTCTTAAGGATCCAAGTATGTTAATCTATGGCTAATTAAGATCTCTATTAGTTCAGATCCAAAAAACTAAAACGACTTATTTAATTGTAATGAACCACAGATGGTACAAAGTATCAGAGTACGACCACAGATTTGGAGTAGAAAAGGACTTTCTAGTACTTAGTCTAAGTCTTCATTTTACAGGTGAGAAAGCTGAGCCCAAAAGAGGTTAAAAGACTTGCCCAAAGCCATGTAAGTAAGAAGCACGAATTGGATTCAATCCTAGATTCTCTGCCTCAAAATCCAGTCACTTCTCTACTAGTTTGCATATATTGTAACTTGCTACAATAAATTGTGCATAGCAATAATTTCCAAATTATTGCGGCTGTGCACATGTAAGTGCAGTAATAAAATGCATGATTTAAACAGATTCTTTCTGATTCATGATGTGAACACTTTTGGCATTCACTGATTGATTAAAATGATTGATCCATGGATCCAGAAACTCATCAATCTGTGCTCCTTTCACAGATGGAGATGATAACCCATCCACATACCCATCCACATACCACTCCCTAACCCATTTGATTTTTGACCATTTCTCATAAATTCTTCGCAAAAGATATGCTCTTAATACTGGAATCTCTCTTCTAAGCATTTTGAAATTCTAGCTATTGCCCATGTGCAATATCTGTTTAAGATATGTATATTAATGGACTAGCTTCATGGGCTTTCCATTCAACTTTATTTCATCAGGTGGGCAGTATACATTTTTCATGCCCTTGTGTTTTCATATCTGGATTAATAAAACCAAGCAAACTGAACAATTGCAGATTTAACTGAAGAGGTTCTACAATAATATGGGGTTTGATGTAATTTGCATAATGTCATCTACAAACAGGAACATTTGGAGGAGCTTGCTATAAATAACAATATCATCATAAGCTCTTTAATATTTTCAAAATTTACAAAGATTTTTTTCACTTTTCATTTAATCTTCCCAATATCCCTGGGAAATAGATGTTATTATCCTCATTTACAACTGAGGATACTGAGGCAGTCAGAGCCCAGGGTCGCAAAGTTAATAACTGTCTGAGACTGGATTTGAACTAAGGTCTTCCTGACTAAAGGTCCAGTGCTCTCTTTCCATGGTGCCATCCACTTGCCTTTAGGGAATCCCTTTTCAATTTGTGCTCTGCACGATATTCTTCGTGTGACAGAAGTAACAACTACAGATACATATTTAGAATATTTTTTACAAAGATTTTCTAAAGATGGGAAGGCAAGCATATGTTTTGGTAGTTGTTCATTTGTCCTCTACTGCATTTGGGGGAGAAGGTGAGGAGGAAATAATATAGTCTATGTTTCCACTCCCACCCCCATTCTTTTTGTATTCAAGTCAATGGATCAGATTATATGGAGGAACTGATGCAACACTTTCTCAGAGATACTATGAAAATCACTCCTCTGGCATCCGAAACACAGTGGCAGCTCTAGCAAGGATTCCTTCTGTTTGAACTTGTTCTGATCTAGCACTTCTCAAATTCATGTTCATAACTGTGATTTCTGCTTCCTCCTGTAGCACACTGAGGACTAAAATATTAACAAGTGTGGCAGACTGCACTGTGCAAGATGCTGACAAGAGGTCACTACAAAGTGATGGTACAGTGCCTCTATTTTATGAGCGTTTGTTAACCTTCTTCCAATTACATCTATAAATACTTTTGGGATAATCTCACTGAATTCCATGCTAAGCTTTCTGCAGACTTATTTTCTCCTTCACTATTTTAAAAGGAAAGGCTGCTAGCCCTCATGATCATACAGGTCTTTAACATTTTGTAAATGAACTTGTACTTAAAAATGAAGTTGTCCCTGGCTATCATTTCTCCATATTTGGACAGGTAATCAAGTTGATTGAGATGGGCTCTTTAGGTTCTCTTATTTTGGAACTATTTTCTACTGGTTAAATTTCTCTATCAGTGATAATAATAAGAATCAATATCATTACTTTTCCATATTTCAGAGTTGATAGCCAACGTTTAATAAGCTGGGCTGGAGAATCTTTCATTACTCACAGTATCTTCTTTATGCTTTCTTCTAATTGGATGTTAATTTTTATGCTTGCTCTGAGTAGTTCATGGCCTAATTATACATAGAGTTTATATGACACATCAGAAATTAGGTTGTCTGGGTTTTTCCTGTTGATTGAAATATGATCAATTTAATTTTGGTGTTCATTGCATCCCATACTTTCAGTCTCTCTTCTTGAAGAATGTATTTATGATGTACGGTCATAATATTTCTGAATCATCAGCAAGTTTTAGGTGTCTTTTATTCCTTGACTCCAAACCATATTTTCAAACAGAGCTTTTGTTATTGTTTCCTATGCCCATATTGGCATCAAAATAGTCAAAGATCAAGATCTACGTTGATAGGTTTTAGAGAACCTTGGAAAGTTTTTACAGTTTCTCTATTTCTTCATCTTCAACAATTGATATACATGGATAAATTACAATTATCTTCATGGGAATCCCTTTGCTGAGGCTGATCATGGGCAATGAAAGGCAAAATGGCCAAGTGTTCTATGAAATTATGTTTCTTATCATTTTTGTTCACACAATGAAACCAGTGCTGCCAACTCCTTTATTTGCTTTTCTGAAAAGAACCAATGAGCTGTCCTTCCATTCAGTTTCAATCTTCCAGTTTTATTTATTGTGATAATGTCAAAACATTCACATATTTCAGATTTTTTCATGAGTATAAAATGTCATTGGTCACTGGACAAAAAGGTCTTACATTTAGAATGCTTGCTTATAAAAATCAATTTTATAGATTATCTAAAAACTGTAATTCTTTACATTTTATTCTATTTATCATCATTATAGCTAGTGTTTTATAGCACTTTAAGATTGACAGAGTTTGATCCTCACAATAACCTTGTTAGGCAGGTGCTTATCTCCATTTTACAGATGGGAAAACTGATGTAGACAGAGGTTAAACAACTTTGCTGGGATCACACAAGGTAAGTGTCTGAGATAGGATTTGAGCTCAGCTTTTCCTGTATCTAAGTCCCATGGTCTATTCACTTTACCACCTATCATCATGATGCTCATCATGATAACAGAAAATGCCTACAATGTCTCATAAATATTTTGTATTTTTCCTTCTTTCAAGGTTTGTCATGAGCTGAAGAATTTATCACCTAGTCACTAAACTGCTATCAACATTTCCACCCGTAGCTAGTCGGGTATTTGAGCAGCAAGCACAGCTGGTGTCTAGGATGGTATTCAAAGCCTTTCCAGCTTAATAAAACATGTCAGAATTTGTGTTTTATTCATAGAGACTTTGATAGGAGAGGGACACCTCCATACTAATTGCTTTGTTCTTCTACATGTGTAGATGCTATATCCACCCTTTAGAATGTAATGTCCTTGAGGGCAGGTAGAATTTTGGTTTTGTCCTTTAATTTCTAATACAATGATGGGTCCATAGCAAGTGCTTAATAAAAGCAGTGAAGTGAGCCATGGAATAGTATAAGACCACTGGCTCTGAAGACAGAGGACCTGGGTTCAAATCATGACTCTGATGAAATCTATTTATATAACCTTAGACAAATAACTAATCCTACCTAGACCTCAATTTCCTTCATCTATAAGGGCAAGCATCTGGTGGTCCCTTCTAGCTATAGATCTAAGATCCAATGACCAATGGAATGTCTTGACTAAGATATTAGTTGGACTTCAGTTGAAGAGTTGCTCCTTCCAAATTAAAATTCAAAGCTATTGGAAAAATGGTCCCACAAGACCAGAGAAGTTTCAAGAGGTATAGTTATAAAGGTAAACATTTACAGATAAAAATCAATGCAAATAAAGGATGTTTTTTTTTAAAAAAGGACTTAGGTGTAATAGTTGATTCAAAGCTGAATATAAGGCATTGAAGTTTTAGGGAAGAGGGCAACATGGCATTGCCTTGTATTAAAGGAGTATGTTATGCTAGTGAATAACACATGAGTTACATTACTAATTACTAATTACTAATACCCTGCATTAGTCGGAGTAGCAATTCCAGTGATAGTGAACACACATTTTAAAAAAGTAGAATACCTGGAATGGGTCCAAGGAAGAGAAACAAATATGATTAAAGTGATAAGTTCTATAAAGGTTGAAGAAATCAAAATTGTTTTGCCAAAGAGAAGGAGAAATCAAAGCATTTGATATTTAGAAGGGATCTCATGGAACCCTTCCACTTTACAAATGAAGAAGATAAGGAACAGAGAGCTTCAGTAACATCCCTGAGGGAACATTGTTGATTAGCGGCAAAGGTCTCCTATTGCATCCTGGGCCATCTCCACTCATCCTGATGAATATC
Source organism: Notamacropus eugenii (assembly GCF_028372415.1). Lineage (NCBI taxonomy): Eukaryota > Metazoa > Chordata > Mammalia > Diprotodontia > Macropodidae > Notamacropus > Notamacropus eugenii. Next base: position 138,788,258 of record NC_092873.1, on the reverse strand, counting down.
AGGTCACTGGATTCAGATGGCTCTGGAGAAGTGAGGCTGGTGACTTGCACAGCCCTCCCTCACTCAAAACAAAGTCAAGTGCAAATCATGTCATCATTTCTCTCATGGCATGGTTTTCTTCGACAGGGAAAGAGGAACACAAAACAACAAGCAAAGGTGAGACTAAGTCCAAGGTCTTTTAGTCCAATATTCCTTCTGCTAGATCAGACTCTCTTTAAAAAGGAATTGATTATTGCCTTAAAATACATTAAAATTCCCACAGAAGGGATACTGATAAATTGTTATTCATGTCAGTAAAAACAGTCAAAGTAGTGAAAATTTTGGTTGAATATAAAGATCACGATGGCAAATTTGATGCAAAAGACTACAATGAACTTTTTAATAAGGTGGCACAATCTCTTTGGCTAACTATTTTTAATATAAAAAGAGATAATCATTTATTATATATAATAAATATTATATATACAAATATAGATATATATATACAACTATATATATATATATATATATATATATATATATATATATATATATATATATATATACACAGAGAGAGAGAGAGAGAGAGAGAGAGAGAGAGAGAGAGAGAGACACACTATATATTCGCTTGCTGGTTATCATTGGCTGGAATCATATTATTTTTCCATTCCTTTCCAATTCTACAATTTTATTCTGCACTAGATATTTTCACTGTGCTCTTTTAAACCTAAAAATATTTACTGTTGGTTTTTTATAAGGATTAGAGATGAATGCTTCCTTTACATATAAATGTAATGTGTACTTAGTTACTTAAAATTCCATTTATCTTTTATTTTTCAAATTAATAAATTGCTAGCTTAAAGGACAGAAGTGTACTCTTCAAATATTTCTCAGCAATTACCTTTTAAAGGCTTTAGCTGAATTCACATCAATAAAAGTTCTACCCCATTTGGTTATTTCAGCGTTATTTGTCATTAAGTGCCCCTGTTCCCTATAGTCAATAATTTACTATGGGTTTTCCTATTACATTGCAAAATAAAATATATTTCAAATATTTTATAGGATTTGTTTCTATATTTAAAAGCTAATTATACACATTTCATATTCCTTCCTGAGTACTATTTTTTCTGAGTGCCACTCTAAAAATATCATGATAAGGTCATAGACCTAAAGTTTGAAAAAAAAATTAACTCAAAATACAGTGAAATGGAGTTCAACTCATCTTTATGCAAATTTTTACTAATGCATTCAAATACATACTTCTCTACAAAGCTCATTTTTGTAAAGACCTGTCAATTTTCATATTTTTTTCTAATGGCACTTGAGAGATATTCTAATTTATTTTCAACAAAGAACCAATCATTTCAATAAGAAAGTAAAACAGCTATTTCACAAAAGCTTCAAATGGTAGAGGTACTATGCTTTTAATAGAAAAAAGGGGTATTTTACTGACTAAAAAACTGCAGAATTTAGGCTCCTGGGAAAAATGTTTTAATTTCCTTCCATATAGAAGCATACTAAAAGCTAACCAGTAAAAGAAGGGCAGGGGGAGCTATTCTCCATCATTCTTCTAATGAAAGATATATAAATCATTTCCATGTCAATTGAGCAGAGTGTGGGTTTTTCCAAAACATAAATCTTCTCTGAGGCTGAAACATAAATCTTCCTAGAGGTCTTAAGCATCAGCTCTCCTGTATTACTGTACAGAGGTGATAAAAATAGCCTAAAAATATAATCACCGAGTCTCTTTTTCTCAATTAGTTATTTCTACAGACCTTCGTTCTCAACAAGCAAATAGCCCGTTAAGTACAATTTTGTTTTAAAGGAAAGAATGCATTCATTCTACTAGTCTATTATGAGTTAATAGATTAATACTGTTAATTCCAAAGGGTGAGATGAATCGTGAGGTTCATAATGTTAGCAATGAATTAAATAAATTCATTATTTTATGAACTAATAGAGGTTATCCAAATTCAAGTGAGTGACAAGAATGGCATGTAAATAATGTGTCAAAGAGACAAAAACTCTCAAATACATTAAATTTGATTTTTTAAATGGCTGTGCCTCTTAGAAATCTGTGTTTATGTATGTTAAACATGCAAATTTATGGGCTTATGTACACAAAAGCATATATTCCTGGTGGGAAAATATTAGCTAGCATTTCTGTAACATTTTACAGTTTACAGAATGCTTTACATGTGCCATCTTATTTAATCCTCTCAGCAGCACTGTCAGGTAGGTGCTTTTTTATTGCCATTTTATAGATGAGGGAATTGTGGATGAGGGAGGTCATGTCTTGCCCAGGGAAACACAGCTAGCAAATGTCTGAGGCAGGATTTGGACTTAGGTCTTCCTGACTCCAGAACTAGCATTCTATCCAGTAGGTATCCTAACTGCCTATGGGTTATACACTTGGAAAATGCAACAAATGCCATGCTGAGCCCAGAAATATTACTCAGCAGTTCAGTTGGTCTTTGGACAGTTATTGTTTAAACATTATGCCCAGCAAAGCATTTTGACTGAATTTCTGAAAAAATCAATAGAATTAAAAAATCTATTAAGTAGATTTTGCTACAGTTATGAAAATACTGTTAGACTATGTGACCTAGCTGATTTTGTTCCTTATGTACATGCTTGATTTGTATAATATAGGCCACTACCTCATGGGAAGGCACTCAGGAGGAAATAGAAAAGGTACTGGATTTGGAGTCAGAGAACCAAGGTTTGAATCTCAACTCTGATAATTACTATCTGTGTGATGTTGAACAACCCATCTCTTTGTGTTTGTTTTCCTTATCTATAAAATAAGGGAATTGATTGTCTCTAAGGTTCCTTCTGTCTATAAATTTATGATCTTATGAACCAAGGTGGCCTGAAAGTCCCTAGAGACCTAAGATATCTAGTTACCTTGTGAGTTGAACACTTGACACTCTTTCAAGTAAGTTTGGAAGAACAATGACAACAGTAAAATGTAGTTCATCCTGAATAGAGACAATGGCAAGGCAGAGCAAGCTAGCAGGTATATTAGAGGATGTCTAAAGATAGGCTTCCCAAAGTGGAGACAAGTGAGTTGCTTTATAAAAACTAAAATCTTTACCCAGGATGAGCCTCTGTCTATGCAAAAATCAGTGGAACTGTGGGCAAATGAAATAAGCCTTAATAAGGGGAAATTCCTGGTCTGGTATTTGATTGCCAGAGATAGAAGTTCTACAGGAAAGGAGTGGAACCACTGGTCAAAGTAGGAGAAAATATTTTCTGACCAGTATTCAAGGAAAATTGTAAGTACCTTAAATGGTTTAGAAATGCTGTCTGAAGACTTTGCAGAGAACAGTGGAATCTGGCAGAAGCAGGGCAGGAAACTTCTTGGGAACCATAGTGTAAGATAGTCCTTCACACTGGAAGGACTCATAAGTCATGTCACATAGGAAACGGCTCATTAAGAATTTTTGTAAGAAAGACCCTTCCAGGCATAGGAAACATCCCGAGCAAAGTCACAGAAGCAGAAAAATACAGGATTTGACACCACTGAGGGATGGCAAATAGTCTAGTTGGCTGGATAATATGATATGGGAAGGGAAGTAGCAGGAGATAAAACTGGAGAGGTAAATTGGATTCAGATTATAGAGGTCCTTGAATGCCAGATGAAGGAGTCTGGGGTTTTATCCTATAGATGACTGGAAAGTACTAAAGGTTTAGACTTGCTGCCTGGAATAACTTGCTAACAGAGCTATCCAGTAGTGAAATTGGCTGCCTCAAGAGATAGTCGGTTCCCCTCCCTTGGACATCTTCAAGCAATGTGGAATGAACAGTTTTCAATTATGTCATAGTGGGGATTTCTTTTGGGTATGGCATTGACTCGATGACCACTAGGATCCATTCAAACTCCCACATTCAACATTGCTGTGTAAATATACAATGTTTTATGGTTTTACCTTTTTAAAATAAAATATTCTTCTAACATATTGTGGCCAGAATATTTTTAAGTGGTGTTAGGGTGGGAAGGGTAGGAATTGATATATAGTCTTCTATGCTTCAGTGAAGAAGTCCTGTTAGACTTCTGGATGGGAACTCAAATTCTACATTAAACACTTTAAAAATGCTTGTCGACTGACTAAATGATAAGCAGCATAACACCTCCCCAAAATATCCATTGTGACACAGATGCCCAGGCAAAGGGCTACAAAAATATTTATATAGCACCATAAGGAGCTGTTCAATTGTTTAAAAATCAATAAATTAGTTGTTTTGTCCTTAAATAATCACTTGGTCTATTTTTGATCACATTATTTTCTGAAACAACACTAAGGTCCTACAGATTTGGCCTCATACAGCTTACGAAAAAAGCTGTTCTACCTATCTAAGGTATCCAAGGTTTTACCTATCTAAATAATTAGCAACTCTTCTGTGCTTTTAAGCATTGACCTGTTAAGGTAGTTGCTTGTTTTATGAATGACCAGCTGAGAGTTGCCTTACAAGCCTGTTTAGACTTGTAGTATGTCATGTAATTTCCTCTGGGGGGAAGTTATGCTCCATCTCATGCCTAATTCTCACTTGAGCTGGATTTATCTAGGCCTCCAAGAATTGGCATTTCAAATATCTGTTTAGTAAGCAAGTCGAAGGTACTTCAGCAGATGACTGACTTAACCCTTGGCTTCTGTGTAAACATTTGGTGCCATCTGGATGAGTACTTTATAACTCCCAAAAAGGACAGAGCCAAAGGAACATAGACGGACAGTCATTTTCCTGGGGAACTAAAAGCAAGAGATCAGGTGTCAAGCAGAATAGTTTTCATATGCTTTACAAGAGAGAAGGCTACACTACCTTCCTTCATCTGTCACTGCTCTGACAGGACATGCACAGGCTTAAGCTGTAGATGCCAAAGAGGGAACAAGGGAGAGAGACAGAGGGAAATTTAGCCAACTATGTTATTTCAGCAACAATCCCTGACTTGCTTCAGGAGCCTCAATTCAGTATTTTGACAAAAACCACATGGTAAAATGGTAGAACTTTATCAAATAGGGGACCTATTGATCCAAATACAGAAGAACAATTTAAGAGGCATTAAGTAAAAGCATAACATATTTATGGAAAACTAAGATTTTAAAATTAATTGATAGACATTGTACATATTTTAAGACTTTATCAATGTATTGATCAGCTTTGCTGTATATATACCTATATAGGTATATATATATGTATACATATACATATATATGCATGAATATGTATACATGTATATATATATATATATATATACACATACATAAATATTTATAAAACATGGAATGGCTCTCTGGATGGGGGTTAGAGAAAAATGCCAGGCACATACCACCTACTTAACAAATACTAGTTGATTGAGTGATAGTTGGATAGTTCTAGGATGCGATGGGGGGAAAGTTGGTGATATAAAAAAAAATCAATAAAAATTTATTCAAAAACTAAAATAAAATTGATGAGCAGAAAGCCATGGAATTGAAATTTCCTAAATGGTGTTTGCTGTATAAATGTCAGGAGAAAAATAATATAAATGCTACGAGCAGAATAATATGAAAGAAGCACAAAACGTTAGCCTTTATTAGAGCGTTCCTTCTATCTAAACGATCATGGTTTCATACAGTGAATCAGTTTCCAAAATTCTCTTTTAAAATCTATCTGTCATATAAAGTTTCATGCATTCTATGGTGTGGTGGGTAGGGGTGAGGTTGGAGAGTTTCAAAGAGAAATGTGATTTCTTCCATTGATGTCCATTTGGCCTGTTTCACTTTGCCATAAAGGGTGCCCAAGAGAGACACTAGCAGGGGTTAACTAGGAGTTTTTTTTTTCTTTTTTGTAAGTTGACTTCATACACACTTTGGTATCTTAGTTTCAATACCAATCAACAAAACCCTAAAGAAATTCTTAAGGTACTCAGATCAAACCGTCTATCCTTATTTTAAAAGTTCATTTCAGCTGCTTCAGCCACCAGGGTGATATGCATTTGTTCAAGCCTTTTCCTTAACTGCTTCAATAACGTTGCCAGGCTATGGGACACAGGTGCTTGCTAAAGTGGAATATTTATTTCCACTCTTTGTGAACCACAAAACCTTTTTTCCTTGACAAGCAGTGCTACGGAGAGGGAGGTTACAGGCCTTGAGGCTCATCATGACCATAACTGAATCTCCAGTCCCTAAGGATTACAGATGAAAACTTAGCAGGAACTGAAGTTCTTCAACAGGTTTTATTCATTGTTCTGGTCATGCTAGAGTTCTAATAAAAGACTGTTCTTTTGATTTCCAGGCAGGTTATAGCTTGGCTCTATTCTGGGGTTTATCAAATCTATGGTGGGTGAAATTTTATTTTATTACTTGAAAAGGACCTTGAACAAGAAAGTAATTTAAAATTTGAGTACAAAACATTTTTAAAAATTAATTCCCTTGAATATCTATCTATACTTCAAACAATGTGCCTCTACAGTGATTTCTCAAATGGATTGTTTGTATTGCCTTCCCTAAAACCGAAGCTGAAAGTTCCAAAGCTTCATTTGTTTAGTGTCCCTAGGTACATTGCATATTTTTCAGCATAGTTCTTCCATCTATGAATAAAAATACATGCCATTCATGTGAGAGAGGTTGTAAAGACTAGTTTCATATATTAATGAGTGTAGCCCACAATGGGTCTTTAGAGCAGAAGTATGAATTCTGTCAAAGTCATAGGATCATTTAATAGTCCTTGGAATTCCTGCCCTTTCCTGATGTGACAGAGCCCCAGTTCACAATAGTACAAGACATTCCTTTAACTTGACCTTCCCTGATGGGCTGCCACTTTAAAGCTGCTAATTTAAAATATTTAATATGTGCGATTAACTGCTGCTGCTCTTTCTATGTGTGTTAATTGACTGTTTTAAATTGAATACTTTCACCTAGAGGGCACCATTTTTATCAAATGAATGAATAAATAAGTAATGTCAGAATCATAAAAGTATAGCTACAATTGATCTAAAAGAAAAAAAAAAACTTGATTCAAACAATTGCCTTTTGCTTTTATAATTAGGAAGATTAAGTCATTCTTAGACCAAGAATTTTTAACTGTTAACTTTTAAAGACTCAGAAAGTCTCTAATATAAACAGTGCCCAAATAGAATATTTATATAGTTATGATTCCATACTTAATAAATAAATAACAGACTACTTAATTCTAAAATAGTTTAATTATAGATTCATTATCTTTTTTCAAAAACTATTTTTCAAGTGATATAGTTTTGTACATTCATTTGCAAATGCTAAAAACACACCACAAAAATATCCTAGAATTCTGAGCAACAGCTAGATCATTTACATCTAGTTTTCTTTCATTTTGGAAATATTTATTTTTTCAAAATTTATTTTTGTGCCAGTAAAGGTAAAATATCATGCTTCCATCTGAATATAATATTAAATGTATTTTTAAATTGCAGTAAAATCTTATGAGAATAATCTCAATGACACAATATACAAGAGGTAAAGCACTGAATTTAGAATTAGAAGCCATATCCAACAAGCTATGTGACTTTGGAAAAGTTCCTTGTCTTCTTTGGGCATTGATGACCTTATCAATAAAGTTATTTCTACAGTAACTTAGAGCTCTAAAAATTATAATGTTCGTTCCAAGTGTAGTGTGGATAAGAAATGGCTGAAAGTGTTTGGGAATTTATTTCTAAAATTTGTATCTTGGTTTTTATAAGTGCTTACGATTAAGGTTGGTGGTCCTGGAGGTCCCATTTCTCCCTAAAACAATGAAAAGGAGAGAAAAATCACAATTACCAACTTTTATTTATATTTTATTTCTTATTCTTCCAGATGATTGGAACCAATAACCATATATAATATTAATTTTGCAGTTATGGAAAACAGGATCTAATCTCAAGAAAGTATTGTATAGCATGAAAATTGTATTATGTTCCTCCTCCTTCCCACATTATAAAAATCACCTTTCATACCCACATGCTTTTTACTGCAGAAGGACAGGTTTCAAAGCAACCAAAATAATCTAATTTTCTAATCTTTTGTCTGCTAATCCAAAATTAGAATGAATATCTTTTCAAGCCTGGTGGCTTGCCAACAGGGCAGCTGGGAAATGTCACAGCAGCAGATTATTTTTCTGATGCAAACTTACTATTAGGATCAGCAGAAATAATAAGTGGCTCAACCCACTTCATGCCTCCCAGCTGCAAGAAGATGGCCTGCTGCCTCTTCTAAAGAATATCAAGGCAGGCAGCTTTACGAGTCTATATGAATTACAAATATTGAACTTGTTTTATTGACCTTTGAGCAAATTCAGATAATCAGGTATAACTAGCAGACTAAACAAATACATGGAATTTGTGTGAAATATCTGAGAAATTGACAGGTTGCAATCTGTCTCACTGGAGGGACTTCCCATTTGACAATCAATTTAAATATTCGAATATTTTTGAGTATCTGAAAAAATGGATCCCTTAAATCGAAAGAGCAAAAGATGAATTTTATGGACCTCAACAATACATTAACAAACTTATTTTCTTTTGATCTTCAGTGCTATCATTCTAACCATTAGGACACTGAAATAGTAGAGAAAAATATGCCATTGCTTAACCTTGCCCACACTTTGGATGTTCATACTAACCCCAAGGAGAGGGCCATTTGCAAAATGACACATTGGTACATAATATCTCAAAATTAGGAATAACAGAACTCTTAGCTATATGTATTGTTCATGTTTGGACCCTGCAGAACAGTAACTTCACCAGCTGTAAAGACAACAAACCCTCTAAAATCAGCCTTTTTGAACAAATGTCAAAGCTATCCATCTTTTAACACATGGAAGAACTCATTGACTCTAGAAAGAAGCATAACATTGAGAATAGACGACAAGATGAAGATGTATTCTATTATCATCAGAAAGCCATTATATGGCCACTGTCTAAAAAGTTGAGACCAGTGACCTTGCTCAGTTTAATGCTTGCTTTTTAATTTTTCCTTATTCTTCTTTCAAAGTCATTGGCAATATGCTATTACATGATAGTTAATGAGGAAGAGTGGGGCTAAATGGAGCGAGCAATCTGTGGAGCAAAGTTAGTTATCTCCTCCTGACAACCACCTGCTTCACCTTCAGACACACACCTCATTGCAACTGGCACTGTTCCCACAGCTGCCTTGGGAGGTTTCACCTAGTGTGATGATATAACAGCTACCACTGTCAAGCAAACTGAGGGGATGACCCTGTTGTACAGCAGCACAAGTTGATAGTGAGAGAGAACTAGCATGTTAATTGTTTTCAAGGAGATATTAAAATGATCCAAAAAGTATTTCTTGCTTGTACAATTTTAATAGCAACTGGTTAATTTTAGAATTGATTAGGAAGTTAACACTCTTCTAGCGAAAGTTAATTGCTAGGGGCAGGGGGAAAGGGGTGTACATATGTGTGTTAAGGAAATTTTCATTTATTCATGCTCAGCATTTCTTTGGGGAAATACAATACCTTTTCTCCTTTCTGGCCACGTGGACCTGGAGGACCCAAGTCACCTTTCATACCCTGTACAAAAGGAGAAGATCTTTGTAAACATCCTATAGCAAACCTCCATTATTAACACAATTAGTAATGAAATAAACCAGAATTGACTATATTCCCAAACTTGATTCTCAGTTCACAGCAAGGGGAGAGGTAGAGACAACTGGCACTAAAAGGATCGGCAACATCTGGGCTATGGTGGGGACAGAAACATTAAATCAGCGAGTGATCCAAATACTGCATATTTGTGCAACTTCACTTCCTGCTAAAATTACATTAATTCACCATCTGGAAGCACATCATTTAGAACTATATGAGCTTTTAAGTATCCACTTTAGATTAAATTTGTGGATGCTGTAAATACCCCTGATTTAGCTTTGATTTGGCCTTTATTAAGCTTGCCAAAAATTCAAGAGTTAAATCAAGAGGTTTTTTTTGCAGTTCTATCTAGAAACCATAATGTGGAGGGGGCAGGGAAGAGGGGAAAGAAAGATTCACTCTCTCATAACCCTCAAAATGGAAGCAAAAAATCACTTTCCAGATTTAGATTTTTTCTAAGCTCACCCATGTCTTTAATCCCTATCTACCTTTGCCTTCCTTACTTGGATTTGCAAAGATATCAAATGTAGCAACATAAAACACTGAAAACCTATCAGATGAATATTTTCATGCATTTTTTCAGGCTCTGGGGCATTTTAATGGGTATTCAGTTGATCTGGCTCAGAAACGACAGCTTTCAGAGATATAACAATAGATTTCACTGGAGGAGATCAGTTCTATGGCTGAATGCATTCGTGGTGTAAACAAACAGAGGTGGATAGACTCATACTGAGTCTGTGATAAATAGGCAAAAGAATCTTTCTTCATCCTTAATATTACACTATAGGGTAGAAAGGGACAATAATGGAATAAAAGATATACTCAGAAAATCACACAATGTAGCATATAGATCTATGCACCACACTGTGCTAGCCAGAGGGCTTTAGCTATTACTGCCCTGCAAATTCCAGGTGAATGAATAATGCCAAATGCCAGCACCTGGAGTCACTCAATATAGAAACCAGTGATGAATTGGGAGGAGAAAAAAAAAAGAAAATTAGAGAATTGAAATGACCCTGCTTGAGGCAGGTGCAGACTTAACAATACTCTGAGGAATCAAAAAGCCTGGATAAAACCAAGGCTCAAATTGGCTATGGATAATTTGTATCTTATAACTACTTTTCTAGACAAGATTCATTAGCTACACTTCTTCCTTATACACTTTGACATTCTCAAGGAAAAACAGAAAGAAGAGTGAAAAATAAAACATGAGGAAAACCAGAGTGTGTGAAGAATTTGTCTCATTATCAAAGTGCAGTGTTCTCCCTCACCTCCGGAGCCCTAAAAATTCTTTGTTGTCAAAGATGGATACAAAATGTTCTGAAAGTCTGAGAGAGAAAACCATGGCATTCCTGCAACTAGTTGTTGGGACTAAAATTTTTTTAAAAGTACACATTTTCTATATTGAAAACTATCCAGGGGTCAAAGGCTCAGAGAAAGATATATAACCCAGCTAAAAGAGATAGCACAAGTAAGTCAGAATGAAGTGCCAAGGAAGTCAGTCCCCCTTTATCCTCATAGCTCATGATTAGATTTCCTCTCTTCCATACCAACAGAACATTCTGATTCCTCATTAAGTCTGTCTCCTGTGCTTATTAAAATCCAAAGGGAAAGAGGATGTTTTATTGTTGTGATGGGGATTAAAAATAATGTAGGTTTGGGACTCTAGAAAATAGTATCCCATCCTACTCACAAACTCAGAAAGATTCAAATGGTACACAAAAATAAATTCCTTTAATATTTATAAATGCACAAAGCATTCTATAAATATATAACATATATTAGAAAATATTTGAAATCAGACTGTGGGATTCTGTCTACTCATCCAAATGCTTATATAATGTAGGCAAAATGCATGATGATTGATGTGTTCATGTTTCACCTGGATGTTAAGATCATACTCTTAGAGCTAGCTTAGAGGGTATATAGTTCAATCCATTCATTTTACAGATAAGGAAACTGAGGTCCAGAAAAATTATATGATTTATTCAAGATTATTCATGTGATTGGTAATAGAAATGGAATGTGAACTCAGGACCTTTGATTCCGGAGCTCTTTCTGCCATATCGTGAGTCATGTGAACAATAACCATAATTAATTTAGGCATTTTTTGGTTTAGTTTATTTTCTTCATGTGTTTCTGGGTTTTGGTTTTTTTTTTTTTTAGCATTTATAGGGAAAGTTAGAGACAAGCCCTTCTCCATTCCTAAACATTCCTCAGAGGGAAAACTCTATGTCCGACACCATTCCCAAGAAGCCTTCTCAAATAGTGCTGGTAGACATTTTGTAAAGAGTTTTCAGAAATGGAGTTTTAATACAGCCCTTTCTTCCAGACCACTTACTTCATATAGTGGCTATGAAATTGTTTCGCAAACCTTAAAGCATGATAATAAATGTGAAATTGTGATTTTTGTAATTTCCTTTCAATGGCCACTGTTGCTTTGGGTACTAAGGATGGTGCTACCCAGAAGAAAACCAGACCTCAGTGGCTTCTGTTGATGATTCCACTTCCGAAACACAACAGGGAAAATAAAGGTTTTCCATTTCTTTTTACAAAGCATATATTTTGGCAATGGAGAGCTGGCAGTTACTTCATGGGCATAGATTCCCTCCACTGTTACTGGCCAAGTTCTTACAGATGCAAGGGTGTATCTATTTCCTCAATGACATGAATCCCTTAGAAAAATCTCTTTTTCACCGTCTCTCATTGTCACCATCAAGTGAAAGGCAGAATTGATTTGAATTGAGAGTTGAATTTCGTCCATGTTTAGTCCTATAATTTTCAAATAAAATGGAATTCAATGGATCATTCAACAAGCATATGAATATGCTGTTAGTATTGTACTTAAAATTCACATAGTGGTTAGACTATGGTATTAATCTCTTGAGGTTGAGAAAGTAGCTATTTTATGGCCTATTTTGTTAAAAGATCAGAAGATGGAAAAAATAATCAGGTTATTTGCACAAAATGGTCAATCCCTCACTGAAATATCTGCATTAGTCAGTCAGCCATAGCTTCTGAGTAACATCCTCAAAGCAGTTATGAAGTGTTTCCTTCACAGACAGACATGGTGTGAGTTACTGGAAATACAAATATGAAGAGTAAGGAATGTCCACCTTTAAGTAGCTTAAATATACTGGGAAGATCCAAGAATGTCCTATTAAATGTCAGTTCCTATACTTAAGAAGCAAATGCAACTAAGTCCCGATTAGTGCAAACAATGAAGCTCCTGAACTGTATGCATATCTTCATATTTGTAGTATTTGAACTGATAATTCTGTAAAATATGGTCCTTGATTCCTGCCCAATGAAAATACATAGTACGGTTTCAAATAACTGGATTCATTATGTGCACTCAGGACCTAGCTCTAAAAAAGTTGAGTTACCCAAATAACCCACGTAGTTTGCATAAGTTTATGATGAACTTAAGGGTTACAGGGAGAATATCTAAACATGGAAGTCCATATATAATATGTTCACCTATTGCCAGGTGGACATTTAAGATAACAACCTTCTGTATAACACATCCAGGACTTAATTCCTGATCTAAGTGATTCAGATTGCTAGCAAAATTTCTGTTTCACGGTCTGCACTCAGTTTAATGGGTATTTATATCATAACTTGTCTTTTGTTCCTGTGCAATAAAATTAAAGGGAAAATTATATTTGTCAGTGCTTCCTTTTTTGTCTATTAGAGTAGGCCCTTGCAGACTAATTTCCTCTATGATAAAGTAAAATGGTGTTGGTACATAGCAGACGCTTAATACTTGTTTATTGATTGATTTTGGGACCAAGGCACTATAATTGGGTCTAAGAAATAGATTGGTTGTTATTAGCTGTTCAGTCATGTCCAACTCTTTGTGACCTTATTTGGGGTTTTTTTGGCAGAGATGCTAGAGTGGTTTACCATACGCTTATCATTTTATAGATGAGGAAACTGAGGCAAAGAGGATTAAGTGACTTGCCCCAGGGTGCCACAGCTAGTAAATGTCTGAGGCCAGATTTGAACTCAGGAAGATGAGATTTTCAGATACCAAGCCCAGCAGTCTATCCACTGTGCCACCTAATTGCCCCCCAAATAGATTGGTAATGCTTTTCTATTTGATTGTACTTTTCCTATTGTTTCACATAGGTATTATTGTCAGTATATGCTGAGTGCTGACATGGCAGGGGCCAATAGGATAGGGAGGAAGCACAGGGTTGATTATAAACTATAAAAAGGCAAAGGAATGGATTGAGAAGCAAATAGAAGGCTCATTTCTGATAAAATTAGGCATCTATAATCACATTTCTTCCTAAAATTCACATATGTGAAGATTCTTAAAAAAATACAGCAATTAACTGTATGTCAAAGAGAGCTACGCCCTCTCTTACAGAAGGTTATGTTCTACTTGGAATCTAAATGGTATATGATATTAATCTTTTGGGACCGGGAAAATGGCTGCTTTGTAGTATATTTTGTTAAAAGATCAGAAGATGGAAAAAAGTAACTCAGTTTGTTTGTTCAAAATGGTTGATCCTTCTTACTTATATCCCACAGCAATATAATAGTAGCTGCCCCAGAGGAGACCCTTGACTTTATGTGTTTTTAATTTTTCAGTATTCAGTACTATAGATTAAAATAGTACAAGCAGATTAACATGATAATTTCAGAAACATCAGTAGTGCATTCGTATAAAGTAATGAATTTTAAAGGGACTAATAGTGATAGGGAAAATGAGACTAAATCTGACGACTTATATAGTTACCTTAATCCACAGCAACTTACTTGAATTTTCTGAAAAGCAGTCTTGTCCATTAGTAATGAAATGGAATTTATTGTTGTGTCTAATGTGATTTTAATTTTTCTGACTTTCCAACATTTCTTTGATGGAACTCATTTATTTCATGTAAGTCCACAATAAAGTTCATTTAATGACATATTAATACAGGGAGGGCTGTATTTTGAAGAAACAGAAAGTTCAACCTGTACCTAATATAATTTGCTTAGCCTTAAAAAGCTAGAAAATGAGATTCTGAATTTAGCAATTACGATCACCTACTGTTTCCTAAATTACGGAAATTCAGTTCATTTAAATAGAAAAAAAACTGTACTGATTACTATTTGCAAAACTCTATGATGGGTGCTGAGGGAGATTCAAAGATGAATAATATTCTTTCTCCTAAAGGAATCTATAATCTAGTAGAAGAGACAAGCAACATCCAAAAATAACCATAACTAAGAGGCTCTGACAAGAAGTAGCTTCTTGTACTCCAAGGAATTCTATAATAAAGCCACAGAAACTAACAGGTGAGACAACAAGCAGCAAGTATCAGAGAAAGAAGTTAAGAGTAGTGGTAGCTAATGATTTCCTGTTCACCAGTACTCAGGCAGCTATTTGTTAACCTGAAAACAATAAAGAACTTCTTGTCGTTGGGCATGAATACAAGACATATCATAGAACCTCCTAGGACTTATCAAAATAATAAGTGCTACCCACTTCAGGGTGATTTACATCACCAGAAGTGGTGCAAATAATACTGCCATAAGGAACCTAAAAAGTATTGATAAAGATTATTAAATCTTGAACAGGAAAATGAAGTCTACAGTAGCAAAGATTATGTTTTCCTCACTGCTATCCACTGAGGCAAAGGAATCAGAGGAGAGAAAAATGATATCGGAAGTGAATAGTGGGCTAAGAAAGAGATGTCTAAGCATGGGCTTTGGACTTGTGGACAATGGCTTTAAATCTAGATATAACAGACTCCTTAGTAGGAGCATTATAACAAAGACTGGTAGGAATGTATTTTCTATGTGTCTTGAAAAACTATTCAAAAGAGCTTTAAACTCAAATGGCTTTGGGAAGGAAAAAACCTTCCCTCGATGTCACAGAAGATAGCTAAAACTAAGTAACAATGATAGAATTTGAGAAATCCAGAGATATTGACAGGAGAAAGAATTCGTAAAAGGAGCCAGAAGTCAAACCCATGGCTTTCATTGGTGTTGAGTCATTTTTTTCAGTCACATCTGACTACTTGAAACCCCATTTGGGGTTTTCTTGGCAAAGATACTCGAAAGGTGTGCCATTTCTTTCTCTAACTCATTTTACAGTTGAGAAAACAGAGACAACAAAGAGGTTTAAGCAACTTGCCCAGGGTGACACATCTAGTAAGTGTTTGAGACCTGATTCGAATTCAGGAAGATGAGTTTTCCTGTGTCCAGGCTCGACACTCTCTCCACTGTGCCACCTAGCAGCCCCTATGGCCTTAAATGTTCATATACAAACACCCAAATGCAGAATTAGAGGTTCTAAGACAAAGAGAAATTCAAATTTGATTTCATAGTTATCAGTGACATTTAGCGAGATGAAACTCATGATAGGATATAAGGCTTTAGGAGGAGTTACTCTACTGAAAAACAAGATCAGGGGATGGAAGAGACTGTATTTTGTATATTAGTATTGTATATTATATTATATACTCATATTGTAATCCTGAAAGCAGAAGTGGAGGAGGTGTAAAAGGAGGAGTGAGGGAAAATGGAGGAAGAAGCAACTGATTTTTGTCATCAAAATGCACTATAGATTATCTAGACAGATACTGGAAGAGTTGAGGAATTTGCGAAAGAGACTTCAAAACAGACACAGAGACATGATATAGAAGGGACAGGGGACTCCAATTATCCAGACCAGGGGTGGGGAACCTGTGGCCTCGAGGCCACATGTGGCATTCTAGGTCCTCAAGTGTGGCCCTTTGAATTCAAACTTCACAGAACAAATCCTTTTAATAAAAGGATTTGTTCTGTAAAACTTAAACTCATTCAAAAGACTTCACCAAGGACCTAGAAGGCCTCATGTGACCTTAATACCACAGGTTCCCCACTCCTAATTCAGACATTTACTGGAACTCTCTCTTTCTGCAAAAAATAGGGCAGCTTATACTTTCTTAACTTACCTTAATGATAATTTCATCATTCAAAGAGTAAAGGAACAAAAAGGGATTATTCTTTGTTGTACCTGGTTCTTGTCAATAGAAAAGAAATGGTTGCTAGGGTACCATAATGGGAACATTAGGAAGGAGTGACCATTCCCTTCTAGAGTTTGTGGTGGAGAAAAAGAAATTAGTCTGACAAGCACCCCTGATTTTTAGAAAGCAGATTTCAAAGTGTTCAAAAGAAGGATAGCTTCCAGTAGTACGGTCTAAAATCCCACAGAGCAAGTTAGCCCAGAAGTGATGAGAAACTTTCTTGGATGACATTTAGAAGGGAGAAAGTGAAGCAATTCCAACAGTGAGGAGAAAATGAGATTTTTTTTTATATGAGTACACAGGAAAAAAGAGGCATGCAAATATGGAACAAAGAACAGGTAACAAAGAACAGGACATATTATTGTGAAAAGAGGAGAAGTGTCTGATCTGCCAACACTTAGACTGAGCTGATGCTGGTGAGGAACGCTAAAGACCATGAGGCAGATAATAGATTTAGAGGTAGAAGGAACCTTAGAGACCATTTAGTCAAATTTCATCATTTTATAGAAGAAACTGATGCCTAGGGAGATTGTGACATACTTAAAGTCACACAAATAATAAATATCAAATGCAAAATGTGAACCCAGTGAGAAGGGTTTTCGAAGCTGTGTTGAAGCAAAGAGAAAGTTCACAGAAGAGATGGGATTGATTGCCACTTGGGACGGATGGGATGATGAAAACGGACAACGGAGAAGACAAAACTGTTCATTCTTAAATTCTTTCTCAGCCAAGGTGAATGACATTCACACTGTAATTGCTGGAACAAAAATATCTAAAAGAGAGTTCATACTCAAGATAAGTATTGAGATCCAACTGAGAATCTCACTGCAGTTGATACATTTGTCAGGTAGCTCAGATGAACTAAATTCTTGGGGACTGAAAAAACTGGCAGTTGTGATTGGTGAGTCACTTCCAATGATATTTATAAGATTACGAAGAATGGAAAATCTACTGTAGATGTGGAGAAGGGTAAATATTGTTCCCGTTAAAAAAGAGATAAGAAAATAAAGTCTGCCGACCTTGATTCCTGGAAAAATTATATGAAGTCCCACTAAAAAGATAATACATACCCATCAAAGAAACTAGTAGTTACAGAACCAACATAGCTTCTTCAAGAACAGGTCATGCCACGCTAAGCTTATATCTTCTAGTAGCAGTATTATTAAACTAGTAGAACAAGGAAATGGCATAGATACTACCTAGATTTTAACAGGGCATTTGATAAAATATTTTCTGAAAGAGATATAGGATAAATAGGAAATAAGAGAGGATAGAATGTTACAATTAGATAGATTTTGAAGGAGTTGAATGGCAGGAACTCAAAGAATAGCTATTAAAAATTCAATGTCCTGAAAATAAAACAAAACTTCAAAATAATTTGCACTATACAAAAGAAAGCTACCTCAAGAAGTAGTGGGTTCCTCCTCATTAAAGTTATTTAAATAGTGGTTGGATGTACCTTTGTCCAATCTGTTACTGGGGGAGGAGAGCATTCATGTATGGGTTAAAATAAAAAAAAATCAGTGAAGATCCCTTGTTATAAGACAGTTTTCCCTTAAGTGATTCTGTAAGTTTATAAAACATTCTCATGGAAAAAATACTGATAGTAATATTTTCGAAGGTAGTATAGTTGTGTCTCCCAAATAACATCTGTCAATCACCAGCTTATTATTTTGTCCCTGATAAACCCCCATAATAATATTTTGACTACTACCAGCTTGTTTCCTCTTCCTGATAGCAAATTCTCCAAAATAATATTTTATTCTGATCCCTGATATACAACTCAGTCAATTCCAAGGGGGAGGGGGTGCCCAGAATTAGAGTACAAGAACCTCACCCTTAGAAAGACACTTTGGAGAACCCACTTCCTGCTGAATGGACCCATGTCTCTCTGTTCACCCGTGTGGCACTACCCTCATGAGTTGTACTCTATGTTAATGTATACACCCAAGCTGTATGTCAGGTTCCCTTTTCCTCTCTCCCCTTCCCCCTGTTCTCCACTGTTTGCAATAAAGCTTTGCATTGAACTGACTCTCACTATTTAACATATTCTTAGCACCCAAACTCATGAAGGAGTAGTTTTCCCTGATGCCTCTGGCTGGGACACAGGACTTTGCTTATACATAAACTGGTCCAGTTCTCACTCCATTTTTCCATGCTGTCTCTCTAGCAAAGTTGGGGAAAATGTCTAATTTGACATATACCTTATACTTATTTTGTTATCCGATAGCATGTAGAAAAACGTAGCAGCACTGCTCTCTTCCTGCCCTAAATACTTCTTGATCAATATATTCTAAATCAGGAGTTATTTATCTATGAACTTGTATTTTAAAAAATAAATATTTTGGTGCCTATTTCAATATAATTGTTTTCCTTTGTAATCCCATACGTTTTATCTTATGCATTTAAGAACTTTATTCCAATAAAGTCCTCATTTTTTTTTACCAGATTGCCAAAGAGGTCCATCATCCACACATGTGCATGTGCACACCCACACACACACCCACACATACACACACACACACAAAATTAAGAGCCCCTGTTCTCAAGAAAATATCCTGAAATCTCTAATGTTTCATGGCATAACACTCTCTCTCCAAAATACTAATGGAATACTAAATTTATATAAATATTCCTAGTTCTTTACCTCTTGATTCTTATTTCTTTTTTAATCATACTCTTAAATTTTCATTCTCCCATATTTTACAGATTCATAGCTTTAGAATCCAAAGGAATCTTAGTGTTCATCTAGCCCACCCTCATTTTTACAGATGTCCTTGGATGTTAGGCATTAAAGACATGGTGAGCAAAAGTTTTCCTGGTAGGGCTTTAGTACAGAGGAGAGATAGAAAACAGGGATGGAGCTAAAGAGAATGGTGGAAAGCTTTTCTTGATCACCTTGGAATGCTTACATGACCATATTCTATGTAGACATGTTAGAGATGGGGAAACTGAGGTTGGCTGATTTAGGCAAGATCAGAGAAGTTATCATTGACAGAGATGTGTTCTGAACCATAGGCTCCATGATTCTAAATCCTATCCCCTTTTCTCTGTACCATTTTGCCTTTGTGAACTTGTAAGATATCTTTTCCTTACTCTTGTTTCCTCAGAATAGACATTGGTTTCAGTTTAGTCACCTTATAGAACAGTGCCTTACATGATAGATTTAGAAACAAAAGAGATCTTAAAGATCTCTTTTTATGAAACAGTAGATTAAGACCCAGAGATATACCTGCTGCTTCTCAGTCTCCTTTGCAGTATTAATGCCCACTAACTGTGGATATAACCTAAAACTCTGTCCTGTGACCTCTTCTCTCTTTCATGAATTCAATTATCATTTCAATGCAGATGGATCTCAGATCTATATATCAAATGGTCAGGCTCACTCTCTAGCATCTGATACAATGAATCACGCAGAACTAGAGGGTTCAAACTTTCTTTTTGTTAAAATCATATTCCAATATTCTCAGGTAGAAATAATTGCCAAGGAGGAGCCATCTCTAGGGTAGTGGGGAGGAGGGAAGGAAAAAGGGAAAAATATATACTTAAAAGAAATAGCAAGCTGTACATAATAGATTTTCAGTTTCATGTACCAACATCTTTTTCTCTATTCTAGTATATGATGGAAATGCTTGTTATTTATTTCTTAAGTTCAGAACAAAATAAATAGCTTTTTAAAAATACTCAAGGATGTATAGAGAATAGAAATACACATAAACCCCGCCACCCTCCAGTCACAAAGTTAACAAAGAAGTTAGCAAGGAGTATTCATGGGGTGTCAGAAACTCTTCTCCAAAGTCTCAGAACACTACTTTTAGACACCTCTTGCTCTAAAGGTTCAACAGCTGGGTCCCAGATTAATTTAAGGTGGAAGGGGGCCATTGTATGTATGTACACACACATATATATATAATATCCATGTATATGTATATATACATATATATATACATATATATGTAAAACAAATGTCTCCCTCCTCGGAGATAACTAATAAGAGCAGTAACAGTTGTGCTTTTTGTCTTTGTTTTAACAGCAATGACCATTGTGACTGGCACACAGCAGGAGTTTAATAAATGCTTGCTATCTGGCTAAAGTACCTTGCCTAAGGTCACACAGGCAGTAAGAGACAAAACAGGATTTTGAACTCAGGGCCCCTCACTCCAAAGCCGCCAACAATCTTTGCACTTTACTTCACTGCATTTCCCACAACTATTACAAATTTTTCCACTCTTGAAAGCCACCAGTTTTAATAAACGTTCCCGAAATAATAATTTGCTTATAATTAAAGAATGTTAAGTAAAACCAGGGGCTATAAAGAAAACCTACTTTTTGTGTTACATAATAATACCTGGTCAGTGGATCAAAGCTCTGCTATATTGTGTGCTTTATAATTGGTTTTTTTTTTAAATATTAGTTTTTATTGACTCTGGACTTTCAAAGTCATTAATTCAAAACAGAATATGATACTGGTCATTACACCTATGTATTGTTTACTTTACAGTTTAACATCCAAAGTTAACATACCAATAAGTGTGAAGCAATTACGTGACTAATTCAAACAACTCCTCCCAGAGTGGGGTTCTTGTTGAGTTTTATGGATAACTGCCCTTATGCCTTAGATTTATCTTGGGACTATTGATTCAGTCTGCCACCTTACTTGTGTGACCATGGGAAAGCTATTTAATTTCTCTAGGCTTCCTCATTGATAAGTTAGGGAACAGAATAATGAGAAAGTCCTAGTGCCTTTCTAGTATTCAGTCTATAATCTTATGGCCTATGGATCATCAAAGCTCAAAGGTGTAAGATGCATATTAAATATTAAAGTAAACAGGTTATATGGGTGGAAACATCTGGAGTTAGACTTACATCTTTTCCATGAATGCCATCCAGCCCTGGATCTCCTTTTTGTCCCTGTTCACCCTGGAGAGGAGGGGAAGGAAATAAATAAAATAAATTCAATGTATTTGAAAACCTTTACCGGAAAAGAAAAAAGATTAGATCCTATGTTCTGCAACCAGCTGCACACAGCTATATTTGCAAATATCCTGAAGAACATTTCTTAAAGAATAATCCTGGATTCCCAAAAGCAAATACTCAAAGAATTAGAAAAAGTTTCAGAGGGGAACAGCAGGTAATAATTAAGTAGAAGTATACAAGGCTAGAATCATTCATCTTCTTCATCATCAAAAATACTTAAGTGCTTAATATGAAGTGGCACGACAATAAACACTGTACCATGAGCACCACAAAAATGCAAACCTCATTTTCGAAGGCAGTATAATCTTAGGTTGTACAGAGAACAAAAACAAGAACATAAAAATGTTAAATAAAAAATGGACTGAATGGGACTTGTATCACATACGGGCCAAAGGTAAGTGCATCAAAGCATATTCCAACAACGATATTAAATGGGGGAAGGGTAAAGTTAATCACATAATTACAGTGGGGAGTCAGGGATAGATTATCTGTGGAAGCTCCATTTCTGTGAGGAAGGAAAAATATTTTGGGGTTGCTTTTAAGTTAAGCCTAAGAAAGAGAAGGCAGAAAATGAGAATTAGCTCTCCCACTTTGGCCAAAAGTAGACAAAACACAAGTGAACTATAGCAGAGGAGCTTAAAATTAGAATTAGTGTATTGTATTGGAAATATTATTAAACACTATATGAACAAAGTTATGGCAAAGCCTGAGAAATGTCTTTTAAAATGTGATAAAATAGCCCTCAAAGATGATATTGAAGGGTGATCTTAACTGAAGGTAAAAGGATACACACATACACACACACACATACAATGAATATACATACATATGAAAGAATATGTGAAAGATCAGTAATTTTATCAGTGAAAGGAACTCCTTCCACAAATTTAATTCACAACCAATCTATGACTTATTACTGAACACAGCAGAGTAGAGGGAGAGGCAAAGAGTAGTGAGATTAGTTCTGAACTGAGATTATACTGAAGTGAGATTATATTCTGGTAATACATTTCAAGGGAGAGGGGAGAAGGTGTAAGAGAATCATTCAGGCAAATGTGGAAACTGAGAGGTATTTGAGGCCTGAAAACTGGTGATCACCATGTGCACCTCCCCAGTGCAGTGTATATAGCAAAAATGAAAGGCAGAAAGGGATTTTTATCTAGAACAATTTATCAGGATCATCGGCAGCTAAACTCACTCTAGGTTTATGCTCCATACAGAGGTTGGATGGGAGTACTTTAAAACCTAACAGTTAACCTAGAAAAAGGAAATCTACTAGGTTAGAGTTTGAGGTCAAAATTATTTTAAATATAATTTTCTGTCAAGTATCGAGGAGTAGAAACTTAATATAGATTTAAGGCATTGTGATTTTTTGTCAATTCTCCATTTTATTTTGAAACCATATTTTGTTATGCTTAGTTTTCCTCAACATAAATAATCAATATTCGAAACTCAAATGAATCTTCCTCATTGATCTAGATGTTCATTTCATATATAGATCCCAACTCATCTATGCTTACCCACTTTAGATGGGTTTTTTTCCATATCCTCCCATGAATTTAGCATAGAGAATTCATCTAATGTGTGGGAGGCCTTCTTTGCTTTTTCCTGAGATGTAAAGAACACCGGTGGTATGCTAGGCTACACACCTGTCATTACTCATCTTTGCCAACCCATATTCTCTTCCTATTACATATTTTTATGATAATTGATAATCTAAGAAAGAAAGGAGCAAGTGCTGTTGAGCACCTGTCACCTAAATATAAAACTGAAAATAAAAAAACAAAAAAACCTAATTCACAACCAAGTCCAGAGATGAAGTTTTGTCTCACAGGGATACCTTTTATCTTATATTATTTTTAACTTACAGGATAAAATATTTTTCCCAAATACAATTTCTTTTTAGGATCTGTCATCCAAATTTGATACTGTTAAGTATTTAGTACCATGTAGGTACTTAATATATGCTTGACTGATGGTAGTGATAATGAGGATATCAATTAAGAATAAATGACAATGATTGCGACTACTTGACAACTGAATAGACAGAGGAATAGGATAGCTTTTCAAAAACTGATGAGCTACATTCAAATTTAATCCAACAAATATGTATTGGTGGTCAACTATGCCCAAAACATTGCACTGGATCTCATTAAACACAGAATAATTTTATTTTGTTTTCATCAATAACCATTTTAACATTCATTTTTTAAAACAAAATTTTTAGTTCCACATTTTATCCCTCTCTCTCCTCCCTAAGATGGTAATCATTTTGATATAGGTTATATATGTGCAATGATGTAAAACATATTTCCATATTAGTCATGTTGTGGAAGAAGAAACAGAATAAAAACAAAAAAACTACCTCAAAAAATGAAAATAATATCCTTCAATCTGCATTCAGACTCTACCAGTTCTTTCTCTGGATGTGGACAGCATTTCCATCATGAGTCTTTTGAATTATCTTGGATCATTGTATAGCTGGGAAGACCTAAGTCAATCACAGTTGATCATCACACGATATTGCTGTTACTGTGTACAGTGCTCTCCTGGTTCTGCTCACTTCATTTTGTGTCAGTTCATATAAGTTTTTGCAAGTTTTTTTGAAATTTACCTCCTTGTCATAAGATTGAAAAATTTTAATAAGTGTAAAGAGGAGTACAGAAGGTAGCCAGAAAAATTCATAGACGAGTAGGTCAGTTTTGGAAGTAATGAGCTGACTTTGTTTTATCCTTGAAAAAGCAAACATATTCTCTTTCTGTGCTCTACTTTGTATAGAAAACACTCTTCTTTGATAAATCTAACTTCAAAATAAACAAAAAAGAAGTTAAGGAGGTGAATAGAATTCTGGATAAGGTAGATATGTTAGACTTCTGGAGAAAATTGAATGAGGATAAAAAGCTTTTTATCAGTGGTACGTGACATATACACAAAATTTTACCATGTACCATGGCATAAAAACCTCACAATCCAGTGTAGAAAGGTAGAGAGAATCAATGCATCCTTTTCAGATCATGATGGCAATAACAATTATATGTGATAAAGGGCCATGGAAAAATGGACAAAAAAATTAATTTGAAATTAAATAGTCTAATCCTAAAGAATGAAGGGTTTAAACAACAAATCATAGAACCAATCAACAACTTCATTCAAGAGAATGACAATAATGAGACAACCTCCCAAAATGAATGGGATGCTGTGAATGCAGTTCTCAGGGGAAGTTTTATATCATTGAATGCTTACATGAATAAAATAGAGAAAGAGGAGTTCAATGAATTGGGTATGCAACTGAAAAAGCTAGAAAAAGAACAAATTGAAAATTTCCGGGTAAATACCAAATTAGAAATACTGAAAACCAAAGGAGAGATTGTAAAAGAAAACACCCTGACGTACAGAGGGAGGTCTGCTATCACAGGTTCTTATATATGCATTTCTAAAAGGAAAGCAATTTTTGAGGGATCAACAATCACTTTAATCAAGCACTCACATCACTCGTTTAGTTCAGAGGGAAAAGTCAGCAGCTTGAACTTCAGAGAAAATACAGAGAAATCAAAATCAATAGACAAGGCTTCCAATTGTCTAACATAAGCAATACATACATTATAGATCAACAGACAGATCCAACTCTCTGACCATTACATACATACATAGATACTAGAGAGAGAAACACCAGCATCTGGGTTTTCAAAGCTGGGGGCTCTTTAGTGGCTCCCCAGAGTCTCATCTGGCCAAACAAACACTTTCAATCAGTAAGCCCCAAAGTAAAACCTCACCTCACAGTATTTATACATTTTTCAGAACCAGAGGGCATCACAACCCTTGAGAACCAGTGCCTCATTAACAAAAGGTGTGAGCCTTCCTATAAATCTTCCCAGGCCCATTAATGTGTGGGGAGTATCTTCCTTAATCATATTATTCAATCAGAGGCACTTGATTATACTAAAACAAAAAAATGCATTAACAATACAAAGATTAATAAAATTGAAATTGAGAAAACGATTGGATTAATCCATAAAATTAAGAGTTGGTTTTATGGAAAAAACACAATAACATTGATAAACCTTTGACCAATTTGATTTAAAAAAAGAAAGAAGAAAATCGAATTACCAATATCACAAATGAAAATGGTGAACTCAACACCAATGAGGAGGAAATTAAAGCAATAATTAGAAATTATTTTGCTCAACTGTATGCCCATAAATTTGACAATCTAAGTGAAACAGATGAATATTTTTAAAAATATAAATTGCCCAAATTAACAGAAGAGGAAGTAAAATACTTAAATAACCCCATCTCAGAAAAAGAAATTGAACAAGCCATCAATGAACTCCCTAGGAAAAAATCTCCAGGGCCAGATATATTTACAAGTGAATTGTATCACTTATTTAAAGAACAATTAATTCTAATACAATACAGACTATTTGGGAAAATTGATGGAGTCCTACCAAATACTTTTCGTGATACAAATGTGTTTCTTTTACCTAAATCAGGAAGAACCAAAATAAAGAAAGAAAATTATAGACCAATTTCACTAAAGAATATAGATGCAAAAATTTTAAATAAGATATTAATAAAAAAAATTATAGCAATTTATCACAAAAATAATGCATTATGATCAGGTAGGATTTATGACAGGAATGTAGGGCTAGTTCAATATTAGGAAAACTATCAACAATACTGATCATATCAACAACAAAATTAACAGAAACCATATGATTATCTCAATAGATGCAGAAAAAGTTTTTGACAAAATACAGTACCCATTCCTATTGAAAACACTGGAGAGCATAGGATTAAATGAAGCCTTCCTTAAAATAATAAGCAGTATCTACCTAAGACCTTCAGCAAGCATTATATGTAATGGGGGAAAGCTAGACGCATTTCCAGTAGGATTAGGAGTGAAACAAGGATGTCCATTATCACCGCTGTTATTCAAAATGAAACCAGAAATATTAATTTTAACAATAAGAGAAGAAAAAGTAATTAAAGGAATTAGAATAGGCAAAGAAGAAACTGAGTTATTGCTCTTTGCAGACAGTAGGATGATATACTTACAGAATTCTAGAGAATCAAGTTAAAAAAACTACTTGAAATAATAAACTTTGGCAAAGTTGATGGATACAAAATAAACCTGGAAAGACTTATATAAACTGATGCTGAGTGAAATGAGCAGAACCAGAAGAACATTATACACAGTAACAGCCACAGTGTGCGAGGACTGTTTCTGACAGACTTCGCCCTGCATGGAAATTCAAGGACCTAAAACATTGCCAAAGGACAATGCAAAATGCCATCCGCATCCAGAGAAAGAACTACGGAATCAGAGTGCAGAATGAAGCAGACTATTTTTCTCTTGTGCTATGTTTTGTTTAGTTTTGGGGTTTTTTTCTCATGGTTTCTCTCATTCATTTTAATTCTTCTGCGCAACATGACTAATGTGAAAATGTGTTTAATGTGAACGGATGGTTAGAACCCATGTAAGACTGCATGCCCTCTCAGGGAGACAGAGGGAAGGGAGGGGAGGAAAATTTTAAATTTATGGAAGTGATTGTTGGAAACTGAAAACAAATTAAATAAATAAATAAGAAAACATTCTTTTTGTGTGCATTGGTTAAGTTCAGAATTTTTTAAACATGTCCATAAAAAAATAGACTAAAGTCAAGGTATCAAGGACAGCAATGTGTTTAGTGGAAAAGAATTTGAGAGCCAGAGTACCTAGAGTTTAGTCCTCCTACGCTTTAACCAGCTGTATAACATTAGTTTAATAATTTAAGAGTATTTTAAAGTGAGACAATGGATTAAAGTATTTTGAAAAGTTAGAAGCGCTATGGAAATAATAATAGCATATTTGTGTATCACATAAGGTTAATAGAGCCCTTTTCTCCAAGTTGCACAATATTTCAAGTAATATTGTCCTCATTTTACAGATGAGGTAATTGAGGCTCAGGAAGTATGATTTTTTCCCCATGGTAAAAACTAGTAAGCAACAGAAAGGAGAACTCAGGTCTCCTTTCTCCAAGACCAGTGCCCTTTTCTATATGCAAAACCTCTTAAACACAGCATCTTTGCTAAGGGGATTGGACTTGATTTGTTTTGTAAAATCATAAAATGAACCTTACCAAAGGTCCATTACAAACCCCTGTTCAGAGACAAGCAGTAGCAATGCTTTGAATAGCTGAGATCTCAGAGGGCCTTTATTATCCCTCTAAAAAAGGTCTATTTATGTCTTAAAATATTCATAATTCTTTTAACTAAATGGCATGGAACCAAGATTACTCACCTAATTTCACTTGTGACATGAACCTAATTCAATTATGTCTCCATGGGCAGTATGAGAGAAAATGTAATAAAATAATTTTTGCAAGATCAGTTCCTATCAGCTTTCTTAAATAAGTCACTAAGGAATCAAATAAATAAATTAGTAGCTCCAGATGGCAAATATGATTAAGTTAATGTAATAGATTAAAACTTCCATTGATTTCCTATATTGATACCTCATTGTAGTATGTGCGTGCGTGTGTGTGTGTGTGTGGAGAACCCTATGTCAGCAAAATGTGAACCGTGACAGGTCCTAACAAGGTAGAAAGCCCTTTAGGATAACTTTGGCAATTAGCTGAATGTCAATCATCTGTGGACCAGCTTAAATAAGTGCAGAGATGCTAGTTGGTCAACAGGTGATGAATTATTTCAGTAATGAAGACTCACTAAGTTAGAAAGGAGTTACCACCTGAAGCAAGGGAGGGAGCACACATAGTAATATAAATCATATAATGACTGGACATAGAAAACAAATTCTTTTGTGGGGGAGGGAGTGGTGATGACTGTGATTTCATCAATTTATGGAGCTCCTGAAAATAAATTACTTGGAGGCAGCTAAGTGGCACAGGAGATAGAACACTGGCCCTTAAGTCAAGAAGATATGAGTTTAAATCTGACCTTAGACAATGCTTGGCTGTGTGACCCTAGGCAAGTCACTTAACTTCTGTTCGTTCCAGTTTCCTCATCTGTAAAATGAGGATGATAATAATAGCACTACCTTCCAGGGTTATTGTGAGGATCAAATGAGATGATAGTTATAAAGTGATTAAACACAGTGCCTGTCACATAATGAACATTACATGTATGCATTTATATATGTGTGTGTGTATATGTATGTATGTATGCATGTGTATGTTAGCTATTATTATTAAATAGTTTCCAGGGGCACTGAAATGTTAAGTGACTTGTCCAGGGTCACATAGTTTGTGTCAGTCGGTCCTTCTTGATTCTGAGACCAATTCTCCAATGTCTCTTCTATTAGCAAGTCCTGTTATAACAAAAAATGATCTTACAAAATCCCCATATTGTCTAAAGATTTCTAAGTCAAAATTGCCACTTCACTTTTTCCAAGCATAATTTCATACAAAAACAAGATCAGTGCAACTACAGAATTTAGTCCCAGAGTTCATTGTACCAGGATGTAGTGTACAATTTGATAAGCCTTGGCACAGTGTAGATAAAAGAACATTTGGTTTTATATTAGCCCAAATCATCTCTATATTCCTAAATAACAACTAGGACCCATAAGTAGGGTAAAAAAGTTGTTGCAATAAAAAGAAAATGACTTTATAGTATCAGCTTGCATCAGACAAATGCTCAGCTCCCTGGCTTTCCTTGCATTTTTGCTTGATAAGCTAGTATGAATTGTCTCTTCTCTAGCAACTGATCATCCTCCTTGACTTTTCTTCTACAATTCCTACTTATAGGTCCTAGTTACCATTTAGGGATCTAGAGATAATTTAGAAGAGCTATGTGAGGCATAGAGTTTATGGAGAGGAACACTTTCCTTCTCTTTCTCTACCTTCTTGTTTTACCCCACTCCAACTTGAACTTTTTATTCTCAAGACAAATCTAAAGTTGGTCATGGAAAACACTGCAGAATTTTTTAATGATCAGCTAAGATTTCAAAGACATGCTTTCTTGAGTTATAACTTTTCAGTGACACTTGAATTTTCATAATATATTTAAAATCATGTCACAAAAAACTGAAGTAAGTTGCACTTCACAAGACAGTATTGTTTGTCGGTTTGTCAGGTTGAAGATTTAGAACTATTTCTAAATTTAACAATGGAATCTCAAAGTAGTCTAACCATTAATCTACTATGTAGGACTATTTCTAAACTGCATAATCAGCAAAAAAGTCTCATGTCTTTTTCAAACTTTTTTTTTGCTTCATTTTTTGAATGGGACAACAGGAAACTTGATGCTCCTCCTGGAGAAATGACTCAACCCATCCCAGTTGCTACCTGAGAATACTATGAGAATGACAGCTCTGGAAACATGTTCCTAGAGCCTCTCCAGGGTGAATATGATAGGGGTTTAACGACTCACTATCTCTGAGTGGCTCTCTCTAACATATCCCTTACTTGAGCTGTCTAGAAGGGCGGGGGATTTTCCCCTATCACTTGACTGGGCAAGGAAAATCTGTCAAGTTTTCCAAGATCTTTTACCCTAGTGCTGGCTTAAGTTCTCCAGTGACGGACCCAACTGAAGAACCTTCTCAAAACTGTGGTCAGAAGAATCAGAGTTTTCCTTTTGCAAAATATCTTGGAGATACTTTCTTAGGTTTCCAGCCTCCATAAAAGCCAAGTTGTTCACATTATATTCTCCAAATGTTTAAAATGATACCCCATTCAGTTTTTTAAATCATCAGCAAAGATTAGTTGGGTACCAGTAGTAATGGTAATAATAGCAGTGTTTTCAAGTACTTTACACATATTATCTCATTTTCTACTCACAACACACCTGGAAGGCGGATGTTATCATTATCCCTATTTCACAGAGGAGGATACTGAAACAGAGATTGGTTAAATGGTAGGTGTGCAGTGGATAGAGCACTGGACTTGAAGTTAGAAAGACCTGAGTTCAAATTCAGCTTCAGACACTTACCAGTTCTGTGATTCTAGGAAAAGTATATAAGCTTTATGTACCTTAGTCTTCTCATCTGTAATACGTGGGTTGTAATAGTATCTACCTGCCAGGGTTGTTGTGAGAAGAAAATGAGATAATATTTTAGTGTTTTAAATACTGTAAAGAACCATACCAATGCTAGATATGATGATGATGTGACTTGCCAAGGGTCACATGGCTACTAAGAGACCACGGTGGGATTAGAATTCAGTTCCTCCTCACTCCAAGTCCATTGTTCTAGCAACTATGCCATCATGTAGTGGGAAAGTATTCTAGTAAGGTGTGGGGAGACAAAGCAGTATTAGATACAATTCCTGACTCCAAAAGGCTTTTTTCAGTTGTTTCAGTCATGTATGGCTCTTTGTGACCCTATTTGGGGTTTTCTTAGCAAAGATCCTAGAGTGGCTTGCCATTTCCATCTCCAGCTCATTTGACAGATGAGGAAACTGAGACAAACAGTTATTTTTATGACTATCCAGGATTGCAAGAGGTAGTAAGTGTCTTAGACTGGATTTGAACTGAGATCTTCCTGACTCTAGGCCCAGGACTCTATCCACTCAGCCACCTACCTACCTAATTGCCACCTAATTAAGAATATGGAGCAACTGGGTGGCT
Organism: Notamacropus eugenii; assembly: GCF_028372415.1. Classification (NCBI taxonomy): domain Eukaryota; kingdom Metazoa; phylum Chordata; class Mammalia; order Diprotodontia; family Macropodidae; genus Notamacropus; species Notamacropus eugenii. The sequence goes on along the minus strand of NC_092873.1, from coordinate 138,757,131 downwards.
CAATAGATAAAGTACTGGGCCTGAAGTCAGAAAGACTTATCTTTGTGAGTTCAAATCCAACCTCAGACTCTTCATAGTTGTGTGACCCTAAGCAAGTTACTTAACCCTGATAAAGAAGGAAATGTTAACTATTCCAGTATCTTTGTCAAGAAAACTTCAAATGAGGTTACAAAAAGTTGGAAATGATTGAAATGACTAAACCACAAAAGGAGATTTAAAAAATTTTTAAGTGTTTTAAATTTTTAAAAATTTTTTAAAAAGTAATATTTTTTAAAAAGTAACAAGGTTGGGGTATATAATTCCAATGGTTTGGGAAGCCCTTTGGGATGGATGCTGCTGCTTTTGATGAATATAGGCAACTCATCTGTTACAACTTAAGACTGATGCCTTGAATGCTAAGATATTTGTACATGTTCACACAGTCAGTATGCAACGAGGACAGAATCTCAATATGGTACTTGTCTCTGAAGCTGGTCCTCTATCTTCTTTACCACGCTGCTCTACAATACATGGTAGCATGTGATAATTTCTAAATGAGTACTCAAAGTGATGAGTACTATAAGGGAGGAGGGAGAGATGACCACGGGCTAAATTAAAGAAGGAATTCATCTAAACACATACTTATTAAGTGTTTACGATGCTTAATTGTAAATACAAAGGCAAATACTACATAGCCACAGCCACCGAGGAGCTTGGGGTGGAGGGTGGGTGCAATGCAGTAAGGATGTATCTTATATAAGCACATATAAGAATGATTCAAGAAGGGAGTGAAAGGCAAAATGAGGTCTCACAGAGCTCTAGGAGTATGTGAGGATACAAGGAGAGAGCATTACTAACTAGGGGAATTAGAAAGGCTTCACCAAGTAGGTGGCATCTAAATTTAAGTTTTTAAGAAAATAAGGCAAGCCTTTATAGGGATGTATACTAAGGATTCTGAAAGGTGGAGATGAGGAGGGAGTACACTCCTGACATGTGGGACAGCTTGTATGCATGCAAAATTACAGAAGAAGACTTCACACAGAAGATGGAATTTGAGCTGGTCTTAAAGAAAGGTTGAGATTCAAATAGAGAAGAAAGTAAGGGACCATAAGTAAATGAAATGGCATAAGGAAAAGTATGGAGGTTGGGAATTGTTGTCTATGCGTCGTTTGGGCATTCAAATATGAACTGATGAGTACTGTTATGTTCTTAATATTAGAGGACATCTATCCTGACATTGATTGCGATATAGCTCATTATGCCTTGGCAGCAGCAACTGATTTAAGAGTCATGGTCTGGTGAGCTAAGAATTCTGAGTTACAAAGTGTTGGCATTATAAAAACAAATTAACAATCAAGTTTCAGGCTTCTTCATTACTCTTTCTTGTAAGCAAGTGAAAGAAGGACTAATGTGAGCTCTTTTATTTACAAATACAAGTAGAGCATGTTTTATGAAAATATGGCTATTGAGGCAGCATAACATGGTGGCCAGAGAATTGACCTTGGAATAAAGATGACGTGAGTTCAAGTCCCAGTTCTCACACATACTGTTTGTGTAAGTCTGCACAGGGTTCTTAACCTTTCAATGATCTAGGTCAGTGATATCAAACATGTGGTTTGAGGGTTACTAGCATCCTAGAACACTCCCAAGTATGACCCAAACCAGATTAAAATGTAGTTCCTATCTGATTTTAATATGTAGATATATTAATAATATATGTATGTATACATATGTGTGTATAGATGTAAACATGTGTGGTCTTCTAAGTCAATTCATGTGGATGCAGAAGTATAATTTAGTGACCCCAGTTTCTATTTGATTTGATGACAGTGATCTAGGTAACTAGCATTATAAGCTGAAGAAGAGATGCCAACCAAATGAGGGAGTTTCCTCATTGAATATTTCCCACTTCTAATGAAGTCATAGCTCTAGTCTCTTTATCTTTATAAACAGATAGGAATAGAAATAGATAAATATAGATACATACATATATAATGTGTGTGTACAAATATTCAACAAACATTATATGTATACATATATACATGCATACAAACATATGCGTGTATATAGGTATACATATATATATATATGAGAAATGATTATTAATAACCAATGCTTTGGAGAGATCCAGAGTTCTCCCCCTTTTTCTAACATCCTTATTTCAAGGCTCAGCCTCCAAAGGACAAGATTGATAATAGAAGATAGGATTAATATTCTTCTCAATCTAAGTATTGCTACTCCACACAACTCTACAAGGAATTTAATCTAAGGCGAAACTCCCTTCTGCTCAGGCTTGGATGGAGGACAGACATCCTTTGTGTAGAGTTCCCTGAGGCTGGGGTTGATTTGGAAAATCCTCAGCCCCTCATTAAAATAGGTCCACTTCTCATTGTAAGATTCATTCTCTCATTAATTGCTTGATTGCCACCCTGAGGAACACCTACTCTTCCAAGGGAATATAAACTGTGAGCCCACCACCATTATTCATCTTTGGCATTTGAGAGTGTCACTGACCCACTTTAATGGTAATATGCTAGCATTATTAATAAAATAATCAATTACCCAGAAATCATGTCTCTTGAACTTTTTAAATGTCACATATAAAACACACACACATATCTCCATGTATATCTACAGATATATAGGAATAAGGGACTGGACCTGTGATAGATAGATAGATAGATAATGTTTATTACTGAAGTGGAAATACTTTTGACAGTTACTTTCCTAATCAAAATCTGTGAAATGAAAGACAATTGGTTGAGTGCAAAAAATATAGGTAAAAAATAGTTATTCATAAGACCATTTATGAGACTTACTGTGGTACTGTCAGACCTAAAAGGTAGCCTATTTTTTTACACTAATTAACCCTCATTTAGAATTATATCTAATTATCTGTGAAGATTCCATTTTATCCAGCAAATTGTAAGCTAGAATTCCATTTTGTATCAGCATTCATATTAACTATTATGCAGCTATCTAGTACTTCATCCTTAGTTATATATATGCACATGCAGAGTGCTTACAGAAAGTAAATAGGGAGTGATATATTACTAATCTGGTCCTTATTTTTTCGTAAGGAGATGTTAACAAAATCAATGAATAAAAAAATCCTAAATTTCTTGTAGTCCTCTGGCTAAAGATAACTTTTTATTTTTCTCTTTTTTATTCATGATTATTCCTAGCTCTTTTTAACCGTATCTAGCCATTTACTGATTTTATGCATTTTTTTTTGCAGATGGCAAGAAGGCAATGCTCTGGAACAGTGGATATAGAACAAAAACTAAAATAAAAATGAGAAGGTCCTGCAAATTATTCAGTTTAGTAAAATCTTTATAGCAGATCTCTGGGTTAGATATTGGAATTTTTTTCCTCATTTTTCTAAGTTAATGGATTTCAAAAACATTATTTCTGAAAACCAAGATCTTTGTGTGGAGAGAGACAAAATGGCATAGTGGCCAGAGGTATTGTCAGAAGGACCTGAGTTCAAATCCCATGTTGACATGAAATAACCAAGTTATGGACGCATTGCAAACTACATTGGTGAAGACACTTCCCACTCTAATAAAATCACAGGTCCCTGTCATTTGGAATACAGGTTTCACTAAGAAAATATAATGTCCTGGTTTTTTAAAGGTGGATAATGATTGTACTGAAATACAGGAAGGTAGGTTAATGAGAAGGTAAAGTCAGAGGTTTGTTAGCTTAGCCATCCTAGACAAAATCATAATTATAACCAAGGGGTCTTCTGCTTGTAATTGGTGAAAGAGGGATTAAAAATTCACTCCACCTCATTTGAGTGCAATCAAAATGAGATGTCATATTGACTGGAAAGAGGAAGCTACTTTCTTTTGTGAATTAGGCATGACCCCCTTGATATAAAACTGAGTTTTCCATTGAAAAGTGACACCTCCAATTTCCTATTTGGAAGATTTTGAATTATACAAGTTATACTGTTTTGCCTCCAACCCTAAAGAGGGCAAAGCTAAGTAGACTTTAGCACTATAAAAACGGAACATGACTACCAGAGCTGGCGAGAAGAGACTGACGTAGAAACACAAGCATGTCTGCTGCCTTGGATTTCACATTGTCTTCCTCAGTTTCATCTACAAATGTGCATGTGATGACATGGCTTAGATAACTCTCACAGTGAGTTCTCTACAAGCCCATTATCACTTCAAATGACATTTGTTGCATATTTTGGAAGAGCCACTGCTGTTTATTATCTTCAATGTGATTTTTCATAAATGAGCGCATAAAGTAAACCATTGTTCTTGATCACCGTCTCTTTTCTTGCAAGGAGAACACATATGCTAGATCCTGTGGCTGATATGGAGGCTCTCAGCATCCTCAACAAGACAACGGTTTTGCAATAGTTTTAATTTCTCTAAGAAATAGCAATAGAGTAAAAAAAAAACCATTGGTTTATACCTTTATTCATTTCCCATTTTCATAGTTAACACTGGAAGCTACTTTTATTATATGTGCTTTTACTTTCTCATTTTGAGCTTTTTTTCTAATGTGATCATAATTTTGATCTTTTTTCTATCCAATGATTTAACAACACACAGCAAGTAACTATGTCATTAATCAGTCATTTCTTGCCTATTTAGAGTCAATTTGGGGGTTTTCTGTGTTGTGTTAGCTAGGTGACACAGACATTTACTAGCTATGTAATCCTGGGCAAGTCACTTAGTTCCATTTGCTTCAGTTTCCTCATTTGTAAAATGGGCTGGAGGAGGAAATGGCAAATCACTCCAGTATCCAGCACCTAAATAGGGTCACAAAGAGTTGGACAGAACTGAAAGCAACCAAACAACAACAAAAATGTTGTGGTAGGAGGTATCTTCCTTTCCTCAGGAAGGCTAAGCTAGCTTTTCCTTAAAAGCTATTGAGATACTCCAAAACTGTGTTAGGGAGTAAGGACTCAGGCTGTTAGCATCACTTCCTCATTACCTGAGTACAAAGCAATCATGAGGACTTGGGAGGTGGAAGGGGAAGGAGGGTCTCAGAAATCTGGGTGGTTGATCATAATGGGTAAGGCATGCAAAGAGTTTTAGCTCAGCTGAATCAACTCAACATCTCATCAATGCCTGCTCTGGCTAAGTAAATTTCCTTTTGTTTGCTGTTGAATGACTGAGTTGTTATATTTTGTTCTAATATTGAACTTAAATTACTGGAAGACTGGGCTGAGTCAGTTTTATCCAGGATAGCTATCCAGTACCTCCCAAAGCTCCCCTTGAAGAAAATAGTTATGTATGGGCATGGAATTTTTCAAGAGTCTACAAGCTTTTTTCTCGTTCATTTCTTGATCCCAAATCACATTTTCCACCTTCTTTTTGGCATCCATCCAAGTCCATGACTGCATTGAGATAAAATAATGCAGCCTTTAAAGTGCTACCTAAATCCTACCTATTATTTTTATTTATTATTCAAAGCACTGAGGTGTATATCAATTTAAGCTGGGTCCTCTCATATTCTTCATGGCGTGTACCCTCCATCCTCTGAAACAGATGTCAGCACATAAACTGCAATTATTTTCATGGTGATCTTTATGTTCATCATGAACACTGTCAGATGAGATTACCAAGTGTGCCATAAAATTGTGTTTCTTCTTGCCTTTGTGCATATAATGAAACCAAGTTTGTTCATTCCTTTAGTCGATCTCTGAGGACAACCTGTGAGCTATACTCTGACATTCTGTCTTCCACATTTTAATAATCTTCATTCAAATGCCCATTCCAGATTAATATTCTGTGTTTCTCTGACTCTATCAAGGCTTGTGTTGAGAAGAGGTAGATGTGGAGACTGCCTCTGATTGATTCTTCTGGTTAGAAGAAAATATATAACATATTTCTCTGCAAATCTTGTTAAAACACCTGCCAGCCTTAAGGTGGACTACCATCAAGAAGTGTTAATTTGTTGATTTAGTTGGGAATAGGATTTGCTTACAAGAGTAGTTATTTTCTAAGGAGTATACACAGCAGGATTCAGAGCACTTGTCTTAATTTAATTTTTTTTAATTAATAAGCCTGTCATTAATTTCTTTCTAATGTAAAAGAAAGGATCCTATGTACAGGTATACCTCAGAGATATTGTGGGTTCGGTTCCAGACCACTGCAATGAAGCAAATCACAAGGATTTTTTGATTTCCTAGTGCATATAAAAGTTGTTTATGCTACAGTATAGTCTAATAAGTGCAATAATATTATGTCTAAAGAAAAATGCACATATTTTGATTAAAAGTATTTCATTACCAAAAGAAATGCTAACCATCATCTGAGCCTTCAGCAAGTCACAATCTTTTTTACCAGTGGAGGATCTTGCCTGGATGTTGATGCTGCTGACTGATGACGGTGGTGGTTGCTGAAGGCTGGGGTGGCTGTGACAATTTCTTAAAATAAGACAACAGTGATATCAGCCACATCGATTGATTCTTCTTTTTACTTGAATATTTAGAAGCCATTGAAGGGTTATTAATTGGCCTAATGTAAATATTGCTGCATGTTAGGAAACAGGGAGGTCTGAGGAGAGGAAGAGAAATAAACAGGGGAACTTCCAGTTGGTGGAGTAGTCAGAACACATACAACATTTATCAATTAAGTTTGCAGTCTTTTTCAGGTGCGGTTTGTAGCGTCCCAAAACAATTACAACAGTAGCATTAAAGATCACTGATCACAGATCACTATAATCCATATAAAAAAGAAAATGAAAAAAGTTTGAAATATTGTGAGAATCGAACATAAACAAGAGATATGATGTGAGTACATGCTGATGGAAAAATGGTGCCTATAGACTTTCTTGACTTGGTTGCCACAAACTTTCAATTTGTTAAAGCACACACACACACACACACAATATTTGTGAAGTGCAACAAAGTGAAGCACAATACAATGAGGTGTGTCTGTATATTAAAGGGAACAATTAGGGCACATTGTGGGAAATAAAAACAAAAATCTCATATATATGTATATATATACATATATATATAGTATTTAAGGTTTGCAAAATACGTTACATACTTTATTTTATTCGATTCTCACCACAACCCTGTGAGAAAAGCACTACATTTATTATCTCCATTTTACAGATGAAGAAACTGAGGTTAAATTACTTAGCCAGGGTTACATGCTAAATAAACATCTTAGATGAAGTTCAAATTCAAGTTTTCCTGACTCCTGGCTCATGTTTTATCTCAGTAATTACTAACAATTATTCAATAAATAATTAATTTATATATATATGTATATATATATACATATACATATAACATATATAGGATGTTTGAAAAGGGGGCAAAAGCTTAAACTTCACTATGAAATGGTCACCTGGGATTTACATGAGAAATTTTTTCTGAAATTTCTGAAATTGTCTACACTCGTGAATTATTATGTCACAGGTCGCAAAGGAGATGCATCCTCAAAGTTCACAGAAATGGGTTGAATCCATTGTTAGCAGCTGACTTTTTATGCCAGTTCTGGGGATTCCCCCAGTATTTCAGTGATAGTAACACTGCTTTCTTATCCTAATCAAACCAAATGATTCCTCATTAGAGTTCTTTTGAAACAGTGTAGGTTGGAAAAGTTGGCCCACAGAATCTGAATTATGCCCACAGGTATGACAGTAAATGACAAGCCACACTTATAAGCATTCCTAAATTGATTGCAGGTCCTCTGTGCCTAGCATATGGTCTCTACGGGTAAGTTGACTGCCCTGTGGACAACATGAGTCTCTCTAAACTTATTGGGCTGGTCTTTGGATGTCATTGGACCCAGCCTGGTCCTTTCCCTATTGATGGGATTCACCCTATCACAGCCTGCACCCTACCAGCATTATCTTCAAAACTCAGGATCATGTCTAAGCCACAATGAATCATCAGGACTTTGATAGGAAAATAAAATAAAAATTTATCTTAAAAAATGTGATGTAAAAAACACAAACAGTAATGCATATATTATATGGAGAAACAGCCTGACATAATGGTTAGACAATGGCCCCCAGAACATAGAAGACCCGTTTTCAAGTCTTTGATTGTGACTATGTGCTCTTGGCCAAATCAATTAACTGCTTCATGAAACTCTCTATGACTTCAAGTTGACAGGAAAGGTGCCCTATCTGAATTAGTAAAAGGAGTTTTCTTATTCAGAAGTTCTCTATTCTAATGAAATGACAGGTCCAGCCTCAGTCTATGTTAAAGGTGATACCCTAAATGTGACCTTCCCTTTACTTAATCACCTGTTGTGCTCAGACCAAAAACAATAGAAATTGTATAACTAAAAATACATGATGTTCACTTCTAAACAACTTACAATGAAAAGCATCCGCTGCTGTGTAGTAAAGAGTAAGCATTATACCATCATATAAACATATATATTATGCAATATACATGTATATTACATAATATATATCTGACACTTCCTGAAAACATCACTGCCAATGTTAGTAATTGCTTAATAACCTCCCATTAATATTTTTCATGTCTTTTATATACAACTAAAAAATACTGTCGATGCTGAGTGAAAGGAGCAGAACCAGGAGAACTTTATGCACAGCAACGACCACAGTGTGTGAGAGTTTTTTCTGGTAGACTTAGATTTTTGTAATAACACAAGAACTTCTTACAAAAAAAAAAAAATCCCAATGGTGGATCTCAAGGCAAAATGCCTTCCACACTCAGAGAGAGAAATATGGAAGTCACTCACATAATGTAACAGATCATGTTTGTGTATGTGTATGTGTTTGTGTATCATGTTCTGATTTGTTATACGATTTCTTTCATTTATCTTAGTCTGACTACATAGCATGACTATAGTGAAAATATACTCAATAGGAAAGTATATGTAGAATCTATACAGAATTGTATGCAGTCGTGGGGAGGGAAGGGGGTAGTGGGGGGTAGGTGAGGGGGGATAAAATCGCAATTGTATGGCAGTGATTGTTAAACATTAAAAAATAAAAATAAAAAAAATAAAAAATAAAAAATACTGTCTTTATTTGTAAAGCTTAGCATGTCGACCTAGTCCTAGCAGGAAAGACTTTGTAGAAAGTAATTACAATTTGCATTTGGCCTATAACGAATCTTTCATCTTCTCTGTTGTTGTTTGAGAATTTGTGAAAAAAAAATTAAAAAGCTAGTATTGTAATAATAAAATAATGTATGTGAAATTAAAATATAAGAAGCTAATTCTCAGCTACTGACATCTGGTTTTGATCTAGTTTTTTTTCTTTTTTTAAAATACATATCCAACCCAAATTTCTAAAATAAAAACTAAGTAGTTAGAATTTAACATGTAAATAGTACTCACTTTAATGAGGCCCTAAAACGTGTTTTCAAAAGACCCAAATGATTCCACTGGAGCTTTTATAATCTATTAGGTTCAATTTATGTATATGGAAAGGCTCTAAATATGCATTTTATGACAATGCACATTTTAAAATGTCCCTTGGTATGTATTTACACACTAGACCATAATGGTTATGAACTCAACAGAAATATTAATATGCATTTTAACCACGTAAACTGTCAAATATTCCCATAAGAACATTTTTCAGAAAAAAATTTGAAAATAAATAAAATTTACATAATTGAGTGAGAAAAAAATATTAACTCTCTAAAACTTTCAGAAAGCTAGAGCAATGGCAGAGAAAACTTATTCCCTGCCCCGTCTGTCCCATCACATACTCAGCTACTAGACTAAAGATTTTGTTTCTTGCTTGTCTCTTCTCTGCTGTTCACTGTGAGTGCTAAATACTCTCAAATTATTGTGTTTCTCTCATATTAAGCCTCATCTATCAGACTACTAAGACTGAGTCAACTCTTTCCTCCACTTTTTTTTATCTGCCTTTTTCTGGAGATACTGCACCACGTTCTAAAGGTCATATGCATAAATGTCACTATAGCCAGCTGTCCCTGATTCAGGATTACCCACTCAAGGTAAATGATTAAAAACTTTAAAAAGCCTACATCCTTCCTTCCTTCCCTCCGAAATCCTTTCCTGTTAGAAGAGATGGTTTTTATAAAGGTAAACATGTTTTCTCATGATGTTAAAATATTATGACTTTGTGATCTGTTCATGTTTACTGACGTATAAGATATCAAGGTGTTTTTCTTTTTTCCTTTCTTATGGACAAATCTGGTGGCTTTCTAACATGCAAATTAGAATTGTAAGGCTGGATTGCCGACCACACACCTATTTTCTCCTCTGTAGAACACAAAATATCTAATACCTTTGATGCAATTAAAAATTTGAAGCCCAAACCAATTACAACCTAGATTGCATAAATTCTCAGAGTTTTTGCTATGTCTTTACAGAAATCATAAGAATGTAAAAGGTGGTAAGGATACTAGAAACGAGCAAATGTTCCAATTTTCAAAAGGGGAGGGGAGAAAAGATCACAAAAACTACAGAGCAGAGGCTTACATTGATTCTCAGTCCAATTCCAAAATGGATTGTTTAACAGATGGTTTAGCAAGATGTAAGCTTCTAGAAGGGGGGGTGTTTTCATCAATATTATTATCATTATTATTTTGTATCTTCAGTGCCTAACACAATTTCTCGAACATGACAGTCAATAAGTGCTGCTGACAATGACCACAACAACGTAAAGGTAAAGAACAACAATAAAAGAACTGAATAGTACGGAATCATGGTAACTAAGAAGCCTGATCTTAGAGATGAGAAAATGCACTTATTTCCCTTTCCAAAGATGGGCAACAATAGAGATATAATTTTATATATGCTATGACTCTGGATTGGCGTATTGGTTAATTTTTCCTGAAATACTTTTTCTTGCTTCTTTCATCTTCTTTGTTACAAAGGATGGTTCACCAGGTAAGCAATGGAGGAGAATACATTTTAAATTGAAGGTGATATCCAGACAGAGAAGTAATGCACTAAATATGTAGAAAAAGACATGCATTTTGTATGTGGCCAATATGGGAATTTGTTTTTCTTGAATATGTATATTCGTTACAAGGGTTTTGTTCTACTTTTTCCAGTGCAGGTACAAAGGCAAGTGGGAAAGGAAACAAATGTTTGATTATTAAAAATAAAATTTATTAAGATAAAAAGACAATGGCAATCCATGCCTTTAATACCTGCTACTGGGAAGGCTGAGGCTGGTGGATGACTTGAGCTCAGGAATTCTGAACTATAATATAGAATTAAGGCTGATTAGGTATCCACATTATATCTGGCACCAATATGGTGAGCAAGAGGAAGCAGGGCCACTAGGCTGCCCAATGTATGGGAAACCAGCACAGGTTGGAAACTGAACAGATCAAAGCTTCAGCAGTGGGATCAGTCTTGTGAATGGCCACTCCACTTCTAGTATGGGTGGTGAGTAGCCATATGTTCAAACCTCCCCACCACCCAACTGCTCAGATGTAAACCATCTCTAGATTCAGTAGTATATGTAAAGTAAATAGCAATATTGCCTTGATGCTAATTTCTCTGCTTCAATTTTCTCTGACGTTCAGGGTAGTGATTTTTCCCCTGAACTAGTGAATGTAATTAAAGAAGATTGTTGACCTTTTAAAAGTTGCTTTCCTTTAAGAAAATCAGATCTAAGAACCTGTGCTAACAGGTCATTCTAGCTATGCCAAGGTGCTTGCTGTTACAAATATCCAATTCAACATTTTTATTAAATCTTGAATGAAGGCTTTAAAAGTGTGTTTATCAATTTTATAAATGACATATTAGGAAAACATATGATTCAAAATTATCTTAAGACCTAGAATGCTGGTCTAAAGCTGAAATGGTGAAACTTGAGAGATAAATGTCAAATGTTACATTTAGTTTAAAAATATATGAAAGTACAGGATGAATGAAGATCTATTTTGGTACCAGTTCAGATGGAAAAAAGATTTGAATGTTTTATGTAACCACAAGTTCAATATTCAATGAATAGGCCTCTTTAAGTAACTACTCAAGGGGTGGACCCTTTAACAAAAAAAAAAATCAAACTGGGAGGGGATGACCCTCAGGGTTGCTGGGTAAAAGAGAAACAGCTACTATTTAGTATTTACTTTTACTCTGTGCTTGGAGGGCAGGGACCTGTTATCCAATCTATGAGTTCCAGAATCTGATAAGACCTCAGCCTAAAATGACCAGGATCTCCCATTGCATCATGGGCCATCTCCAGTCATCTTGATGAATATCTGGTCACACTAGACCCAGGTGGCTCAGGAGAAGAAAGTGAGGTTGGTGACCTTGCACAGCCCTCTCTCCCTCAAATCAAAGTCAACTGCAAGTCATGTCATCATCTTGATGTCATGGTCCTCTTCGAGAATGAAGGACAAACACAAGTTGAATATGACTCAAAACTCATATGTATTATATGAAATAATGATAAAAGGGGATTCATAAAATTTAAAGTGCTATCTAAAGTAGCCATTATTATTTTTCATCTCTTTCTCATCTTTTTAAATGTAGTTCAGATAGAAACAGTCCTGAAATAAGTTGCTATCTTGTCATTATTCTTTTATATTTAATATTCTATTGATATTTTTATAGGTGGATGAAATAACTGCTCTATATTACTACATAAGCTCATCTTCCCTAAGCTCACTGAAAGCATCCCAAGTACAAGTAAAGCAACAGTGAGGAAGTCTATATACATTTTGTTTCCACATTTTTTAAAAATTTACTCTCTATTCAGGGCATTTCAAAAGTCTTAGTGTAGTTTGAGTTTTAATAACTTCAGAAATACCAAAACCATAAATACCCAAAAACATCGTTTGAAAGTGCAATTATTTAAATTTCTTTTATACTTTCGTAGTTTCATGAATTTTCAATAATACAATTTTAATTTAGTTTTCTGAATGACACTTTCTCTGAGTGATGGATCAGTAGAAGAGGTCCTCTTGCTTGGCCATCTCAATCACCTGATCTATCTCTATTAAACCTTTCTTTGTGAGGGCCCATCAAATCTCCCATGTATACATCAAAACCTTGGTTTTTGATGGTCTTAAGACTAGAGTTACAAATGACTTTCTTTCAGTCACTGAACAGCAGATGGAAATTTTTACAAAATTCAAAAATGGACTAGAGTGATGTATAGCACAAGGCAGTAATTATCTTAAATTTTGAAAAGAAATCTGTCAACACAAACATTCTAAATAACTAATTTTAAAATATTTTTGTAAGTTTGTAGCATTTATACTTCCAAATTATTGAAGCTTAAAGACACTAAAAGCTTGGGAATATGCTGTATTTAAAAAGTTTTTCACAACCTGTAGTTTGGAGAGCAAAAGTATTCAGTACGCTAGCATCAATTAAAATATTTTTCTTAAACTTTTATGTATTGATGTGCTTGAATGATTATGGGCAAGACTTCATGCTGAGAATATTCTGGTTCCAGTAGAGTTTATTCATCAAGTTCTCCAATATATTTTGAGGTCTATATATGTAGCATGGGAATTTATCAGATGTCAGTCCATGACGGATAGCAAGTCTCTGAAATATAAGTCTAACCACTATGTTTTATCTTGCTAGGTATATGCTAGGTGCTAAATTTGCATAATTCACAGTATTCTTGTTGTAGTTTCTACCATTTCATTGCATATTTCACATTGATCACAAAGTCCAGGTTCCTTAAGGTTAACTCTTCTGTAACTTCTGATGGCAATGACCTGTTCTGAATTTCCATCACCACTCTCCCCTCTCACTTCCACAAACAAATGACATGCATGACTCAACCATTTGTTCAATGCTTCTTCATAGAAAAATGATTGCTGAATTTGCCCATGCAGAACTTTTAAATTTCATTTTTGAATTTCACTTGTTTCACAGGCTCCATTTGAGTTTCAGCAACACTCAACAAATCAATGGTATGTACCTACAATTAGCCTTTACTATTGTTTGGTGAACTGCTGTCAGTTTGTTCCAAAGGCGTTTCTGTAGGATTTTTTTTTTACTTGTTTATCATATGCTCTGAGAATGTTTGTCAAATCTCTTCCTACTTTTTGGCAAAGAAGTATTCATTTTCTATCCTTGCCTTGGGACAATGGACCCTGTGTTACCTTAATATTGTAAGGTTTTTGTTAGTTATTCTCCAAATGCATTATGGACCATTTTATAGTTCTGAAACTGTACATTAAGACTGGTATTACATAGCTGTTAGTTATTCTGTGTTCTTCCCATTGAGTTTTCCACTAGAATTTACCAGATGAGGGAGCTATTTAATGCAGTTTAGGTGGAGACATAAAGTTTGATATCATCCATATATATCAAGTCATTTTTTAAAAAGCTGATTTAATACTCTTTCTAATTTGGAAGCCACACTTGGTCTTCTTTAAGAGCAAAACTAATGAAATTATTAATAATGAAGAAAGCTATTATTTAGATAGCATCCTAAAATTTAAAAAGTGCTTTACAAATATTACCTCATTTGATCCCTTAAAACAAATCTGTAAGAAAGGTACTATCATTACCTCTATTTTATAGATGAGGACATTGAGGTTGGGAGAAATTAAGTGACTTGCCCAAGGTTATACAACTAGTAAGTTTTGTTCAGTTGTTTTTCAGTCACATCTGACTCTTTGTCACTCCATATGGGGTTTTCTTGGTAAAGATACTGGAGTGGTTTGCCATTTTCTTCTCCAGCTCATTTTACAGATGATGAAACTCAGGCAGAGTTAAGTGACTTGCCCAAGGTCATAAAGCTAGTAGTTGTCTCAGGCTAGATTTGAACTCAGGAAGATGAATCTTCCTTACTTCAAGGGCAGTACTCTACTCATTGTGCCATGTAGATACACTAGCTAGTAAGTTGTTCTGTCATATTTAAGTTGCCCAACTCTTTGTGACCCCATTCAGGTTTCAAGCTCAGTGTTCCATCCACTGCACCATCTGGTTGCCAACACCTGAAGGGAAATTTGAAATTATATCTTCCTGACTCCAGAACTAGCACTCTACCCACTGAGTCAACTAACTACCCTGGGCAGGATCATAATAGGTTTAATGCATCTCTCTGGAAAATGCCAACTTTTATTGTTGTTGTTGCTGTTGCTACTGCTACTAATACTTAATTCTTCTGATCTTCTTTCTATGGGGTTCAAATAGTAATAGTTCCGGGATAAGTCACTATCCTACTGGTTTTCCTTTATATTTAGTGCTAGAATACTGCACAGGTGGAACAAGTAATTGCTTTTGGTCGTTGAATAAAACTAAAAGGATCAAGGCTATTTTCCGTAAGTTCACTCAAAGTTGTACCAAGGTACAAATCCAGTACTTATGAATATATTGTTGTTATTGCTGCTGCTGCCATTGATACACCAAAAAAGAAAAACAAAAACCTAATTCAATTTTCAGCACCTCAAAGGATCTATGATTTCATTGATATTGACACTCCTTCCACCAAAGCAGATTTCAACTGTTCTAAAATAGTCTGTATATTTTCAATCACACAAGATACAATGGATAATTTTGACATAAAATGAAAAAGGTTTTGCACAAACAAATCTAATGTAGAAAAAATTAGAAGAGAAACAAGGAACTGGGGGAAAACGGCTGTAACAAAGGTCTCATTTCCAAAATATATAAAGAAGTGAATCAAATTTTTATGAAAAGAGACATTCTCCAATAGATAAATAAGGTCAAAGAGTATGAAATGGCAGTGTCCAAAAGAAGTCTGTATCCTCAGCACCTAGGACAGTGCCTGGTATTTTGTATGTTTTTAAATGCTTCTTGAATGACTGATTGATTAATTAGTTGCTGTGAATAAAAGAAAATCAACACCTCATGACCAACCTTTTGGTGATGAGAATACAATTTCAGACTTAAAATAACAAAAATATAGTGTCCAGATCACAGATGGTAATAGTCATGCTTTCCTCTAACCAGACCATGTCGTTCAATTCTTAATACCATTTTGTGAGAAACTGATTTCAAATGAAGAACTGATAACTAAACTGGGGATGTTTAATCTAGAGAAGAAATAATTAAGAAAGACACGATAGTTGCCTTTAAGTATTTGAAGGAATATTATATGGAATAAAGAATAGATTTATTCAGTTTTGTTTTCAAAGGCAAAGCTAGGGTTAGAGTGAGTGTATAAAAGTTACAGAAAAGTAGACTTTGATCCAAAGTGAGGAGGAACTTCTTTTAACGGAGTTGAGCATGACTAGAGAAGCTAAATGATCACCTGCCAAGATTTTATAGAAGAGATTCCTATATTGGGTGGGAGATTAAACTTGAAGACCTTACAGTGCTAAATTATGCAAATCAATCAACAAACATTTGCTGAGCACCAATTGTGGGTCCTAGCATTGTGTCTGGTGATCGTATATCCAGCTTCTTGAGGAGTTCCATCAATGTCCCCTACGAACCCTAGTGAAGATTAAGTGAGAGGAAAAGATCAATATCAGCAAGAACCTGGCACATAGCTAGTCACTGAAGTAATGTTCCCTGCAACACAACTCCACTGGGCACGTCATGTGCAAGTATTTAAAATAATTTTAAGGAAATATAGGCCTATATGGTAATATGTTTTGCATGATTACACATCCATAATCTATAGAAAATTTCTTGCCTTATCAAAGAAGGAGAAGGAAAGGGAGACAGAAGAGAGAAAATTCAGAACTCAAAATTTAAAGAAAATGTTAAAAATTGTTTTTATACATAATTGAGAAAAAATAAAGTTAGAAAGAAAATATAGTTTTAAATTCTTGTAGGCATAATATTACTTATGAGTAATTCTTTTTAAAGCCATAGGTTCTTAATTATTTTAGTGGCATGAACCCCTTTGGCAGTCTGGTTAAGTCTAAGGATCTTTTCCCCCCAGAATGTTTTTAAATGTATATGATAAATTACACAGTATTGTAAAGGAAAACAATTATATTTAAACATATTTATCAATATTTTTTAAAGTTCACATATCCCAGATTTAAAACCCCAGATTTTAATACATTAATTATTCAGCATTTTGGTTTTAAAATTAAACTATAGTGCTATGCAAAACATGGATCATTTTCCAGAGAAAGAAATGGGAAATTAGGCAAGTGTAGCAAAAAAACAAAAGACCAGATTACTTTTGGCCCTGATTTTATTCCTATTTTGTACATAGCTATAAAATATTATTTTTATAATGCTTGCCTTAGAAGATAAGTACTGTGAGATTTAGGAAGCAAATAGGAGAACTAAGAATGATTCTTTAATGACTAAGGCTAGAAAGGGAGACATGAGCACAGCTCCATGGAGTCCTCTTAGGCAGCCAATTATTCTATACTATCCACTCGTGACAACAGCTGAAATAACAGACATCTCAGGTTTTCTACTGAATGGAACTCAGCTATTGCAATCCATTAGAACACACTCATTCAGTATTTGCCAGAAAGAGTATTTCTTTCTGCATGAATGGGAAAAAAAGGCTCAAGAGCTTCATTTGATTTGATCTCTTAAATCAGAATGCTACACCCATCACCTAAGGCTCACAGATGAGTCAAGGGCTTCTAACAGTACCAGCACTCTCTTCCTACACTCTTAGAAATTCTCATAAACAAAAACTTTGATAAACATGCCGAACTGCTGGTGCAAAGACAATGAAGTAAATGAGAATTGTTAGATATTGATTAGCTATAGATTAAGTAGTGACTACGGCAAGATTTATTTTGTAAGAACTATACGTGCTCCTATAGTAACTACTATAAAAATCTATTTAGTCACATTTCTTCCCAGCCTTTATCAGATCTGCCCCAAAATTCCATAATAACTCATCATTCCTGATTCTTGTAATACTAGAAACATTATAATTGCTGACAAGTTTCTCTTACAAAGAAATAAGCTGCTCCATTCTCTTTTCAAGGTAGCCTGAACTTGACAAAGGCAAGCCAGCAATCTGCAGGGGCAGCAGCCAAGAGTGTGATGAAAACAGAATTAGCTGAGGGTAGAATCAAGGACTGACAAGAGGGTCAAGGAAAGCAAGCAGTGAAGAAAGTGAAGTAATAAAATCCTATAAAAGATGCAGAGAGTGGATGAAATTAAATGGAAAAGTGACTAAGAAGAAAAAATGAAAACAATTAGAATTAAGCTATTATTAAAACAAAGGAGCAAAAGTCAAAATTAAATATAAGAATCTGGGTAAAGGTTAGAAAAGTAAGAGGAATGATTTAAAACAAATAAAAAATATTAATAAGTTAATTAATTATTAATAAATTAATATTAATAATTAATAAACATTTAAAACAAAGCAATATCATGTAGTAGAAATCAAACTGCGTTTGACCAGGGGTTAAAACCCCTAATCTCCCATTTGCTAATTCCAGGATATTAGACAAATCACTTGTCCTCTCTAACCCCAAGTTCCTTCATCTGTAACATGGGGAAAAGAACAATACTACGGTTAACCTCAGAGCTAGGAAAAATAAAGTTTAATTAACACTTCTTGACTATGTAACTTTATACAAGTCATTTAGTCTATCAGCATACTAGGCAACTCTGATACAGTAAATTGCAGAAAAGGTGATGATCTCTATTAGTAGAAGGGATTTCCTCACCTATGAGTATCCTATACAAATAAAATCATAGGTTCCAGTCCTTTTCCCTCTCCCTATCTACTTAATAAGGTTGCAAAATAAAATGAGATCATGTAAGTGGGAAGTAATTTATAAGCATAAAATGCTTTATAGATGTTGGTTTTTATTTTTAATGTTTGGCATAAGAAGTAGTTCACATTACTGAGGACCACTACAAGTCAAACTTGAACTCAGGTTTTCTAACTACAAATTCAAGGTTCTTGCTGATAGCAATACTGTTTACTTGACACTTAATCCTGCTTCAGATCCTTTCTTGCTATGACCCTAGAAAAATGACTTCACCTCTCTCTGCTTAAGTTTTCACATCTACAAAATGGAACCTACGTCACAATGCAATGTAAAGTAAGACATAAATGTGACAATATATGTAAAATGCCATATAAATATTAGCTATTATTTTTTCTTGTATTGTTCAATTATTTAACTTTTCACATATCTGTTTTATCTTCCTAAGGAGTTTACAAGCTCATTAGAATCCATTACGTCTTTG
The DNA here is from genome assembly GCF_028372415.1 of Notamacropus eugenii. NCBI lineage: Eukaryota > Metazoa > Chordata > Mammalia > Diprotodontia > Macropodidae > Notamacropus > Notamacropus eugenii. The sequence goes on along the minus strand of NC_092873.1, from coordinate 138,738,130 downwards.
TGTGATTTGCATACTTGGAATTTTTAATGAAGTAGCAAGCACAGTGCTAGTATACTATCAATCATTGTTTAACGTGTGTGAACATAAAGTACATGTCTAAATGTTATGAGTTATGAAAGTTATGATAGATTGTTGGGATTGGAAGCTCAATTCCGTGTGGACGATCTCGGGCGGGTAAAGGTGAGGACTTCTAAACGTGGCCTAATGGATAAGGCGTCTGACTTCGGATCAGAAGATTGAGGGTTTGAGTCCCTTCGTGGTCGGGCCTCATGAGAACTCTAAGGTTTAGAAGTCCCACTTTTACCCGCCCGAGACCGTCCACACGGAATTGAGCTTCCAATCCCAACAATAGATAAGTTACAATTCAACAAAAATGGTAATGAAATCTCCTTTCCTTAATCCAAGAAATCCAAAGGATCTATTTTAGACCTCTTAAGATCCTTTAAAGGATCCTTTTAATACTCACGATATATGATGATCTCTGTATTAGTGAGTTCAACCTCACTGGGAGTCTTCAAGCAATGGCTGCTAACCATTTGTCAGTTATTTTGTAAACTGATTCTCAAAACCAGATGGCTTCTGAGATCCCTTCCAGCTCTGAGATCCTAGGACCTAATTCTTTAAGAGATTCTACAGAAATTAAATAAGAGGTAAAACACAAGGATAAAACTCATGCTCAGAAAGGACATAAAACAATTTTATCTTTCTTGAAGGATGTCATCTCTTCTAAGTACTAAATCTGCCTTCCAAATAAATACAAAAACCTTCAGGCCTTCTGAGACTTAGCAGTGTCATAATGATGATACAGCTGATGGTAACAACGAACATTGGTAGCCTCAAGATGTTATAGGTCACATTACCAATTTTTATTAGAATTTGGGACAGTCCAATCTGATTTATTTTTGCCTGTACATAAGTATTCTGGGATTGCATTAAACAAAAGCATAACTCCCCAGTAGGTTTAAGTTTCTGAGTGATTAATGTCATTCCTTCTAAAGGACCTCTTAATCCTATTTGCAAAGTAAGGTTTGGGCATTGGTGGCAAGGACTTGTGTTACTAGCCACTTGACCATTTAGGGGCTAACGGTTTATCTATAAATCATCTGTGTCCATTGATTGTCATCATCTACTATTTGTCTTGTCACTTTCCTGACTATTTTACTAGATTTTATCACCTCTACTAAGACTAGGCTAACAATAGGTAAGCCTGTATTACAATAGTTATTGCTATTTTTTAGTATTTATGCAAAAAGGTTAAATTTACCTTTAGCCAAAATTCAGTCTTTGAATTATATATGGAGTTCCATTTCTATCCTTTCCATTATCTAAAACCTTACCATTCAAAATAGAAAAATGGATCTATTACTTCTATATCAACTGAACTGAGCTACTGATATGATATGTAAAATTTGGAAATTTGTCAAAATTCTACTTTATTGGCTCTCTCAATGCATCTTCAACCCTTCCTTTTGCCTATAACAGTCTAGCGGTTCTTTTCTAGATATCCTAGATGTTCTAGATGTCCCTAACATCTGTGATATTTTGACCTGTGAAATATTGCAAGTAGGCTCTCCTTCTACCTCTTTGATACCTCCTTTTCTGATTTAATTTTTTTCATACTTCTGTGTCTTAGATATTCTCCATATTCTTTTCCTCCACTCTCTTTTCTTTCAAAACTCTCCTTTGCTAAGATTATCCATTTCCATGGCTTAAGCTCTCTCTCCACCCTATCCTTTCTTCAAAGCTCCATTTACAGATAAAGTTTATTTTTAAGTTTCAAATGGAGGCTGAAAAAATAAAACTCAAACTGAGGCTCAAAAAATAAACTCAAACTGAGGTTCAAGAAATAAATTGACTTGCCATTGGTTGCATTGCTACTAAAAGACAAAAATGAGATTTTAATGCAGGTTTTCCAGATTCCAAACCCAATACTCTGTCCTTCATGCAAAACTGCCCTTAAACCTGTACTTGCCTAAAACTTCTCTATTTCTGCCAAAGGCACCACCACTCTTCCAGAACCTTAGGCTCATAGCTTCAAAAGTGTCTTTATTTTTCCCTCTTATTTGCCCTGCCTATCCCAACAGTCACTATGTCTCGTTACTTCCACCTTTACAATATAACTCTTGCCTCCTCTTTACTCCAGTTACAATGAACTTGTTTCAAGTTTCCAGCTATACTTGCTTAGCTTATTAAAATAATATCTTTGCAGAATAATATCTCCAGTTTATCCTCCATACCACTACCTGTGGAATCTTAATATTTCACAATTCCTCTACTCAAAATTCTTCAATAGCTTCATACTGCCAACTGAATTGAAGTATAAATTCACTCTGGCCTTCAAAGATCTACACAATCTGGAATCAAATAATCTGTTCAGCTCTATTTCATGCTACCCTTCTTCACATAGCCTACATTTCAGCCAATCTGAATTGAGACCAAACTACATTCTCAGGTTTTGGTCACCTCTTATCTCCATGTCTATGCTTACTTACTCTATACCTAGAATCAACCAGTCCACCTTTCTCTGTCTTAATATTTTCAAGTAGAGAAGGGAAATGATCACAGTGAATATTTTTGGAAGACTGTTCAGATAGCAGTAGGGAAGACAGATTGAAGTAATCACAGACTGAAGGCAAAGAAAATCCTTCATTCACTCAAAGCCCAACTCTTCTTCCATTTAACTCTCTTTACCCAGGAGGAAGAGCTCTCTTACTACTAAAATTTCTAATAGCATTTTGTTTTCATCTCCTTTCATTCAACTAATTTTCTTTTGTGTCATTTTTATTTGTGTACTCAACCCACTCCCTAGTAGGTCATACCCTCTGCTGTTTTTGTATCCCTACTGCCTAACAAATAGTTGTTATTTAATAAATGTCTTTTTAAGTGAATTGACTTGAGCTCCATTTTTCACGTTGGCTGTCAAACATAAGTACTTTTGAAGAGTTGCAGCAGGGTTGCATCTTACTGGGGCAAATAAAATAAACATAGGACATGCTGACATTAATTAAATTACTGGAAGGTGATGAGAGAAAAACTACAGGAGGTGAGGTAAAATATCCACAGTTGTTTCAGTGTGAGGATGGGAGAATTGTGTGTTTATAATAAAGGCATTTAATGTGTTTCCATTCATTCAGAATATGGCAGGTGGCCACCATGCCAGATTTTCCACTGAAATCCTAAAAATACACACTTCAACTTTGACTCCTATCAAACATTTATTCTAATTTTGGCATCTTCTTTGCTTGAAACTAACAAGTCCACAAAAACGATGCCAAACCTCACGGAGCTAAATTATAATGGGCAGCTCCATAACACAGTGGATAAACCTTGGGGCCTGGAATCAGGAAGACCTGGGTTCAAGTCTAGGTTTAGTCACTTAAGAACTATGTGACCCTGGGCATGCATATGACTCTGGTAGTGTCATCTATAATACAATCAGGAACTGGAATAGCAGGCCTAGCTACTATTAGGGGAGGATTTGAAAACCACATACAGCAATCCCCTGTTGAACGGTAGCATAAATATTTATGTCCAGTGTGATAGAGTGAAAAGAGAGCTCTTGCCTATAATATTCACGTTCTAAATGTGAGTTTTTGTTCTGTATTTGAAAATTAGATTGCTGAATGCTTAATAGCTTTCAGATTCCAAAAGGCTGGCAATTGAAGACCTTGTTTTGACATTTGAAAAGAGAAAAGGGGACAGGGAAAGAGAGAAGGAAAAAGAAAGAGGGTTGGGAGAGGCTGAGGGAGAAGGATTAGAGAAGGGAAAGGGGAACAGAGGGTGATGGGGGGGAGTAAAAGGAGAATATCCCTGGGCCTTTGTTTCTAATCTGATTTTTTTTTAAATTTAAGTGAGGGGTGAGGTAGGGAGAATTAGACTAAATGGCCTGTGAAATTAGGTCTAGCTCTAGTTCTGTGATCCCATCTTTATATCTTTGCACTGATTGTATCTTACACCTTGAATGCTCTCCATTCTGCCCTCTGCATTTTGGAGTTCCCTGGCTGCCTTCAAGACTCAGCTCAGGCACCAACTTAGTGCAGGAGAGACCTTTGCTGGTCCCCTCAGCTGCTAGGGCCTTCTGATTCAAGTCTATCTTTGCTTTGTATATGCATACACATATGCATGTATATTTGTATGTGTAGGCACCAAACTTTGCACAACTCTCCCTCATTTAAATCCAATTCACTTGGGTGCCATGGCATCACCTTCCTGATGCCATGGTCCTCTTTGAGAATGAAAGACAAATAGAAGGAGCAACTTATATATGTATATATTTCCTTCTTCTCTCTTTCCTCCACCTAGAGAATTGCAAGCTTTGGCAAAGCAGGGGTATTTTTACTTTTTTCCTTGAATTTCCAGGGCCCAACACATAATAGGCACTTAATAGAAGCTTGTTGATTGATGGATCTCATCTCATCTCATCTCATTCTTTGGTTCAGAAAGAAGGTATCATATGTTAGAGTTGAAATTTTGCATTAGAGCCTTTTTAGCTTAATTGTATTACTCTGGATAAGTTACTTAAACTTCCTCAGGCTCAATTTTTTTTCTTTTATCTGTAAAATGGGGATGCTAATAGCATTTATCTCACATGGTTGTTAAGACCAAGAACATATCATACACATAACATATGCCACAAACCTTTAAGGGCTTAAGTGTTACATCATTTTTCTAATTCCCACCTTTTCCCACCAAGCAAAAGTGATCTTTACCTCATTCAGTTTCTCACATAGCACTTTGACTAAAGTCTCTCACTTCCCTTTTTATCAGAGTTTGCTGAGTACAAGTCTTTTCCTGCAATAAACTGTAAGTTCCTGGCAAGCAAGATTAGTACCATTTCTATTTTTTTTTTACCTCCAGCACCTAGCATATGATACACATGTGATCTGAATTGCTATTGAGCAGAATTTCCATACAGCTTAATTTAAACACCCAGAGTTCCTGTGTCTTCAAACTCAACGCCCAAGTTCCACAAAGCTTTGGAATGATAGAAATTGAATATGAAATGAACTGCTTTTAAAGTCAATATATTTTAAAATGCAAAAAAGTCACACTTTATCAGAAACCATAATTGCTGTATCAAGTAATAGATAATCTCTCATGATCGGCTGAATGACCATAATTTCCTGACATGTAATGTAAGGTGCCAATATTTTGGTGATGTATTATCAAAATAAATCACATTTCTCTTGTATTACTACTGAAATTAAAGTCTTAACTTTTTAACCTCTGTTGTTATGAGTTAAGTATGAAATTTAAATAAAAATAAATCAACCTTCCACTGTCTAATGAGTGATACATCACTCTCATTAGCATAGCATTTAGACATCAAAACTACATGCCACATGTCACAGGTGTTGATAAATTTTTAATGCTGGAAACAAGCAGCAGAATAGTATTGAGGAATGAATTCTGTGCTGCTGTTATTCAATATTCATTTAAATAGATATGGAAATGAATGATTGATTAAGCTCTGAAGTGGCTCAGCTAAGGCTTTGTCTAAAGGGACATTTTTCACCACAGTCTCTCATCCTCAATAACTCTCCAGATGCAACCACTGAAGGGAAGAGGCTTTTTGCCATCAGCATGGGAGGAGAGAAAAAAGAGGAGGGAGGAAGCATTGCAGATTACAAATATTTGAATTTGATTTGACTTGGTTTATGAAAATTTTTTTCATAAATAAAATTTTTTAAGTTATTTAATATTAATAAGAAGGCTGCAAATGCTCAAAAGTTTGCTTTATTCATATGAGAAGCACTTGTATCTGAAATAATGTAGTATTTGTGAAGAGAGAAAACCTAGGTTCTACTTTGGGCTATTGGGAAGTAACCCTGGATTAATTACTTAGCCTCTCTGGGCTCTAATTTCTCCATTTGCAAAATAAGGTCATTAGACTACTTGTCCCCAAGGTCTTTTCTAGCTCTAAAATTCCATAAGTAGTTATCATTTGTTTGAGGTGAAGTCCTCTAATTATCTCATCACAAGCTAAACCAGGGATTTGATAACATTCTCATCTAAAAATCAATGATGGAGATGAGGTATTTAACTAAACACAAATTCTCAGATAAAATATGGCTAAAATATTAATGAAATTGGAAATACAGCTACAGTATTTTTAGAGCATTCAGAAAGGTACATTATGTGGTAATTTTTAAAGAATACTCAGGAGGGTTCTATGTGGGTTTTGAAATATACACATAACTAGAGAAAATAATTTTTGCATAAATTTGTTATTTTAAAAATATGTCTAGAAATACATAAGATTTAAGAAACTTAGATAATGCACTCATAATGTATTCATCAAAATAAATGCTATATTTGATATCAACAGATGTTAGGTAGTGAGACCTAGAAAGAGCAAAGATAACCTGGTAAAAGGCTGAGTTCAAATCCTGACCCTGTTATTTATAAACTGCATGACTTCAGGCAAATTATTTCACCTCTTTCTACTTCCGCTTATCTGTAAAATGAGGAGTTTATCTTTGTCTCATGAACAACAACAGTTAAAAAAAATAAATAGAATCACAGAATCTCTGACTTAGAAGGGACCTTGGAAGCCATCTAATCCAACCCACATGCAAACAAGTATCCCCTTTACAAATGACTGGATAATTTTAGCCTTTGATGATTTTTAGGGAAATGAAATCTACTATCTTCTGAGGCAGTTGAGAGAAATACAATTTCCAATAAGGCCAATATGGTAAATACATGGCCATTAATTTACTATGATAAAATAAGATCTATATCATGACAAATATAAAATTAAATAGACCTAAAGAAAATATTAAAAGCTAGAGAAATGACATGTTTTGGTATATCCAGATGATATAGTAAATACTATTCAATTTAATTTACAGATCTAATACAAATCTAATCAAATTACCAGTGGGCTACTTCATCAAATTAGAAAAATATTATCAAAATTAATAGGAAAGAATAACATAATTCAAGTCAACAAATATCATAAAGGAAAATTTAGAGGGGAAAAAAATTTGCGTATGGAAGAGAAGTACCAGGGGAGGAGTATACTGCCAGATTTCAAGTTATACTTAAAAGTAGTCATTTTAAAAACTACTTAATAATGGGGGTTTTAAAAAAAATGGAAAAATAGGATCAATGAAATGTTATAGATAATCCAGAATTAGAAGCAAAGGAATATAACAGGAAAGAGCTTGATAAATCCAAAATCATAAAATACTAGGGAAATGAATCATTATTGATTTAAAGCTCTTGGGAATCATATCATAGTATGGAGAAAAATGAGATAAGATCTACCTTTCATGCCATAGTCTACAATAAATTCCAAGAAGATAGATACTTTAAATATTAAAAAAATAAAAACAAGAAAATGAAATTATATATGTTAGAATTATGGAGAGAAGGGAAACTTTTATTAATTAATCAACAAAAATTATTGGTTCCAAAATATATTATTTGATTGTGCAAATTAAAGAGATTTTGCACATGAAAAGACAACATATATAGATTTTGAAAAAATAAATATTGTGCAGCACATGCTTATATGTCTCCTCAAAGGATAAGGAATAGTTATTCGGGGTTGGAAAGGGTATCTTTCTAATGATATTTCCCATGAGCCCCCCATCACTTTGTTCCCAACTATAATAATGGGCTGATTATCAATTAATCATCTAGACTTAATTAGCTATTGGAAAAGGATGTTTATTGAGATTTTACAGCAAGAACAGCTGGTACAAAACACTCATCCCAAACTCTATGACTCAATCTCTTATGAATAGATAAAAAGGCCAGGGGAACAGAGCTTAAGCTAAGAGAGCATCTATAGCAATGGGTAAATCATAGTTCCTGGCTGTTTTAAGTCCTTTTTCCTCTTCATGGGATTCTGAAGAACCCTTAGATATACTTTAGCTTCTTTTTTGGGTTCCTTGTGGAGCATTCTTCTTTCCTGCATCACATCTAGTTTGTTCTTGAATACAGATGCAGACACAGCCACCAGTTGCTCTTGTCCCAAGATACAATATCAGGGAGCCATTGAAAAGATGGAAAGTCAAGAATCCTCCAGATCTTTTGAAACTCACCAGGTCCACTTCTAGTCAAGGTAGGGATGGATTCTGAAGTCAAAGCCAAATGACTCTTCTCTCCCCCTATCCTTATCAGCAAAACATTTCTTCTCAGAAAGAGCTTTCTCTCCTTTTTATTACCAGATGTTTGTTCAATTTTGAATCTCTCTTGTATCCAAATTATCTTGATATTTAATAGATGGACCCTCTCCAAGGCATGACCAAGTTTCATCAGCCAATCCATACACACTTCCTGGGCAACATGATCAAGGATTATTTTGACTAAGTCTAAAGTTCCTGAGTAATTGATTAAACTATGTTCTTTTCTCATGAAGATATAATATGAAGTGGGCTGAGGTAATTTGATAGACTTATTAAATCAAACCCTGTGTTTAAAGTTGGGAAAACATCTTTCCAAACAATATCCAAAATATAGGAAATGGCACAAATTTATAAACACATGCTTCATTCCTCAATGAATGTGGATTAGTTTTTTTAAAAAAAACACAAATTATCAGTTAAAATATGAAAAAGTGTGAGTTCTCTAATAACTACATTAATGAAAAAGCACAAATATGCTTTACACATTAAACTGGCAAAGATACTTTAAAATTCTAAATTTAAAATAATTAAAAATTACAACTTCCTTTCTGTCATTCTTAGCTTTCTTTACTAGTTTCATCATTTATAACATTTGCTCAGAATGAAGCAGTCAAGTAAATTTAAAGGCTTTTTTAAAAAGTTTTTAAAAAAGCTATATAAACAAAGAAAAGAAGAAGATCAAAGAGAGAACAGTACTGCTGATCAAGGAAGGAAGGATGGTGATAGCTGACAGAGAGAAGGCAGAGCTATTCATTTTAATTTTGCTTCTGTTTTCTCTGTTAAAGGAACTCATCTTTGGACTAGAAAAACAAAGCAAAAATTGATTACAGGGAACACATATACAAAATAAGTAGGAAAAGAGTACCACATAAGATATGCTTTTCATTAGTTCAATTCAGTAGACCAAGATAAAATACATTTTTAGTCACAGAAATAACTGTCTGCTATGATTATTGAGTCACTTGGAAGTATTTGAAAGATCCTGAAAAATAAAAGAAGTGCTACAGAATTCAAGAATGTTGTACTACTTTTCAAAATGGAGATGGAACGCAATCTGCAAGCTACACAATTGCAAGCAAAATCAAATGTACTATTAAAGGGATGGTTTAATTAACATTTAGAAAAGGAATCAGTATCATAAAGATCTTGCACTACTTCAGCAAGAACAGGTCATGCCAAACCAACTTCATTTCCTTTTATGATAGTTATTATGCCATAAGAGCAAGGAAACATTGTAGATACCTAGACTGTAGCATACTCAGATTTAGACTTTTGATAAAGCCTATCCTGCTAATCTTGTGAACAATGTGGAGAAATGTGGATTAAACAACAGTATTAGGTAGATTCAGAACTAGTTGAATGGCCAGAACTATTATTAGTTTGTTGACAACTTGGTCACCTCTTTCCAGAATCTGTACTATGCAACATATTTTTCAACTGTTTAGAAAAAAAAGCAGAAAGCATGTTTATTGAATTTGCAGATAACGTAAAACTATTAAAAATACCTCAACATACTAGATGACAGAATCAGTATTCAAAAAATGCTGATCATTTGGAAGCTTGGGTCAAATAAAATTGGGGAAATATCCTGAAATTCAATAGTTATAAATGTGAAGTCATACACATATTGATTAATTGTTTTTAAAAAATCAAGCACACAAGCTCAAGATGAAGAGGGCATAACTGAAGAATAGGTGAAATGAAAAAGAACAGGAGGTACTAATGGATTCAAGCTTAATATGAGTAAGCAATGTGATATGGAAACCAAGAAAATTAATATGATCTTAATCTGTATTAAGAGAGATGTCACACCCATGAATGAGGAGGTGATCAGCCCACTGAACTATGCCTTGATCAAGCCACATCTGAAGCATGATGTTCACTTCTGGATGTCAAATTTTAAGAAGCAAACTAATAACATGGAGAATGTACGGAGCAAGGCAAAAAAGAAAAACATAGTGAAGTGCCTGGAGTTGAAACCATATGAAGAACAGATGAAAGAACAGGGATTTTTAGCCTAAGAAAAAGACTTAGAGTAGGTGTTCTTTAATCTTTTTATGTCTTGACAGTCTGCTGAAACTTTTATATCCCATCTCAGAAAAATGTTTTTAAATGTATGAAATAAAATACATAGGGTTACAAAGGAAAAGGTTGTGTTGGAATACAATTATCAAAACCTTTTTTAGAAAACAGCTTCACATTAAAAATTCTTGGGAAAATTGGATAACACTATGGCAGAAACTGGGCATAGACCAATATCTTACACCATTTACCAAGATAAGGTCAAAATGGATACATGACCTAGATAGAAAGAGAGAGATTGTAAGAAAATTTAAAGAACATGAAACATATTGCTTATCAGATTCATGGAAAGGCTAACAATTTATAAATAAACAAGTGATAGCAAAGTTAGGTTTAAAATGGATAACTTCAAATACGCTAAATTTAAAAAGGTTTTGTACAAATAAAATAAATATAGCCAAGGTCAGAAGGAAAGCAGAAAATTGGTTCCTCTTAACCCTAAAAATCTATGATCTTCTGAAATCCTACTTTAAAAAAATAGAATTTTAGCAAAAGCAATTGCTTCAAAAACTAGTTCTTATAATGGTGCTGATATTTGCTTTTTGTTTTCATATTAATGCCTCCCTCTTAATATGGAAAAAACCCCTACAGCTCTGATGTTTTTCCTAAGGTATACAAGCTGTAAATTTGACCCAGATATATACTCAGTTCATATAATAATTGACAAATAGTCATTGTCAGAAAAGAACTCTTTGCATCCATTAGCATTATATACCTGAAGCTCTGCCTCACCTAAATCCAATTCACTTGCAAGTCAAGACATCACTCTCCCGATGTCATCAGTCCTCTTCAAGAACTGTGAAATTTGCAGTCAGTCAAAGGGCCCCACTAGGATTTAGAGAGCCACATATGGCCTTAATACCGCAGATTCCCTACCCCTGACTACATCATTCAATAATGAACCCCCATAAAAGTTAGCTCTGTCTTTCCCTCATAGTTCCCATAACCTAAAAGAAACCTAAAGTCAGCTCAAAAATTTAAAACAGATATTGTACCACATTGACATTGGGATATAAGGTGGTGCTATAGGATGGTGAATGTGTCCAATTCCCTGCTTTTTTTTGTTTGTTTTAATCTATTCTACTGGTCTTTGGGTGGATAATTATGTACTCTGCTTATCAAAGTTGGGGCAAGGGTGTGCCATAGCCTCCCTTTTCTCTAAAGAAAGGAACTGGTACACAGTGAAGCTGAATTTTTTTTTTAACCTGAATTTATGGTCAAGAGAAATAGCTAGGGGAGTGGAGCCAAGATGGTGGAGTAGAAAGACATACAAACACAGGCTCTCCCCACACAGCCCATAAAATACCTGTAGAAAGGGACTCTCAACAAATTTTGGAGCTGCAGAAGTGGAGAACAACAGAGTGGAGGAGATTTCCAGTCCAGGGTGACCTGAAAGGCCCATGGGAAATGTCAGTTGCACTGGATGAGGAGCAGAGCAAGGAGCCCAGCCCAGCCTTGGCTGCACAATGCACAGGCTCATGAACAGCCCTCAGGAGCAGAATCTCTAGTCATGGAATCCCCAGTCCCAGCAGCAGCAGGTTCACAGATCGTTCAACCCACAGGCGCCAAATGTCAGTGATGGGTTTTTTTCATCTGGCCAGAAAGGGAGAAGGGACTTTCCATAGCTCTGGCCTTAGGCAGTGGCTGCAGAGGCCACTGCAGGCAGCAGCAGTTCCCATTTCAGCCCCTACAGTGGCCTGAATCTATTGTTGGATTGTAAAACCCCTGGGGGCACTGAGGAGCTAATTATTACCTTGGCCCTATCTAGAGACCCTGAGGGAGCTGGTCTTTGTCTCACACTGAATGGCGGCCCTGCCCCCACAGCTTGACTGAATCCCAGCTCCCCAGTGCTGGTTTGGCAGAACTGGAGGCCAGGGGACTGTGGAGAGGAAACTCTGCTAAGATTCTGGGCATAAAAATCCCTTCCTGCTTCCAGACCAGTGTACACACTTGATTGTGCCACCTTGGAGGAACTGAGATTTCACAGAAAAATCCAAAAGGCAAGTAACTGGTTGGGAAAATGCCCCAAAATGGGGAAAAATATAAGACTATAGAAGGTTGTTTCTTGGTGAACAGATATCTCCTCCCATCCTTTTGGATGAAGAAGAACAATGCTTACCATCAGGGAAAGACATAAAAGTCAAGGCTTCTGTATCCCAAACATCCAAAATAAATATCCAATGGTCTCAGGCCATGGAAGAGATCAAAAAGGATTTTGAAAATCAAGTAAGAGAGGTGGAGGAAAAACTAGGAAGAGAAATGAGAGCGATGCAAGAAAAGCATGAAAAGCAGGTCAACACCTTGCTAAAGGAGACCCAAAAAAATGCTGAAGAAAATAACACCTTGAAAAATAGGCTAACTCAACTGGCAAAAGAGGCTCAAAAAGCCAATGAGGAGAAGAATGCTTTCAAAAGCAGAATTAGCCAAATGGAAAAGGAGGTTCAAAAGCTCACTGAAAAAAATAGTTCTTTCAAAATTAGAATGGAATAGATGGAGGCTAATGACTTTATGAGAAACCAAGAAATCACAAAACAAAAACAAAACCAAAAGAGTGAAAAAAATGGAAGATAATGTGAAATATCTCATTGGAAACACCACTGACCTGGAAAATAGATCCACGAGAGACAATTTAAAAATTGTGGGACTACCAGAAAGCCATGATAAAAAAAAGACCCTAGACATCATCTTTCATGAAATTATCAAGGAAAACCACCCTGATATTCTAGAACCAGGGGGCAAAATAAATATTGAAAGAATCTACCAATCACTGCCTGAAAGAGATCCAAAAAGAGAAACTCCTAGGAACATTGTGGCCAAATTCCAGAGTTCCCAGGTCAAGGAAAAAATACTGCAAGCAACTAGAAAGAAACAATTCAAGTATTGTGGAAATACAATCAGGATAACACAAGATCTAGCAGCTTCTACATTAAGGGATCGAAGGGCGTGGAATGGGATATTCCAGAAGTCAAAGGAACTAGGACTAAAACCAAGAATCACCTACCCAGCAAAACTGAGTATAATACTTCAGAGGAAAAAATGGTCTTTCAATGAAATAGAGGACGTTCAAGCATTCTTGATGAAAAGACCAGAGCTAAAAAGAAAATTTGACTTTCAAACACAAGAATGAAGAGAAGCATGAAAAGGTAAACAGCAAAGAGAAGTCATAAGGGACTTACTAAAGTTGAACTGTTTACATCCCTACATGGAAAGGCAATATTTGTAACTCTTGAAACTTTTTTCAGTATCTGGGTAGTTGGTGGGTTTACACACACACACACACACATACACACACACACACAGAGCACAGAGTGAATTGAATAGGATGGGATCATATCTTAAAAAAATGAATTTAAGCAGTGAGAGAGAAATTTATTGGGAGTAGAAAGGGAGAAATGGAATGGGGCAAATTGTCTCTCATAAAAGAGGCAAGCAAAAGACTTTTCAGTGGGGGGAAAAAGGGGAGGTGAGAGAAAAAACATGAAGTTTACTCTCATCACATTCCACTAAAGGAAGGAATAAAATGCACACTCATTTTGGTATGAAAACATATCTTACAATACAACAAAGTGGGGGAGAAGGGGATAAGCAGAGTGGGGGGGATGATGGAAAGGAAGGCAATGGGAGGAGGGAGCAATTTGAAGTCAACACTCTTGGGGAGGGACAGGATCAAAAGAGAGAATAGAAGCAATGGGGGGCAGGATAAGATGGAGGGAAATATAGTTAGTCTTACACAACATGACTATTATGGAACTCATTTGCAAAACTACACAGATATGGCCTATATTGAATTGCTTGCCTTCCCAAAGGGAATGGGTGGGGAGGGAGGGATGAAGAGAAGTTGGAACTCAAAGTTTTAGAACAACTGTTGAGTATTGTTCTTGCAACTAGGAAATAAGAAATACAGGTAAAGGGGTATAGAAAATTATCTTGCCCTACAGGACAAAAGAGAAGATGGGGATAAGGGAAGGGAGGGATGTTAGAAAGGAGGGCAGATTGGTGATAGGGGCAATTAGAATGCTCGGCATTTTGGGGTGGGGGGAGGGAAATGGGGAGAAAATTTGGAACCCAAAATTTTGTGGAAATGAATGTTAAAAACTTAAATAAATAAATTTAAATTTAAAAAAGAGAGAAATAGCTAGGTTTTGTGTATGTGTGTGTGCACATGTGTGTGTGTTTAATAAAAACAACTGCAGATTAAAATGTCCATAGGTCTATTTTTCTTCCATCTTACCTTTTACCTAAGCATTGATTTGACAGAATTATGGGCTTCATCTTTAATTTGTTGAATATCTGCAATTGTTGCTGAGTGCTGATGTTTCACATCTGTAGCTGTCAATGAGATCATCATTATCACACAGCAAGTTCCTTTGGCTCCTTCTTGGACAATGACTGACAATGACGCTTCTATGCAAAATCAATCAGGTAGAAAAACAGCACTTCAGTGTTGCTTTCTACACTCATTTGGATTCTATGAAGGCAAGAGATTTCTCCATTTGACCTTTATTCAAGATCATAAAAGAGATGTAGATTTTTATAGTAACATATTTTAATGTTTTTGTATAGCTGGTGTTTTTGATATTTGAGTTGATTTCATTTTCAGATTAAAAGATGCGATAGCTTCATACACAAAATTTCCTGGAACAATCTTACTTTACAATTCACAGATTGAAGCACTTAGAATAGCTGATTTTAAACACTACTAAGAAATGACTTAATGAAGAGTAATAAGATGGACAAAGGAGAAAGCTGGATGACTTTAACATTGTACACAAGATTCATGTATTTTTTCTATAAATGTCTAAAAATCAAATTTGTGTTATCTTTGGGAAAAGGTATATTATAAGCACTTTGAGTTTCTTTCTTAGAGTTACCCAATAATATGTGATTAGCATGACTGTAACACTTGGAATTTCTAAGGAAAGATAAAGCATCAGTTTCACTATAGCAAGTTTATCATCTTTATCCCAGCAGTGTCTAGATTAGAATATTGTGGATATTTAACGAATGCTTGTTCACTTGATTTGACTTTATCTTAATAAACTGATTGGAAACACCAAAAATTTCTAATTAATACATAATACCAAATTAAAAGGAGAAAAAGAGGTATTTCAAATAATTAGAAAATAACATTTCATTTCCAAAGGCAGCCTTTTTGAAGTGTAAGAATTACAATAGGAATGATGCAGCTGGCTACAAACTATTGTCTTGAATTATAATAAGGTTGTCTTTAACTTTTGATGCCTCATTTCCTTCTGATCACCTCCATAAACACTTTTCACCTCCCAGGAAAGCTAAGAATATGAGACAAACCATACACATTGTCATTTACCCTATATGGAAAACCTGGAGGGAGATCTGTAAACTAAAGATTCCTTGTTTTGTTTGCCCAGGAGTAGGTTATTACCTCTTGAAATCAAATGTGCACATAAAACACAAAAAGAGCTCCTTAGAGATGGGTTTAATGATTTGGTGCCTCTTTAAATTACGGAGATTCTGTCAATTCTTTTTATTTATTCTGATGCTTTTTAATACAGGCAAAACACATTGATAAATCAGTAACATAAGGAAGGAAAGCTTTATACTTAAATTCTGTGCTTGGAATCAGGGGTGTTCTAGTGCAGAAATACAGGGCTCCCTCAACAAAGTGACCCATTTAAAAAAAAGTAGCTCATTTGAAACAGGCATCATTTAATGGAGTGCTCATACATTATGCAACTATCACAATTTCTTACAGATGTTTGCTGCACTTAATAAATCTAACAGTAATTACCATGGAGCTTACAAAACATAAGTTGCTTACCTTGTAATTATAATACATGTTCAGGCATTACATAGAAGAGCCATTAGGGAAGCAAATTGCTAATGGATACCAAGAAATTTAAATATATACAGTCAGAAATTCACAGTGGAAGTGCACTGAATTTCACAGTTCAGAGTTCTGGGTTGGAATCCTGACTCTAATACTTACTTGTTATGGACAAGCCTCAGTTTTCACTTGTGTAAAATGGGGATAATAATATTCACACTGGCTACCTCACAAGACTATAGTCAAGAAACTGGTAAATCTTAAAGTAGTATAAAAATATGATTTTTACTGATCAATAATAAATACTGCTTATTTAAGGAAGATAAGTCCACCCTTGGATTACATATTCCAATTCCTATTCCTCTTTCAAGAGAAGGCAAAGGGCTCAAAACTCAAATCAGCTCATTTTTCTGTTTTCTGTTTAGTGACTCTTGGGGAGCAGTGAAAAAACAATATCTAAGCACAAAAACTGAACAAACTGCTATGAATTTGTTGTATGTAGATTTTGAAAAATGTATTATCAATGTATTATCAATGACTATTGCAATTGTTGTCATTGATAGTAAACACTTGTCACAATAAATTATCAGCAAGTTTACAATGACCTATGTAATTAACTGCTTCTAATGACCATATATGTATTGTTATGTGAAACAATAATTGCTAGAAAATATATTGTTATGAGTACTATATCAATCAACAAGCATTTATTAAACACCTGCTCTATTTCAGTCATTCTAATAGGTGCTGGGGATACAAAAAAAAACCCATGAAATAGTCCCTGCCTTCAAAGGGCTTATATCAGGGAGAAAATATATACATATATAAGTAAATAAAAAATGAACATGAGCTACTCTGGACAGAAAGGCATTAGCATCTACTGCGGGGGGTGGAAAAAGGAGAGGACTCACGTCTGAGTTGACATTTGAGCTTTGAAGGAACTTAAGAATTCTAAGAGATAGAAGTGAGGAAAAGAATGAAATCTAAGCAAGGTACAGCTTGAACAAAGCCATGGAGAAAAATGGAATGTTCTATGTAAGGACTGTCAAGAAAACCAATTCAGTTGAATTATAGAAAGCTTACAAAGGATTAAGCCTACAAAGTTGTTTGGAATCAGGTTACAAAGGGCTTTAAATGTCAAATAGTGGAGTTTACATTTGATCCTTGAACCACTAGCATTTACTGAATAGGTAAGCAAAACTGTCAGACTTGTATATTAGTGATCATCATCAACAACAACAGTAAACATTTATTAAGCACTTACTGTGTACTTAATGGTCACAGGTAGGTGGCTCAATGGATCAAAGATTGGTCCTGGAGTCAGGAAGATCTGAGTTTAAATCTGGTCCCACACATTTACTAGCTCTATGATCCTGGGTAAGTCACTAAACTTCTCTTAGCCTTAATTCACTAGGGAAAGAAATGGCAAACGATTCCAGTATCATTGTTAAGAACATCCCCTGGACAGTATTGGAATGCTATGGTCCGTTGGCATGCTATGGTCCATAGGGTCACAAAGAGTTGGACATGATTGAACAGCTAAAGTGTGTCTAGCACCAGGCTAAAGGCCCCTTGGATACAAAGAAAGGCAAAAACATGACTCAAGAAGTTTACGATCTAATGGAAAAGACAACATGCAAACAATTATGCACATAAAAGATATATGCGATGGAGAAGGAGACAAGTTGTGCAGAGGATGATTTTGAAAGGGAATCAATCATAGTATTTAGCATATTTTTGTAGAAGTACAGAATACCATTCAAAGAAAATGAGAATGATCTGTTATAATCTTTTAAGACTTGAATTGGTCTAACTTAATTGGAATCATATTTTTATTATTACTGAACAATTAACCAGTTTTATATAGAAAGCAGAATACAAATGAAATGGTTTGTTTTGAGGGCTAAAAAATAACCAAATAACATACAAATACTTACTACTAAAAAGTTTCTTTTAAAAAAATCCTTACCTTCTCACCAACTTCTCCTTTTCTTCCTTCAAAGCCATGCTCTCCCTGTTGTAAAGAAATGTAGCACATGTAAGAATACTGCCTCAATACTTGAAAAAATTCAATTCAATGTAGTTTAACAGAGAGCAACAGTTTTATAGGTGTGGGTGCTTTCTTCCTGATATAGACAGGAACCCTTCCAGACCTTAGTAGATAGCTTTCAGGAACTGCTCGGGCCAGAAAATTAATCACCTGGTGATTAATCACCAACTTTGGATGATGAGCTTGTCCTAACTTGGCCAACCTCATCTTCAGGTGAGACTTAAAATAAATTTGTCCTTAGGCCTACATTCCAAAAATTTGCAGCTTTGTGATGTGGTAGAAGTTATACTCTCTTGGTATAATATTAAAAAACTCATGGTTGTCTGCACATCATTATAAAGCACCGAAGCATGAATGACTTCAGTGGAGGATGAAATATACATAGACTCACTCTCCCTTTTTCTGTTCCCTTCCCTCCCTCCTTTCCTCTCTCTTTCTCAGAGAGAGAGGGGGGGGGGAAGAGAGAGAGAGAGAGAGAGAGAGAGAGAGAGAGAGAGAGAGAGAGAGAGAGAGAGAGAGAGAAAGCATGTGTGTTTATGGAATGGATAAATGTTTTGGTAATATAGTATTTTTAAAAGAATTAGTACTTTTAATTTACAGATAGAGTAAGTTCAAAGGTGACAATTTCATTCAAAGCACCCAAAAAAAAGAAAACCCCCAAAATGGGTTTTCTCATGAGTAAAGTTGGTAAGAGCAAAAGAAGAATCTGTTGCATAGTGGAATTCTCTGGAGATTCCACACCAACTGTATATTTGCCAGCTATTGCCACCTTGATCTTCCACTAGACTTCATATTCTTCATGTCTAAGATGGAAATCTTCCTCTCAAAACTCGACTGTCCCTCATCCTCACTCAAGGAGGCTCCAATGCAACAAAATTTCTCATATGTAATGGGGGTGATCCCTAGAGAAGGACAGGCAGTCTGGCTCTTTGATAAGGATATGCACTTTGTTGAGATGATATAGAACCCCTCATCACTGGTGAACCATGAAGGACTGCATTGTGTATCCTTAACGCTTAGCCCAATGCACAACAGATGGTCAACATTTCATGAACATTTGTTACTTGAGTGCTACTACTACTAATATCTTACTTTTATATAGCACTTACTATACATCAGGTACTGTGATAAACATTTTACAGTTATTATCTCATTTGATCCTCATACCCACCCTGGGAAATAGGTGCTGTTATTATCCCCATTTTACAGGAAAAAAACAGGCCATCAGATGTTTAGTGACTTGCCCAGGTCACATAGCTAGTATTGAATTGAATTAAAAGAGGACAACTCTTATTCTTTGCTGAAACTCCTGAGCATAATTACCATTTTGTAATCCTACAAAGATATTTTATATGTGTCAATGGCAGGAATAGACTATAGAAAGAAGTACGGTGCTAAAAAGCAGGGTAGACAGTCAACAAATATTTGAAGAATGAATCAACAAATGAAGAAAGAGAAAGAAAAACTTTTTCCCTTCCCCTTTTTTTAGATCTTTGAGAACATGTTACTTGGTTTCATGAAAATTAAAAGATGAATAAGAAATGTATTAGAAAATAATCTGTTAGATATACTCTGGTAGGTCATACTGGTAGAAAGCAAGTGAAGGTTGAGCATTTTGCTTCAGAAGATAGAAGTCTACTTTTCATTCCTGGAATACAGACTTTAACCTCACCACTTAAAGTAAGCTGCCATCTAAGCTACTTAATGCCTCCAGCACATCAGCCATCCCAGTCAGCATGATGCAGCCACCAGAAACAGCTGCTGGAAAGTCCAAAGTTATTTCCCAGAAGATAAATCTACATGTCCCTTGGCTTGGAATTTGACTCTTGGCTACAGCACATTCTGTATCAATGAATGATTTTGCCAAGAAACACTGTGAAGAAATTCAAGTCCTCCCATTTTACCCTTGCCATTTCTGGCTTCTTCATACTCAGTCATGTCTAAAGACAGATGTGTTTGACGGGGGGAAAAAGTCATAACAGGAAGTAGCTAAGGACCTTTTCAAAATGACAACTTGCAGCAATTCTGGCATATTACTGAAGAGACCTGTGAAACTTATCTGCATCCCGGAAACTGTTCCCTTAGCTCCTGCAGACACTTCACACTCCATCAATAATGTTCTCCCCTGCCTTGGTGTGGTTTGTGCAATGGTATGACAGCTGGTATAACAAGAAGTACCTTACCTATTTTTTTCTTGGTTACCAGAATAAAGCACTCACAGAACTTCTAGTAATTCAAAGTCATCTATAACCATGCTCCTTCCCTCCGAAATCTACATCATCCCTTAGCAAATAGCTAGTCAGAGGTTCTCATAAAATAAAATATGTATAAGTAGATTCAGTTATCCAGTCACTGCTGGAACTCTTCTCAACCCTCATGGAGATGCACCCTGGCAACTGCCACTTTAGCGGCTACAATCATAGGTGCTAAAGACCCAGGGAAAAAACATCTTGCCACCAAAATTCTTGGCATCATCAAATGATTCAATATCACAGACTGATAGATTATTTTATCATTGGAAATGACATTAAATGAGAGATGTTACAATTTGTTTTGCTGCTCTACACTAAGGACTACAAAACTCCTCCATCTGACTTGAAGCTAAATATTGCAAACAATTTGTCTGACCTCTATTAGAATGTGAGCTTCTTGAGAACAGGGACTATATTATTTTCTATTTGTTTCCCCAGTACTTAATACAGTGCTTTGCATATAACAAGTGGTTAACAATTTTTTATTCATTCATTCAAGATTACAAATCTCTTATTTCCAAGAGGATGTTCATGAAGGGGTTAATTTTCTATACTTTCTTTGATATTTTCAAAGTATTTTATTCATTTGGCATCATTGTGCTGAGTTTGTCCTGATACAAATTTTGAGATCAGAAGCTTGTTTCAGATAATCAAATACAGGAACATGATTAGGAAAATGTTAGATTCCAGCTTGAATTTCAGTCTCTGGCTGGGTTCATTAAAGGCATAGAGCAGTTCTAAAGCTGATAAATTTATCCCTATGGGACAATGAATTCTGCCATTAGGGTGTTCTACAAAAAGGAGCATTATTAAAAATCACTGATGGGAGAAATGTCTAGAGTATGTCCTTTTGAGAGTGAGTCCTTTCAACACAAGTCTATTGGGAGAGAAGATATAAAAGTTTGTGGGTTTCTATAGGGGCTTTTGAAGAGATTTCATTATGTTAAATACAGTTCAAAATAATCTTGTTCTAATTTTAAGTGTTAATGATGGTTAAAAACTAAGTAGAATATTCAAAAATTATTTTCACCTTTTGACCAGGTGGTCCAGGGGCACCAAGCAAACCATCTTCACCCTGAAAAACATATAAGTAAATCATATATGTCACAAAAGACTAACATTAGATTTGTTGCTTATGATTGGGTCACATCAATATAATAAAAATGAGTATGCCACTTAAAATAATTGACAGATTTGGTGCTACATCAAACTGTCAACAGGATACTTTACAGAACTATATAAAATGACAAAAAAAATTCCCTTGGAAGAACAAAAATTCTAGATACTCAAGGGAAATCATGTGAAAAAAGTAGGAATCGGAGGACAGTAGCTAACTTCCAGACTTCAAATTATATTAAAAGCAGTAATCTTCAAAACAAGTGAGTAGTTAGAAAATTTTAAAAAGTAAATCAGCAGAATAAACTAGATAAGCAAATAGGATAAATAACTGAAATCAGTAATATATTAACTGATAAACTAGAAAACATAAATCACTTGGGAAAGAACTCCCTATCTGACAGAAATTTTTGTCAAAACTAGAAAGAAGTTTGGAAAAGGGGAGATTGAAAAGATATTTAGGAAATTAAATTAATATATGTGTACATATTGCCAAGAACAATTTCCCAGTGCATAGTTGGTCAATGGATGTGAATAAACAATTGCAATTGCTCCCAATTGCAAACCATTAACATTAATTGTGTTTCAAATCACTAATAAGGAGAGAAACACAAATCAGAACAACCCTGAGATTTCACCTCATACCCAGCAAACGGACAAAGATGACAAAAGATGGACATTTTCAAAGCAGAAAAATCCACCACCCTAAATACACTGTTGGTGCAGCTGTGAAACAGTCCGACCACTATGGAAAATAATTTAAATTATACTATAAAAGCAACTGAAATGTGCACACCTTTTGATATAGAGATGTAAATGCTTGGCATATGCCCCAAGGAGATCAAAGACAAAAGAAAGTTCCCATTATACCCCAAAATATTCATTGCAACATTTTTTTATGGTGGCGAAGAATTGAAAACTGAGTAGATACCCACTGAGTGGAGAATGGTTAAATAGACGATGTTATATTAATGCAGTGAACTATCACTGTGGCCCAAGACATAACAAATGTGGAGAAATCAGAAAAAAAACCAAGGAAGGTTTCTATGAACTGAAGCAGAGCAAAGTTAGCAAAACCAGGAAAATAATAGGCAAAACTATAATAATTCACGGAAAGTACAATAATACAAACTTGATTTTCATGTATATTTTAATGGATCAAACACTTTCCCACATAAGAATTGAGAAGATACACATCCCTTCCTTCATTGCAGAGGTAAGGGACTATGGATAGATTGTCAGACATTGACAATATACCTAACAGTTTTGCTGAACTGGTATTTTCCCCTCTTATTTTTAAGTTTTTTTTCTTTTACAAGGGAGGGTTCTTTGTGTAAGGAAATGAGAAGGGACACCTTCAGAAATGAATGTTATGCAAAATTAAAAGGCATCAGTTTTTAAAAGTACCTCAAAAAGGGCAAAAAAGAAGAGTAAGCTTTTAGTGAATAAGGCACTAGGACATTTAAAGTGAAACTTCGAGTTTCTACATAGGATTCTGTTGAGATATTCCCTTTTTTCTTCAGGTAGTACTCAAACCTATAAGACAGTGTTTGACCCAATAGGGTACATTTGTGTTTTAAAGGACACAAGGGTTCATAACTACTGATACCTGTGATTGCCTTTAATTTCAGACAACGTGATATTAAATGGACATAGGCAAAAATGAACAATTTTGGGGAAATTTAAATAGAAAAAAATCTATAATCTGGCCTTGTGCAAAAACAGTTTTTAGAACACACCTATCAGTCTTCATTTGCTGGAACTTTCTGATCTCTGACAAGACAGTTTATAAATTTGGAAAGTGACTGGATCTATGCATTAATTGGTATAGGGAACTCTCAGAGAAGGAACATTCTTTTCCAGTGCAGATCAGTACCTCCTCTACCATTTAAGATGTTAGGTACCTAAAGTAGCAGGGAGTCATTTGTTCAAAGTTACAGTCAGTATGTGCCAGAGGCAAAATCTGAACTGAGATCTTTCTGACCACACTATTCTGTGCTCCTGTTGGAAAAGAATAGAATATTTTCAGTTAAGTATTAGGAAGCTGTAGGTTTCCACTAAGGGCAGCTAGGAGGCACAGTAAAGTGCCAGGCCTGGAATTAGGAAGACCTGAATTCAAAGTCAGCCTGAGACACTTACTAGCTGTGTGACCCTGGGTAAGTCACTTAATGCTGTTTGCCTCAGTTTCCTCATCTGTAAAATGAGCTAGAGAAGGAAATGGCAAGCCACTCTATTTTTGTCAAGAAAATCCCAAATGGAATCGCTAAGAGGCAGAAACAACTTAACAATAACAGGTTCATGGTAACAATAATTTTCCTTGGTTTCTTGATCTTTAACCCACTGCAATTCAACTAAGCATCCTCCATGTGCTATGTCCTCAGCAATGGTGCTGGGAATACAAAGCGAAAAAAGGGAACAGTCCCTGTCCTCAAGGACCTTATAATTCTACTGGGGGCTAGGTAAAATATACAAAAACAACCCATTTCAATGGTTCTAAATACACGAATATTTCTATAGGCTTATCGATCTATCAACATACTTATTAAATATCTACTACATGCCAGGCACAGTGTTAGGTAGTGGGCATACCGAGACAAAAAAAAGATAAATTATTTTTGAAAAGGTGCTTTAATCAATCACTAAGACTGTAATATAAACTAAGAATGAGTAGAACTAGCTTATCACTAAGTATATTACCTTAGTTTAATTAAGTTTTGAAGGAAGAATAAAATATAATCCACTTATCTATGTAGTAAGTATCATTATAAATCTATTGCTATAATAGACCTGACAGAAGGGAATTCAATGCTGGTTTTCAGGTCTTTTCTAGTCTATCAGAAATTTGCATTTTCTGGCTTACTGGTTATAAGAACACTCTGAGTATCTGGTACCAGGAAACATTCCCATGGAAATGGAGCTTCTCTTACTCATTGCAGAAGTATGTCCACTTGTCCAAAAAGGACAGCATTACTTTAATTAGTTGGTCAATTTAATGTTTATATCATATTACAAGCTGCACACAATGACAAGATGTATGTAATCCAATGATGCAAACTGATCCAGTGCCAAAAATACTTTTGGAAAAAAATATTATAACAAATATCATTATACCCATGTCATTTTTTACATATTTGCTCATTACATGGGCGCCATGTATTTTAACTACTGATGCCCACTGTCTATCAGCCTAGGTCTACACAGAACTCATTCTAGATGTTCTGGTGGATATGACATTTCATTTTGTGTCTCCTGGCACTTACTTAGAATAGTGGTTGTACATACTGTGGGCCTTGGATAAATATTCTATCTAAATCTCTGAAATGCTGCCGTAAATTTTTTAACTGGGAACATGTGACTCCCCATAATCACAAAATATGGGTTTTAGAAAGAAGTTTGGAGATCATCTAGTTTATCCCTTTTATTCTACTTGTAAGAAAACTGAGGCCAAAACAAGGAAACTGACTTGGCAAAGGTCATGCACGCAGCAAGTAGAAAACCAGTTTCTAGAATTCAGGTTTCCTGGTCTCTGTCTTTCTAATGCAACTTTTATATAATTACAAATTCAAAGTTTTTCTTTCCTTTAATATCAGTCTTTGAAATTTTCTGACTGGAAATTGTCTAATATACAAATCCAAGTTCCATGAGGATAGTAAGGACTCCAGTGGTTATTTTCATGGGACAAGTTTTACTTCACATAATAAATGAAAAGTATAGACTAGTATGTCAATTTACAGGTGCGATATCTGGGGCTGAAAAAAATAAGGGCAGGGTCTCAGATCAATCACTTTCATAGGCATTCACCCTAGACATACTTCCAAATCTTATCACAAATTCACCTTTTCAAGACTACCCAAAGCAAATGATTTCTCCCAAAGAAGAGGCAGAAATAAGAAAGCATATATACAAATCTGAAGCTATGTCCATTCCTACTAACCAAAGGCTTAATTAGATTATCTATACCAATAAAGCAATACTACCCAAAGCAACAGGACCAATCACATCTCTATCAGCATTAGTAAGCATCCTTACTTCCTAGATATCCTGGCTAACCACCACATCTGCATACTGAAATAGTGCAACATAGTTCTTTGGTTTCCCATGGTTCCGCTGGGTTCTCCTGTTTACCATGTTAACAACAATTGTGACAAAAGTTTAGATATTCAAGATCTGGTCTCAAAAAGCTGTTCGTTTCCTCCTAGTTATTTTATCTGCAATTAGATGTGTTGTGATTGATCTGAGACCTTGTCCTGGTGGTCAAAGGGATAGGCTTCAGGCAGGGGTGGGAAACCTTGAGCTTTGAGGTTCTAGGTCCTCAAGTGCAGCCTTTTGACTGAATCCAAACTTCACAGAACAAATCCACCCCTGCACATTGCTGATTAAGAAAAAATAAATGCAAACTTTGCAAGTTGAAAAAAATGCAAATTTTCTATTCAATTTTTTTTACAAAAACATAATTTTTTTTAATATATATAAAACACAATAGCAACCAGAAAGAGCACACTTAAGGATTATTAATAATCCTTAACTGTTATCAAGTACTACTTAAGCCAAGTTTTATTTACAGGTTAAACACTTCACCTATTTTACAATTCAAAAGCATTTTCAAGGAGTTCTGAAGCATCAAGCTAGTTCGGTGCCAAAAAATCTTGACTTCTCTAACTAATAAAATTGCAGTGATTAGTTTGCACAGCCTTCCCCATCCCCACCCCCCACCCCACCACCCTACCCAACCAAATAAATGCTGCTCATTTTCTGACTCATCTGGCAAAAGAAAATAAGGAAAGAAAAGAATGCCTGTGTCTTCATTCTTATCCACTGGCCTTGCCAAATGTTACCAAAAGAGAGATATTAGTTATATAATAGCATAATGGGCACATTCCTGATCTCCCCCAACTTCCAGATTTTTAGCCATTCCAATGACTGCTTTTTCTTCCTTCTTATCAAGATTAGTTAACTGTACTATGAAATAAAATGCATCTCTTGTTACTGTTACAATCATCTCCTTGATATCCTGCTTCATCTGTTTTTGCTCTCCTATACAAGTTTGCCTTTATCTAAGGGAACCGTACTCCTTTCTAGGTCCAAACTCAATTTTCACCAGAATACAACTTTTAAAACATTCCTATAAATGGAACTTTATAAGGATACTAAACACATAGCTAGTTGTTTATTTTTTGGCGTTTTTTTTTTGTTTTTTTTTTGTTTTTTTTTACCACAGATGGGGATTACCATTGTTTAAAATAAAAGTAGACATAAAAATAGATACATAAACAAACTCAGTTCAAGAAAACCAAATCCTCCATACAATACAGTGTCAAAAAGTAACCTGTGTTACTATTGTTTTGTTAAGTGAGGTTGATAAGAGTGAAGGACTAAGGTATGTAATGCTAACTCTTGCTACCGAGTGAAAACGTTCAGAGCTATTTCTATATTCCCGTTAATCCATCTTCTGCCAGACATGGGGCTCCCACTAAACAAAGATCTTCAGTAAGTCATAGTCTAGGTGGGACCAGTGCTTCTCCATCCTCTTCCAAAGATGTTCTGACTTACCAGCAGTCACTTAACTCCCTCAAAAAGAAAGTAACTTCTCAGTCGGTTAAAGACTGGGCATTAACAGTTATCAATCTCTAACCCCCACCAAAAATTCATTAAAATTCTCCATGAGAGCTCATTCACTGGGGGTTACTCCAGATCAATGGATTTCTGATTCTTAGGTAATAGTCATGGATCAAATATGAATGATACTCAATTCACTTCCATCAATCAATCAATCAATCATCAAGCATTTATTAAGCACCTAGTATGTTCTAGCTACTGACACAGACAAAAATGAAATAGTGTCTGATTTCACTGGGTTTGCATTATTTTGGGAGATATAGTGCCATAAAAACAATTCCCTGATTAACATGTAGTAGTAATAGTAGTAGTAGTAATAGCAATAGTAGAAGTATAGCTATAAGACAATTTACTGATATGTGAGTTAGTTTTGCCAAACTGCTTTTCTCTCCCTTTCCTTTCTGTGTTCATTCTTCCTTAGAGAGAATGGTTCTTTGAGTTGGGGAAGGGAATGGCTATATCTGCAAGTAAAGATTTTGTAAAAACAAAAGTTATTTATCATTTCTAAATGAACCCTGAGGTTAGTCAAAATTGGGGGTAGCTATGTGACACAGTGGATAAGTGCACCAGTCCTAGAGTCAGAAGACCAGACCTCAAATCTGGCCTCAGACACTTGCTAATCATGTGACCTGGGACAAGTCACTTAACCCTGTTTGCCTCAGGTTCCTCTCCTGTAAAATGAGCTAGAGAATGAAAATGGAAAGGGCAAATCACTTTTTCCCAGGAAAACCTCAACTGCAGTCATGATGGGTTGGACACAACTGAAAATGAGGGAATAACAATGAAAAGGCAATATTGGAAGAACTATAGAAAAAAAGCACACCAATATATCTTTGGCAGAGATGTGAATTGGTTTAACTATTCTGGAAGGCAATTTGGAACTATGCTTTAAAAATAATTAAAATATCCATGACCTAGAGATGCTACTGCTAGTTAGGTATATGCCCCAATGAGTTAGTTCAAAGACAGAAATGTCACATATATGTCACATATACTCATAGTGGCATTTTTTGTAGTAGCATATCGTCATCAAATTGAATTTATATATTATGTGACAGTTGTTGCACACACACACACACACACACACACACACACACACACACACACACATATATATACATAAACAAAATAAATGCAAGGGAACAGGGGTGGGTTGAACTCCAAACATATACTGTGCTCCTTCTCACCACTCCATACACCATGGATGTCCCTCCACCACTCAGATCACTCTGACACCATGTTCAGCTCCAACATCCCCTGGATCTCATTTCTCTCTCCCATCTATCCATCCATCCTACTTTATGTTTAGCCCCCTTCTGACTTTCTTGCAGAACCTCTTTTAATAGGTTATTCTCACCCTCTTTCAGATCTCATTCTCAGCCTCCCTGGGCCACCTCAGGACCACCCAATTTTCATTTTTTTGTTTACTTTTAGTTGCTTAGACTCTTCAGTGCTCAGTTTCACCTCTATTTCCATCCTCCCAGAGCCCATATCACAGAGCCCTTACAGCATGCTCAGTGTTTAGCTGTTCATACTCAGTCATTTTCATGCTCATGACTATTTGCTTGGCCTTTGTGCATGTGTTGGATAACTTTTGTGAAACTCCTGGTTTATCCTGAAAAAAACTGTGCTAACATTTGCACTCATGTTATAAAAACAATGATGGGTAAAACTGCTGACACCTTAGAGAGAATCAAGGAAGAGGAATCAGACTGAACTAGCAATTATCATTTTCTTCACTGCCACAGACATCTTTTTTAAAAGTCAGTTTTGCTTAAGACTGTCTTTGAAAAAGTAATACAATTATTAACTTTATTAAATTTCTACTCTTGACTATATGTCTTGTCAATGTTCTATGTGAAGAAGTGGGAAGTATACATAAAGCACTTTTAATATGCACCAAAGTGACAATGTTTGCCTTGAGGATAAAAACTAGTGTGATGGGGTGCCTTTTTTCTCCATAGGACACCATTTTTACTTGAAAGAACCAAATATGACAGGCAAACTCTAGTTATCTGGACTTGGATATTTGGCAGACAATTTCTTAAAAATGAACAAAATGAGCCTGTCACCTCAGGGAAATCAACTGACAGTATTTGAAATTAGAATTTTGGATAATTTGACAATTTTTTTATAGGTAAGCTTAAAAGCTTCCCAATACTTAAAGATTTTTCTGATGAAATTAGAGTTGATATTAGTGGATGTAATTTTTTAAAAATATCGTATAATGAAATTTATCAACATTTAGAGACTATGCATAATTTAGCGAGCCGATATTTTCTGAATGAGTAATGCATGATATATCAAAATCATGCAGAGACAAAAGATTCTTTCAAAGTGAAATGTATTTTAATGTAAGAGTACAAAAAGTTCATTGATAAGTTTTGGAACTCCATATTGCATCTAACCTTTAAGAAAGTACCACTTGTTGAGTTGTGATATAGAATCAAAGAAGAATATTCACAAAGATTATTAAAATACTCCTTCCTTTTCCAACTGTACGTCTTCATGAGGTTGAATTTTCTTCATTCCAACAACAGCAAAACATACCACAACAGATTGAATATAGATGCTCATACAACAATCCATGTATCTTCTATTAGGTCAAACTTTAAAGAGATTTGCAAAAACAGCATGTAAAACAATGCCACTGTTTTTACTACTTTTTGCTTTGAAAATATAGTTACTTTTCATAACTTATGTGTTATCTGTATTAACATATAGTGTTTCTTAATGTTAGTTTAATGAATTAATAAATATTTTAAATCTATTTATTTTCATTTATAATATGGTAAATACCGATAGATGTAACTTACATAAACAAAAGCTATTGGAGGTCCTCAATAATTCTTAAGAGATATGAAAATCTATGCTTTCTTGAAGATTAAGAATAGTATAACCTCCTTCAGAGAAAATAAGAAGCAACTTCAAATAAAATGCATATTTCCATCCACTATATACTTCCTTGTAGAAAAACAAAAAGACAAAGTTTACACTGGTAAATATGAGATTGAAAACCATTCACAGAATTGCATAAATTGGTATTTGGAAAGGACTTCTAGCAGCCATCTAATGCAATCCATACTTGAAAAGGAATCAATCCTACAACATTCCCAACAAGTAATCGTCCATCTTGAGCTTGAAAACCTCCCATGAGGAAGGGTCTACTGCCTCCTGAGGCAGCCCATGTCACTTCAGTACATTTCTATCTGATAGCAAGTTTTTTCTGACATCAAGTCTATTTTTCTCTTTGCAGTTTCTAATATTCCTCTTCTTTCTATCCTGTGGTAATAGACAGAATAAGACTAGTTCCTCCTTCACAAACTAACCTTTTAAATACCTGAAGATAGCTGCCACAGCTTCCCTGAGTCTTCTCTAAGCTAAATATCTCGAATTTCTTCAACTTTATATGGTGTGAGGTCAAGACCCTCCCCTAACCTGGCTGCTTTTCTGTAAATAGTTCCCATTTTATCAAAATCCTTCTCAAATTATTGTCCTTGGAACCCAACATACCACCACTGCAGAAAAAGGAACTTGAATTTCATTCCTGCAAATTATGCATCTCAGTGCAGCCCAAGAATATGTTAGCTCATTTGCCTGCCATATCAATTGACTCATATGTTGAATCTTGCAGACCACCAAAACTTCCAGATCTTTTGTAGACAAACTGCTATCTAGCCATCACTCTGCTACCTTGTACTTGTGAAATCTGTTTTATGAAATCAAGTTTAAGGCTTAACATTTATTCCTGCTAAATTTTGTCTTATTTGATTAGCCATGTCACTCCCCTACTCAATGAATTCCATTTAGTCCTTATTTCCTCCAGGATCAAATATAATATTCTCTGTCTTTTAGAGTCCTTTACTACTTGGCTCCTTTAGGCCTTTCCAGTTCTATTAAACTTTGCTCCCCTCCACATATTCTATGAATAGAGCTGATGGTGCAGTGGATAGAATGCTAGACCTGGAGTGAGGAAGACTTCAGGCATTAGTAGTGTAATGCTGGGCAAGTCATTTAACCATTGTTTATCTCAATTTCCTTAACTTTAATAATAGGGAATAAGAACATCTACCTTGCAGGGTTGTCAAGAAGATCCAATGAGATAATATTTGTAATAATTCAGTGCCTGCCACTATAGGTAGGTGTTCTATAAATTGCTATGCCTTTCCCTTTCTCCACTCTTCCCCTCCCCCAACCATGTACTCTATGATCCAACAACATTGTCCTTCCTGCTGTTTCTTAATTCCAACACTTCGTGTATTTCTCGTAGAACATCTTTTCACTTTCAATCCCCTTGCTAGGAATGCACTTCTACCTTGTTTCCACCTAACTTCTTTTGTTTCCTTCAAGAGTTGGCATAAATCTTACCTTCCGCAAGAGGTTTCCCCCATTGCCTGTCTACCTTTAATCCCTCACCTACTGCCAGCAGGTGACTGTTAGCCCCTTCCCTCTGAAAATGCCAGTTTACTCCGTATATATTTTGTAAGTACAAAATTACTTGCACGTTGTCTCTCTTTTTAGAATGTGAGCCTTTTGAGGGCAAGGTCTGTATTTTTTACTTTCTTCATATTCTCCTGCATTTAGCAGAGTGGCTGGCACAAGTAAGAAAATCTTGTTGTCTTAACTTGATTCTGCTCCTACTTCCCTAAAAGAACATTTCTTAATTAAACACAGAGGCCCCTCAGGATATCAGAAAACATAAGATTCCACAACTAAAAGGAGCTTTTGTCAGCAGGGTTATAGAGCAGACCGGTTCCTGTGCTATTACTAACATAAAGATGAGTCCTCTTCATCAGGCATCACTAGGATGGATTACTCTTATCTACTGGAAACCTTCTCTGGCTTCACAAGTTTTCTCCCTATCCTTTAATTGCTAATCCTAGTTTAACAAAACACTGCACAAATAGCCCATCCTAAACATCACTTCCCATGTATTTGAATTGAGCATGAAGTATCTATTTGATTTTTCTCCTCAATCAAATAATTACCCATTAATTCTGTGGAGGAGCAAATAAGATATGTTTTTTCTTTTATAATAATTTAATATTTACAGACTAGGTGCTAAAGAAGTGAGTCAAACCTCAAGCCAACCACGAGTGCAATCAAACCAAGTTCTCAAAATGTGACGAGCAAAAATCCAGCGTCTATGTGCCAGACCCAACACATGTGGGCCACTTCTTATCCATCTGTTGTATGGTCTGCCAACTGCTCTCCTTGGGTGCAAGTGGAAGGAATTAGAAGGCAATAAGAAGTCATTAGAGAAGTGGAATAAGTTGCAGAGTTAGCAGGAATTTTCCTTTTTCCGGTCCTCCTATTACCTTCTGCCCTTATCAAGTTTCTGTTTATTTCAGCTTTGTGAAGCATCAGTGCAAAAATACTGATGAGACAATCAGATGAGGCAAAGTACATCTTAAACAAGCCATTATTACTTGATAATTCATGGTGCAAACACGCAGCCATGTGGCAAACACAAAGCAGATAAAATAGTTTTCCACTTGGTCATTTTTTCCCCTTTAATGTCTTTGAGTTCTGGGCATTTCAAGCCTCTTTCCAGAAGATTCTACAGTTATTTTCTATTGCTGATTTCATGGAGAACAGAGGCAAAGACAAAATGTGCACTCTATCCAAGAGCAAATTTCTGAAAAGTAGAAGTTCAATCTTGATTTAAAAAGCTCAACAGATTCTTGGAGAGATAATATCCTATGATTGGCGCAGTGTTCAAAGATGACTGTTGGAGCTAGGAATATGGAATGAAAAACTAATAAAACATCAAACTAGTTATTTTTACTCACTTCTCTGAAAAAAGTAGGAATATATATTCCCCTATTTCCAAAAAAAATGTTATATGCTTTATTTCAATGAAAAAAATCAGGGGGACAGTTCTTGTTGACAACATAGCTGGAAGGGCAAATGAATTTTAAAAGAATTTCCCAGATTTTTCATTGACTGCCTATAAGTTTCTGAGTCTCTGGGGGCATTATGTTATGCCTGAAGCAGAGCTATCAAGGAGTGTATTATAATTCACTACAACTACCAGTCCTGTTTGCTACCTTCATAAACTTTAATAGCATCTGCCTTTATTTCCTAAAGCTCAGAGTCCCTCATAAAATTTCTTCTTTGGAAAAACAGGGACTCTATGGTCACAGCTTGAACATTTCTCAGAGAAGAAATACAAAGATTGTTATAGGAGACCAATAGGTCTTCCTAGTTTGGTCATCAGGCTATATCAATGGCCAAAAGTTTGCTACTGTTGAAAATATGAGAGGAAAGGTCCATTGCATAATACATCTAAGTATTGAAGATGGCTGGCCTTTTTATTTTAAGCCTTGTAACTTGGTACCTCTCACCAAATGTTATTCCTTAAGTGCTCTCCTGCACCTGGTCCTTATACTCTAAAAGCCCAACTTCTTCATTTGTAAAGTGGTGATTCCAACTTGACTCCAAGCTGTTATACTAAATGACTCATATACAAGGAAAACATCCTTAAAAAATAAATGATAAATGAATTGCTGATGGAGGGCTTTGAAGCTCAGATTTCTGGGTTTAGGTTCAATTCCATCTAGAGACAAAGGGATAGACAAGTTGATTTCTGTCTTTTTTTCTAGATAAAAGTAGTACATAATTTATAAATCTTAACAAAGTATACTTAAGTCTGTCTTTCATCTTCATGAAGTATTTACTGTTGGCATAGCACGCTGGATATAATATTGTTTTCTTTGAAAAATAGAACTAACTTTCTCAAATACCCAGTCATTTTGGATTATCCAAATATGTGGAACATATTAGACTAGTCATTAATTTATCATCGATGCAGCAAGCATGTATTAACTGTGTGCTATATGCCAGGCATTATGCTGGGTGCTGGTGATACACAGATAAAACACAATAAACTGCCTGTCCTCAAGGAGCTTTTCTTTTTCTGGGGGAAACAAAATATGTATATATGAGCAAATACAAACATATGAAAACTAAATACATTTAGATCTTATTCAAAATATTTTTAAAATGAGAATTTGAATACCTGATCATAGAAGTAGGTCTAGAAGGAATCTCTGAGGCTAGTTAGTCTAACATTCTCATTTTACAAATAAGAAAAGTAAGGCCCAGGGAGGTTCACTTGTCCAAAGTCACACAGATAATAAGTTTAAAGGGAGGATTTGAACCCAGTTCTTATGACTCAGAGACATTAAGCTTTCAACTACAGTAAATGATCTGACAATCCCAAACCAGTTTATATTCAGACTGCTAGGTATGCATTCATCAGTTTATCAGCTTTCAATTAGTCTGAGAAAAAATAGCCAATACATCTTTTTAGCTTATAAAAATTAGTCAATAGATTTTTATAATGTCTATTTTTAATAGCCTGATGTAAATCATATCAATTCCCCAAAGTAAATTTTCAGACCAAAAACTTCACAATAATTCAGAATTTTGAATAAAGTATAATACTCTTCCTCTTCTTCATCTTATGTCAAGTCCCTTTCTTGAATGATTGGCTAGTACCATTCTAATAAATTTTGGAAATTAATGCATTGTGTGATTTCCAGTTCTGGGAGCTAAGATGGCAGAGTGATTGGTAATTGCTATCTCCCTCCCCTTGCTGACGTTGATGAGACCAGAGAATATCTCCCAGGAAAAATTCTGGAACAGTGGAAGCAGCTGAAGGGGTAAATAGTCTCTTACCCTGTGAGGATAGGAAGATCGCTAAGGAGGGTCCCTCTTGCTGAGGCTGAAGGGGACCAGTGCGGGATCAGAGCTGTCCCAGACAGCTCCACCTCAGCAAATCGGGAGAAGATCCTGAGCCCCAGGGAGTGAAGCCAGCAAACACTAATACCAGGACCTCAGGCATGCCTCAGCACCCTAGGGGAATTGGGAAGACACTAATGCAGATGGGATCACCAACCACTGAGCTTGCCTAAGCTCTAGCTCAGAAGAGGAGACATCCTACCCCTCCACTACACTTAATGAGCTAGTTCCAGGGTAACTGTGGGGAAACCCAAAAAAACCTCACCTAGCCTCTGCTTTCCAACACCAGTCAGCTCAGCACCAGGTAAGGTGCAGGATTTTAGCTTTTAGCTGAAAGAACCAGAGGCTGCAACACACAAAGACTCAAGTTTTAGGCACAAGAACTGTGGGACAGAGCCCTCTGTGCTCCAGATGCAGAGATCTAATTTAAAAGCCAGGAAAAGGGTGATTATCATGAGTAAGAAGCAAAGCAGAAAAAAAAAGAACATAAAATCTTTTTATAGGGACAAGGACCAAAACACAAATACCAAAGGGTGATTATCATGAGTAAGAAGCAAAGCAGAAAAAAAAAGAACATAGAATCTTTCTATAGGGACAAGGACCAAAACACAAATACCAAAGAAGTCAGCATTGAGACTGTATCCCCATCTGAAACTTCAGAAGGGAATATGAACTGGTCTGAAGCACAAAGAGCCTTCTTGGAAGAGCTCAGGATGGATTTTTAAAAGCCAAGTTAGAGAAATAGAAGAAAAACTGACCCAGGACTTTAAAAATATGAAAAAAGAAATCACAGAAGAATTTAAAAGGACAATTGGACAAATGGAAAAGGAAGCACAAAACCTAATTGGAGAAAAATAACTCCTTAAAAGGAACAATTAGACAGATAGAAAAGGAGATGCAAAAGTTAACTGAAGAAAGCAACTTGATAAAAATTAGAATTGGGCAAGTAGAAGTTAATGAATTTATGAGACATCAAGAATCAGTTAAACAGAACCTAAAAAATGAAAAGATAGAAGAAAATGTAAAATATCAAACTGGAAAAACAACTGACCTGGAAAATAGATTCAGGAGAGAGAATCAAAGGATTATTGGTCTATCAGAAAGCAATGATGAACAAAGAGCGTGGACAATATCCTCCAAGAAATCATCAAAGAAAATTGTCCAGAAGTCCTAGATCCAGAAGGCAAAATGTCATCAAAAGAATCCACCATTTTCCTTCTGAAAGGGACCCCAAACTAAAAACACCAAGGAATATTGTTGCCAAATTCCAGAACTATCAAGTAAAGGAGAAAATACTACAAGCAGCCAGAAAGAAACAATTCAAATATCGAGGAGCTACAGTAAGGATGACACAGGACTTTGCAGCTTCTACATTAAAAGACTGAAGGAGTTGGAATATGATATTCCATAAGGCAAAGGAACTGGGACTACAACAAAGGATTAATTACCCTGCAAAGTTGAGCATGATATTTCAGGCAAAGAGACAGACATTCAATGAAATAAGGGATTTCTAGATCTTCCTAAAGAAAAGGCCAGAACTCAATCGGAAATTTGATCATCAAATGCAAGTCTTAAGAGAGACATAAAAAGGTAAATGGGTAAAGAAAAACTTTTTACTCAATATGGTCAAGCTGTTTACATTCCTATGAGGGAAGATGATACTTGTTAATCTTGAGAATTGTATATTTATTATGAAATGTAAAAGGGATATACATAGATAGAGGCAGTGAGTGTAAATTAAATGATGTAATGATAACAAATGTGATTTAAAGGTGCAAAGGGATTGTAATGAGAGATGTGAAAAGGAGGAGGCAGAAAAAAATAAATTACATCACAGGAAGAGGCACAAAAATATATTACAGCAGAGGGAAAGAGGGGAAGGAGATGAGCATTGTTTGAGGGGCACTCTCATCTGATTGGATTCAAGGAGGGTACAATAAACTCAAGTACAGACATACAACTATAGGCAGTAGGAGAGGAAGGGGGAAAGAAAAGGGAGGGGGGCTAAAAGAAGGGAGGGAAGACTGAGGGAGGCAATAGAACTATTGTGGAGGGGAAGGGAGAACTAGAAGCATAAACAAGGGGAAAGGAGATGGAGGGAAAGACACACATAGCAATCACCACTGTGAATGTGAATGAGATGAACTCTCCCATAAAACGGAGATGGATAGCAGAATGGATTAAAAACCATAATCCAACAATATGTTGTTTACAAGAAACACATTTGAAATGGGGCAAACACACAGAGTAAAGGTAAAAGGTGGGAGCAGAATATTTTGTGCTTCAGCTGCTGTAAAAAAAAATCAGGGATAGCAATCCTAATCTCAGACAAAGCAGAAGCAGAAATAGATCTAATCAGAAGAGATAAGGAAGGAAACTATATTCTGCTAAAAGGCACCATAGACAACAAAGCAATTTCATTACTAAACATATATACCTCAAGTGGTATAGCATTCAAATTCTTAGAGGAGAAGTTAAGGGAATTACATGAAGAAATAGACAGCAAAACTATACTAGTGGGAGACCTCAATCTTCCCCTCTCTGAACCTGATAAATTTAACCTCAAAATAAATAAGAAAGAAGTTAAGGAGGTGAATAAAACTCTGGAAAAGGTAAATATGATAGATCTCTGGAGAAAATTGAATGGGGATAGAATGGAATATAGCGGTACATGGCACACATCACAATCCAGTACAGAAAATCAGAGATAGTCAACTAAGAGTTGCTTTTATGAAAAAAACAATAAAATTGATAAATCTTTGGTCAATTTGATTAAAAAAAAAGAAAGAAGAAAACCAAATTACCAATATCAAAAATGAAAAGGGTGAACTAACCTCCAAAAAGGAGGAAATTAAAACAATTATTAGAGAGTACTTTGTCCAAATGTATGCTCATAAATTCAACAAAGGATATGAACAGGCAGTTTTCAGAGGAAGAAACTAAAGCTATCTATAGTCATATGAAAAAATGCTCTAAATCACTATTGATTAGAGAGATGCAAATCAAAACAACTCTGAGATACCACATCACACCTATCAGATTGGCTAACATGATAAAACAGGAAGATGATAAATGTCAGAGAAGATGTGAGAGAGTTGGAACACTTATTCATTGTTGGTGGAGCTTTGAGCTGATCCAACAATTCTGGACAGCAATTTGGAACTATGCCCAAAGGGCTACAAA
This sequence comes from Notamacropus eugenii, assembly GCF_028372415.1. Classification (NCBI taxonomy): domain Eukaryota; kingdom Metazoa; phylum Chordata; class Mammalia; order Diprotodontia; family Macropodidae; genus Notamacropus; species Notamacropus eugenii. Next base: position 138,700,141 of record NC_092873.1, on the reverse strand, counting down.
AATGTGCATACCCTTTGACCCAGCAACATTGCTTCTGGGACTCTATCCCAAAAAGATCATAGAAAAGGGAAAGCGTCCCACATGTACAAAAATATTTATAGCAGCTCTCTTTGTAGTGGCCAAAAACTGGAAATCAAGCGGATGCCCATCAATTGCAGCATGGCTGAACAAATTGTGGTATATGAATGTAATGGAATACTATTTTACTACGAGAAATGATTAACAGGAAGACTTCAGAGAATCCTGGAAAGACTTATATGAACTGATGCTGAATGAAAGGAGCAGAACTAGGAGAATTTTGCAAAACCACAGTGTATGAGGAATTTTTCTGGTAGACTTAGTACTTCATTGAAATGCATGGACTTAAAAAATTTCCAGTGGACTCTTGAGGCAAAACGTCTTTCACATCCAGAGAAAGAATTATGGAATTGGATAGCAGATAGAAATAGACCATTTTCTTTTGTATTCTGTTTTGTTTTATGGTTTCTCCCATTCATTTTAATTCTTCTATGCAACATGCATTTAATAGGAATGTACCTATAGAACCTATATAAGATTGTATGCCATCTCAGGGAGGGAGGAGGGAGAGAGTGGAAAAAAAATCTCAGATATATGGAAGTGATTGTTGAATACTGAAAACAAATAAAATAATTCAATTTTTTAAAAAAGAAGAAAAAAAGAAAATTAATTTATTCTGTAGAATTTCAAGCCTAGCTTTCAAACTTTCTTATTTGGTGTTTTAGAATGATGGTGAGTTTCAAAATATATTTTCCTAACTATTAAAGAAGAAAGGCAGTGTAGTATAAGAGTTACAGAGCTGAACTCAGAATAAAGAAAACCTGCATTCAAGTCCTGTTCCTAGGTTCAAGTAACATATTGATTATAAATTATAGATCAGGGGTCAATTTTCACTGAGGAAGCTTTCTCATTGGAAGTTCCTTCTGCCAATGAAATCACAGATGCAATTTAAAAACGAATTCAGAATATGAGACATGAAGTCCATATTACTTGTTCAACAGGTGCTTTAAAAATAGCCATTGTCCTAATGCAGCAAGTCTTACATTTTTTAAAAATATTTTTTATATTTAGAATGTTGGAATGAGATGGGGCACATTTTACTGATAGGAAGCATGACTTTTAATTTAATAACTCAATAAATATTAAATGTTATACAAGTTTAAATAGGACCACATTAACAATTTGAGAATGAGAAGAGTAGCTATGTGGTATAATGGATAAAGCACCAGGTCGGGAGTCAGGAAGACCTAAATTCAAACCTGACCTCAGATACTTACTAGTTGGGTAACCTGCAGCAAGTCACTGTACCTCTGTTTGCCTTAGCTTCCTTATCTATAAAATTGGGAAAATAATAGCACCTCCAATCCAGGTTGTTGTGAGGATCAAATGAGATAATAATTTTAAAATGTTTAACACAGTGCCTGGCACATATTAGGCACTATATAAATGTTAGCTACTAATAATTTCAAAAAAACTACTTTGTAGACTGAACCTTTAAAGCAGTCTCTGAGTGGAACAGTATATAGGAAATTGACTTTAGCACAAATTTATCAAGTATTCATTAAATATCTTTTATATATTTACTCCTTGTATACATTACTAAGCTATTGACTGCTACAGCAGACAATTATTCCTTGGTGGGGGGGAAGGAATTTTATTTTTAAAACTTCTAACAAAATAGCACTGATTTTGTCCATGAACTTGGGCTGAGGCAAAGAATTAAAGTAAGTATCTGAATAGTTTGTGCAAATATTTTAACTTGAAAAATCCAGGGAATATTTAGCTTGTACATTATCCTGATACTTGTCTCACTTTTCTTCTTCAGTGTGTGTGTGTGTGTGTGTGTGTGTGTGTGTGTGTGTGTGTGTGTGTGTGTGTGTGTGTACATATTTCTCTAACTTGGCCATTTTGTAATTCACCCCTCCTGGAAAATGAGCCATGCAATTTTCTTATTTGACTGCCAGTGGCCTCTGTCCAACCTAACTTGCCAAAAGTCACAATTTAACTAATAACAGTTGCTAAGTTGAACAGCTTTTAATATATGAAACCATGACATAAAATAACATAAACCTGGCAAGCAGTGTCCTTGCTGAACTGACTCTGTTCCTTTAAAGAAGACAATGATTTTTTTCTATAAGTTTGTCTATAGATATTTTGATCATCTTTAATTTTGTTATGTAATAATAATTATAAAGGAGCTTTGCTTTCTGGTTGTAAATCATATTTTCCCTTCAAAATCCACATGCCACTTTCTGTATGTTCATTTCATTAAAATGGTACACTTCATCATTCTACCATTTTTTTTCTGTTGAGGCTCAGAAAAAAGTACCATTTCTAAACTGGTAATTTCCTTAGTACAACAACATTAGGTAATGTTCTATGTAACTAACTACTGACTGGCAGACATTCAGAATACATGTATATTTTAAGCACAATAGGATTTACTTGCTAATTCCTTCATTTATCACAGTATCATACTAATTATAAGTACCGACTGTAGCTGCGATGCAATTACTAACTGCTCTCTTATACTTTTGTACTGGTCTTATGTTGAATTCCACTGATACAGGACAATGTATTGTTTCATAATTTATAAATCTTCCTCAAAAAATTCTATTCTGAAAACATGGATTTTTGTTTTTATAAGTACTATACATATACTTTTGGAGAATTTACCATTTTTCCCTTCCAATATAGCCATTAGGGTCTTCTAATTCTCTAAGAAAAGAAAAGGATTATAGTATTTAGGATTAGAATTAAAGTTAATCTCTGATAGTTGCTTTCTACATAACTCGACAGCAGCCTTGGGATTTAAGAAGATGAAGAATCCATAATCTTAAAGCAGAATTAATCCAAAGAGACCTGTCAGTGCTATAGTCTATTAAAGCACTGATAGAAGTGTATTTTAAGTTACCCATAATTTTCTTAACCAGAGAACATTTCTCAGGAAAATTAAATGTGCAGTATCTTGAGTGTAATAAAAATGAAAACTGACATTTACGTAGCACTTAACAAATGTTATTTCAGTGTAGCCTTACAAAAACCCTGTAAGAGAGGTATTATCACTTTTAAGTTTTACAGATGAGGAAATAGGTTCTGACTTGCCTGCAGCCACACAGTTAGAGTCAGAGGCAGAATTTAAACCCATGTCTTCCAGAAACCAAGTCTAGTACTCTATTCCCATGCCACATTGCCTCTCAGTGTTGGCAGAAACACTGCAATCCAATAAGAAACATTTCCCAAATGCAAAATTCCCCTTTAAAACAACAAAAGCAAGATAAGCATACACTTCGTTAAAATATTTCACAAATTACTCAGATCATTAGTTTAATGTAAGATAAACCATTACTGATGTTAGTTGTACTTTAATTTCATTCTGAATATCTTTATTCATTTAATTGTTATTCCTGGTTCAGGCTCCAGAGCTAACTGGAGTGAATAAAACAGATGGGATTTCTATTATTCATTAGTGTTTCACTATCTTAACAGGTGAATCTAGTGAAGAAAGAATACTAGATCAGAAATAATAAATCTGGGTTTTCATTTAAGTGACACTACTGACAGTGACAAAAGGCATGGTACTTATTCTGTGCCTCAGTTTTTCTACCAATAAAATTGGAATAATTTCAATTTACTTCATGGAAGTATTGTGAGGTAGGGTGAAGGGGGGAAGTAAAATGGTGCTCCAAGATATAAGTTACTCATAGAAGCTGAGTTCTGGAAACCAGAAGGGATCTGGGTTCAAATCCTACTTTTGTGACACCATGTGACCCCTATAGGTGTCAGTGAACTCCATAAAAATTTTTGATTAAGTCATAGATACTTCTGATCTGCACTGGCCATAGGGGAAGGGAATAACCTTGGTTGCTATCCTCACAATTCATTCTTGTATGCACATATATGTTACTTATTTCCTAGTATTGTCAGACATCTTTCAAAGATGTGTTTCCTCTACTTTCACACCACCATTAGAATGATATGGTAAAGAGACAAGTGGATTTTCTGTATGGAACACTTTCAAGAGAAAATTAACCATGAGGTATGCCTCATTTATTTCATGTAGACTTTAGAAATCAGCCCAGGAAATTTAAATCTGAAAGAAAACCAGTTTGATGCACTCTGGACTAGCTTTTCTAATGCTTTAAAAAGCTTCAACACAACCAGTTTTGCTTTTCTTCTACTGACATTTAAAATTCCCTTGAGATGATATGTTTTTAAATACCCTGGTGCTCATTAACTGGTCTTGCAAGACTAACCTCTAGAAAATGACTAAGAACCAAGGCTATCAGGTACCTAAATAAATTGGTCCAGTGACCCAGACAGGGTTTCAGTAACTACTCTATGCATTGCTTACTAACCCAAATAGTCTTAACTCCAAGTGTGCCATCTAATTCCATGCACTGATACTAGGCTTCCATGAAAACAAACGTCATCTTTATTTCCGAGAGTTTTTGCATCCACTGCAACTAGAGGTATTATTTTTTCAGTTGCTTCATATTATCCCAAATATCCTTTTTCTCTTTTCCAAGAAAAAGATTGTTTCTAGAGGACTTCCTGGTTTGACTGCTTAGCTGTCCTGAACTTGGATCCTTAACTTGATCCCTGACTAAAGCTGGTATGATTTGTTCCTGACCTGGCTTGAACCTGTTAATTTACTTCTGTCTAATCTGTACCTACACAAATACTGGAACAAGCATGGTGCTATTTGCCCTCTCAGAGAAGAGCTCATCTCACTGTCAGTCAAGACAGCTGACACCAGAGTGTCCTAAACTTTGCTCAGGGAAGCTATCTCCTGAAAGCATCCAAACTTACAAACTAATTCAATCCAATTCAAAATAAGTGGGATCTAAAAAAATATACTGCAACCCCCCTGCTTCAGGTTGAATGAAGGCATTCTTTCAAAGGAAAAGCTTATTTTAAAGCAGAATCAAGTAAAAGACATTGAATTCAATGGTGCATTGTCATTAAAGTGAGGAATAAGAAACTTTTCCAACATTTGTTGAAAAAAGCATGGTATGAAGCCATACTTAAGTTGCTGGTGTTCCTTTTTTATTATTGTTGATCTATCAATGCCTATCTCTAGATGGGTCAAAGGAAACACTTTTCTCATAAGGATTCTTAGCTTTTATAGCTTCACCTTTGACAAATCTTATCATGGTCCAGTCCTAATGTTGAACATGTTCTACACATATACTTGTGAAATCATGAAAATATTCACCCGGGTCAGACTAATCCTTAAAAGCAGGATAAGCAAATTCTCACATTACTCAAACACTAGGTAGTTTCTAGCAATGGGTGGCCACTGTTTCTTCCTCATTTTTCCCAGTAAGTATTCACTATGTGCCAGGCACTGTGCTAAGCACTAAGCATACAAAGAAAGTCAAAAACAGTCCTACCCTCAAAGAAAATATCTTCAAATGGAGGAGATAATATGTAAATAACTAAGTAGATACAAGATATATTCAGAGTAGATGAAAGGTAACCTGAGAGGGGAAGGGACCAGAATGTGAGGACAACCAGCAATGGTCTCCTGCAAAAGATAGGATTTGAGCTGTCTTAAATGAAGACAGGGAAACTAAGGGTTACTAATGAAGACAGAATATTCTTGGAAATATACTGGACTTGGAACTATTGGAAAGGACTAAATTATGATGAGAATTAAATGCCAAACAGAGGAAATTTTATTTGATTCCAGAAGCAGCAGGGAGTCACTGAAGTTCATTATATAGGCTGGGGTGATATTAAATCTATGCTTTAGAAAAATCACTATGACACCTGAGTGGAGAATGAGTTGGAGTGAGGAAAGATTTGAGGCAATGAAACCAATTAGAAGACTTTTCCAGTAGTCCAAGTGAGAGGTGGTGAGGGTTTCAACTTGTATGGTAGACATTCGGATGAAGAGAAGAGGACATATACAAGAGATATTGTGAAAGTCAAAATCACAAAATTTGCAATAGATTGGATTTATGAAATGAGTGGGAGTAAGGGGTTAAGGATGATACTAATCCAGTATTCTTGACAATAATAGGAAAGTTTAGTAGAGGAAATGGTTTTGAGGAAAAAGATAATGAGTTCTGTGTTGGACCTATTGAGTTTGAAATGCCTGTGAGGCATCCATAATGCTCTGTGACACTGTGGACTGGACCTCAGGAGAGAGACTGGGCTGAATATACAGACCTGGGAATCATCTACTTAGGGATGATAATTGAACTTATAGAAGTTGACCAAAGCATACTATTTTTTTCTTTCCTTCTTCCTTCTATTCCTCTTCTTCCTTCCTTCCTTCCTTCCTTCCTTCCTTCCTTCCTTCCTTCCTTCCTTCCTTCCTTCCTTCCTTCCTTCCTTCCTTCCTTCCTTTCTCTCTCTCTGCCTCTCTCTTTCTCTCCCTTGCTCTTCTTTGAGTCTTCTTGTAAAAAATGACTAATAAGAAAATCTTTTATATGATTGAACATGTATAACCTATGTTAGATTGCTTACCATCTCAGGGAAGAGGAAGAAAGGGGAGGGATAGAATTTGAGATTCAATACCTTTTTTTAAAAAATGCTAAAAATTGTTTTAACATGTAACTGGGGGAAAATATTTTTTTTTAAAAAAGAAGTTAATGAGATCGCAATATGAAATAATATAGAGCAAGAAGAGAAGAGTCCTCAAGGGCAGATCCTTGAGAAACACTCAAATTTAATGGGTGGGATATGGATGAAGAGTCAGCAAAGTAGACTGGGAAACAGCAAGAAGACAGACAGGAGGAAAACCAGGAAAAAAGTATTCAGGAGGAGAAGGTAGTCAATAGCGTCATATTCTGCAGAGCTGGGAAGCAGGATGAGGACTCAAAACAGGTCATGAGATATGACAATTACAAAATCACTGGAAAGTTTGAAGAGGACAATTTTAGTTAAACCATAAAGTCAGAAGCAAGATTTCAGAGGATTAAGAAGAGAGTGAGAGGGGAGAAAGTGAAGGCATTGAATATAAGTAACTCTCTCAAGGAGAAAGAAAGGAGGCATATTGTGTGTGTGTGTGTGTGTGTGTGTGTGTGTGTGTGTGCGTGTGTGCTGGTTGTCATAAGCAGACCAAAGTCCAATTGCCATTAGGAATCATAAAATCTTAGAGCTGGTGAGGAACTCTATCTAATTCAACCCATTTTTAGACTAGGTTGATTTAAACATTGGTCTACTGTTTCTCCAGGGTTTTGTTTGATCATTACTGTGTTCTCTTGGTTATATGTGTCCCTTGGAAAGTCCTGTTTGCAAGGTTATCTGCAAATTTCCTAAGGTCTTAGGCACAGAAAATATGAAAATGTCTGAGTAATGATGACTCTATCACAAGGTCAGTTACCACCTAATATCTGAAAATTCCCTCTAAATCCTTCATTCATCTTTCCAACATGTCATGAGATTTTTAACACTGGAATATCAGCATTTGGGGATCTGGAATTCCTGCTTTAGAAGAAGAAATTCCAGGCAATTAAAGGGTTTTGCAGGAAGGAAACAAGATTGCAACCTAGAATAACAAAATTGTATTTACATTCCTATCAATAACTAAAAAAATGTTTATTTTGACACTTTTAAATACTATTAACTTTCCTCTTGCTTTCATTTTCACTTCCCTGGCTGTTTCCTCTTTGTTGCTAATGGTACAAACAAAACTAAACAAAACCAAAGCCAACAGCAACACCACCAACAAATAACCTGAAAAATCTTGAAAGAGGCAGCAGAATAGGGATCTCTTTTTGCAAGTCAGGACAAGAAAAGAATTTTGTTTGGATGTAGTGGCTTAGAGGCAGTGAAAGAAGGAGTCATCCAGGCCAACTCCTGGGTTCCTTGAAAGGAAATAAAAGGGATATCTAGGTAACTGACAGGGGATCCAAAAATATGCCAAAGGGTTGGCACTTGCAAGAAAATCCCTGAGTGCTCAGCAGGATGAGATGATCTGGATAAGTCATTTAATCTGCCTTAGCTTCATTGTCTTTATCTGTAAAAGGAGAAGATTGCATTGGATACCCTCTCAGGTTCCTTCCAACTCTGTATCTATGATCCTGTGAAAAGAAAGGAGAAGAAACAGGAAGAGAGGAAGAGGAAGGATTGCTGTATGTCCTAGATAGAATTATTACTTTGCCTCAAGAAAATTTCCCCCTCTAATCTCATTTCTACCCCTATGCAACTTCCTCAGCTCCCACTCTCCAGGTTTATATATTCCTCATCTCATAGTTTATGCCCAGATCTTTACTCTGTGATCCTCTAGAACTCTCATCCCTCCCTCAGTTTAGCTCATGTTCAGTATCACACAAGCTATTCTTAGTAGCTTGGGACTCAGAGAGTTCCCACTCTCATTATTTAACAATCATCTAATCTTATCACAAAGACCTCAAGAAAAAGAGAATCCAATACCTTTCAATCTAGTCATTTTACTTTTGGATGTCTCTAAATGTTAGCCAGTTTTTCCTTGTATCAAGCCTAAATCTGCTTTTCTTGTCACCTCCAGTACCTACTCCCAGCTTCTGGGGCTAAGAACAAATGCAATAACATCTCCACATGACAATCCAATGAGAGCCTTCATTATCCCCATTAAGTTTTCTCTTCTTCAAGCTAAGCATCCCCAGTTCCTTGAGCTTCTCAGATGGGATTAACCAGAATGGACCTCTCAAGGACACATGGGATTGAAGAGTCCACAACCTGAATTCCTCAACAAACAAGCAACTTACCCTAGAACATGCATTCACCACCACGGTCCAGCAGCCTTTTCGCCCTGGAAGCTCCCACCATCCCTGCATCCCTTTTCTTTGATTGGTCAATTCCTCCTAGAACTTCCATTTTAAGGAAGGACCCAATCCATCTGTGTTGGCTCCTTCATTCCTCTTCAGGCTCCTCCCTCCCTCTGCTTTCAGCTTTTTTATGCATTATCTTCCCACATCAGAACCTAAACTCCTTGAAGAGAGGGACTGTCTTTCTTTTTAGTTCTATTTGTGTTCACAAATCCTATAGTGCCTGGCACATAGTAAATATGTAAGGCATGCTTGTTTTGACTTGACCAATGGTCAAGTGACAGGATAATGAGAGGCCTTTCCTCATCCTGATCATCCTCCTCTGGATACTCTCCAGTATATCCACATCCTCTTTATGCTTCCCCCAGGGGAATGTAAAAGTGGGAAAAGAATTTAGAGGGCATGTAGGCAGCTAAGTGTAGTGGACAGAGAACTAGACAGCTACAGATAAAACTGAGTATAAATTTTGCTTCATAACTGTACTGCCTTTGAACAAGTTTCTTAACCAAAGACGGGGAACCTGAGGCTTTAAGGCCACATGAAGCCCTCACGTGTCCTCAGGTGTGGTCCTTTGACTGAATCCAAACTGAATAAGAATCTTCTCAACAACTTTTTTCAACCTCAGGTTCCTCATCTGTAAATTGGAGATAACAATACCACCTTCACAGGGTTGTTGTGAGGATCAAATGAGAATATATGTAAAGAGCTTTTCCAGCCTTAAAGCGCTATATAAAAATTACGTACTAGTGGCAGGAGGAGGAGAAGCAGCAGGGACTGTATCTGAATATACATCTTCACACCATTCCTGACACGTGGTCTTTACATGAAGAACCACAGTGACAAGGAACCCACTGTCAGCCAAAGGAATCAATTTCACTTTTAGAGAGCTCTATTTTTTTGTGTGTGGGGGGGGGAGAGTTTTTCTCTTGCTAACTTGCTGACATTTAGAGCCATCCAAAAGTAAAATGGCTAGATTGAAAGGTATTGGCTTTTCTCTCACTAGAGATCTTCCTGGTAAGATTAGACGACTATTAAATAATGAAAATGGAAAGTCTCCAAGATTCAAGCTATTAGTGACACTGAACCTGTCCTGAGGAAAGGCATGAGAGTTCTAGAGCATCATGGGGCAAAGATCTGGGCATAAACTATGAGACGAGGAACATATAAACCTGGAGCCCTAACTCTTTTCTTTCTGCAATTTCCACTCCTTAGTACCTTTTCTTACCTATCCCACTATTGCCTACTAACCCACTTCATAGATGTAAGATACCCAAATATATGAAATAATAAGCAAAAGCATCTGGGTGAAAGTTAACCTAATAAGTGTATCTAGAGCAAGAATGCTTTAAAGTTTGGAGGTTAGATCAAGAGGAGTAAGAGTTAAGTCAGAAATCCAGTCCAGGTAGAAACTTCATAGTAATTTTATTCTTTGTTTTGTCATAAAAGTCCTCATGAGCTAAGGACCACATGTGTGAAAGTATAAGTGTTGGGGGACTGATGATTTATAGGTTAATAATTCAGAGTCAAGCCAAAGCCGTCATAACAATAGGTCCCTGTCTCTCCACCTAATAATAATACTCTCTGCTCTTTTCTTTTGCCCCCTAAACAAGTTACAATACTCATAGTTCCCAAAGCATCCTATAGATATAGGACTAAAGGCAACTTTGGTTTCCTCTTAAATTACTGCCCTAGAACTCCTCAAAGTCAAGAAAACAGCTGAAATGTCACTGACACATATAGAAAATGGGACTTTTCTGAATAAAAAGGAAAAACTGGGAAGACATTGTCGCTGCATTCCCACCCTCCCCTCCCGCCCTTATCACACACCAATACACACGTCACAAATGGAAATGACAGATAGTGGAGGCCCATCTCCATAAACAAACTCCCAAACCTGAAGAATCCCCTATCTCTAATTCTCCTGGGGCCTCAGCCAGTTGCAAAGAATATGCTTCACTATATCTTGCCTGACTATGTAACTGTCTTATGTGTCAGCGTGCTTTTTCCTTTCTTAGCATAGATGCTGATATACCACAAAATCATTCCTTTAGAGGCGAGTTGTCACTAAATATAGAAAGTAAAAAGAACATGATCAATTCTCTTTCATTTGAAGAAAAATCCTAGGAACCTAGAAAATAGCACTAGTTCGCAGGCTGTCAAATATGCAAAAACATCTAATAATAACGTTCTCTTCCCCAGGCTCAACGTTTTCTGTTTTTTCTACTGATCCGCATTTGTCACAATCTTCAGCCCTCTCACTACTCTGCCCTTCTCCAGGCTAAACATCTTTATGTGTGATATAGTTTTGATTCCCTTCCTTTCAAGGGAATCAGAAACAGCAGGATAATGGTCATTCTTACAAACATCAATCCAAAAGTTCTATTTCTCTCTGATTTAATCTGTTGCCTATAGATAGCCCCTGAGTCAGACAGAGGTTGTTTCAGTCCTTGGGGCTTTATATATAGCTGTGGTTCTCAAAATTTTTGCTCACTGTGCAGTCTGGGAGACTCAGAAGACAAGTCACACGAGTTTACAAGTTTCACACAATATGGGACACTCAAGATTCAGGACATACTAAAGTACCCTGGCATAGTCTTTAAGAACCTCTGGCTTACAGATTTTTTTTTCTGTCCTGAGTTCTGGTATGCTAACATTAATACCCTCTTTTATATTATCTATTGTTTCTCATTTTGAAGGATGGACATAGAGATGGAAGTAAGGCTTAATTACATTACACAAGATAGGACAAAGCCCATTAGCTCATCATTAGACTGTGAGTTCCTTGAGAGCATGGATTGTCTTTAATCTTTCTTTCAAAGTTGATATATTATTAATATTTATCGACTGACCCTTTTTATTTACCGAATTCCAATATGGTCAGTGGAGTAAATAGAGAAAAATCATTAAATGTTAAAACTAGAGATCATCATTAATAAATTAGTCAATCAACCAAGAAGCATGTATTAAATACCTACTACAGGTATTGTGCTCCTTTGGGGAATACAAAGACAAAACATAAATATTCCCTTCTTTCAAGGAACCTACATTCTATCTGACATATTAGTGCAGCAATAGACTCTTTTCATGGGGTTTTTTCCCCTTGTCTATTCGCTTTCCTTTTCTGTTTTTGTGCCCCTCCTCTTTTTAATATCTCCTTTGAGACCTCAGACTCCAGAACCAACGAACAGGGAGATTTAGTGAGGAATAACAAAGGTAAAGTCATTTCATACTACACCAGGGTCTATATTGTTTAATCCCATTTTTATTGGTTTTTTTCCATAATTTTTCAAATAATAGGTATTTTTATTAATCTTCCTGCTACCTCCCATTGAGAATATTAATATTTTTAGAAGCCAATAAACATTTCAAAATCCCTTAACACATATCTACATAGTCCAGTCCAACAAAAAAATTCCCACATTAGCCCTGTACTAAAATTGTGTATGTGTGTGTGTGCATGTGTGTGTGCATGCGTGCATGTGCATGTGTGTGCATGTGTGTGTGTATGTGTGTGTGTGCTTTCTTGCATTTTAAATTTGTTACCTCCCAGGAAGTAGTTGGCATGTTTCATCTTAATCCTTTTACATTCATGGCTTAGCACTGAGCTGATTATATTTCTAAAGTCTTTTGAAGTTATTTTTCTCTCTATGGTTATTATTATTTTATGCACTGCTCTCCTAGTTCTGCTCATTTAACTCTTCATCAATTCATAGAAGTCTTCCCAATTCCTTTGGAAAATGACCATTTCATTATTTCTTTCAGCACATGCAGAGCATGGGAAATCCTTCCTGACTGGGTAGGAAGGAAAACTCCCCAGACAAACTGGGGAGGCTCTGTCAACTAGTATTTAGACACAGCAGTTTCCCATACAGAAAACACTAGAGAGGGAGTTGACCACAGGGAAAACCTAATCTCAAAGACCTTTTTTTCTAAATGACAGCTATGTTGCTTGTTGTCATTCAAGAAATTTTCCATTTAGATCAGAGACCACATATTCACATAGGAAGCTCTGTCATAGTCATGGTCTGTCTTGTCCTGTTTAGGATTCTGCCTTAGGTAAAACTTCAAGGAACAGGAAGGAGAGGAAGTTAATATGAATTAGTCACTAGAGAATTATTGGTTTACATGAGTCTAGGTAAATCAAAGCTTTCTGAATACTAATATGTAAGTGAACTCATAATCTTATTTTAACATAGATATATGCGTAAATTAATATGTATCATCAGAAGATAATTCATCCTGAATTAATTAACCTAAATCACTTTGGTTTTCAGTTGGGATTCTGTGTATTCAAGTCAGTATTAGACAATTCCTTTATAGAAATGTAAGCTCCCACAATATTATATTTCCAGATTGATATTATTATATTACCAATTTTTACACATCACTAATATTATTACTAGTGGTCACTGACATTTATGCAGAACTTTTAAGACATGTAAAATACCTAAGATACATTGTTTCTGCATCCTCTCTGCTCATGCATCTCTCCTTTCTGAGTTTTCATGACTCAACTCTCCCTGACTGACTTTTCATTTCTGGTCTTTTTTGCTATCTCATCATCCATATCACATCTTAGCATATCATAGCACATCCATAGCACATCTTGCACTCTCAGTCAAGTATCTATAACTTCCTCAAGGGTGCACAATTTTTACTACTTCTTCTATTTCTCATGTTATGTTATTAGCGTGTATCATTCCTTTTCAAATTGAACTCATCACACAATTACAGGCACAGAGAAATTAAGTTTGTTTTACATGGTAACATCACATTTGATATGCTATATGATTTTATATTGTTATACTCAAGGTTCATCAGTAATTTTTCTAATTATTAAAACTCATTAGTCCAATAGAATTTAAAGATTACTTTCATTCACTATAAGACAAAATTCTAAACAGATCAATTTACTTCACGTGACATTGTAATCCAAATATAAGAATATGGAATAACAAGACTACATAAGAATCTTAATAATGATGATATATAGATGTTAGATAGACAGACAGACAGACAGAGAGATAGAGAGATAGATAGATGATAGATAGATAGATAGATAGATAGATAGATAGATAGATAGATAGATAGATAGAGCCTTTATTAAAGCACTTACTATGTGCCAGGCACTGTGCTAAGGCTTTAGGCTTTTTTGTAGGTTCTATATACAATTTACAAAATTGCCACAAGACTTTCATTCATACTCTGGATTTTTAAAATATTGAAAGGTCATTTATTCCAACTCTATCATTTTATAGATGATGAAACAGCATCCACTACATTAAGCAGTTTTCCCAAGGTCATGACTAGCTAGCAGCAGAACTGGGATCCGAAACCAGGTCTCCTGACTCCTACTTTGAGTACTGGTGTTTTTTGCTTTTTGTTTCTTCCCACTGTCATGCTTCATCATGATTTTGTGTCTATTCACATACCAAAATAACTTACCTTTTCCCCAGGAACTCCAGGGATTCCATATTCTCCTTTGATACCAACGGCACCCTAAAATTGAGAGATTTTAAAGCTTTGTAAATATTTTTGAGAAAGATAATATGGTGTTTTACAGATCAATTACTTCTTAGTTTAAACTCTCGTTTGAATTTGATTCAAACTAACCCATATCCAGCCCTTAAATGGGTGACAAGAGGTTCCCAATTTCAACAATTTCCCATTGATGCTTTGTTGTCTTCTAGCTCTTTGGAAGGGGAGGGGAATATAACACTTCAACCATCATCCCCCCAATTCCAGCCCCAACCATAAAAAAGAGGTCTTAGAAAAACCATATGACTATAAATTAGAGAAACAGAGGGGAAAAGTCAACAAAAACATTTCTAGAAAATTACCACAACAATAGAACCCAGTCTCCCCAAATCCAAGTTCTAAAACCATGAAAATGAACTGCTCTTTTACAAAGCCAATGAAATTTACTAACTATGAAATGGGAGAGGATAATATCACAGGTCTTATAGAACTGAGAAAGCAATTTCGTTGCTAAGTAATTTGGTTGCCAACTACAATTGCTAAGCAAATGAAATGAATAGATTAAGAAAAATTATAATAACCAAGTCTGAATGAAAAGTATTAATTATTACTTCAAATCATATCAGTGTGAATTCTGGTTTGACAGGGAAGGCATTCCTGGGATGGTCATGGCAAGAGGCCACTGAAGTAGAACATCAATTACACTCTGTGTTCAAATACAAGTATTCAGACATTTTTCCATGAGAGGTTATTAAGATTAATGAATAAATAAGTAGATCACATTAATGGAGTGACATAGAATGGATGGGAAGACAAAGAACAAACAATGAACACAAATCTTTCTCAAAGATAATGATTTTAGTTTAAGCATTTTTTGACATTCATTCACAAAGGGAAACAGTAAGATACATTGCATCATAGGCATACTATATAGCATATCAGTGAATCCACTTGACAAGAAAATGAATTGGACTGGTCATGTACCAAAAGTATGGCATGATAGACAGTCTCAGTTTTGCAGTGACACTCATAAAAGACCTTTGTTTCATAAAGAAAACCTTCTACCCCACTAGATAGATCTGCTAGGAAAGATTTATGGGAGAACATGGATAAGGATCACCTCAAATGAGAGAAAATGGGTGCGTTTTGATGTGTATCAAGGATTTCCCACATCCTTGACATGACAGATACATTGCAATACCATTCACAACATAAATTTAAAAATAATACAATTCTAATAGAAATAAGAAAATTTTCTAAAACTGAAAAAGAATAATAGTGTGATGATTTTTTTAAAGCAATACCATAACATGTGGCAGTATAATATATTGCCACAGATAGGACTTCAGCATAAAACTCATTTGCTTCTGGAATTAGCATTGAAAAAATGTTCACCTCGTACCTCTTGGCAGATTCCCTTAGTTAAATGGTGCGTAGAAGGAGCTAGAATTTCTCAGTTTCTCAAAACCTAAGCTGGGAAAGGGCAAAACTTTACTCTGGCTTCTCTGGATGATGCTTTTCTCATAATTATAAATGGTTATAAAATTAAATTGAAATAATGCTTAAATAGAAACATAAACAGCTGTTTATGTAGATGCCAACTTACACAAGGACTGTCAGGACAGAAGGTCTTCAGGCATTATGTAGCAAGTGGAAAAAAAAAGAAAGGGAAATTTATATCATTCTGAAAGAGGCCTGAACATTTATTATCAAATTTCACATTACTGCAAATTATCAGGTTCCCAAAACATCACTTGCCATTTAAGAGTAGTAACCCAAATCTTATAGAAGGATAAGCAAAATAATAATAACACCTCACACTGATCTTGGGTGATCACTAATTAATCATTATTAGTGCTATTTAAGTTCGTTGAATAGTAAAAATAATAGTGAACTAAACTTGTTATTTAAAAGTTCGCAAACATATTATATACATTCTCTCAGTTGAGCATCACAAAAACCCTGTAAGATAAGCACTAGAGGTACTGTTATCCTTATTTACAGATAAGGAAACTGAGGTTCAGAAAGGTTAAGTGACTTCTTCATGGTGACATATAGCTAGTAACTAAGGACTGAACTCATCTTCCTGATTCCAAATCCCGTACTCTATCCTGTATGTCACACTGTCTCCTTACTAAAGAAAGGAAATATTTTGTACACTGATACTCATTCTCTAGAAATATTCAAATATCCCTGGATATCCTTATATCCAAGGCATGGTTCATATGTGAAGTATTCAGCTGTCACAAAGGTCTTTTCCATGAAAGAGACCCATAAATCATAATATAATGGCCGCACTATTTAGTAGGACTCAAAACTTTCAGTGAGTTAACTATCTAATCAGTGGTAGACTCTTTGGTATTAATAACAATCAATTAAGAAGAATTTAATAAATTTCTACTATTCACTAAGCACTATGCTAGGTCCTAGGGAAATAAAATCAAAAACGAGAAAAAGTCCCCGCCCTCCAGGAAGGAGTTCATATTCCATCAAGAGGGACAACTTGTACATTTATGAGAATAAACAAAACACATACATAAGTAAGACTAATAGTTGTATAAGTTTATAAGATACATTCCTCACAACTATACTTTGAGGTAAGTAGCAAAATTATTCTTCCCATTTTACGTACAAGATGCAAGACAGAATATTAAGCATCAGGCCAAATGCCATGCCAATGATATACAACTGGAAAGTGCTAGAACTGGGATTGGAACATTGCTCTTTGGATTCCAGGTGTAGTGCTCCTTCTACCACTGTACATGGGTTCTAAATCAGGCTTACCTTATTTCTGACAGCTTTTGCTAGCATCAAACCATTTGTAGAATGGAAATCACTGTAAGAGTATTTCTTTGAGTATTACTTTTTGGACCAGGTCTATGATTTTATTTATGCTACTACAATCAATACAGGTCTAACAGTCAGTCAACAAGCATTAAAATTTGCATTATGTGCCAAGCATTGTGCGAGGTGCTAAGGACACCAAGACAAAAGTGAAACATCTCCTGCCCACAAGGAGCTTGCATTTGATTGAGGGAGAGACAACATGTACATATCTAGATACACACAAGGTGATTGGGGAAGAGATGGAATGGATGTTAGTAACTTAGGATATTAGGAAAAGTATCTGCTCAGATTTATAATCTTACAGCATTACCTGGAGTACTGAGGTTGAAGGACTTGCCAAGGGTAACACAGACAATATGTGACAGACCTGGGTTTTCTTGACTTGATTTAAGTCCTGACTCTATCCCCTTCACCATGATGTCATTCGTATGTACCTAGCACACAGCAGGTACTTAATAAATCCTTGTGGATTAATTGATTTATTCTCATCAATTCTGAAAAATTTATATAATAATTACATAGAGAGAAAAAAATATCCTTTCCTATACTGGTAATCTACAGAAGAAACCTGGAGGGAAAAAGGTGATTCCCTAAGTACCATTATACTTTGTGTGCTCACATTCAAATAACTGTTTAGTGTGCCTGGAAGCAAGCTAACTTTTTATCTTCACATTGCATAGTCATTACTGGAGTACCTGTTGTAACACTGTAAAATCTATGCCAGCATGGAATACAAAAGATGGCACCTTTCCTTCTAGTACACATTAAAGTGGGAGGGCATAGAGAAAAATAACTAAAAAGAGAAAAATTTGATAATAAAAACCTGAGGAGAACTCAGCTCAGCTTTGCCTTGAGCTCAGAGAAAACTTAGTTGACACTCCAAGTATTCTGAAGTCATTTTCACTAGAAATAATGTCTAATTAGCTTCATGAAATGTTAATGTACCTCCCCTTTTCTCCATCTCATGATCATATCTTTTTAAAACCTGAGTTTATGTTGAGCAGCAATTACAATGAAAATGCTTGATCCTAGAGAACGGATGAGAAAAATCATCCTCCTTCTTTTCTTTTCAGAGGTGAGGGACTATGTGTATGGAACATTACATATGCTGTCAGGCATCAGTTTTGATGGAAAGTTTCTTTCTTTTTTAAAAAATTCTCTGTTTGAAGGATGTCTTGTCGGGTAGGGAACAAGGAGAAGATATAATTGGAAATGAAGGTGAAGTAAAACAAAAGGCAAAGTCAGAAAATGTTAATATGCATATTGCTAAAAAGTTTATTAGTTTTCCAGTTTATGGATAATCTGAAGCCAATTTTTAAAATCCTGATCTGCTTTCATACTTTCCCTAGCATACCTTAGGAATACTTTTGTTGGGGAGCATTTTGTAAAATGAAAATGTAAATATTAGCACAAGTAAAATGTCATTTGTAAAATATATCTACTGTGAAAATGAATGAAGGAATCATACAGTGCAAGACAAATCCAAAGCAAAAATGCCTTTTAGATGTCTGTTGTTGAAGATTATCTTCATCAGTGATTTCCTTAATTAATATTTCTTAATGTATTCCATTCTGTGACACATCTCTAGACATTGGGGGAGAACCACATAAAATTATATTACTTGGTAAGGAGGGGAATTTTGGAGGGTAAAGATTGTTTCATTTTTTACGTTTGTCTCTCCAGTTCCTTGCAGTGTCTGGCACAGAGCAGACACTTGGACAAACGATAAACATGGGAAGATCTTTGAAAGGGATGTTGGATGAGGGTGTATGTTTGTGAATACATGCTTTCTCTTAATTAATTAGTACCTAAAACCAAATCTAAACCCTTTAAAAATCATGATCCCAGATATTAATTATTGTCAATAAACAAAGTTGTATGTTGTGGGAGGAGCCCTAAGATTTTATTTCAAATCCCACTTTTATCGTTTTGCTATGAGTTTAGGCAAGTCATTTAATATCTCCTGGCCTCTGTTTTCTCATCTGCAAAATGGAGAGAATATTTATTCCAACTGCTTTACAGAATTGTTTTAAAAACCCATTTAATGAGATAATACATGGTAAAATACTTTTAAAACCACGAGGAACTGTTCAAATGTTAAGTTTATATTATGGCCAGTTAAATTATATCACCGTTAGTATTATATTTTGGCACAGAGACACCCCCATGATGTGACTTGAGAGGTGCCAGTGGATGCCCTACTCATTCATTGACTTGTCACATTGCTTGAAATTTTAACGTTATTCACTCCTTAAGGTTAGGGCACTGAAAGACCCTGCTAAAATGCAACTCTATTACCTGAGAGGCTTATTATATGTTGCTTAGCCACTGCTGTAGCACAAATTAGCTTATCCTTCTCAATCCTCAGAGAGCAGGGCTTTGAAGGAATTAAATGTCCGATGAGTAGATTTTGATTGGAATGATGAATGGGCCAACAGGAAGAGGAAGACAGTCTAGAGCAGGGGCTTCTAACTAACCATGGATATATTTCAGGGGCCCATAAATTTGTTGGGTTTTTTAATATTATGATAACTATATTAATGTTTTAATATAACTGGCTTCCTTTGTAATTAATTCTATGTGTTTTATTTTATATATTTCAAAATATTATTCTGAAAAGGAGTCCACAGGCTTTACCAGACTGCATGCCTCAAAAAAAGATCAAGAATTCCTGTTCTAGAGCATGATACCATGGCAGGGTCCATCCTGGGACTGGGCCCTTGGTAAACAGAATCAGACTTAATGCACTGGGGGCATGAGGAAGAACATGACAAGAAAGTAGAGAAACAAATACAGACATTAACAGTGACAGAGAAACAAAGAGAAAGAACAGGAGGAGAAAGAGGAGGGAGAAGAAGAAAAAAGAGGAAGTAGAAGAGGAAGAGGAGAGGAGAAAGAAGAAAAGGAGGATTGCAAGAGGAGAAGCAAAACAAAATTTTGCCTAATTCACAATTTTGCCCAGAGTTCTTTAAAGCTACAAAGGCATACAGCCCTGATAGTTGCCAGCTTCTCTATGAATTATGGCAATTGAAAACTAGTGCTCTGGGCCTCCTGGGTTCTTGCAGATTTTAGCGGTTAGCATTTTTATATTGTTCATTAAATGCATCTTTTGCCCCACATCTTTCTATGTGTACCAGGCTAGGAAATGCCAGAGCAGAATTGCACAGAAGCATATGTATAATTTTTTATTCATGCTAAACATTTTCCCCAACAAAAAGACATGAGATTGGCTATCTTACCTGCTCCCCTTTGTCCCCCTTAGGACCAGGCAAACCAGCAGCTCCAGGCAATCCTGCTTCTCCCTGCATAAAAATAAATTTCCAAGTTACTTCCCCAAAAGTTAACATATTGATATAAAATCTTGCTCATAAATATTCGCCTGCCAGTGGTGGAGTAAAGCGGCATAGCTTCTGGTCATCATTAAATTCTGTCTAAGGCATTTGTCTACTTTCCTACAGTCAACTAACTCTTAATAGCTCAAGGGCTGGTTCCCTAATATATGGATGATCTATTCCCCTGCTCCTCCTCTCAGGCTCTTAGCCATTTCTCAGCTTCCTTTTACCAAAAGAAATCCAGGGAAGAGAGAGGAGGTGAATCTCAAACTGGCCTTGTAAACTATGATGGGAGAGGAAGCTGAAACTAATGCCCACACTAAAGTTCTTGGCTTTTATGAGTATTTCATTGATCTGTGCTATCTTTCTCACTTAGGATGGACAGCTAAGGGTTGCCTGTATGTGCTGCTTGAGACTGAATATAATCATGAAAACCTTTGCTACAACATAGTGAATATTTTAAAACTTGGAGCATATAGCCAATTATGAACAAGGACAACGAAAGAGCAAATTTCTTCCACTATATTTTGCCAGCAAAAGAAATAATTTCCAACCTTTAACACCCCCTGAATAAAAAATAAATGTACCATATCTTGTTTTTGACTTAGTAAGTGAAAGATCCATGGTTGAGATTCCTAATTTGAGGTCTGTGGACTTGTATTTTTAATAATTCAATAACTGCATTTCAATATAATCAGCTTCTTTTGCAATCAAATATATTTAATTTTATATATTTAAAAATATTATTATTTGAATATATCTGTGGGCTTTACCGCATTGCTAACAGGGTCTATAGCACAAAAAAGGCTAAAAGAATCCCTACTATACAGGATCATCAGCTTGCACCCCAAAGCAAATGCTTCATCAATTACAACTACAGATCCATCCAAACATAAACAAAATGAAGAGAAGTCGTCTTCAACACAGCCAAAGCCGTCTGTGTAGTGAACTCATAATCCAACTAAGACTGTAAGACTGTAAGCTTAGTGGAAGAGTATCAGGTTACTGTCTCAGGAGCAACTGAATAAGTCCCAGGAAGCACACTAGCAGGACTTCTCTTAGGATTCAGGTGATAGTCAAAAAACTACCCTCAAAGCTAACCTACGACAATGAGACAGGAAGAGAAGGGGGAAAATGATGTCAAACAATCTCTCTTTGGCCCCGTACTGAAGAAGGGATGGCTGTTCTAGGACAGGAGGGACAACAGCCTTGAAAGTGGATAGAAATGGAATAAAAAGGACAGGAGGGAAGAATCAGAATAGGGTACAGCCTAAATAAAGGACAGTTCCTAAGTAAAGGAACAGGGGACAGCCTTGGGGAAAGGAAACTGTGAAATATCCACACAGATAAATAGATAATTTTAACAAATAAAGGCAGGCAGGCATACTGTTTTATAGAGGAACGGTATGGAATCAGAACACCTAGGTCCAAATCCCAGCTGTGCCATTGGGTATGTCTGTGACCTTGGGCAAGTCACTAAACCTCCCTGGACCTCAATTTCCTCATCTGTAAATAAGGTACATTCTAGTTCTAAATATCTGATCCTCCTTGCTGTTGCTTTTTATGTCACTGCAGTTTTTATTTTGTTCCTTGTTTTTGTTTTTTTAACCTGGCATTGGTAATTGAGTTTGGAGTAGACAGAGGGCAGCTGGGTCTTTCTCTCCAAAACTTTAAGAGACAGAGCAATATAGTAGAAAAAGCTGGTGGTCGGGAGACCTAATCCCATCTCTACCAATGATAAAGAGTAACTAGGTATGGGACTTTAGGAAACTTGTTTATCTTTCCTGGTCCTCTGATTCCCCATCTGTAAAATGAAGGGCTTCTTTCCAATTCTAAAATTCTACTGTATTCCACTTTAAATCAAATTAACAGCTTCCCAGGTAAACAGGGCATCAAGGGCTCCTCTAGCTCAGAGTCAGGGTGTCAGGCTGAGTGGTCCCAGAACTAGCCAGGGGAAACCTGAGTAGCCTGGGACATTAGTCTCAATCTCAAATGTGTTCAGGCCTGCCCTGAGTACCTGAAGCCTCATTTGAGGGGTCTGATTCACCCTATCCTATGTCTTTTCCACATGACCTGGGCTGAAGCTCTCCTACCTTGTTAGGAATGCACTGGCATCGTTCAGCAAGTTCCGGCTTTGCTAGCAGATGTGCAGAAATTTTACTGGCATGAGCAGTTGCCATCAATGAAGTCGTAGTTCCAAAGCTGTCCTGCTGTGGGCACTAAAATACAAATTGAGGGCATAGTGAATGGAATGAATTCCTAGCAATCTAGGCAACAGTGCTCCCTTGCCCCCTCCCCCCATCAGTTTTCATTTTGTACGGCTGGCCAAATTGTTGAAAGGCAGTTCCACTGATCCCTTACTAATAGAAAGTTGCCACTGTTGATAGAGAAACATAACATTTGCTCTTGCACAGAGATTATTGCTGGAGCACTGTACAACAGAAATATATCCCCTGTGATAAAATTATACTCCTCTGAAAAGCCATGAAAAGAATGGCTTTAGTAAGGAATTCTATAGATACTTTATATGCGTATTTGACTGCTACAGTTCTATAAAACATTTATCATTATATTGTTATACTGAAATAACAATATTAAATTTCATGGTTGGATAAAACTAGTTTCTAAATACATCATTTTGTAATGAAAATTAGCACACCAAAACCACACCATCTGAGCCTTATGAGGCTGGCTACTTGAGCAAAGGAGACCTGAAGGCATGGACAATAGAAATAATCATAGCTGGTTTTTTATTTAATTGAACCGAGATCTAATTTACTTTGTTGCAGTGTATTTTTAACATAGTCCAGTAACTTCAACAGATGCTAAAAGACACATATTGCCAAAGAAAAGTGGGAAGTTTTGTGGGGGGTTTTTTTGGTAATTATCCAGTGAGTTGGAGGCAATTTGGAGACTATCTATAGAGTAATTCAGACAGAACACACACACACACACACACACACACACACACACACACACACACACACATACGCATGCATGCATACAATTCTATCTTTCCCAAATACCTCTCTAGAAAGGTTTCTAAACAGACCTAAATTTACAGAGTAAAATGACCTTTTGTCCCTTTCAGCAGTAAGGACTATCCTTTTTGAATTTGTCCAAGAATGTAACTAGTGGTTGCCAGTAAATTTTCTGTGTTAGTAATGGAATGCACTAAGATACACTGAAAAATTGTTGACAGAAAATGGCACTTAGAACTATTGCCAATAGTTCCAATGTCATAAAGTTTGTACCTCTATTTGAAAGCTATCTTCAGATCAAACGATAATAAGCTATTTTGTTTAGAACTGTCCCTACTATCTACATGTACAATAATATTTATAGCAGCACTTTTTGTGGAGGCGAAATATTGGAAATTGAGGGAATATCTATCAATTGGGGAATGAATGAACAAGGTGTGGTATATGAATGTAATGTAATACTATTATGCAATAAGAAATGATGAACAGGCAGATTTCAGAAAAACCTGGAAAGACTTGTACAAACTGATGCAAAGTGAAATGAGCAGAACAAGGAAAACATTGTACACAGTATCAGCAACATTGTATGATGATCAACTATGAATGAAGCTCTTCTCAGAAACACAATGATTCATGAGAAGTACAAAAGACTCACAAAGGAAAATGCTATCCACATAGAGATGAAGAACTGATGGACTCTGAATGCAGATCAAAGCACACTTTTTTTCACTTACTTTATTCTTTTTCATGTTTTTTTCCCTTTGATCAGTTTCTTCTTTCACAACTGTGACTGATATGGAAATATCTTTTACATGATAGCACATGTATAAGCTATACCAAATTGCCCACCATTTTAGGAAGAGGGGAGGAAAGCGAAGGAGTGAGGGAGAAAAATTTGGAACTCCAAATCTTTTAAAAAAGAATGCTAAAAATTGTCTTGATGTGCAATTGGGGGTGGGGAGAATAAAATACTACTTGAAAAAATAAAAGAGATATCCCTACCTATAGAGGTCCTATTTTCATGCCCATGAATTTCCTCCCTCATGCTTTCTTCAGGACCTTATTTCAAAATTCATCTCCTTTCTCCCCCCTTCCACAATGCTTCCATATTCCCTTCCAAAGTCCTCTCTTGATTCTTTCAAGTAAATTCAAGTCATTTATTAAATACCTATTATATGCCAGTATCTATCCTAGATGCTAAAGACACAAAAGCTTTTTTTTTTTTTCAGAAATCTTCGCCTTCAAGGACTTTATTCTTCTAGACCTTCCAGCTACTGTCCCTTATATCCATTCGTCTTTGCAGTTGACCTTGTTGAAAAAATTTACTCAGGTTGCTTTTACTTTCTCACTACCCATTCTATCTTTGGAATTAGCCTTCTGCTCATATTTCCCTGCTCTCTCTGAGGTCACCAACCTGGGAGATTTTTCTTCTTCAATTTTTATACTTCTTGAGCTTTCTGCAGCAGTTGACACTGCTGACCCTCTCCTATTAGATAATCTCTTCTTAAACTTCAGAGAGCTCATACCCTCCTATTTTACCTCTTATCTTTCTAACCACTTCTCAGTCTCCTATGGATTCTCCTAAGGACAAATACTGCCTTATCTTAATTCTGCATCTCCCCCAACATCCACCGCAGTGCTCTAACCCACACATCAGGTACTTAATAAATGATTACAGGCTCATAGATTTAGAGTGGAAAGGGTTCTGAGAGGCAACTGAGTCCAATCATCTTTTATTATAAATAAGAAAACTCAGGCACAGAGAGTCACATAGCTAGTCTAAGGTGTGATTTGAATCCAGGTCATTCACACATTATAACATACAGTTTCACCAATGATTGCTGAACTGGAAAAAAAAATAGAAGGTTTTAAGTTTAAAAATTAAAACACATTTGAACTGTGCAATGTAATTAACAAAACAACGAATTTTTCTCTATCTCACAAGCCAAGCACAGTGTAATCTGTAATACAATTATATTCTTTGGGTCACTGGTTCTCAGTCAGTGATTCATGACCCACTTCTAGTTTCTCCTTTTGCTCTGGATGACTGACAAGTCTAGTGGGCATGTAGTTGGAGGGTTGAAATAAAAGCTGTAACAAAGTCTTTAGTCACCATCCTTCACTCTAAATATGTCTAAAATATTTTAATGCAAAAAAAGCACCAAAACCAGAGGCCAGGGTTTCAGTGAACGTTTAGACACCCAAAGCATTCTGTTTTGACCGCAATTAAATGTACCAACTTAAGTGTTTTTCAGTTGGACCAGGAATTTGACCACTTAGTTTTGGCTATCCATCTACGGTAGATATGTTCAAAAGCTAGTGCCCACAAAGAATTAAAAGGCAAAGAAAGATACAAATGGCAACAGAACCTCGATGGAAGGAAGAAAACAAGTATTTATTAAGCATCTACTATGTTTCAGATACAGTGATAAAATTCTTTAGCAAATACTATCTTATTTGATCCTCACAACAATCCTGGAAGGTAGATGGTGTTATTATCCAGGTGAGGAAATAAGTGACTTGCCCAGAATCACATAGCTGGTAAGTGTCTGAGGCCAAATTGGAATTCAGATTTTCTTAATTGAAGAACTAGGGCTCTAGCCACACCCCTAGACTGAGCCACTGAAATGTGAGCTAAATATGGGGATAGCAATAGACAGTGAGTTTGCCTTGAGAAGAGAAGGCAGGGCCATCACAAGTAGAGACCTCAGATGAAACATAGAAAAGGCAATATGGTAACATGATAAGAACTCTGAACTTGGAGTCTAAGGACCTGAATCTGAATCCAACCTTTGCCACTTACTGCCTATGTGACCTTGGGTAAATCACTGAACTTCTCTGGGACTCCATTTCCTCAATAGTAAAATGAGTAAAAGAAAATGAGCTTTAAAAAATGTTAAAAAAAAATTAGGATCTATGATCTTAAGGAATGCAAACTGGAAAGAAAGAGATGACTTTGAATTGAAAATCCAAAGACAGAAGAGGCATGGAGAATGGAGAGAAAGGAAAGGAGATGGGACTCCTCAATGAATGGGGTGAATCAGGCTCCATGCGGAGTCAGAGTGTCAAGCCAAATCAAAGATTTATCAAAGAAGCTTGATCCACTTTAGCAAGATGGAACAGACCTTGTTTGGGTGACTTTAATCTAGAGCAAACTTGTTTTTTCTCTGTTTTAGGCTCCTGGATGTTCTCTGTAATTGGCTAGCAACTGAAACCAGCTGACAGCTTTGGCAAATACAAATGTACTGGATTTCATTTATTTGGGAGGAGGGGAGGAAGGAAGAAGCATTTTAAAAACAGTTGATGGTTATATAAGAAATTGTAATACATATCATAATTCAGTTTAATAAATATCAGGAGGTGCTTAGTGTGTTCAGAACACATTACTAGGGCCAAGCTTGACAAGCAAATTCTCTCAGAGAATTTATAGCCAAGTCCCTACTAAGAATCTAAACCAAAGCAGTACCCCAGTTTTTTTTAAAATGTATTCAGAGCCCAGGAGGTGGGACTATTTTGGTTTTCATCCACCATAATTATTAATTTACCTCTCTCCTAATATCTGTTATTGTTATTGCTACTATAATGAAGGGTGCCAATAAAAGGTTCTGACTAAAATGTGGCTGTGGAAAAGTACAGGCTTAGATGCAAAGCCAGCCTCCTTATCAGTGAAAGTTCTTAGTTTAATTTCACAGGGTTAGTTAATTGCCCTTTCAACTTATTATTGTACTTCTCAAGCATTTTCAACAAAGACTAATTTCTTCTTGCTCTTTCTTTATATTTGCTCCTCATTCTCCCTATATATTCTCTTTCTTAAGTCCTTTTCTTGTCTAGGATTTTTTAAACTTTTTATCCTTTAAAAAAATCATTTCCCGTATTTCCCATAATTCCGACTGAATCAGCAAATGTGGAATAACAACCTAAGTCCATTGTCTCTGAGCCTGGAAATTCAATTTAAATAGCAGAATGTGTGCAAGTTAATCTGAAGACAGTATCATCAAAGAAGAAAATCATAGTACTGAAACACTGCTGTAATTTACAATTCTAAAATAAATTTTAAGTGGGCACACAAAGCTAGACTTTCAATGACATTTTTAATTTTCAAAGTGAAAAGCATTTTAGTGGAATATAATTGCTTTCAGAAGTTTAACAGAAGCAGTCAGTAAAAATATGCAAGCTGTTGATTTATTCAAACATATCTTCATTCATTATTTTATTTACAAATAAAACATTCATTCATTCTTTCAAAAAAACTTTTATTAAGTACTTTCTATCTGAAGGCCCTATATCGAGTGCTAGTGAGCATTTCAATATGAATAAGACACAGTCATCGCTTACAAGAAATATAATACACTAATCTTCCATACAATGTATTGTTATTTGTTAACAATTTGTAAAATCTCCTTAAATGACCAATGATTCTTGTACACCCAAAAGAAAGGCTGTGGGCAGGGAAATATCTCTAAACTCTTAGTTCATATGTAATACCTGTACTGTTAAATTCTCTCATAAACTATTTCAAAAACCTATCAAGCATCTAACCCATGTCTAGTAAAATATGAATTTTTCTCCCAGGTTTCAGCACACACTAGATTGATGTGGTGTTTTTAATCCCATACTACTATACTAAAACACTAACTTCAATTACATCTCTTTTAAACATGGCTTTATTACATTGCCCCTCTCTCCCCTCTTCTTTCTCTTCCCAGCCTTCTCTCTCTCTTTCTCTCTCTCTCTCTCTCCCTCCCTCTCTCTCTCTCTCTCTCTCTCTCTCTCTCTCTCTTCCTCTCTCTGTGTGCTTCATACTTACAACTTATTTAAAAGCCTTTTTAAAAACTACTTTTCAATTAGAACAGACCAGTTTTTAAGAACTCTGTCACCAAAATCCATATTATACAAACTCTTAAAAGTCCTCTTAAGAATGAATACTTTCTGCACTCAAAAGTGTGGCTCCAAGAAGTCTAGGTGTTTCAAACCTATGAGTTGGCACACAAAGTTATCTTCCTCTCTATTTATAGAAGGATATTTGGCTGCCTTTCATCCTACTTGGACTGGAAACTATAAATTGGATTTAGGATGCCCTTTAAAAGAGCATGCTACATAGCATTTATCTATATCTATAGATGCATATGAATATGTGTGTTTACATGTATATGTGCATATATATGTATTATGTGTGTATACATATATACATATATGAAAACGTAACTTGCTAGGAATAGAAATATACATTGGCTCTGTTTTTCAATTGAGTAGGTGACTTTTTATTCAATTGACTTAAAAGCTTATTTTGAATTTATAAGTTATTGCTGGAATTTTCTTATAATTTTTTAGGAGCAAAATGAATGTAGCATATGTCAGGAAAGGCTTAAGAAAAGGAGAAATGCATTTTTTTAATCCTTCCCTTTTTATCTGTTTCTTCTGTTCTGTTTTAGTACTAATCCTTCTCAGATACCTTTATGGGACACATTTTTCACTTGAAGAAAAATTAGGCAAACAATCAAGAACACCTATTGAATGCTATTAGATGCCAGGCACTGAGGAGGGGGAGGACGGAGGTAAAACATAGCTCAAAACCTCAGGACAGTTTCCAGTCTTGTCAGAAAACGACATTTCAAAATAGCAGATGAAAATAACTAAAAGATGACCCTGACAACAAGTGTTAGGTAAACCCAGGGAAGGAAGATGCCTATAGACTGAGATGGTTGAAGAAAGTTTCAGTGAGGTTAAGAAACTCAATCTGCACTTTAAAGTAAAGAAGGGACAACATGAATAGAAACAGGGTTATTTTCTGTGATAAGGGACATGGTGGTGAAGAGGAGTACTGATAGAAGGCAATCCAAGAAACACTGCAAAAGAGAGCATTGGTAGGACCTACTGATTGATGGAATATGACAAATAAGGTAGAGAATTGATTCAAGATAATTATGGGCAACTGAGAAAATGGGAACTGGTGGCTTCATTAACTCGTATGCATTTGTTAATCACTTCCACACAGATGACTCTCAAATCTACATATCCAATACTTCACAACTCCAGGCCCATATCTACAACTGCCCACCGAACAACTCCAAATATATCCTGCTCAGCAGCTAGAATTCAGCATGTCTAAAAGTCCTGATAATCTTCCCCTAAACTTACTTCCCCTACTAAACTTTCTTATTTCTGTTTGGGACACTACCATCCTTTCGATTTTTATTGTTCAATCATTTCAGTCGTGTCTGGCTCTTCATCGACTTTCTCTGGGGTTTTCTTGGCAAAGATACTGGAGTGGTTTGCCATTTCCTTCTTCAGCTCATTTTACAGGTGAGGAAACTGGAGCAAACAGAGCTCGCTGACTAGCCCAGGGTCACACTGCTAGCAAGAGGCCAGATTTGAACTCAGGAACACGAGTCTTCCTGACTCCAGGCCTGGTACTCTATCCACTGTGTCAACTAGTTGCCCTCCTTCTAATTACCCAGGTTCAAAAAATTGCAGCAGCATCCTTGACTCTTTCCAGCATTTTCTTGAAGTCCCCCAGTGAGGGGAAACCCATTAACTCCTCCGAATGCCCATTCTACTTTTGGAATGCTCTAGTTGTTCAGAAGTTTTTGATTATATCAAACCTAAATCTCTCTCCACAACCTCTACCTATTACTCCAAGCAAAAACAAATCTTTTTTACGGTAAGACCCTTTCCCATCTTGACTCTTCCTCCTCTTACTTTTAAACTGTTGCCCTCTGTCCTTCTCCCCTCTCCTCAAACCTGTACTAGAAGGAATAACCAAAGCATTTATTAAGCTCCTAACATGTACTAAGCACTTAACTAGAAAAGTAAAGACAGTTTCTGCTCTCAAGGAGCTCACATTCTACTAGTGACAACACAGAAGGTTTCAGAAGTGTCAGATGGAAAGAACCGACGGTGCTTAGGGTACAGTAGCAAAGCAGATGGCAATGCTTCTTCTTTAATGTTATTTCCACTGATTAAATAATAATAATAATATTTGATATTGAACCATTTGACAATGTCAAAGACTTTGGTGGCAAAAATTTCTTTTAAAAAAAAATCCTGGTAATGACTTTCTGTGCCCAGTCAACCCAGGGAAATGATAATGTCGCTAACAAAGAATAAAGAAATTGGAAGGAGTTCTGGATTTTGACATATTGCATTTGAGGTGACAAATCAAATAGAAATACTGAGTAGATAGCAATTGCTGCACCTATGATTAGCACTAGGGACAGAGGAGTTTAACATGATGGGAAGAACAAATAAAGAAAAAGTCAGGGATTTCTGTTTTATTACTAACTTGCTACATTATCTCCCTTGATCCTCAGTCACCTCAGTACTCCAGGTATTATTATCTCCACTTTATAGATGAGGAAATTGAGGCTCAGAAAGGTTAAAGGACTTGCTTAGGGCCAGGCAGATCATACCAGGGATGGAATTTGAGCCTTCTTGGGCATTCCTTCATGCCTGAGATACTTTCAGATGATGGACCTTTTCACCAGTTCAGGCATCACCTACTTGGGAAAGCTTTTCCCATGATTCCCTTTCCCCAATTTATTGTGTTAGATCCTTCCTTTCATACTCCTACAGCAATTACTTTGCTCTTTTCTTTCTGTCCCTTTGCCTTTTTATGGGACTACCCTTTTATTTCCTACTTTGTATTCTATTTCTCTGTGTTCGGGATATAAATTCCTTGTAGGTGGTAACTTTGATCTTTGACCGTGAATACTCAGCAGTTAGCATAATACCTTGCACGTAGTAGGTGCTTGATTGATTTAAAGTCCAATACTATCATTTAATTGATGAGTAAACTGAATCCTAGAAGAGTAAGGTGACTTGCTCAGTGTTACAGAGTTCTACTAGATTCAAATTCCAGTGTCAAAAACTGCATTGGGAACAAATAAGAGCAATGAAGAATCCTAGCACCATTTGTACTGATGAATTTCAATTTGAGCTGTTTTGATTTTGAACTGAAACTTAGATACTCGGGTAGTTCTTTGTTAGAAATGTGCAACTTAGAAGACATAAACCATAAATTTAGGGCTGGAATAGATATTAGAAGTCATATGATCCCACCCCCTCTTTTTGCAAAAGTGGAAACTAACTCCCCATTTAGAGTTAATAAGACCAGAATGCTGTCTCAAACACTTACTAGTTATGTGACCCTCCGAAAGTCACTTAATCCTGTTTGCCTCAGTTTCCTCATCTATAAAATAAGCTGGAGAAGGAAATAGAAAACCACTCCAGTATCTTTGCCAAGAAAACTCCAAATGGGGTCATGAAGAGTCAGACACAACTGAAATGACTGAAAATCTATAGATGAGGAAGGTAAAAGATAGACTATGCAAATCAATTGTCACTTATTTTTCACATAAAAACAACTTACCTTAGCATCTGATATTTCACAGCACATTTCTTGGGCCACAAAGTTTGGGTTACAGTAAACTTGAAGGCGATGAAGTTCAATCTGTTGGAAAACATAAAATGACAAACAACTATTATAAATTTCTTGTTATTGTTTTTATTTATAAGCACTATATGCATGAGAGGCATGGAATGTGTGAACATATCCAAAGTGAAAACTTGAAATTACACCTGACTTCTTGGCAGCTCTTTTGGTAAATTAAATGAGTTAATTCTAGGATTTAAGCATTTCCTAGGTCTTTGGGCATATTTGATCACATTAGAAGAAACCAAGTAGCAATGAATACCTAGTTGAGAAGTCAGAGAAGCTACACCAAAAATGAGTAACTGGTCTATCAAAAATGGAGATGGGGGAATATAAAAAATCAAACCTATTTTCTCCCTTTTACCAGAGCTTTTACTAGAGAACGATTAGCTCACAAATACTATTCAATCTGAACTCGGTAATTAAATGAAATAAGTCTGCAAGTTGATATGTCCATATAAACTAT
This sequence comes from Notamacropus eugenii, assembly GCF_028372415.1. NCBI lineage: Eukaryota > Metazoa > Chordata > Mammalia > Diprotodontia > Macropodidae > Notamacropus > Notamacropus eugenii. Next base: position 138,667,826 of record NC_092873.1, on the reverse strand, counting down.
GTTTAAGATTTATGAATCTTAACATTTTTGTAGTACCAGAGTTCTTTCATTTAAAAAAAGTTTTCAAGGCTGATTTAATCTCTAATCTGCATCCTCTAAAAGGGTACTGATACTTTTGGTGTGCCTTTAATTTTGTAGCAAGATTTGTAAAACTCCTAATTCTAGTTACTAAATTGTCTTATAATTACTATAGTTTATTATACCATCTTTTATAATTATTTATGTTACTTGTTCTTTGCTTTTATTCACCTGAAAACTCCTGGGATGGAAAACATTTTTCTGGGCAGTGATATTTAACACTTCTCCTTTTATCTTTATTGGTTTTATTTTGAGAGGTGGCATGTTATAGTGGATAGAAAGTTGGTCTTGAAGTCAAGAAAACCTGAATTCAAGTCCTGCCTCTGACATCTACTGATTGTGTGACCCTGGATCAGTCATTTAACCTCACTGCTGTAAGCAACCCTCTAAGAATGTTAGTTGCAGACTAGATTCTAACCTGAGAGAGACTTTTTTCATCTGGGAATTCCCTATCCTAATGAAATCACAGGTCCAATCCCTATTCTTTTCCTAATTTTATTTTAAAATTCTCTCCCCCAAAAATACCATTAGCTGAACAAGGCATTTTTAATGCTCAAAATTATATATTTTGGAAATCAAGTATAATTGTTTTAAGAGCTGTGAATTATTGTTGTTGTTGAGTCATTCCAGTTGTGTCTGACTTTTTGTGATCCCATTTGGGGTTTTCTTGGCAAAGATACTGGTGTGGGTTTCCATTACATTCTCCAGTTCATTTTGCAGATGAAGAAACTGAGGCAAACAGGGTTCACTGACTTGCCCAGGGTCATACTGCTATTAAATGCTTGAACTCAGATCCTCTATCCACTACACACCACCTAGCTGCCCAAGAGCTGTGAGTTACCTCAATAAAATATTCTCACATTTTAAAGGTGGTTTTAAAAACATCCAAATTGTTCTGAGATTTTTTTCTTTGGGGGTGCTTTTTTTTTTTACAGTCTGACTCAGGCCAATTCATCAATATCAAATCTAGCTTGTAAATGTTTACTTCTTTAAAAAATCATCAAAGCTCAGTTTTATATTCCTTCCTCTCCAGACTGTAGCTGAGTAATCATCTCAGCCTTAGACATAAATGTAAAAGCATCTTCAGATTGGTAAGATTTTTGAAAGCTTGAAGTACTCTTTCCAAAGTCATAAGATCGTTAATTTAGAACGGAAGAGCCCTTAGACATCATCTAGTTCAATGCCTTCCTTTTACCATGGAAGAAACTGAGACTTGGAGAGGTTAATCAAATCGTACAAGATCACAGGTACTCAGTGACAAGATTCAAACTCAGGTCCTCTGTCTGAAGTTTCAGCAGCCTACTTTATAACTGGACCACACCCACTACCTCTTCAAATTATACAGCTAAAGGTAATGTTGCTTGAAAAACTAGAGCCCAAGAGGACACTATTAAACCAAGAGCAGTTTATTTAATACAGTGCATAATAGAAATCAACTGTTATTAAGAAACTGAATGTAACAGTCTATTCTTCTTAAATAAGAATGTCAGGTAATCTGGAATCATTTAAAGCTCATGCTTCCCCAGCCCTTTGCATTCCAAAAAAACCAATCTTTTAACATAATTATATTATGCATCATAATTTCACATTTTACTAAAATGTAATTTTCTATAAAATTGCTCTTTTTAGATCAGACCCAATTTCTCTTAAACCTACTGTCCACAGATAATTTGTTCAGTCTGTACTATATGTCAAAATTTTATACCTATTTATACGAATATTATGAAAGCCAGCATAGCGTAGTGAATAGATGTTGCAGTGTTGGAATCAGGAGAACCTGCCTGGGTTCAAGACCAGATTTTGATACCTAATAACCATGTGACTATGAACAGGTTCCTCAACCACTTAGGGCCCCCAGCTACATTCTAAGACTTTCAGTTACAGATGAATTGCTGATATTAATCAGTGGAGGATGTTCTGACATTGATGAAATCATGAGCCTAGTACCAGAGAGAGACAGAGAGACAGAAGGGAAGAAGAGACAGAGAGAAATGGGGAGCGGGTGGCAATCTGGGTATGAATGTATCTGAACTTGTGATTTTCATTGGTATTATAAACTCACAGTGAGGAAATTCTACCAATGGAGATTGGCATCTGCTAAGCAACTTATAGTCTTAAAGAATTATCTAGGAAGATAGGCCACTTGCCCAGGGTCACAAAGCCAGTAGGAGTCAGAGGCAGGGATTCAAACCAAGTCTTCCTGATTTTGAGGTCGGCTTTCTAGCCTTTATGGTAGATGTGTCAACATATAAACATATACCTCCCTTTCACATCGTGACTTTCTCCACTATGGTTTCTATGTTGATGGTTCGGCCTAAGAAACTAAATGGGAATTTGGGGGGAGTTTTGCAGATGTAGCAGATAACTTGCAAAGGCCAGCACACAACACAGATCTATGACCAAATACTTAGCCCAAATTTTACAATAAGGTACTACAAACACCCCATAAAAGAAAAAAGAAAAAAATCAAAAATCAAATCAAAAAATTTTAGATGGATTTGTCAGATCAAGAATATGCCACACCCCTAATCCCCATGACATGGAAGAGATAACTATATACATATATACATTTCTGTGTGTGTACATTCACATTTGTATGTATATACATATAGTGTGACTATCAATGAGCTTACACAAAGTGGTCTTCTTAATACTGGCACAATTGCTTTTGGAAGGATACATAAAATAAGGATTCAAAGAAAAGAATACTTTGCTTTAATATAGAAGAATCATCCATTTACTGTCCTGGCCACAGCATTGCTACTTACATCTACGGGTTTGCCATCAGAAGCCCGGGCAGCAATGACAGTTCTGCCATGAAAGTCAACAGAGTCCTTTTCATCCGTCTGCCTTCTTTCAACTAAATTACAATCCACATAGAGGGAGAGGATACTGGACTGCATACTGAAGCCAAGCTTATGCCATTGCCGATCAAATAGAGGATAAATTTCTCGACTTTTAAATATGTAGTGCAACATGTCTCCCTGATGAAAGGCCATCACTTCCACCGACTTTTTTGTACCATCAATTATTATAGATACCTGCAAAAATATAAAATATTTACATATCTTAGTCTTTAAAAATATTTTAAAGCTGCTTTAAAAAATGGAAAGTGACATCAAAGAAAACAAAAAGGTGACATAAACAGTGATTAGTACCTTATCAAATTTAACATGTCTGTGATGTGAATCATATGTACTTTTTTAAAAGGTGTAAAAGTTCACTATTTCTTATGCAATCATTTTATTCTTTTTATTAACGATTAAATTCAACATATAATTTTTAAAAAATTTTAAACTGCCACATCAAGATGCGTACAAACTATCTTAAAAACTCAGTGAAAGACTAAATTTATGAATCACCAGACCAATGCAAAACCACAACTGTGTCTCTAGCATATAATAAGTACTTAATAAATGCTTATTGACAATGTCAAAAGATGAGGAAATAAAGTTTTTAAGTTAATTAAAATTCAATTAATCAATAAGGTCTAGTTAACTACAGATTCAGTTTAGATATTACCAACTTTCAAAGATTTCTTATCTTATTTCCCACAACTACTATTCCAAACCCCTTTATCTTTGATCATACCACTAAGCTCATCCTCAGCCCTAGCACTGACAACTGGACACGTAGCCTACTCTTTGACTGGAAAAATTGAGGTCTTCTGATGAAAGCATACTCAGCCTCATTCTTAAAACCTCATCAGCATTTTTGTCCTTTCTCCTCCAGACAGGGAATAGGATCAATGGATCATAGATTCAGAGCAGGAAATGACCTTCAAAGTCACCCATCCTATCATTCTCATTTTACAGGTGAGGAAACTGAACCTCAGAAATATTAAGTGATTTACCTGAGGTGAATCTACTAATACCTGCCAGAGTCACTCTCTCCTATCTTCAATCATCCTCTGACAACTCACTCCTTTCGAATTTTTTTAGAAGTTAACTCTAATGCCTGTTTTCTCACTACCCAATTCTGAGCCATCTCCAGTCATCCTGATGAATATCTGGTCACTGGATTCAGATGACTCTGGAGGAGATGTGAGGCTGATGACCTGCACAGCCCTCCCTCACTCAAAACAAAGTCAACTCATTTCCCTGATGGCATAGTCTTCTTCGACAATGAAGGACGAACACACAATAACTCCCTCCTGAACCCCTTATAGTTGACCTTCTGTCTCCACCTCTGTAGAAGCTGTTCTCTCTAAAGTAACAACCTCCACATGACCAAATACAATGTGTACTCATCCTCCTTGGCCTCTCTTTAGCTTTTTGAGCTATTAACAACCCCCACTTACCAAATATTTTTTCTTCTCTTGATTTCCGACAGAAATATACTCTCCTGGTTCACTTCCAAACTTTCAAATTACTCCCTGTCTGTCTCCTTCACTGTCTTCACATGCTCTTCCAAATCCCTTATTTTGGACATTTCCCCAAGAATCTTCTCTTCCCTTCTCTTCCTATATGATACTCAGTGCCTTGGTGACCTCATTCACTATCGCAACTTCAACGACCTCATCTACATGCATGATTTCTAAGTGTATATTGTTGTTTTTGACTTTTCTTTTAAGGTCCAGACACAAAGGTTCAACTGCCAATAAGACATCCCCACCGGGATTTACCAGTGGCACCTCAAACTTAAACTCGATGTGCTAAAACAAAACTTATCTTTCCCCTTAAACATATTTCTCTTTCTGACTCAACTACTTCTCACTATTCACGTAGTCTTCCATTTTCACAACCTTAAAATTATCTTTGATTTTTCCTTCTCCTTAACTCAATCACATGCAGCCAGAAACCAAGTCCTGTAATTCCATAGGTAGTGGAGTTCATAGTGTCATACACAATATTCTTTTTCCAATCTTGAATTCAGGAAATGTTCATATTTGTTGATTTTTATCAAAATCATAATAGCAAAAGAACTTAATGAGAATTCTGACCTTCAATCATTGTGTCAGCCATCTAATTCAGTTTTATTTTTCTTAAAATTATGGGAAGACTTTTTGTCTTTATATGTATCTGCACAACCTCATATTTCCTTGACCTTCTTACCTGTGGTACATTGCGATGATCTAACAATTGCCACAGAAACCATCGTTCCCTTTTGCTGCTTCGTCGCACACGGAATATGGCGGCTATGGAATATTCTTTTGGAAGTCCCTTGGGAAATATCTTCCTATGGAGGATAAAACAAAATTCAAGTTATTACTATCAACCTCTTAAAGAGGTTATAAGATTTTGTTAAAAAAAACTAATAAAAGGATACATTCAATCATTATATTGAATGGGACACAAGTTCTTGGTCATGGCCTCTTTATTGCTCCTTTAACTCAGTACTAGGTGAGATAATTTATATAAAGTATTTTACAAACCATCAAGTGCTATATAAATGCTGGCTATTATTAGAACTATTATGTAATAGCAAAATGGAAGCTGCAGAACATACTTATTCACTTGTTTTTGCTTTTGTATATTTGCAGATATTTTACTACTGAAACTAAAGTGGGGGGAAGAAATTATGTGGTAACATCTAATAATGAAGTTTCAGCAATTAATGAAGCTAGTCTGAATTTTAAAAGACTCTAGTAATCATGTAAATATAAAGGATTGTATTGTCTGTTACTCAAAGCTGAGGATTTATCACATTAAATTTTTTCTTATCACATTAATTTCCTTTGTTTATAAGGCTATTTAAAACTCTAGTAATAATCCCAAAATATCACTGGAGGTAACTTGAATTTTTTTTTTACTTATTTTTACTCCTATAGAAAAGGGAATAAAGAAAGTCCTTCTACATGACCTCAAAAGCTAATATGATATATTATAGGTATCTGTGTCTGTGTCTTAGCTCCCTAACAGGCAGTAAGCTTTATGAGGGCAGAGGTCCTGTGTTATCTAAGTTTTATCTTTCCTCTAGCACCTTGCACAGTGATACTCAAAACAAAAGCTTAATAAATGTTTGATGAATGAATTCATGAATATTGTATTATGTGCCAGACCTAGCTCAGGCCACTCCTGTGATTCAGGTTCAGGATTAGAATGTAACAAGGCAGCAGCAGACCATGGAACACAATAAAAACAACCTTAATGAGAATAATTAAAATGGATAAAATTCCTGAAATTGACAAGGGTACTTAATCAAATCCAAAGTTTACTATTCAGCCACATTAGTGCTCTCTCAGAGTTTTCATGTGAGTTCCTTGAGAGGCAGGGCCTGTTTTTTGCCTCTTGCTGTATCCCCAGCATTGATCAGAATGCTTGATGTGTAGGGTTTTAGTTTTGGTTTTGGTTTTTTTTAGTTATTGCTGTTGTTCATTCATCAAGTCACATCCAATTCTTTGCGACCTCGTAGATCATACTGTCGATGGGGTTTTTTGGCAAAGATACTGGAGTGATTTGTCACTTTTCTCTCCAGTGGATTAAGGAAAACATAGTTAAATGACTCGCCTAGAGTCACACAACTAGTAAGCTTCTCAGGCTGACCTTCCTGACTCCAAGCCCAGCACTCTATCCACTGCCATACAGTAGGTGTTTATTGACTATTGACTGACCCCAACCCCCCACCTCCCTTATTCTAGGGCAATCAGCAATACTAGGTCAGAAAAATATCCCAGCAAGGCAATGGGAATTCCACTAAGACCTCTGACACCAAATTCTCAAAAGCCCTTAGCACTTTTACATTTGCACTCCCTTAAAGGACTAGCTCAGCCTACATAAAATAAACTCTGCTCCTACTACAGTGGACAAAAGAAATACTCCACATGGTTCCTTCCCTCGGTATTATCTACATTTAAAAAGGAGACAAACCTATAAAAAACACTTCAAAAATACCATGAATTCAAATACATCAAGAAAAACAGCAGAATCCCTCACTCTCGTGCCAGCTAAGAAAAGTGTGAAGACTGCTGGGGGTCATAGCATCTTCATGAACCAGATAGTGGATTTAAAATCAGATCTTCCTAACTGGGGGAAGGGGAAAGGAGAATAAAAATAAGCATTTATATAGTTCATATTATATGTTAGGTACTATGCTAAGTGCCTTACAAAAATTAGCTCATTTGAGCCCCACAATAATATTATGAGGTAGGTGCTATTATTATCCCCATTTTATAGTGGAGGAAACTGAGGCAGATGGAGGTTAAATGACTGATCCAGTGAGTGTCTGAGATTGGATTGGAACTCAGGGCTTCCTGATTCCAGGCCTAGCACTCCATTACCTAGTTTCCTCAAAGCTACCTCTCATTCCACGATTCTATGCTACTAGGGAAACTCTAATTTCTTTTCCTTCAAAATTACGTGTTTTCATGAGCAAAAAATAAATGAAATGGACATGTAAGTCAAGAACTTGTCTGTGGTTCTTAATAACTTGGAAAACACACAAGCCCATAATTCATCTACTTCTGATCAAGGTGAATATGTAGCAACGGTAAGTTGCAATTTATTCTTCTGCAAACCCACTATTAGATACCAATTAGGATAGGCAATGACTTGCATTACCAACTCCTTTACAAGCTTATAAAGGAACTCATGAATGTTTCTAAAATAAAATTTCTACTGAAAATGCATACTGCTGATAAAATAAACTTTTATGCCTGTTACTATGTAATAATATATTTAATCTAGGAAAGAAAGATCTCTTAATATCTCCTAAAACTGACATAATACACAATTCCAAGAAATGTGAATTGCTCAATAATTAAAACTCTAACTCCAGAAACTAAAAGGTATTGTATTTCAAGAATATATTTTTCCATCGCTGAATAGAAATAATTTAAACTAATATTATTCAAAAGAAAGGATATTATAGAAGACTAATAAATTTCATTGTGCTATCTAATACTTTGGTTGTTTAATCATTTTTCACTTATGTCTGACTCTGTAACCCTATTTGGGGCTTTCTTGGCAAAGATACTAGAGTGGTTTGCCATTTCTTTCGCCAGATCTAATATTTAGCCTAGGATAATTAATGAAGGAATAAACCCACTATCATTTTCCTTCTTGTGATTATATAATCTACTTTCAAAAAATGTTTTTGCCAGACTTATTGAAAGTTTTAGGCAGAAAAATCTCTGTATCATGTAAAGGATCCATTTGTATTTACTTTATGTTTTAAAAAAGAAACTGGAAACCAAGTGAGTGACCATCAGTAGGGAAAACGGATCAACCAATTGTGTTATATCAACATAAAGGAATATGATTTTGCTGAGAGAAATGACGAAAATGAAACCTTCAGAGAAACTTGGGAAGATTTTGTGAACTGATGCAGAAAGAAATGAGCAGAATCAAGTGAACAATTTACATAATGATGACAATAAAAGAAAAATAACTTTGAAAGTCCTCAGAACCCAGTAACAAATCATGACTTCAAAAAACTGATAATGAAGTATCCCTCCAACCTCTTGGTAAAGAGGTAATATATTAGCAGTGAAGAATAAGACTTACATTTTGAGGTTTTGGCCAATGTATTGATGCATTTTGTTAAACTATATTTGTTTAAAGGGAAGGCTTTGGTCAGGTGAAGGAAAGGAGATATGAATTAGTAGGTTGTGACAAAGACAAAAAAATAGAAAGGAGTATCAATAAAGCATTATTTAAAATACAAAGAAGAAAACAAAATAAAAACTTCCAGGTGGCAAATGGCAATTTTATTACTACCTTGTTAAACTTTAACTTATACTTTAAAAAAAATAAATTGTACATAATAAAAGCTCATGTTTCTATATATAATCCTGATTTTTTTGTTCTTTGTGTATCAAAATATCTTTCTCTTAAGTTCATAATGATTTTAAAAATTCTTGTATTTAAAATAATAAAAACATCCTTTTAATCTTGAGGGCATAATTCTGCATTCACAACCTCACAAATAATAACAGCAAATGTTTTAATATCATTTCTCTGTGTCATGTAGCAGCTTCCAATATAAAGGCAGCCAAGTGAATCATACTTTGGTCAAATACCAGAGATATACAATGACAACACACTATGTCTGAGCTATTTGAGCTTGAATATCTTTGAAAGGGGTGTGGTTTCCTCTAAGATATTCTATCCATTGCTTATTCAGTGATACTTCCATTGAAAATAAATACTGCTGCTATCAGTTCTTGAATCATTCATATAAAATATAGCTGGATGTTTCTAGTACAAACATTAAAATAGGGTGAGGGAGAGGTAATTCTTTTTTATATGTCTCATCTGATTCATAAATGAAAATATTAATAGTCCATAAGATTTTTAAGGAATATTTTAATAGATGTTGATACTAAGCACAAACTCTAAGCTATGTGGAACAAAAATATTTGAAAATACAGCAACTTAGCAAAGAAGTTACAAAGTCATGTGGATACAGGATAAGGTGCATATTATCCTTGTTATCCAGTCTACTACTGGAATTATCCTGACAGTGCTTTCAGTGAGCCTACAGAGGATCAGCTTACATTCTAATACAGCTAGATGACACAATGGATACCGCATGGGACTTTGAATCAAGAAGACTTGAGCTCAAATGTGGTCTCAGACTCTTAAGAGTTGTGTGTTCCTGGGCAAGTCATTTAATCTCTCTCAGTCTTAGTTTTCTCATTTTTATAAAGGGGGTATTACTACCTAACTCACAGGTTTGTTGTGAGGATCAAATGACATAACATGTTAAACACTTACAAGTTTTAATTTGTTGTTGTTGTTCAGCAATTTCAGCCATGTTCAAGTCTTTGTGACCCCATTTAGGGTTTTCTTGGCAAAGATGCTAGAATGGTTTGTCATTTCCTTCTCCAGTTCATTTTACAGATGAGGAAACTGTGGCAAGCAGAGATGAGTGACTTGCCCAGGATCACACAACTAAGTGTCAGAGGCTGGATATGAAATCAGGAAAATGAGTTTTTCTTCCTGATTCTAGCAGTCTATTTATCTAGCTGAAACTTAAAGCGCTGTATACTGGCTATTAGTAAAATATAAAAACCAATCATTTCATCTAGCCATGCAATAGTCCATGTTGCATTAAATATAAAAGAATAATAGCTGATATCCTTAACTCAGTCTTTCTCACCTCCCCTCTATATAAATAGTTGACAAGTCCTATCATTTCCACCTTCACAGCATCTTTCCTATATGATCACTTCTCTCCTTTGGCACTGCTACTATCCTAGTGCAGGCCCTTATCACTTCACCCCTAAACCATTGCAATAGCCTGCTCATTGCTTTCCCTGCCTCAAGTCTTATCCCACTCTGGCTCATCAAATATAAAATCTTCTGTTTGGTTTTTAAAGTCCTTCACAACCTGGCTCCTACCTGCCTTTCCTTTTCCCCAAGAAGTTTGGGATCCAGTGACACTGGAATTCTTTCTGTTCTCAAGCAGGATTCCATCTCCCAACTCAATGGCTATCCCTTACCCTTGGTACTTCCTTCCTGTTCATTCTGCCTCCCAATTTCTCTGACTTCCTTCAAGTTTCAGCCAAAGTTCCACTTCTACAAGGAGCCTTTCCTAGTTCTCCTTAATCTTAGTGCCTTTTCTTTAAGATTATCTCCAATTTACCACATATATTACACATATATTATATATTTGTACATAGTTAGAGTATTATTTCTACCATTAAAATATGAGCTCCTTGAGAGCAGGAACTGATTTTGCCTTCTTTCTATTCCGTGCTTGTTACATAATAAACACTTAAGCAATGCTTGTTGACTTGCACACAGGGAATGTTTCATTCACCATATTTGTATCTCCAGTGCTGAACACAGTATCTGCCACTTAGGAGGTGCTTAATAAGTACTTGTTGACTAGTTTGGCTTGTTCCAGGACAATTTTTACGTGAACTCCATAAAAAGAAATATGATACCCTAAGTCAGCTTATATAAAGATGAACAGTTCCTCACCAAAAAGGAGGAAGAAAATTGATAGTTACACTTAGAGCACATAATTTTAAAAAAAAAGGCATAACTTGGAGAAATATTTTTGGATCAAATAGCTAGCTGAGAAGTAACAAAGACTGCAAATAGGTGCTTATTACTGCATTTGTTTAATGTCACTGAAAATGGTTTATCTTTGAATGTAGCCTCTGAAACAGCAAAGATACAAGTTCTTAATAAATGCATATGGATTGGTTGATGGAATCAAAGATCCTTCCATGGGAGATATCTACATGAAAGCCAACAATATGTCAACAAAAAAACATTGAACAAATAATGTGAGTCATGCTGATTTGTTTGTGAAAATGGAGGGTTTGTGAATGGCAATTCAAGATAAGGTCACTGCTACCAGAAATTACAGAAGGGTTATGGGTTAGCAGTCCCTACTTAGTAGTCAGTGTAAAGTATGCAAGGAAATTGTAGAAACTGTGCAGCATAGCACTAAACTGCAAAGATCTAGCATCTACCAAAGACATAGCAAGACATGACCTAATGGCTAGAATTATATATTAGAAACTCATATTTTTTATAGACTAAAAGATGACAAATTCCTTTGTTACAAAAGCAAGCCTCAAAATAACCTGGACAATTCAAACAATAAATTATACTGAAATTGTACCATTATCATGGATCAAGTTTTGTCCACAATCTCCTGTTTAGAACACTGATCCATAAGAAATGTGTTTTTGATAGGTACCACCATACCAGATAACCATGATCTCTAAGACATATAGCACAAAAGCCTTATATTGCTCTGGGGGGGAAATTATTGAAAAGGGCATACAGGTTATTACATAGAAAAGAGAAAATATGTAGTCACCAAAGATTACTTTAAGGGGAAAAAAGATTACTGTTTCCCCCCCAAATATAGTGCTAACTGTAGATTCTAGTAAAAGCACATTGCAAACACAAGATCAGTCTAGTTCTCCTGCTTTATATTTTCCAGATAATTAAAGAAAAATTCCTTCTTAGCCAGAAGTTATATAGGGTCATCAGGAGGATGTTATATAAGATCAAAAGGAGGAAAAAGACTAACATGTTTAGATCCCTTAAATTACATGAAGAAAGCAGAGCAGAAGAAACAGAATTGAATCAAAGTTTTAAAAAAGTAGTATTAAGGCTATTCTCTGAAGGTTGCAAAAATTCTCCCTTGCCCCTCACTCCCTAAAGTCTTACTTACTGGTCACAGAATCTGAAAATCCCAGCATTAGAGATGCATCTATTTTTGCTAAAGTATTTTGTTTATAGAAGGTCCTTGTTAAATTGCAAATACTTCCTGCAAGGAACAAAACATTAACCCCTTCAGTAGGAATCGGTTTATCAGATAACTAGCACTTATCTTGAACAGCAGGGGTACACAAACATATGATTTGATAGAGGGAAGAGTGAAGAAGCTTAGACTGAGTGGCTAACACAATCCTAGGTTAGACCCTGCAGTGTAAGAACCGTGGGCACTTGGAGGACAGCATGTGGGCACTGTCTGGAAAGAGAATAAGTAAAAGGAATCTAAAAGAATCAAGTTGAAGGATGCCACAAAAATGTTTTGACTACCCCATGATGTAGACTAAGATGGACAAGACATTTTCTACATAAAAGTATAGAGTACTAGATTTCATTTGATCATTTTACCTACAGTCTAATAATGGGAAAAGACATGTACAAAAATAGTGATATGATGCAAAGTAGAGGGAACATGAGGTAGTGACAAGAACAACGTGTTTGGCGTTCAGATTCAAATCCTGGCTCGTGCTTCCTACTTGTGTGACCTTGGGCAGGTGATAACCTCTCTGGGCCTCAGTTTCCCCATTGTATAAAATGAAGGAAGTTGGGCTGAATAATCTAAATAATCTCTAAGGCCCCAACCAGTTCTAAATCTCATTTCCAGTAATCATGATAAAGTCTATTTTGAGCCCTTAGTAAAGTGATTATTACGGCCTTTCCTCAGTGCAGACAGTTGTCAGTGTCTTACCAAGAAGCAAATTATTACAGTTTCTTCCTTTAATGTTTATTGAGGTAATCAAGATGACTGGAGATGACCCAAGATGGGAGATCTAGGGCCCTGTAGGCCAAGGTCTTTGCAGGTACTCACTTAGGGTGAGGCAATGCCCATTCATTGAATAGGCCTGTTTAAGAAGTAGCCATGATATGACCCCTTTAATGAAGTCAAGAAAACAAAGACATCAGACTGGGAGGGAAACAGCAACAGTTACTATTGGTAATCACCAACAGAAGAGTCCTTAAGCAAGGGCTCATTGGCATCTCAGTTTCAGAGTGCTAGAATGGGACAGGACAGGAGAAGGGAAAGGACAGGACAGCACAGGACAGGGGAAGGGAAGAGAAGAGAAGAGAAGGGAAGGGAAGGGAAGGGAAGGAAAGAGAAGGGAAGGGAAGGGAAGGGAAGGGAAGGGAAGGGAAGGGAAGGGAAGGGAAGGGAAGGGAAGGGAAGGGAAGGGAAGGAACTAGCCAGTAAAACCCAGTCAACTGGACATCTTCTGGCCATCCAAATTTACCTTCATCTCCAGTCAGCCTGACAAATATCTGGATTCAGATGGCTCTGGAGGAGAAGTGAGGCCTGCACAGCCCTCCCTCACTCAAAACAAAGTCAACTGCAAGTCATGTCATCATTTCTCTGATGGCATGATCTACTGCGACAATGAAGGATGAACACAAACTATTGAGGTAATCAGGCCCAAAAGTGCTTAGCACATTGTACTGTAGTAATAGATACATTGAATGAATTAGTAAATGAATGAGTGACCTACAAAAGTATTAATATAGATATAGAACTGGATTTTTGACCTCATTAGTATACAGAAGTCGTAGTGAGGAAGCTTCCTTTACCAATGCAAGTAGAAATACCTATTCTACAACTTGGAATATTACTTAAAGTACTAAAAAGTGATTTGACCAGGGTCAAAAAGTCAATACATGCCAGGGACAAGAATTGAAGTCTTCCTGACTTCAAAACTGGCTTCAATTTTCTATTCCATGCTGTCTACATGCCTTAAAATAAGCATTTGGATTTGTACAGAACAATTTTGTACCTCCAAAGGAGCTGCTAAACACTTACCAGCTTCCTCTGCTCTTTGGCAATTTAATAGAAATCGGACATAGTTACCAAGAATTTATAAGAAATCAAACATAGTTCAGGAGATACTCTGCAAATTATGAGAACATAGTACAGAACACATTAACTTGGGATTTTAAAATCATTTTAATTTATATAAAAGAGATCTTTGTCTTTCAATCATAGCTGATGGAACTGTGATGCTAGCGATGTGACTGAACAAAGACAATAAGCTAAGCCCAACACTGAACAGGTGGATTTTTAAGGAGCATCTCCCTCAAACACAGGCCCAACTCTTTTTTAATGGCAACTTTCTTCCTGTGGTGCTGTGGGAAGTCATGGCACACTACAGTTTCTAAAGGAGAATACCTCCTGTAACATGGCATTTCCATAACCCTTTTAATTTTTCAAAATACTTCACATGTATCATCTCATTTATTGCTCATAAGGGGAGGTAGGTATAGTAGATATTAAAATCCCCACCTAACAGGTGAAAAAAACAAGTAAGTGCCACAGTGTATCAGTAAGGACCTCGACATATACAGGGGGGCCTGCTATCACAGGGTCTTTGATCTGCTTTTCTAAAAGGAAAGGCAACTTTTGAGGGGTTAACAATCTCCTTCAATCAAGCATATATATCATTCACCTAGTTCAGGGGGAAAAGTCAGCACCCTGAACTTCAGAGAAAATATGGGGAAATCAAAGATCAACAGACATGACTTCCAACTGTCTGACCATAATCAACACATATATCACAAATCAACAGACAGGTCCAACTGTCTGACCATAGTTACCAGAGAGAGAAACACAAACATGGGTTTTCAAAGCCTGAGGGGTGGGGGTGGGGAGGCTCCTTAGCAGCTTCCAGAGTCTCATCTGGCCAAAGAAAACATTTTCAATGAGTAAGCCCCAAAGCAAGACCTCACCCTCAGAGTATTTATACATTTTTAGAGTCAGAGGGCATCATAACCCTTGAGTGCCTCATTAACAAAAGGTGTGGGCCTTCCTACAAATCTTCCCAGGCCCATTAATGATAGGTAATTAACAATATGAATACCTATACCGTTTCTAGTTAAAGAAACTCTTGTTTCTATGAGGCACTTGATTATTAGTTAAAACAAAAACAACAAAAGATCCTACTTTGCTTGCCATCACACAGAGGTGAGATTGTTCCTGTATCCAAGGCTCTTTCCACAACCCCATACACAACTGTCTCCGAAGTACCATGCTGCACAACATGGCAGTAGTCATACGTTTTCAATGTCTTTTAATTTTTGGTTTAGTCCTGTGATTTCATGGAAAGAATCAGGTAAGGAAACTGATTCAGATCAGCAAAATATTCTATAGCTTGAGTCTTAGGAATTTGGCTGGATCACTGACTGACAAGTTGCAATTTAACCAGGGTCAGACGGCGAGCATGTGTCAGAAGTAGAACTCAAACCTCAGTCTTTATGACTCTGAGGCCAACTCTCTATCCACTAAACTATCTGCTATTTTTTCAGGACCCACAGGAAATCAAAATAAACCTGAGCAACCTGACTAAATGGATATCTAGTTGCTTAATTTTTTTAAAGATACTTTGCTACCATGTTAAAAATTTTAAATTTATCATTGATACAAAGCATCCTTCCAGCATCTTCTGAATTAATTATTTTGAAGGCATAAAGATCAGTGTAAGTCTGTGCTCACAACCCTCCCCACAGAATAAAGACAGTGTCTGGCACAAAAGGCCTAGCGTAATGAAGGTGAAGTGTTTGGTCTCTCAGGACCAGGTGAGTGCCAACTGCACAAAAAACGGGCATTCCCTACTGCCCAATTAGTGAGAATCCAATAAAGGCTCTCTTAGAGAATGAACTCTGCGTTCTACACTCCCTTCCAGATGGTGAGCATCACTAAGGTGAGGAAGCAAGGGAAGAAAGAGAAACTTTAAGAAATAACAAGCATTTTTAATGAAGTATGTGATGATATGTAGCCAACAGATTCATGTTTTAATGGGGTGGGGAGAAGATCAGGCTCATACACTCATTAAGACTGTTTGCTAAAGACTCCAAAGTTATTATGGAGTTTATAAACATTTTCTTTTTACTAAAGGGGAAGAAAAAATATCTTCTTCTCTTCTCATATTAAAGAACTGCTACAAAGACTCACAAAAACTCAAAATGGGAAGGGACTTCAGAGGTCATCTAGTGTAATATAGGACTGCTGATCTCAGATTTTGAAGCTACCTAAGACAATCCTTGCTTGTCCTTGCTTGGAATGTGACAAAGAGAATCTCTCTCTCTCTTTCCCTCTCTGCTTCCCCCCCCCCTTTCTCTCTCTTTCTGTCTCTGTCTATCTTTCTCTGTCTCTCTCTGTCGCTCTTTGTCTCTCTCTCTCCTTCCTTCCTTCCCTCCTTCTTTGTCTCTGTCTCTGTGTCTCTCCTTCCATATATAGAAATGAATGAAGAGCAAAGTAGTTAAATGCTCTGTGAAAGCTGCAGAATAAACACTGAATTAGGGGGGGAAAACTTCTGAGTCTCGACTCTCCTAAAGAAAAAAAAAATTAAAGAATTGTCACAGAAAATTGAGTTAGTATAAAATTGTCACTTGAGATGTCCCAGATCAAGGATGGCTCCTCATCTTGCACATGGTGTTGCTCAGTGAGTATTTTTAAACCATTAAAGAAAACAAACATTTACAAACCCTTGATTTTTTTAAAGTTCGTAAGTATCAGTTTCTTGGAAGAATAGTATTCGTGACCTGGACAAAATATAAATGATGTCTCAAGCTAAGCTTATGTGCTTTTCTTATTGAAAATATTGTGTTTGGGGAGAAATAGGGTTTTTTAAAGGTTTCATTGATGCAATTATAATTACTTGAAAAGCATTTCTTATGTTGGGTAACAACACAGCAAAATCATTTTTCATTTCAGGGTTATTCTGATTTGAAGTGAGAATTTTCTAGATCATATTTAGGAAGAAAATCCTCTATTTACCTTTTCTTTAAGAAGAAAAAAAAGTTTGATGGAAAAATTCTATTTTTAAATCTCATGAACCAGCTTCCAAACTAATTCTTCCATTCTGACCAAGACTGAGGCAGGGTTTATGATGAACTTCCGTATTTACAAGTATCAATGAAGCCTCTGACCTGCTGAATATCTTCCAGGAAGAGAAATATGATACAAGTTACATTTCCTGAGAGTGAAGTGAGAGATGCTTGGAGTTTATAGCAAGACATTTCTTTTCCAGCTGACATATGCTGTCACCTGTCATGTTATAAACAATTTGGCTATCAGAGCTCAGAGGGTTAGTCTGAAAAGCCTTCCCTAGGGTGGGTGATGATGTATTTAGCACCATATCTACCAAGACTGAAATCTTAGCCCTTTTGTGTTTGCAGAGGGGATTCAAACTGAGACTGGTTGTTAATGGGGAAACAAAGATTGCTACTGTATCTTTAAGAGCCAAATAGAACTGAAAAAAATGAAGAATTCTCATAGATAACAGACAAAACATGCACACTCTCTCCCCGACTTCATAGAGAGAACCACTTCATAAAAAGACATTTTTCAACTAACTTCAATCTGCTAACCCAAACTGCCTTTTCTGTGACATTCCTTTTGACTTTTAAAGATGCAGTAGCAAGAGTCTGAAAGTCATTTGAAACAGATACTACATTTGAAACCAAGGTTAGCATGGACAAAATCCTGTCCATGGCCCAACTTTTTTTTTCTATTAGTGGACTATGATTTGAGAGGGCAAGCCTATCTTAGTAGACATGGGAAGTCTCTCAGTACCATACTTTCCCATGGTTTAAAAGGCCCATGAAACACTACTTAAGTTCTAAAGCTTTTCTGATATTCTAGCTTTTTATGTTCTGCTTCACAGTTGATTGGGATTTGCCTGGACCTATCTAGATCCTAGAGCCCAAGTTTCCAAAAGACCTCAGAATAAAACTTGTCTCAATATGTTCCAAAGCAGGAATTTTGCCTGATCTTCTCATTTGTGTTAACTCAATAAGTTTTTCTAGATGATGAGACTAACTCTTATAAATCTCACTTTCCCCTCCTCTAAATAGTTCTATTTTTTTATTATTCTTCCTTCCTTCTTTTATTTTCCCTGGGGATCATCCCTGAAATAAATGTATTTGAAGCACAGTGACTTCTCCAATGTATAATTCAGATGGAAGGAAGAATTTTTTAAATTCTTATGCTTACTAAATCCCCTGGCTCACAAATTATACCTATATAACAACAAAATATATAATAAATTTAGTCAAAAACTCAGCCACCTTTTGAGATGTTCATTCTATACAACCCCATGTACCTGGAGAACTTGAATATTTCACTAAACTAATGGCCATAATCAGGGGAACTGGTGAAACCAATTACATATGTGTGTACACATATAGACAAACATATATATTTATATACAAGCATACTTATACATAAATTATTAAGCTCCAAAATTCACCAAAATCTAATAAAATATTTTAGTATGTTTAAAAACTTGTCAAAATGACAAGTAGAAAGTTAAATGCTTTTATAGATATAACTAGGGAAGAGAGGCTCAAAGAAATAATTTGAATGGGAAATGATACTGGCAATCCTTTTGCTACCTCAATCATTTTCAACTTGTATAGTTAATTTTAAGTATTTCAGATATTTATCAGTTGACACACGACAATATCCTTTTTCTCCAGGGCATCGCTAGCTTCAATAGCTTTTCCCACAGAATCTATAATAGGTATGATTGCTATATTTTTAAGAAGCAATGGAATCTTTGAAAGTGATGAACTATCAATCCCCTCACAGATTCCTCATAGAATTACAGTTAAAACATTATAGCAAACTTCAAAATGTATTGTGGAATTAATACTTACACCGTAGTTGTCATTTTTTATATAGGGATATAAATTTCTCTTTCCAAAAGATATGCTTGTTACACGGGGCCCATCAATCTAAAAGAATCTATATGAATCCCTGTAGTAGTTTGAAATCCTCTCATTTAGGGGGGCACTTTTTGGTAAGAGGCCATTTTTGCTCTGGATACAATTTCTCCCCTTCCTTGGTTCTCAGCACCCAGTCCCTTCTCTTGACACCTGCCCTAACATGTCCCAGATTTGGAATCTTCCTTCCTAAAACTTTCAGCTTCCTAGCTGATTGGTACTGTCCAGTCTGTGACATATGAGGTAATCAATCAAATGCACCACCTGCTAAAGACCCTTCCAGTCCCTATAAAACATCTGGACCTCTTGGATCTCTCTTGACCCTACCTTATGGGTCAAGGGACCCACAAATACCCACAACAAAATAGAAGGAGTAGTGAGAACCTAGCAAATGCTGAGTACTTGGTCAGAAGGGTCACTCCTCACTATGTTATTAACTCTTCCTCTTCCTACAACGGGCTTAAAGAACATGTCACCCAGAATTGATGTTTTCCACTGGCTTACTCTGTTCAATAATCTTGAAACTTTCTTCCGCTGGAGATAGAGACCTCAATATATTTGGTTCCTCTTCCTCCTTTCTCATCCCATTCCTTATAAATATTTCAAGTTAGCAAACTTCCCTTGTATAAATTCAAATACAACAAATAAAAGCCTAATGCTTTCAAGTGTCATTTATAGCTAGCTTCTCCTGTGGAGGTCTCTAAGTTTCCCCCAAAATGAGCTACAGTGCCCTGGCATGCTTCTCTGTGATTTTTTTTTTTTTTTGCTTAGGCACAACATAAAATACCTCCTTGAATAACTATGATCATTTCAGATTATTTCAGGAATGCAGAGTCAAAATTCATGTGTTTGATTGAAGGTCTCTTGTATTCTGGAGACACTCAAAAACCAGTACACACACACACCAAAAAACCCCAAACCCAACCCCCCCCCCCACAAACAGAATAATTTACTTTCTACTAAGCTATATTACCTGAAACTACTCTCCCATCACTTTCTTTTTTTAAAAAAACCTGAAACATTCTCAGAAGTAATCTATATTTACTGCCTCTACTTAACCACACTGCTTACTCATTCCTTGAGCCTTTACCCTCTGATTTTTATTACCACCATTCTACTGCAAATGGTTATAAGTGACAAGACATAAAATGAGTTGTTTCAAAAGTTTGTAAGTTTCTCCTTTACTGAAAATCCTTAAGCAAAGATAGGATGGCCATTTGGAGTGGAGAGAGAAGGGGCAATGTTCCATAGGGAGTTTGTGTTTCTTCCCAACCTATTCTTCCCCATTCCTCACTCCTGTTACAATCTTCCTTATTCCTGTCAAGAACATTATCATTCTTCTAATCTCACCCTTGACTCTTCACTCTTCCTTACTCTTCTATATCTCCAACATCTCTTTCATTCTTGCCCTTCTCTATCTTCACGTGGCTAGTTCAGCCCCTCAACAACTTACTATCTATACTATTACAAAAGGCTCTCGATTGGTCTCTCTCCTTTCCCCTCTCCAAACCACCATCCACAAAGCTGCCAAAATAATATTAAAGCACAGGTCTGATCATGTTACTGTCCTGCTCAGGAAGCTTTAATTGCTCTTTTTTACTTCTAAGATCAAATGCAAACTCTTTGTATAGTATTTAAAAAGCCTTCATAACTCAGCCTTATCCTATTTTTTTCCAGATATTTATTATATTACTCCTAATTCCTCCTATCTAAAAATTTCTCTGAAAATGTATGATGTGCACATCAATTCAACTAGACAAACATTTCTTAAGGGTCTGTTCCACAAGGTTCTGTGATAGGTAATGGTGATATAAAGACAAGGAAAAAACAGGAGTCCCCACCCTCCAGGACTCTTTCAATTAATAATTTAATTAATAATGTTTATAATTATAATAATTACGTACTTAATTGACAATTAAAAATTAATAATACCATTTCTAATACTTGTTAAAATCTGAGAAAGGAAGAAATAGGCTTTCACAGATAATTGTCTAAAACAAACCACATATTCAGTCACACAAATCCCTTAGAAACGTAGAGAATATAAAATCCTATTGTATTGTTTATTGATTTTTAAAGAGCATTTGACTCAATAGGTTGAAATGCAAATGTAAACAAAGTATTTCCTCTGCACATGTATCCTCAAACAAGGTATCTCCATAAATAAGTTGAAATTAAATGACTTTTTGTGACAACTATGACCCAGAGATGGTTTAATTCAATAATACTTCGAATATTAACATCAAATGAGGTATAAAAAAAACCCACTTAATGTTTAAAAGAAACACTAAAATGTTTTCCAGTATCATAGAGGATTTCAAATAGAAGATCAAGTAGAAGGATTCTCTTTCAAGGGCAAGACTGATATAAAATGCTCATGTTCCTAATGTCATTTTACTAATTGAACCAAGCCTCAGAACACAGCCTCAGGGAAATCCACAGGAGGGCAAAAGGTCCATTTAACCATCCACACTGGTAGAACAAAGTGAATAAAAGTAACTGTTACCAAGCTATACTATAGATAAATACGTATTTGTGTATTTGTACATATACTTGTGTACATATATAGAGAGATCCAGAGAATCTCAAAATGTTAGGTGACATATATAAAGCATTTTGCAAACTTTAAAGAACTATATAGCTATTATTATGAAATGGCACATATAATGATAAGTATACACACATATACATATGTGTATATATATAATATATACCTATATATTATATATATACACATATAATGATAAGTATACACACATATACATATGTGTATATATATAATATATACCTATATATTATATATATACATATATATGTATGTATATATTGTACTCATTTCTCACATGCCTGCACTACTTTGGGAGTTTTCTAACTTTCCCGCCGTACCCCAGGAAGCTCATTATTGAGATTACCTCATCATCCCACAAGATCTCCTCAGCCTTGTCTCATTGATTGGAGATTGGAGCCATGAGCACCAAAACCTCCATTTAAGGAAGGAGCTCAACTCAGAACATCGCTTCATTCATCACAGGACTCTGCTACTTTGGAACTTCTCTGATTTTCCCACCATTCCCTCTTGTCAGAGGGTTTTTGACCTCCTTCATGAAGATTCTTTTGAATCTATCGGTCAGAAGTTTCCCTCCTCTGCACTAATGTAGCATATAGTGTTCATACCACCCATCAGACACATATATCTCATGCCATTTGTGTTCATATCATCTCCCCTACTAGAATGGAGGCTCCTGTAAGACAGCTTCTGATATTTCTTTGTATCTTCCCCATCCTTAAAATGCCTAGCACAGGGTTTCACTACCACTGGATGTCAAATTAAATAGTTTTTCACTGATTGATAAACTGACTGCCTGAATAATCTACGGGAACAACATCTCTAAGAGTTAGCACTGCATTTTTTAGTGTGAACACTAACAAGGGGCTCAGGAAATGAGATGTACCCAGTGAGATTACATCTGACTTTATTACACATAAATCGATGCCACTTGTTCCCAGTTATCATCTTTGATTCAGAGTACATCTCCCAAAATGTGAAACATTTCACTTTTCCACACAAAGCAAAGACTAATTGTTAGTGAAAATAAAAATAAAAAAAGTAAACTGGATTTTACCCTCCATCTAAGATGTGGGGTTTTTTACCTATTTAGTATCCCTTTCTAACAACTTAAATGAAACTCAACAACTTGTTTTATTTCCCTGCTTCTTTATCTATATTTAGTAGATAAAAGAGATGGAGGAGCAGTGTCAGGACGGAAGAGTTATCCCAATGCTCCTTTCTCTTAGCTTCTAAGGCATTTGAGGGAGGATAAAAGCTGGCTTGCAGTTTTTGCCTTAACAATAATTCAGCCCACTCACATTCTCTTTACCTTATTTGAACAAAATTCTCGTAATTCATTATTTTATTTAAAGAGTGCCAACTCTGTGATAGTCTGAAGAGAAGGTGGCATTCTTTCATCTTCTAAAGTCTCTAGATTCTTATATAAATTAATCAGTTCCATTTGCAACCTGACAGAAACAAAAACAGTTTCATTTGACAAGATTTCTTCTACCAGCATTTACTGATGGAAATGAATGTTAAAAGTTCTGTCTCCTTAAAAAAAAAATACTGCCATAGTCACAATTTCAGTTGTACATAAATGTTCATGGGGAAACTTTTTTTATTAATTAGTCTTTAGGAGTGTTTTTGAGTCTGTACACATGCAATCAATTGTCATGATTGTTTTGATTTTCTTATCCATGAGAGGATATTGTGTATATAAATACATACAGAAAAAATTTTTTGAGGTTCATGTTGGCAGCACTAAGCCTTTCCAAGAAAAGTATTTTAAGACCCTCAGTTAATAATGTTTCAGTTTATATCCCTTTCCCCAGGCATAATTGCCCTGGACAATTTATTGTTTATAAATTAAGTTTTCTTGGCATTTTCAGGGACATGTGTTATGTTAGCTTATTATTTATTTACTGTGGTAGCTGAGATTTCATTGGAGGAACTAAGTATTCTGTATATAATGCCATCCTAAATAGCACACATGTGCTGCATACTGATAATTTTATAAATGTATTTCAAATTGACATATGCAGTTTTTAATAAATATCACTATTTAACAAAACTCTACTTATTCTGAACTTTAAATTTTACTTTTAAAAAAGCTGAATAAGGCTTTAAAGTCCCAAGATTTCACTGACTTTCCTTGCCAGACTAATAATTACAAACAGTAATGTGATGACAGTAAGATTTATGTGTAACAGTCAGCCTGCTTCATGAAAACAGCTGGAGAGCTTACTAACTAAGTCACATGGCCATATTTGGGGAACTTCCTTTCTACAAAATGACAGCATACCTAAAATGAAAAAAAAAGGATGTATAAAAAGTTATAGAGCATATAGGAATTGTAAAGCAATGAGCAGCCCCTAACTTAAGTATTGTATATACTTGTGTTTTAGGATTAAAGTCAGATTTTTGAATATTTGGAGAAACTCCAGGGAAGAGCAGTAAAAATAAAAAATGAGTTAAGAAAATAAGCCTTATGAGGAAACGTATGGAAATTCTAGACTTGAATGGCATGTGTGAAGGAAGGAAATCTAGCTTTTATAACAGAGGAGGGAGGACTTCCATACTCAAATATATAAATCAGTGATCATACTGGATTTAGAATCAGATAACCCAGGTTTGAACATCCTTTTTTTCTTTTTTACTACCTATAATGATTGTAGGCAAGTCATTCTAGGACTCAGTTAACTCAAGTGTAAAATTATAGGGTTGTATTTGATGACCTCCAATATCCTTTTCAACCTTAAATCACTAAATCTTAAAGTTAAAAGGGACGTCAGTGGCCGTCTAGTCCAATATGTGCTTGACTGATAAATCTTACTTGGTATTTCCTTGAATACCTCTAATGAAGAAGAAACTATACCACGCCAAGTAGCCCAATGCACTCTGGAAGAGCTCTCATTCGTTGGAAGATTTTCCATACCTCAAGCCCATATTTATTTCCACTCACTGCTCCTAGTTCTGCCTTCCGGAGCCAAAACAAAGAAATCAAATTCTTCTTTCAGATAACACCCATCCAAATACTTTAAGATAGCTACTATGTGCTCCCTAGGTCTTCTCTTCCTGAGGCTAACATTCCCAGTTCCTTCAGCTACTCCTCATATAGCATAATATGGAAACTCTTGACCATCCTGGTCACCCTACTATAGACCTTCTCCAGTTTATCAGTGTTCCCATGGTTGAAAACAATATTCCAGAGGCAGTTTGACCAAGGCAGAACACAGAGGTACTATCACATCACTATGCCTCTCTTGGTATAGTCTAAAATTCTCCATAGCTATTCTCCATTTAAACACTGAAACAAACAATCAAAGGGAATAATGTTTAATGTTAAGGAAGAGTTCCTAATACTGAACCATCTAATCAAAGTCAATCTCTTCTGGAGTATTGTTTTTCTGGAAGTGCTGCAGGTTTTAAATAACAAGATAGACAATGATAGTTTAGTGGGATTTAAGTGCTTTAAGGTCCATTAATGCACAAGATAATCTCCAAATTAAATTAATTACCTAATAATCACAATTCATAGGTATATTGGAAAGAGAATTAAACAGGGAATCAAGATGTCTGGTTCCTAGCCCTTACTCTGCCATCAGCTGGGTAATCTTGGGCAAATAAGTAAGATCTCTGTACCTGAATTTCTTGTTCTGAAAAAGAAGTCAATTGGACAAAATAATTTCTAGATTTTTTTTCTATCTCTAATGTTCTGTGATTCTAGTATGGTATATTACACATCTTATTGTGGAACTGTACAAACTAATCTTTTTACTTTGTCTCATAACTCCATTTTTTGATAGACATGTATTTCTTTTCTCTCCCTTGTCAATTATCATATTAATGTAGAGTTTCTTAATCTGGTGTCTATGAACTTGATTTTTGTTAATATTTTGATAATTATATTTCAATATAATGAGTTTCCTTTGCAATCTGAAATATTTTATTTTTACTCATTTAAATACTTTATTCTGAATATGAGTCCATAGGCTTCATCACACTGGCAAGGGGATCCATGACACAAAACAGGGACAAGGACCTCTTAATCAGTGACTGACATACATGATGACCTTTAGACTTACAAGACGTCAATTTAATCCGTTGCAATCATTCTCATGAAAAAGCCACCAATTAATACATGTTCTTTTGAAATTTCTTCCTTAGATAATGAAATGAGCACAACAATTAGTGATATCTGTTTTTGTTACAAAATCCTAGAATGCTAAAACTGAAAAAGGCCATAGAGAACATTTTGGCCAATACTCACTTAAAACTTAAGGTATAGAATGCTCATGTTTATTGCCACAAAACACATAGCTAATTAATTATAGATCTAGTCTCCCAGGCACAATCCAGGGTTTTCCCATTAAACTCTGTTGTCTCTGTCTTACTGACTAGAAAATTTCCTGTACTAGAGTGTCATTTGTATTTGGAAGCTGTAAATTCTTTAGTTTAAAAATCAATTGTTAGGAAACAATTCCTAATTCACAAATAAGTAAGTGCCTAGAACAGACGTATACTCTTCTTTATATCTTAATACAGGCAATTCTACTATCCTGCAAGCCCCTCTCGGGCCTAGCATTAAAGAGAACCCAACAGCTCAATTCAACAAGAAATATATTCAGTACATTAACAGGGTCCTCTAGGGTTCTTTAAAAATACTGTACTTAAACACAACACTTACTTTATGAATTACTCACTTGTTTAGGGTCTGTTACTTTGCTTGTTGAGAGTTAATTACTCATGTAAAATGTGGGAAGATGACATTGCCGTTTAGACAGAATGCTGAATTTTGAATCGAGACCTAGGTTGTACTCATACCTCTGCCCCTAACCAGCTATGGGAGCGTAGATGCCTATGAACTATGAGGATTGGACCAAAAGATCTCTAAGGTTCCTTCCAGCTTTAAAGTTTTATTTCTATAACTTTATTCCAATAGTAAAAGTATGAACAATAGAAACTATGAGATGGGAAAAATGGGAGATAGTATGGCAGAATAAAGTGCTGGACTTTTCTGGGACTGCAGTCAGGAAAACCTGGGTTTCAATATCATTTCTGTTACCAGCTATGTGACCATATGCATGTCACCTTACATCTCTGGGCTCCTTTCTCATCTGTAACATGAGGATAGTAAACCCATTGTACTTGCCTCATAGGCTTATAGTATGACTAAATGCAAGCAGTGTTGTAAAGCACTTTGCAAGGTTTTAAATTCTACATTAGGGCAGCTAGGTAACACAGTGGCTACAGCACTGGCCCTGGAGTCAGGAGGACCTGACTTCAAATATGACTCCAGACACTTGACATTTATTAGCTGTGTGACCTTGGGTAAGTCATTTAACCTCGATGCCTTGCCCCCCCAAAAAAGTTTTATATCTAAGTCTGCTATTACTATTTAGACAGAGGCAGGAGAAGAGAGGAAGCCCCAAACAACACTTTCCTATTACAGTCTCTTAGAATGTAAAATCATATGAGTAACCGCTGTTCCAGGCAAAATCCACAAAAAGAAGGATTCCTTTTTTGGAGAGCCACTTACTTTGTAATTTTGACAAGGGAAGAAGACCTTACATAAAAATATTTTGCTAACAGAACCCCAAATTTCTAGCCACATTTATATGGCTGGCCCCATCTGAAAATTTAATTTTATCAACAAACAACTTCATCTTCGTTGTTATACTCATGTCACCCCATATCCTTAGTAAATGCTTCAGTTTCCAAAGCCACCAACTCACAGAAATCACTTTGAATAACAACATGGAGCTTATTTCCCTCTTTAAGTTGGGAATGACTTAGTAAACACCCATGATGTGTGTTGTACCATAAGAATTACAAACTTGATTTATACATAAAATGTACATATAAACTACTTATCATAAGTGCTTTACCCTTTCTAAAATACATAATTACTAACAGATTTTTATTTGTAACAAGTTTCATTAAATGCAACCATTGAAACATTGGTAAATGCCATGTTTACCAAACAAGCCAGGATAATGATGTGATTATCCCCCACCATGGAAACTTTAATGAGTATTTTCATTCAAAACTTCGCCAATTTGCCCAGAAAGAACTTGCATAGACGTAATTAAGATATGATCCCTGCTTCCATCCATAATTAAGGCTATTTGCAAAAATAACAAGCTAAGATTTTCTCCTTAAAACAAGAACTTTATAAACTGAGTAACATGGCATCTGGGCCCATTGTTTGTTATTTGGAGAAATGCTTAGATAATAGCATTAAGTATTCCCGTGAACAGTCACCCAGCTGGGTCCTACTTATAACCCTAGAGCCTGAGTAACTTCTAGGGGTCTCTCTTTTCTCTGGTTGTTGGTGTGTTGCAGGCTTCTGAGAGTCTAGATACATTGTGGAACCCCAAATCCACTTTCCCCATCCACCCTACACTTAGATCATGGGACGATAATTTGTGAACTGGAAAGTGTTGTAGATGTCATTGAGGCCAGTCCCTTTATTTTATGGATGAGAAAACCGATGCCCAGAGAGATACAGTCATGTACATGGTTATATAGATGTATGGTTACACAACTATTAGTAGGTGGCAGAGCTGGGATTTGAACCTGAGGTCACCTGACTAAATCTGGCTGATTGCCACTACACCAAGAATTCTTTTCCCTCTTTACATTCACCACCTCATGTATAAATAACCTTTGAGTTCCCTTTATCTCTGACAGGTTCTAGTGCTCGCTGAATATCTGACTTCTCTAGCCACTGGGGCCATAATGACCAGCAAGCTCACTACCTTAGAGTATGCAAGTAGATATCAGTGATACTGTATCTATCTGGCCCCAGATCTTCAACTATGTTTCACCCCTGATTATCCTGCCATACCACATAGACTACTCCCTGCCTTCCACATCTTGCTCTAGGTACAATAATTGAATCAGCACCAGCATTGCATCTATTAAGAACATATCAATCAACTCTCCTATGACTTTGCTTACCATCCCTGTACCTTCTTAAACCAAAACACTCCTCACTAGCCATTACTTCCCTATGGGTGTTGCATCTACATTAGAATATAAGTTCCTTGAGGGCACAGACTGGCTGGCTCTTTTGTATTCATATTCCAGCACTTAGAACAAGGTCTGACACATATTCAGTGCTTAATAAATGCTTTTTCATTCATGCATCTGGCACAGTCACAGGAAACATTTCCATTTCAATACAAATTATCACCTGCATTTTCCCATGCTGACTCTGCATGGTGGCTTATTTACAAACATATAAATAGCTGTAACTTTACTCTGGTCTCATTGAAAAATCAAAATGGCATCATGCAAGAGAAGTACCCTAGCAGCACAGTTTACTATTACCTACACTTTGGCTGATTGAGTGAAATGTGAGTGGAGAGATGCCAAGGTACTTGACACTTGCTAGTCAGCTTAATCAGACACCCTCCAGTTTCCTGTAGTAGAGGTACCAGAGTTCTGCTACTCACAGCCAGAAAGGTCATTTACATATGCCAGTGGATCAAGTAGAGATTTAAAGGGAAAGGTTTGTAAAATAAATATAACACTGTGCCACATAGTTGTGTTTATAGAGGTTCAAGGACAAACAGCAGTCACTGGACCCGCATAAAGATATATTCTCTCTCCACTGATGAATAAATGGTATGAAATGTTTCCACAAAAATGATGACTCCAAAAAAAAAAAATCTTTAAGTTTTCCACTTTAATCCTTTCTTCACTCAATTACACTGATGGGATTTAAATCAGCAACATTTTATGGGGATAAGAAGACAAAGGGGTTGAAGTCACATAGCTTCAGTTTTGACATGGAACTGGAGTTCTGGAGTAGAACTGGCTACCTTTCTTTAAACTGCTACTAATATGTTATTGTTACTAGTAATATATTAATAATAACCATGATTATTAATGAATTATTATGTTAATAATATAAACTATTAATAAAAACTCTTTATGATGAAAATAAATTATTTGGTAATGAGAAAATGTTAAAGAAAATATTCTAACTGTAGATTCTCTATGACTTCTGACAAGCTCTTCAGTCACCAACTGACCCAATTTAAGTGTGAGACTGTGCCTGAAGTCACCTGAACTCAATATTGCTAAGACACAAGTTTGAGTGAAGCTGCAGCTGCCTCAGCTGACTCTGTCTGGCCATCATTTGTGATAATCCCTCATACTCAATGACTTTCTCTTTTTGCCCATATTTATTTCTTAACATTTAATGAGAATTTTATTTTTGAAGTCCGATGTCTTTTAAAAACAAATAAAGTCACCTAAAATATTAAATAGATCATTTGAAAAGTAATGTTGGGAGGGGTGTATCTTCCAAGAGAAAAAAATGTTGGTGAAGGGAGGCGGGGGAAGGACACATTTCTATCCAAGTCATTGCATACTTTCCTATGCTGCTTATCTGGAGCATTTAAGAGTAGGAGAGTCCAATGGCTGTTCACCCTGAGAAATCCCAATGTTGAGATTCTCAGCAGACTAGTCAGATAACTTGGCTAACTCACATATTAGGTTACCCAGCATGACAATGAAATAACACACATAAATAGAGACACTCCTCTTTGTTTTATGTGAGATCAAAGAGAGCTTCGATGCTATTTTTACTCTGCTTTACTCTTATGTTGTGATTCCACTGTCAACTAATAGTATTTTGTGTTTACATGCCACCTGCCAAGATTCAAACTCTTAGTTCTAAAAACTGTAAAGCACTGTGTCAACTATCTATTCATTCTCGTGTAACTGATTATTAATTAATGGGCTTTGCAAATCTTAAGGTACTGCACAAATGTTCGCTATTATTCTTCTTAATAGGGAGAGGGACTAAGACCTGTGATTTCATAGATACAGATAACTTCCAGATGAGGAAACCCCTTCTACCAATGTAGGTTGGCACCTTCTGTGCAGCGTAGGAGAGTAGCTTAGAGCACTGAGAAGTCAATTGACTTGCCCAGAATCACACAACCAGTTTGTGTCAAAGGTAGGATTTGCAGCTAGGTCTTCATGCTCTAAGGCTGGCTTTCTATCCACTACACCATAGCGGCCTCAAAATATTGAATGTCAACTATTATTAATTTGTAGAGTAAATTATCTTTTTATCAATATTTCAAACATTAAATCTTTTGGTGGGGGGAAACTGGGAAGAGAAGTCATGATTGATGAGAAATTATGATGATGTACAAAACCAAAAAGGATCAATAAGCCATTTTAAAAATTAAAGATATACAAGGCAAAAATATTTTTTTTTTGAGAACAAATCAGTCACAAAACAAACTGACAATAAAAAAAATCCTGAGGCATTCAATTCTTAGGCTCCTATGTAGCCATTATATAGCACAAATTCCCAAAGAAAATTATGGAAAATATGTCTTTAAATTAAAAGAGGGGAAATATCAAGAATGAAGGAAAGTTACTGCATGCGATTCTATCAGGAGAGCTTTTTTTTTCTTATTTATCCTTCTCAGTGTATAACATGAACACTAAGAATATGGGTTCTTATTTATAGTAATTTCTATTCTTTATGATTCAAATCAGTAGAAGAATAAAGACCGACTCTTATAAACTATAGGAAAAGAGAAAGAATATAAATGAAGTTGCTCCAACACATAAAAGCAAAGTCATTTGCCCTTGGACACACCATGGCTCCATGGGAAGAGGCAACATGCCGGTTTTAAAAAAATAATGCAAATGTAGCAAACATATGCAAATACAGCATACATTAACTTTGGACTCTGAATACAGTGCGTTAGCCACCAAACTGCATTGTTTCTAGAGATTTAAAATCTCACATTTAAAAAATCTCCTTGGGAAAAGTAAAATATTATAGCCTTTTAAAAATAAAAAATTGGTGCTTCCAAACAGCTGAAATATTTCTTCAAAATTGTTTTCATTTCCTTTCTCATAATTCCTCTCATGTGAAAAGTAACATGGCATAGTGCACAGAAAATTTAGGTTCGCGTCTTGACTCTGACATGTACAGGCTGAGTGACCCTAGATAAGTCACTTAAACCTCTCAGTGCTTTGCAAGTCTCTAAAACTCTCTAAAGCTGTAGAGAAGGTATATTCCCTTTATAGGAAGTTTTCTTACTCCTTATGAAAAGAAATCACAGATCCAGTCCCTATACTCCTATGTTTTTATATGATGGTAGTGTTCTCTGTAGGTACTATATAAATGGCACAACTTCCTCAAGTTCCTAAAATAACTTCATCAGCACACTTTGTGTCAAGCCTCGTGAGAGTGGGAGTGGTGGTGTGGATGGGTGGTAGGGAGGGGGAGAGAGAAAAAGAGAGGGGGGAAAGGCAAGGAGAGAGAGAGAGAAATATACATATATATATTTGTGTGTTTGCAATTCTAATAGAAAACTTATTGTAAAGAAAAATATACAGTATCATTTGAGTATAACATCTCAATATAAAGCACACAATCTTTTACTTTAGAACCTTAGAAAGAACTATGATAGCTGACAGTGCAATCACAACGTAAGAACTATGCTTTCAACTCATAAAGTTGTCACTGGTGTTGTTGTTCAGATGTTTTTCAGTCATGTCCAACTCTTCATGACTGAGATTTTGGGATTTTCTCAGCAAAGATACTAGAATAGTTTGCCATTTCCTTCTCCAAATCATTTTACAGATGAGGAAACTAAGGCAAATAGGGTTGGGTGACTTGCCCAGGGTCACACCACTAATATCTGAGGCCAGATTTGAACTTAGGAAAATGAGTCTTCTTGACTCTAGGGCTGGCACTCCATCCACCACACTACCTAGCTGCCCCAAGCCACCAACCTGCCCCTACCTGGAGTAGAACCTTCTGAAGATGAGTCTCTCTCAACTTTACTAGACTGGGACTCAGACAACAGACATACGCCCGTATTTTGAGTCTGTACTCAGAATCATTCCACCTTCACAGAATTTGTGAGATATTGTGCTCTGCCACTGAATCCTTTAAGGCATGATAATGGGATAATGGTTAAGGACTTTAAAGAGCCACACAATATCAAGATCCATTTTCTGAGTTAATAGGTTTAATCATTTGGAAAAGTAGGTTATATGGAACTGCTAGAAATATAATAGTTTTACTTACTGAGTATCTCTAATAAGAAGTGCATTTCCCAGTTTAAAACAAGTTTTTTCACCTCCACAGGACACTTGCTTCAGAGAAAAGCTATCTCCCAAATCAAAACCTGCAAAAAAAAAATGATGATTTAGTTCAGCCAGTTGTTAAAACTTAAGAAAAATTGGGGAGACGCTGTCTTTTGTTGTTCCTCTATATAGACTGATTGATGAGATTTTTCAAATGCTACTAATGTTGGTCAGCAGAATTTCCAGATTAAATTTTCTCGATATAGGGGACCGAAGGATGAAATGACTTCTCTTGATGTTGCAGAATGATTCTGCCAAAGTGACTTTCCATAAGTGCAAATCCGATCATATCACTCTCCTACTCAATCAGTTCCAGTGATTCCTTCTTTATTTCTGCTAGGATCAAATATAAACTCCTCTGACTTTTAAAGTTCTTCACAATCTGCAACCTATATTTCTTGTCTTATTTTCATTAGTCTTCTTACACTTTATAACCAAGTGAAACTGGTTGTCTCTCTATTCCTCAAAGGCCACATCTCACTGGTTGTCCCCCATGCCTGCGATTCTCTCTCTTCATATCCACTTTCTGTCTTCCCTAATAAATTCCACCTTCTATAGGAAGTCTTTTCTGATCTATCTCAATTATTGTGCCTTCCCTTTATTGATTATCTCCAGTTTATCTTGTACGTAGATTGTTTATATGTAGTTGATTGCATATTGTCTCCCCATTAGACGATGAGTTCCTTGAGAACAAGCTCCGTCCTTTGCCTTCCTTGTATCCTTCTTAGCCCCATGCTTGGCACGGAATAAGTGTTGTATAAATGTTAGCCATTATCATTAGTATTATTAACTGACTTGTCCAGGGTTGCACTGGCAATGTATATTAAGAAGGGGACAAGAATTACTAATAAGCTGAACTAGGTTGCAGATCTACAAGGTGACAAAGAAATAATGAAAAATCTACTTTCCTTTTTCTAAGCTAATAAAGAAAAAAACATTAATTCAAGGTCACTGAGACCATCCTCCAAGGGAACAACACTTGTAGCTTAGCATAGAATTTTAATAAATGTTTTCATTCACTCACTCAGAAATCATTTCTGAATCTCAAGATTTCAACTTGGTCCATTATCCTTTTCTTGGATGATTTTTTTTTACTGTTTCTCCTCTTTCTATAAAAGTGAAAATAGTTTCCAAAAATTCTTTGCCAGGATCTTCAGCATTTGAACTTTCAAATATCTCTACCTTGGCTCCAAGTTGCAAAGCATATGGCAAATACCATTCCATACAAGTCCACAAATGTGTCTTAAATACCTACTATGTGCAGAGTACTTTGCTAGGTACTCAGAGGATTTCAAAGAATAGAAAATACACTGTCCCTGGCCAATGGCAAAGACTCACCCAAATTAATATATTATACACCTAGAAAAAAAAGCAGCATAACACACATTGTGTCAACATCTAGCCTTTTCATATCTTTGTATGGAGTTATAATGCTCACCTGAAATAGGGAGGTTCTCTCTACTGATTTGTATAAATAGTTGTCCATCTGCTCTCAGTTCAGGACACAAATTTTCTATAAGAAAATACAGTGAGAACACATATTATGATTCTCATTACAGCACTGAAAATAAAACTAAAGTTTTCAAGTCATTCTTCAAATTATAAACTATAGTTAAAAATATGTAAATAAATTATTTGAATGTCCCCTTTCCCTTATATCCAAGAAGAATTAAATAAAACACATATCCTTTAAAGTTGATTAAACTTTCCTATTCAAATTCTGTTTTAACATTGTATTTTAAAAAAAAAAAGTTGTACTTTACAATTTACTATCAAAATAAGGCATCTAACCATATATCCACTAGGAAAAATAATCTTGATGATTGCTCTTTATTATTTATACCAAAAAGAGAGCACAACACCTTTCATGCTATCACAAATTGGAGTGCCAAGTGGCATTAAGCTTTAGAATAAAAGGAAAGATATTAATAAATTAAGGAAATGAAAATAGAAAGATCAAAGCCTTTTCCAGAAAAAGCATACAGAGATACTAATGCAATATAATAAATTTAAAACATATACACACCCATACACAAATGAAACACACATACACACACACACATACACTGAAATCAACCAACAAATATGAGTTGAGTATTTTTCATGTGTATTGAAATTTTGGACACTCAAAGTTGTATAAGGTAGACAGACCTCTAACCTCATGGATCTTATATTCTATTTAAATATGTAACTGCCACAATGTAAATTTGTAGGACATCAGACTGGAAAGGACTATAGAGATCACCCAGTCCAAGGGTTCTTCTCCTAAGATCTGTGAATTCATTAGTTTTTAAAATTTTGATGTTTCAAATAATTATTTTCCTTGGTAACATATATATAATGTAATACATACTTAGTTTATGCATTTAAAAACATTATTCTGACAAAGGATAAGCAGATTTCATCAGACTGGTAGAAGGTTCTACGATACAAAAGTTAAAAACTTTTGATCCGGTTCAATCATCTCATTTTACAAATGATAAAACGGAGGCCTAAAACGTATAGACAGAAGTATACTCAAATCAGCTCCAACCTGCTACATTTACACATCAGATATAGTCAAATGATACAAAGCAGAGCTTTATTTTTTGCTTTGTTAATTGTCAAGACAACAAAATGATAAGAGAAAATGTTAATAATGCAGATTAAACTAAAAAGGGACTTGTGCATACTTCTTTCCCTCAGAGATCTGGTTGTTAAACATTTTACCAGCACACACCTGGGAACAATAACTTGCTAAATGTTAGAGAGGGACCAGCTGGCATATCAGAGCTTTGAACTCAGGTGTACTAATTCCAAGTCCAATGTCTTTTCCATTATACAATTACTATCGTCAAATAACATATGCTAAACAACTGTATACATAGTTGTATGCTAGTTTTTCTATATAGCAACTCAGGGTAGAATTGCATTAATAGTAACTCACATTTTGATGATGGTTCAAAGTTTGTAAAATGCCTTTCTCACAATCTTATCAGGTAAATAAAATTATCCTCAATTTACACCTGAGGGAATAATGGCTGTTCTTGATGAATTCTCCCCAGTCAGGAATGACCCCCCCCCTTCCCTCAGACTGCAAATAGAACTATGTCTATACCTCTCTTCTGCACTTATCATGTATTATTTCATATGCTAGATATGCATCACATTGCCTAATATACTGGAAATTACAATTTTGGTTGTTCAGATCTTTCAGACTCTTCATGATCCCATTTGGCGTTTCTTGGCAATGATAATGGAATGGTTTTTCCATTTCCTTCTCCAACTCATTTCACAGATGAGAAACTGAGATCAACAGGGTTAAGTAACTTGCCCAGGATCACACAGCTAGTAATTGTCTAAGGCTGGATTTGAATTTAGGTCTTCCTGACTCCAGGCCCTATGCTGTATTCACTGTATCACCTACCTGCCTGGAAACTGCAGTAGATTTCTTATTTATGCATTGTATATCACTTAAAATCTAGTACAATGACTTGTATAGTAGGTTCTTGTCAAAGGTTTAAGTTGAACTGAATTCTTTACAAGCTGAGGGATAGATTGACTTCTTTTCTTGGGGGGTATTTGGGGACTCTGAATAATAAAAACTTGAATAGATTCTAATATAAAAGTAACATTTAGTAATTTTAGTTTACCTAGAAAATTCTAAAATGTTTGTTTCTTCCCCCTTGACGTGGAAGTGAGGTTTAAAAAGGAATATCATTAAGCATTTTTGTAAACAATATTTAAGTAATGTTAAAAATTAACTAAAACTCAGGGAATAATGATATGCTATGTATGTATTTTTCATACATATCTTTAAATAAAGGGAATATATTTCTGATGTAGAAGTAGGTTTGTAGCAGCTAACATTTAATACATTTTAAAAGATTAATGATTAATATAAACCTTAGTCTTTAAAAAATAAGCTCTACTCTTATTTTCCTAACAACTTGGTTAGCATTCAGCTAGGTCAGTTTTTAATTTCTTACAGCATATGTGGGGGAAGTCCCTACCCAACCTGTCAAAATCAGTTTGAAGATAGAAGCAAAACCTGGGGCTTTCCACTCTGACTCTTCAGTGACAGGGAGAAGAACTGGTCTAATGCCAAATCAGAAACCAAATATATTTCAGTTAAATTCTTTGAAGGGATTATTAAATACATGATGATCTGAAAGCTCTAAAATGTGCCACTCTAACATGAATGACATTCAGTATCTATTCGGTAATATCTATGAACTCATGTTGGGAAAACTTCAGTTTTAGTAAGTTTAGCAAGTTGTACCCATTCAGAAAAGAAATTCAGTAATTACAGTTACAATCAATCCTCACCAAGCATTTTTTAGGTATCTATTATGTTACTAGGTGCCCAGAAGTCTACCAGGGGGATAGGGATACAAAGACAGAGATCAAAACATATAATTTAGATTACAAGCTAATTATTTTAGGTTGATACTAATAATATAGTATTGTTTTATTGTACATTATTCTTAAATATCAATTGTGGCAACAGTAACATAGCTCATGTTAGGTAGATACTTTAAGCCCTTTAAGACCTGGTAAAGAGAGGTGACCTGGAATGGTGCATAGAGGGGTCAAACCTTGTGGTCACTCAGACCATGTTGCAAGCCCTGCCTCTGATATGTCCCGGTTGTGTTCTCCTAGGCTAGTCACTTCATATTTTAAGGATTTGGTAAGCTCTCTAAGATTGCAAACTGCAGACAAATGGATGGCAGTCCTGAAGGGAATTTTGAAAGTGGAAGTTCCCTACATAAATGAAATCATAAGTCTATACCATCTCTCCTCAAAATACTTTGCATATATGCACACATGCATGTATACATATATGTATGTGCATATGTATATATTTGTGTATATGTGTATATACATGCACGTATACATCATGTATCTATATTGAGTGTGTTTATATACATACATCTTTTGAAAACAAGTTAAAGAATGTACGAGGGTAGAAATAGGAACAGGGCAGAGGTCTAAGCTTTTAAGCTCTTCCTGTGAGAACATGTCAATAGTGCACAGCTTCACATTTAGGCAGTGGAGGCAGCTACCTGAGTGGTAGAATTTAAGGGGCTTCAGGAAAGTCACAATCCCCCAAAACATCTCCCTTGCAATTCAGTTTCAATCAATGCTTGAAATTTTATACTGTTTATTTCTTTGAAAATGCAAATATTCATAAACTGATTCCTAAAGTACAATTAATTGCACCCCAAATCCACTTTTCTCTTGAATGAAAGGACTGAGGTAAAACATCACCAAGGTGTCTTTGAGAGAGGAGATACTGAGAAGATAAAAAGATTCCAGAAGAAAAAGCTGGAATATCCAAGAGATACATGGTAGAATATTAAAAGCATTACCTCCTTAGGAGTCAGAACAGGAAGGAATGCTTTCAGAAAATCCTGGGAAGACTTTATGAATTCATGGAAAGTGAAGTAAACAGAAATAGGAGAACAATTTATACTGTGGTAGTAATATTATAAAGACAATCAACTCTAAAAGACTTAGGAATTCTGAGTCATATGCAACTATACAACTTAATGATAAAATATGCTCTCCACCTCCAGATAGAGAGGTGATGGACTCAGATTGAGTCAGATTTTCTTTTTTTTTTTTGGATATGTTTATTCCAAAATTTTTTTTTGCTTGACTATACATATTGGTAATAGGTTTTGCTTTTCTTGCCTTCTCAATGGTGGAGGAGGAGAAGTGAGAGGGAATAATTTGCATTTGAAAATAAAAATAAAATTGAATCAAAAGAAAAAACCCAGAGGATCTGGGTTTCAATTTTTTACTTTGATGCTACCTACCTCTCTGACCACAGGGAGAACATTTAATTTCCCTAGGACATATTTTCTTTTTTAGGAAATGAGAAGGTTGGACTAGACTGGCTTCTAAAGTCCATTTGTGCTCTAAATCTATGATGCTGTCACCAACTTCATGGCCACATTAATAACATGCACATATTTTTTTAATTTCTGCATATAGATCATTGTATTAGTAAGAGTTAGAGCTGACCCCATAAGTCATATTGGCAGCATCATGGCACAGTGGATAGAGAGCTGGGCCCCAAGTGGGTAAGATCTGAGTTCAAATCTAGCCTCAGATACTTAAAAGTTTTGTAACTTGGGCTTCTGTAACTTTGTAAGTTGGGCAAATCACTTGCCTCTATCTGCCTCAGTTTCCTCAAATGTCATTCAGAAATAAATTAAATAAACCAACATAATAATTAAATAATAAACTAAAATAGGGAGGGAAACGAGCTCTTCCTCACATGGTGGCTATAGGGATCAAGTGAGATATTTGTAAAGCACCTGGCACATATTAGGCACTGAAATGCTTGTTTCTTTCCTTTCTAGGCTAACAATTCATTTTAAAGATGACAAAAATGAGTCAGAAAGAGATTAGGCAATGTTCCATGTCAGAGAGTTCTTTAACAGAGTAGTTCTTTAGTAAAGAAGAATTCATATATAATTCTATTATGTAGCACTACAATACCATAATGCAAATCTTCTAACTCTCAGTCCAAGGTAGTTTTCACTATACCACAGTGACCCTGAAAACAATACGGGCGCCTTACTTTTTAAAGAGAAGATAACAAATTATTTCTGTTTCAAAGAAAAAAGAAAGCTTATCTGATGCCTTTGTTCAAGAGCAAAAATAAGAGTCATCACCATCCCTGCCTTAAAAAATCATTCCTAATATTATTTAAGCTTAAACATTTTCCTATTGTTGCTGGGAAGCTTTTGCTGAAACAGGTTAGCCTCTTCTGTGTCCTTGTAATAAGGCTCTTATTGTTTCCAAAGCCTTCAGTTTTTCAAGGCTGATCACATTTTTTGAAAATTCACAGTAGCCAATATGACATAGTTTAGGATTTTTCTTCTTCTCCTATTGTCTTTACATTTTCTGGATAAGTTCCTTCATAAACAATTCTGGTCTCATTAACTCATAAACATTCACCAAGTTTCTGCTAAGGGCAAGGCTCTAGGCACTGGAGATATAAAGACAAGAATGTTCTAGAGAGGAGAGTCCCTGTCTTCAAGGAGTTTACATTCTATTGTGGAGAGAAGACACACAGAGAAGCAAATACAAGGCAATCTAAGGTGGAAAGAACACTAACAACTGGCCAGTTTAAAGAAAGTTGCACAGTAAATGTAACAGGTAAGGAAGGAAAAAGTATAAGTATTTATACAATGCCTATTGCCGTGTGACAGGTACTGGGCTGAGTACATTTTACAAATATCTTATCTGAATCTCAAACTGAGAGACAAAGAGAGGTTAAGTGACTTGCCCAGGATCAAATAGCTAGTAAGAATCTGAGATCTGATTTGAACTCAGATCTTCTCAGAGCATTGGTCCAGTGCTCAATCTACCGCACTTCACTGTCATTACACCACAGTAAATGCTTTTTCCAGTCCTCCATCTTGGTGCCTTCACTTTATGTATCTTATTTGTGTATAGACTGTGAATTTCTTAAGATCAGGGACTGATATTGCCATGGTTGTTCTTATTGTTTTATTTTTCTTTGTATCCCAGGCTTAACCTAATTCTGCCCAATGGTAGCTTATTAATAAATGTCCCTGAACTTGACTTGAACCCTAAAGGCTTTTGATTATTAGAAACAAGGATGTGAATTTCCAAGTATGGAGAGTGGTACGATTTTCACAAATCCACATAGTTCAAATATATCCTAATGGGAAATATTTCATTTTCATTGCATATTTCATTAAGGGCATCCCAGTTTTTATCTCTTTTCTTCTCATTCTGACTTTTCCTAAAATTTTTTTTTTGGAGGGAGAAGGAAAAGGTCAAGATATAGGGAACTTTTTCAATGCTTCTTAACTATTCGAACACTACATAATTATATCTATTTCTTTCTTTCTATATCATTTAGTTATTTTTATCAATAACATTACTATATATATATATACATATATATATGTATATATATATATGTATATATATATATATATATACACACACACATGATCCTTACATCTCCATCAGCAATCACTTCTTTTATAGTATGTCCTAATGGCAAATTCCCATTTTCTATTATCTCACTTCATAGCAGTGTTGCTACTATAATGCTTAACCTGATGATTAGAGTAGAAGAGAACAGCAATTTGCTTCAGGCATGCCACTATTGCTTATTGTTTTGCATTCTTTTTCATAAGTGGATCAATATGAGAGCCTTCAGGTGTTTTATATTAACAACAACAAAAATGTTAAAACAAAATTCTTAATAGAGGGAGGGAACAGCCAGTGGGTCTTTGCAATGGTTGCTAAAAGCCCCAGGCCTTAAGATAGAACTACATTGGTTATTCACATGACAGAATACACATGGAATATTGTGGACTAGGAGAAAGTAAAAATGGTGCTTTTTTAATCGAATATTGCAAACCAAATTATGGAAACCATGTTTCACTAAAGTTAATAAAAATATATTTACAAAAAATTGAACAAAAAGTTCAGATTAATCTGTTAACAAAAAGTTGTTCATTTCTTTTTGGGTTACAGTATTGCAATAAATTTTTTAACAGTTCAAATTATTCATGGACTCAAGTTTAATTCTAAATAAAAGAAACAAAAGAATCTAAATAAATAAAAAATTATTACCACAATGATATTTATAGGATCTCAGGTATAAAGCTGGAAAGGTCTTTGGAAGCCATCTAGTCCAAGAAGGATAATGGAGACCCAGTGGGGTTGGTGAATTGGCCAAGGTCACATAAGTAGTATGTAACTGAGCAGCTGGTGGCACAGTGGGTAGAGCTCTATGCCTGGAGTCCGGAAGACTCTTCTTCCTGAGTTCAAATCCAGCCTCACACAGTTATTAGTTATATGATCTTAGGCAAATCACTTCACCCCATTTGCCTCAGTTCCCTCATCTATAAAATGAGCTAAAGAAGGAAATGGCTAAACCACTCCAGCATCTTTGCCAAGAAAACCCCCAATGGGATCACAAAATGTTGCATGCTACTGAAACAACTGAACAACAACAAAAGCTGCCCTGAAACTTGAACCAAGGACCACGAACTTGAAATTCAACAATTTTCCCATTTAAAGCTAGGGTAGACACTATAAAATATTTGGGAGTTTACCTGTCAAAACAAACCCAGAGACTATATGAATACAATTACAAGACACCTTTTGCACAAGTAAAGTCAGATCTAAGTAAGTGGAAAAACATCAGTAGCTCCTGGGTAGGTCGAACCAATATAATACAAATGATAATTCTGCCTAAATTAATTTACTTATTTAGTGCCATACCAATTAAACTATCAGATAATTACTTTCTAGAGCTGGAAAAAATAATATCAAAATTCATCTGTAGGAACAAAAGGTCCAGATTATCAAGGGGACTGATGAAACAAATGCTAGGGAAGGTGGCCTAGTGCTACCAGATCTCAAATTGTATTCTCAAGCAGCCATTATCAAAACCACTTGGTACTGGCTAAGAAACAGAAGGGTAGATGAGTGGAATACGCCAGGTACTCAAGACACAGTAGACAATGAATATAGCAATCTACTGTTTGATAAACCCAAGGACCCCAGTTTCTGGGATAAGAACTCACTGTTAGACAAAAATGGCTGGGAAAACTGGATAACAGTGTGGTGTAAACCAGGCATACAGAAATGTCTGACACTGTACACAAGAATAAAGTCCAAATAAGTACATGACCTAGGTATAAAGATTGATACTGTGGACAAATTGGTGGAGCAAGGAATAGTGTATTTATCAAATGTATGGAGAAGGGAAGAATTTTTGACTAAAGAAGAGACAGAAAGTATGACAAAGTGCAAGATGGATGATTTTGATTACATTAAACTGAAAAGTTTTTGCACAACCAAACCCAATGCAACCAAAATTTGGAGGGATGCAGAAAACTGGGAAAGACTTTTTGCAGCTAGTGTCTGTGATAAAGGCCTCATTTCTAAAATATATAGAGAACTGAGTCAAATATACAAAAATACAAGTCATTCCCCAATTGATAAATGGTCAAAGGATATGAACAGGCAATTTTCAGAGGAAGAAATTAAAGATATCTATAGTCATATGAAAAAATGCTCTAAATCACTATTGATTAGAGAGATGCAAATCAAAACAACTCTGAGGTACCACATCACACCTATCAGATTGGCAACATGACAGAACAGGAAGGTGATAAATGTCGGAGAGGAGGTGGGAGAGTTGGAACACTAGTTCATTGTTGGTGGAGCTGTGAGCTGATCCAACCATTCTGGAGAGCAATTTGGAACTATGCCCAAAGGGTACAAAAATGTGCATACCCTTTGACCCAGCAATGTCGCTTCTAGGACTGTATCCTCAAGAAATCATAAAAATGGGAAAGGGTCCCACATGTACAAAAATATTTATAGCAGCTCTCTTTGTGGTGGCCAAAAACTGGAAATCAAGGGGATGTCCATCAATTGGGGAATGGCTGGATAAATTATGGTATATGAACATAATGGAATACTATTGCACTATAAGAAAAGATGAACAGGAAGACTTCAGAGAAGCCTGGAAAGACTTATGTGATCTGATGCTGAGTGAAAGGAGCAGAACCAGGAGAACTTTGTGCACAGCAATGTCCACCGTGTGCAAGAGTTTTTTCTGGTAGTCTTGGAACTTCACTGCAATGCAAGGACTTAAAAAAGAATCTCCAATGGTCTTTTAAGGCAAAATGCCTTCCATATCCAGAGAAAAAACTATGGAATTCAATCGCAGAATGTAGCAAATCATTTTTTTGTGTGTGTATTATGTTTTGGTTTGTTATATGATTTTTCCCATTCATTTTAATTCTTCTATGCAGAATGACTATATTGAAAATGTATTTAATAGGAATATATGTGTAGAACCTATACAAAATTGTATGCCATCTTGGGGAGGAAGGGGGAAGGGAGGGGAGAGAGAAGGGGAAAAAAATCTAAGTTACATGGTAGTGATTATAGAGTACTGAAAATAAATAAAATTTAAAAAAAAAGAAATTCAACAATTTTTCCATTATCTTATCCTTCACTCCCAAGAACTTACAGGCTGAACCAGTTATTTTTAAATGCCTACTATGTGCCAGACATTGTGTTATGATCTAGGGACACAGACAAATATGAAACCACAGTTCCTTCCTACCCCCAAGTGGCTTATAAATGTTATTAGGGAAAACAACATGTATACATACAACTAAATAGATAGTACACACAAAGAGAACACAAAGTAATTTTCAGAGGGGAGAAGCAGAAGCAGCCAGGGGATCAGGAAAGGCTTCTTGTAGAAAGTAGCACTTGAGCTGAAATTTGAAGGGAGCATGGGATTTTCAGAGTTGGAAAATGAAGAAGAAAGGCATTCCATCTGGGGAACAGCGTAGGCAAAGACAGGGAGGCTATGAAGTGGGATAACTGGTAGAAGGTAACTCAGTTTAATTGGATGGTGGAAGGCATGAGGTGGAATAATCAGTCTGGAATCTGGAAAGATAGGCTGGAATCAGTTTGTAAAGTGCTTTAAATGACAAATGAGTTTCTATTTTATCCTATGGATAATAGGAAGCCACCAGAGAATTTTATTTTACTTAGAAGAGTACATGAACAGAATTGTGCTTTAGGAATATCACCTCAGCACTTGAGAGGGGGATTGATTTGAAAGGAAAGGAACTTGAGTTTACATTATTTCTTTCCTTTTGTTTTTTGGCTATACATTAGCACCCCTACCTCAGAACAAGCTAAAAAAGCAAATGAAACTCAAAACTGTGGCTCCTTGTTAAAGAATCTGATATACTGAGATTTGGGGGAATAGATTGAACCTATTAACTAAAATTGCATTTGTGGAATTATCTCTGGACTTAGTTTGTCCAT
This sequence comes from Notamacropus eugenii, assembly GCF_028372415.1. Taxonomy (NCBI): domain Eukaryota; kingdom Metazoa; phylum Chordata; class Mammalia; order Diprotodontia; family Macropodidae; genus Notamacropus; species Notamacropus eugenii. Next base: position 138,623,327 of record NC_092873.1, on the reverse strand, counting down.
TCAGTTCTCTCTGCTAACTTCTTGACAGTTAGGTGGTACCGAACTTTGTGCCTGGAGCTAGGAAAACCTAAGTTCAAATTCAGCCTCAGACACTTACTAGATTTGTGACTTTAGCCAAGTTATATCACCTTTATCTGGCTCAGTTACCTCAACTGTAAAATGGGAATAATATAAACATTTAGGGACAGCTAGGTGGTGAAGTGGATAAAGTGCTGGACCTGCAGTTAGGAAGACTCATCTTTTTGAGTTCAAATCTGGCCTCAGACATTTACTAGCTGTGTGACCCTGGGCAAGTCACTTAACTTTGTTTGCTTCAGTCTCTCATCTATAAAATGAGCTAGAGAAGGAAATGGCAAAGTACTCCAGTATCTTTGCCAAGAAAGCCCCAAATTAGTCACAAAGAGTCCAATGTGGCTGAAATGACTAAACAAAAACAACAAATACTTATCTCCCAGGTTTGTTGTGAGGATCAAATGAGAAAATATTTGCAAAGTGCTTTAGCACAGTGCCTGTTGCAAATAGATCCTTAATAAATACTTGTTCCCCTGCCTCATGCCCCTTCCCCTTTGCCAAGATAAGTGCAAATTGAAAATATGTCCTAACTTTATATTTTGGGGAGCATAGGACAAATGGAAATCCATCCATGGTCTTCTGGTTTACAAGTTTGAAAAACACAAAGCAACACCATGGATGATTTCAGTACTACTATTCAGATAATCAAAAAATCTAGGTGAAGAGGATATACAATAAACTCAAGATTTTAAAATCTAATTTCTCCCGATTAATCTGAAGCCTCTCTCATACTAAGAAAGCCCTCTGAAAATAAACCATTAAGCCAACCATGCAGAGAAAGAAAAGCAATTAAAAGGAACAACCTATCCTACATATATTTAGGTTTAACAGAACGCTGTTGACAACTTCACAAGCTCCAGAGCTGAAACCTGATCCTCTCCCTTAGATTTGTTATATTTTATTTTTAGAAGTAGTTACTTCCCTCCGGTAAATGGTTAGCGAGTACACCACCAGGTCTGCACAAGACAAAACTAAAAACAGAACCTGGTGAGCTAAGAAGATATTAACCCATAGAAAAGAGGTCCAAATCTGGCCCTGCACAGCCTGTCAGTCTCTTTGACAATCAAGACAGGAACACTGTGCTGACATTTTGCCAATTATCACAAAGTGAACTGTACTTGAATTATTTCCTAGGCATGTTCAGGATATGAGCCTTCCCAAGTGCCTCTTCTCTCCATAATTATAATCAACTACAAAAGCAATTTCCCCTATAGCTTATTTTATTAATTCTCCTTTTTGTATCATACAATATAAATGTTTCTCTTTGAAATTCAGACTAATTTTGAATTTTTCCCACTGGGAAAAGTCTTTTCAAGAAAGAATAGTAAAGTGTTTTAAGGATCATAGAGCTGGAAGGAACTTTAGAGGTCATCTAGTCCAAATCCTTCATTAATATAGCTACATGGACATATGTATCTATATCTATGTGTATAGATAGAGATAACTTTTTCATATCAGCTTTATTTCTGAATATATCCCTTCCCATCCAATGAACTAGCCTTTGTAACAAAAAAAAAAATTAAAACAAAATAAGAGTTGGGAGGTTAGAAACAATTTAGCAAAACTAACAGATACATCAGCCAAACCTAACACAGTACATGCAATCCAACCCACTGACTTTTTTCCATATGAGAAAACTGAGGGCTAGAAAGGCTAAATGACTTGTTTGAGGTCAGAGAAGCAGTGAATTTTGCAGCTAAAAAGTTAATTCCAAGTACAGTGTAATTTGATTACCTTGGATTGGATGGCATAACATAAATTGTAGGGTAAGAAGTCTTAAATCAGTGACATCCCTAATAAGATGGACCATAGTATATAAAGAAGAGGGAAGATAATCAGGGCTATTTATACTAAATGTCCTTCAATTTATCACTATAATCATAAGACTCACTTATTATTACCAATGTGTTCATTTGAACTGTTCATTTCCACTCTCATGCCCAGGACTGTGTTCTACAAAACCTTCTCTGATCTATCTTGCTCTCTAACTAAATTCCAGATCTTTTCCCATGAACAGAAAACCAAACTCCCCTTAGCCCATTTTAGGAATTAGTAGTACTATCAGTTCTTATACAGAAATTCTGGAGAATAATGATGTATTATCAGAGCCAACTTTACCACTGTCACAAACTCTCTTGTCACAAGTTACTGTGGCTTTATTTCTTTTTCAGGAAGGACATCACTCTGCCCTCCCTCTGTCCTCTCTCCCATAGAAGGAGGTAGTAGATACACACAATGACATTTGTATAGTGAGTAATTTAATTTTCAAACTCACTGTACCTCTCTGGGCCTCAATTTCCTCATCTGTAAAAGGACCACCTTCTCTTCCTATCACAAAATTCCTGGATGAAACCTTTATTCCTATTTTTATTTCCTGTTACACTCACTCCCACCAAAATGTTCCTCCATTCTTTCAGCTTGCTCATCCCCACCGTATTCTTCCATATTGTCCTCTGTGTGATACTTATTTTAGTTCTTAGGAAACAACGGTCTTCCATGTATCATTGACATAAAGTAACACCAGTACCATGTTAGTATTGAAAAGATGGGTCTTTGTTTTCATGAGAAGCTTAAGGTTAATAAGAGAGGTTTGTAATTTCCTAAAAGTTCTTCTCTTCAACTCTGCTATACCAACATTTTGGTCAATTGTAATCTTTCCTAGATATACATACTATTGGACAAGCTCTGTGGATTTTCATTCCAATGCACATTGCAATCTAGGCAGTAGATATTCTTCAGCCACTTTGACTCTCTTATGTGGATAAAGAGGCCAAGGTCCTTGAAAGAACTGATTTTGTAAATTCATATCTATGTGGATGCTTTCTCCCCCAATGAAATATAAGCTCCTTGAGTTCAAGGACTGTTGTCAATTTTGTCTTTGCATCCTCAGTGTCTAGAATATAGGAGATTCAGAAATGCTTGATTAATTGACTATATTCCATTAACTCAGACTTTGTAATATTTCATAGAAAAGCTGAGTTGTTTTTCACTTTGTACATTTTTTGTGGGCTAAAATTATCAAATAACAGTGTATAAAAACACCACTGGGAAAGCAAATGTTTTAAATGCTTTAGAGGCACTTTTTAAAACTATGAAACCATAAACTTCTGTTACTTACAGCTTGTTTTAAAAAAGCATTTTTTAACTTTAACAAGGGAAAAACCAAATCACCCTATTTGTTTTTATTCTTATTCTGAAATCATTTTCTGTGTTTTAATACAGGTAATTTTGCTGCTGCTTTTATTCTTGTTTACTTAGATATAATCAGTTTATATGTTCTTTTGTTTTTGCTTCCTTCACTTGAATCATTTCACATGTCTTCATATATCTCTTTTTGTTTTTCATGCAACAGAATAATACATTAAGTTCATGTATCACAATTTGTTAGCCATACTCACAGTCATTGGACATATGGAATGTGCTTCTAGATTCTTCTGTGGCAAATAACAGTTTTTTAAACTATTCAGACATAGGAATATAGGAATATAGGAAGACTTTTAGGGAACTTTAGTTAAAACTAAGCCTAGTTTGAATTACCATAAATACTCAAAAGTATTTAAATTGCATTTCTTTTCAAATATTCTAAGGTCTTTTATTTTATACTAATTAAGACCAAACACCTCCTCAATTAGCCCTAATTATGAAGAATGTGTTGTATTTATAGATTAATTTTAAAACAACACTTTGCTTGGCACATAGTAACTGCTTTCCTTTTTTAGACCAAATCCTGCCTTCTACAAGAGGTCTTTCCATGTCCCCCTCAATGCTAACACCTTAACTCTGAGATTATCTCCAGTTTTCAACTATCTTATATGTACAAAGTTATCCAAATAATATCTCTTCCCAACACCCCCCATTAGAATATGAGGTCCTTGAGGATAGAGATTATGTTTTTACCTCTCTCTAAATCCCCAGCGTAGTGCCTGGCATTTACTAAGCCCTTAACAAATACTTGTTGACTGAGTGAACCTGTGATTTCTGCTCAGATCAACACCTTCTCTACATTTTATAGTCTTAGATAGCTGCCTGGTGACCAAGAAATTAAGTGACTTTTTAAGTCATAAACCAGACATGAACCCAGGTCCTCAAAGACCAGCTTACTGTCTCCACTGTGCCATGCCATCTCTCATACAAATTTAATAAGTGTTTCTTTAATTGAATGAGTTGCAACTGCTATGGTGGAAAGGAGTTATGCAACATCTCATATATTTGAAAACTGTAAGAATCTCTAAGAAGGAAAGAGAGGACTATTTTAGCCTGTTACTAAGTAATATAAGAACAAGAGGATGAAAATTAAATTAGACCAAATGTTATGGAAAACCTCCCCGAATCCTTCAAAGATACATGATGGAAGTTCTATCACCTAAAGGTCAACAGGGCAAAGAAAGGACTTCATGTGCTATAAGCATTTCCACCCCAGGAGGTGGTTGGACAGGATGGGCTATTCAAGCTTTATCATATCTATTTCTTGTGACTGAATGATTCACAGGACAAGGATATGACCAACTTTTGGTTACTAGCCAAAAAGCTGGCCTGACTACCTGACTTGGCTGTGACTGTCATGGGAGTGGTGGCAGGAAGTAGGAAGAGAGTCATCCAAAGCCAAAGTATCCAACAGCCAATGCCCTTCATGGCCCCTGGAATTCTGGTGAACAAGTCGCCACAAATCTGCAAAATAGAAAGTTTTCAGATTGAGGCAAATTTTACCAAACTCCCTTTATTTCCTTCTTCACAAATAAAACTACCATAAAAAGAAAAAAATGTGCATCTTATGTAATATGACTGTCTTAGTATACATTAAAATGTTCTGAGAAAGTTTACAGCTTAGTTTTAGATGTGTGACCAATGAGAAGAAGGGTAACTTAGTTATTAGACAACAGCCTCAGAGTCAGGACAACCTCAGTCCCAGTACAGATTCTCACACTAACTAGTTGGGTGACCTTGAGCTAGTCACTTACCATTGCATTGTATCAGGCAATTCTCTGAAACTCTGAATTTTGAAGCAACTTGGATCAGGGGCTGGTAAATCCCATCCACCACCTGTTTTGTTGCATGGCCAGTGAGCTAAGAATGATTTTTATGCCTTAAAATGAAATGAAACTTTATTTACAAATGTAAAAAACTATTCTTAGGTCTGGGGCTGGAGAAAAGCAGACAGGTGGCAGGCCTGAAGGCAGTGTGCCAATCCCTGAATTAGACAATCAAATTGAATTGAAAAAAACCAGGAAAAAAAGGTCTTAATTGCCAAGGACAAATGAAGACTGTTATGCAAGACCTGGGGGCTTTAAAAAGTCATTAGAAAAAGCTTCAATCACCATCTCCTCTGATACCCTCACTACAGATGTAATCAACAATCAGTAGGGCTATGGTTACCATTTTTTTTTCTCTTTTATCAGCCACTAAGACCAGTCTTTGGCAGAACTGTGAAAATGGTAGCATCTATACCTCTCTACTTAGATTCTCTTCTCAGCTCTTTCAATCTGGGGTCCCAGTGTTCTAAGAAATGATGCGTGCTTTCTAATAATTTGACATTCCATTGGAAATAAACGATAAAAATATGTGAATAATTCAATGCCAAAGCAAGACCTGCTTCATGATGTCAATCTTTTATGACTTCCTCCTCCCTTCAAAACATCTCTCTTTCAGTTTTCATTCCTTCAAGACTCTGTCCTGTTAGGTCACAAAAGATGGTGAAAGCTAGTCAGATAAATTAATCCCTTTTAATGAGTTAACTCACTAATAATATGGAAAAAAGACCACGGGTCTTGGATTCAGACCAGAGTTTGAATCTCAGCTTTACCACTTACCTAACTACGTGACCCTTGTCAAGTTACTTCACCGTTCTAAGGTGCATCTTCCTCATCTGTAAAATCAGGCTAATAAAAGGTACCTCCAGTGTCTTAAGTCAAGGGAATAAATTCTCTGGGAATTTTGAGAAATCAAATGGGACTGGTATGGGGGTGGGATAGGAATAGATTGAGAGGCACAATAGAGTTAACAAACAAAACATATATTTCCTCCCTGAAACAAACCAAAAATGAGTGAAAAGAAAAATGCCAAATAAATGTAGTTTTATGTTTTCATTTTTATACTTCAAGGTTGTGCATGAGTTCTGTCATTTAATTCTAGGGAATGTGTCTGAAATGATTCACTCCACAAAAAAACATGCATTAGAAGACCTGTTAGACCAATCAGTTTCATCCTTTCTGAGTGTCAGTATGGTATGATGAACAGAGCACTGGATTGGGCATCAAGAAGACTTGGATTCAAACCTGCTTCAGACACTTGTAGGATCATAGATTTAGTACTCATAGAGATTAAATACATTTTACATCTCATTTTACAGATGAAGGAACTGAGGCCCAAGGAAATTAAATGACCTGCCCAGGGTCACATAGCTAGAAAATATCAGATGCATGATTCAGACTCAGGTCTTCCTGTCTCCAGGTCTAGTTCTCTATCCATTATACTATGCTTTCTCAAACGAGCCACAAGTGATGTTTTCTTCTTACATGGTAGAATTTCAAAAGACTACAAGGTCTAGTATGAACTGGGAAATTTTGAAACAGAATCATAGGCATAAAGATCATCTAGTTTGACCCCTTTGTTTTGCAGATAACAAATCAGAGACACAAGTCAAGTGAAATTATTTGCCCATTCAGCAGAATTTGAACATAGGGCTTCTGATTCCACGTCCAATGCTCTTCCCATCCTACCATACTTACTAGCTATGTGACCTTGGGCAAGTCACCTCACTGCTTGCCTCAGTTTCTTCAGCTGTAAAACAGGGTATGTATTCCTGGGATTGTTGTCTGAGGATCAAATGAGATAATAACTGTTGAGTGCTTACTTAGCACAGTGCCTGATACACAGTAGTAGGTGCTATATAAATTCTACCTGCTATCATCATCATCTTATTTCTTACTTGTGTGACCATGAGCAAGTCACTTCACCTCTAAGGCCCTCCTTTTTTCTCTTCCCTAAATGAGAGGCTTAGACTCCATGATCTCTAAGGTGCCTCTTAGCTCGGGATGATCTTATGAACTTTTCCCTGCCACTTACCCTGCTGCAGGTGACTACAATTTCCATCATAAAATTGACTCTTTGAGGGCTTTCTGGAGACAGATTTGAGCTATTATTTTGTTTCAAAGAAGTAATAATAACATGGCATTTTGCAAAGTTCTATGTAAATATAACTGTTATAAATAAAAAGAAGCTTCAAGGCCTCTAGTGCATAGAAACACTCCCATGGCACAGTTTTTCAGACCGTACCACATAAGTGCCCATGCTTTGTCTCAGCTGTGTTTTAAGGACTACAACAATATGGTAAATAACCTGTCTGCCTCTTGGATCCTACCACTCCAATCCATCATATGGAAAGCAACAAGAATCGTATAATCCTATTACTAGTCTCCACCTTCTGAAGGTATACCTTCCATATTACAGCTGTTTTTGCTTGAAGATCCTCTACCTTTGCCTCTTCCTCTGCCTCTCTCCCCTCCCCCACCCACCTCACTATCTAACTACCCTCATCTCCTGTTACACTCCAACTTAGATTCTCTGTTTCAGCCAGGCACATGACTTGCTCACCCCTGACTCTAAGCCTTGACACATGCCATTCCTTTTGCCTGGAATGCCCTCCCTGCTCTATTTGGGCAAACCATGCTATTTCCTGACTATAATATTTTGTTCAAGATTGACTACCCTTATTAAGTTTTTCCTGACTCCATGCAGATCCATTCATTTCCATTATTTCTGTTTTATATAATGATATTGGGAGAGCAAGGAAAGGCTTTAGGTAGAAGGTAGTGAATGTTGGTGAATGTTAAATTCTCTTCCTAGAAAGTTTTAAAAATAGGATAGGCATCCACATATGTTGGATGGTTTACTTGACATGATACCTGTAGGGGTCAGTGATTCAGATACAGAAAGTCACAATAGGGGTAATGATTTTTATCACTTTCTTTTTGCTATCTGAATGGCATTTTCCTGTTGAGGTTCAGAATGAGCTAATTACTTCCTATGATCTCTCTGCCTCTTCTGGGCGGAAAAGTAGAAACCACACATTTAAATTCCTCAGAGTGTTTAACAATAGGACTAGACATACTTTATGTAGGAAATCCTCACATTAGTGTTCATTCCCCTTCTCTCCCAGGGAATTAACTCCCTACTTCTGGACCACCTTCCTCTTGTCCTACTTGGAAGGCTATTCACACTGACCAACTTTCCTCTCCTCAAAAAGGTGGATTTTGGTGGGGTACTTTTCAGGACCACATTCACATCCACAGTTCAAACAGCAGCATCTTCACAGGTGATTACCAGGTCTACAAAGTAAGAAAATCCTGTGTCTAGACAAATTGTCCTCAGAGTTGACCCCTAAAAACATAGGCTCACTGCCCCCAGAGCAAGAAGGTAGATTCAGAAGCCAGCTAGACCAACATTCTCATTTTTACAGATGAGGTAACCTAAACCTGAAAACTGTGTCTTCCTCAAGATCAAATAGTACAACAGAGCAAAACAGAGATTTATACTTTCTGCAGAACACAATGCTATTGTGTAATGGATCAACAACTCAATTCAATTCAATAAGCATTTAATCAATGCCTATTATGTATCAAGCAATGCGGTAAGCAGGAGCGATGCAAATACAAAAACTAAATAGCCATTACTCTCAAGGATCTTTCGCTTTACTGGGGGAGACAATATGCACATATAAAATTAAATAACGTGGAGTGGGCTGGAGATACCACTAGCAAGTTGAGATGGGGAGGGATCAATGTAGGTTTCCTTTAGGTAAGGAGTTCTTAAAGTTTTGTGTTTGTTTGACATTGACCCCTTTGGAGGTCTGATGAAATCTATAAAACTTCTTCTGAGGATATGTTTAAGTCCATAGAACACAGGATTACAAAGGAAACCAATTGTATTGAAATAAAGATGTGATCTTTCCCTATCCAAATTCACAGACTCCTCCTTCCTTCCCGCTAAATTTCCAGGGACATCAAGTTAAGAGCCCTTACTTTAGAAGCTTGCACTTGAACTGCACTCGCCGAGAACGTAAATAGATCTCGTTTTAGTTAAAACATCAGAGCAGGGGTCATAAAATCATAGTTACAGAGCCCAGAATGGCCTCAGGGGTCATTTAGTCCAGTCCTCTCATTTCACAGAGTGGGAAACTGAAGCCCAAAGATTTTACGGGAGTTGCCAGCATTTCAACCCCCCATGTCCTCTTACTCCAGATTCATCACTCTTTTCATTATACCCTGTTAAACTCCTGAGCTAGGGACAAAGTGAAAGTTCTGGCTCCCCATGTGTTCTGCTGCCTCTTAGACGCCACTTCTGGGCTGGTGCAAAGTGCTTCCGGGAACTCTTCCTATTCGCACGTCCTTTTCCTTCCCAATTCCTCTTCGCCTTCCAAAGCCAGGATAATAAATAATCATTCATATTTATACAGAGCTTTCGGGTTTATAAAGCACCTTCCCCACAGCAAGTGTATGAGGTAAGTAGTGCAAACATGATTGCGGTCAAAGGAGTGTGGTGAGAGTTGGGAAGGAAGGGGGAGGATCAGTTTCAGTTATTTCTGCCTAATCCCAAAGCTCAAACTCTCACTTTTTGATATTCCTAGATTTTCCTTTCCAATTGTTCTCTACCACCGTGGTACCGAGCCCCCCTCAGTCTCTCCAGCACTATTCTCTATACCTAACACGGATCGGCCTCCCGCGGTGCGCAGGATTGCTCACACTCTATCCCACCCACTTCCTCTCTCCCCCAGCTTGTCTCCCAAACTGGTTCCAGCTTCTCTGGGCAGCCTTAGAGGCAGGCACCTCGCTCGCGCTAGTTAGTCCTACCATCGCCTCCTTCGCTTTGGACCTAACCCAGTCTGTCCCCAGCTCCTTTCCCTGCACCTCCTCCCCTGCTTCCGCCTTCCCGGTCCCGCTAGGTCTCTGGTTCAGTAGCTGGCACGCTCCTCTGGCTGCGAACTGGCTTCCTGGCCGCCCCACTTGGGGATGGTGCGCTTGGCTCCAGGCCAGCAAACTTCTGCGGGACCCTGCAGCGCCCTACTTGGGCTGCTCCCGAGCCTCGAGAACGCGCGCCGAGGGCGGCGACAGCACTCCCACGGCGCCTGAGACCACACGAACAGCGGCGGCCGTTCGCGCAGCGGCGCCGGCCCCGGCTGGGGCCGCGGAAGGCATCCGTGCAGCGGGAACCTCGGCCAGCGGCGACCGCGGCCAGCGGCGTCCTGACAGCGATGACTCGGACTTTGCAGCGGCGGCCACGGATGCAAGGGGAGGATTCGGGAGGCAGCCGCTAGCCCGGAGGGTAGCAGCCGCGTGCTGCATGGTAATTAAGAAGCGGGGGATCTGGGGCACTCCTGCAGAAACACTGCCTGGCCGCTGCAGCTAGAGCTGCTTCCCTCCTCCCCTCCCCTACCTCCCGTAGTGTCACCTAGGCCATGACATAGGAGCAGATTCCAGAAGGTCCCGGTAGGTAGTGCCACCCTAAGCAGGAACTGAAGACCAGGAACCTCTCATTTCACCAATTTATATCAATTTTCTCAATTTCTAACACACTAACACATTTTAAGCTACCCGACTTAGGCCACCATAATATCCACATTAAGATCTAACAGCATTGCCTATTCTGGATTTAGATTCTTATAGCAAGGACGTTGTCACTACGCATAGACTCACTAGGATATTCGTTATGACAATTAATGCACTGCTAGTGTCTACACACAGAAGTACATACTTAACTGCCTGTATGCCTATATTCAGACATACCTATAACCAAGATATAAAATGGACAGACCTGCACTACAGAAATACTGCCCAGTGTGTACCACACCAAACTGGCATGGCCATGTTATAATGTTAAATTTGTGTGGAATCTATAATGAAAGATATATACGTGTCTATGTGGTCTCACTTGAGTATGTTCTATATACTTGTCCACAGTGTAGTATGTAAATGACTCATTGAGCATAGTTAAAACACCGAGAAGCAGATAAACATGAATGACCATTGACGTGGACAGATTACATGCATAGAATGTGTATGCCAGGGAAAGCAGAGTCAGTTACAAATTTGAACAGCTTACCTTCAGTTTTTGTTTAAGTCCCTCAGAAGCACAGTAGAGGTCCGTACAAGGCTGCTGTAACTGCTGAGGAGTTGCTTGAGTGAGTCTCCCTATGAGTGGGAAAGGGGATGCATCTCTGTCCTTATTAGTCTCACACAGTGTGACCCTCCCACTCTGCAAGAACTGAAAACACTGCAAGACGGGACACCAACAAGACATGCACAGGTCTTTCCTAATGACAATAAGATCTTTTAGGTCTGGGAATATTATCCCAGTAAAGGGTGTAATGTGGTATGTTTTGCAAGCCTTTTCACAGATAATAAAATGAACTATTTGACTTTCAGGTTTGGGGAGTATCTGACTTCTGATTTTGAAGCAGTAAATAGAAAGTATTGTGTATAGCAGGAACTGACAGGTGGAGAATGGGACCTTAACAACTAAGAACATCATCTCCCCTACCCCCAGTTTTCTATTACAAGTTTGAAAAAAAAAAAGTTGAAAGCATGCTCATTTAAAAAAATAATGTTAATATACAGAGTACTTCAAGTAACAGTTTCACTCTTTCTAAGGTCACATCATTCATTCTTAAAGTGAAATAATTTTGTCCAGGTGTTAATGCTTACCACTAATTCTCAGTTTTGAACTTTGGGACTACTCAACATCTGAATATGACCATTTTCCTCAGATCTCTTTGTATTTAAACAGGAATACTGGAAAAAGAAAAGTAGGTAGCACATAGAAAGGTAATCTGTACATTGGATAATGAATATCTTGTTTAAATTTTTATTGATAAAAATAATCAAAAGTCTTAGAAGCTTAGAATTGTAACAAAGAACAAAAAATAAGCCATTTATATCATCACAGGCTGGATCCAAATGAAATTTCTTGAGGAAGAAAGTTTTTTTAATCAAAAAATTTTAAATATAACTTCACAGCATAGATATTTAATGTCCCCTGATATGAATTCACTAATAAGACAAATATTAGAAGTGCTGGTAAAAGAATGGACTGATAGGTTTCTTTTTACACATCCTCCAGGCTAATATAAGTATCAAAAGTTTCAGATTCATTTATCATCTAGATCCTTATTCACAATGATTCAAACCTTCTCCTTATATAGCATGATTTTAGATCTCATATTCTTATATGATTTCCATCATTAATTTTTGATTGCTATGGAGAAGAGCCAACCAGCCTTGATACCAAGTGAGTCATACTGCTCAAATAACCATTTTGAAAGACATGATTCATAACTTCATGTTTTTTGATGTTTATACCATTAACAAACAACAACAACATACCTTAGAATTCATATTTTAACATTTGTTTTCTGTTAAGTTGTATTTTCTGTATTTACAAATGACTGTTATTTTGAAATGAGCATTCTGGCTCTAATTTCTCTTGAAATAGAGCTCCATACAATGGATGCCTATTTAATTGGTACCATTTAAAATTTAGAAAATTTCTCAAGAAATTATACTTCTGCCTCTGATTTGTTTTAATAAAAATAAAGTACTTTAAACATTTTTAAAATCTCACAATTCTCCAAAATATTTAACAGTCATTTGAAATATCCAAGCATGGTTGTATCCATTCTATTACCTCTTTAAAATATCCCTTTCTATCCACAATAAAAAAAAGAACTATATCCTTTTCTTTCAAGTTACTACTATTCGTTATCCTGTACCTACCTTAAACCTCAGCTACATGATCTAGTTTCCATTTTTTATTAAGAAAGCATTCCCATTTCATTCACTCTTTTAATAATGCTGGTTTCAAAATGACATCTGATCATCAGGCTCTTCCATATAACACACACACACACACACACACGTGCGCGCGCACACACACACACTCACACACTCTGCCAAGTTTTGGTCTTTTCTAAAATTCTTGTCACTGAATTTGAAAGTGACCTAAAATAGAAAGTCTCTTCTTCCTAACCAGCAACACCTTATGTATCCTAAGTGAAATTTAAAAGGATCAGTCTTTCCTTTAAAAGTCCTCTTAAACTGCTGTCCCTGACCTAACATCTGAAAATAATAGGGGCTTCTGACAGAACTCTGAATCTTGGCAAACAGCTTGCTGCCTTTCTAATGCCCAGTTTAGCTGTGTGCATGTGGGAATCCCTTCTGTACTAAAAAAGCTATTTTAGAAATGAAAACCTTTCAACATTTATGTTCTGTGTAGGACAAGGTTAACTGTTTTTGTGCCACCAGAGGAGTGAACTACATTTGATGTTTTTTTTTCCAAAGTTGCTTCTATTCTTTGAATACACCAGATGTACAGTATAACCCATTTAAAATGAACATTATTCAGTACATTAACAATAGGTTTGTAATGTTTGGGAGTATTTTCCCCTTAAGAAGCCTCAGTCTTGTCTAATCCTTTTCATTATGCCTCTTTATTTTCTAATTTTTTTAATGTTGCATTTATCAGATCCTTTTGTGTTTTCTTTTTACTTTCTTTTTTATTTATTATTCCATAGTTTCCATTTGACAAAGAGAAAGAAATTCTGCAGTGCCCCAAGCTAACTTCTCAGTCACCAAAACATAAGGGTATTCATTCTTCAGTGAATTTTCAGGGCACTGGCACACATGGTTTCTACCCAAAAACCCAACAAATAATTTCAATGCATCAATAGTAGTAGAACAGACATTACTGTTAACTGTAATTACTGAATACAGACTTGTCATCATCAACATTCCCTTTTAGTTATATTCACTTTTAGGCCTAAGGGTTAAAAGAAGTAGCTTAAAATTTTATAGTCTCAATTATATTCAATAGTTAACTTTTGACTCAAAGTGTTGTTTCCACCACTGCTTATACAGTAGAGATTCTTATTGAAAGATATACTGCTCTCACTCGTAATTTTTTTGTTTTCTTCCATTCCTAAAAAACTTAGCTAGCTTGTGAAATGTACCTGACTTGGAAATCAGAGGGGAGGAGTTGATCACTGGTATGGTTTTCAGCACTTAGTTTGTAAGAATATCTTCAAAGGATCAGTGACTCTCACACAAAGGATTAGGTATGGATAAAGCAGAGGTGTCAATGCTAACATTCGATTCCATGTGGATAAAGATGAGAAGTGTGTTTTTAAAGTTCACATTTCATTTATGTCCTTTAAGAATCTTCTAACTATTTAGTACTGGTTAAGAAACAGTGGTGGAGCAGTGGAATAGAGGAGATACATAAGACACAGGAGTCAGTGGCTATAGCAAACCCCAAAACTAACTTCTGGGATAAGAACTCACTATTTAACAAAAACTGCTGGAAAACCTGGAAAATAGTATGACAGAAACCAGGCACAGACCAACATCTTACACCATATAACAAGGTCAGAATGGGTACATGATTTAGACATAAAGGGTGATATACCACAAACAAATTAGAAGAGCAAGGAGTAGTTTGCCTGTCAGATCTATAGAGAAGGGAAGCATTTATAACCAAACAAGAGACAGAGAACATTATGCAGTGCAATATGGATAAATTTTATTATATCAAATTTAAAAGTTTTTGCACAAAGTCACTGAAACCAAGATTAGAAGGGAAGCAGAAAGCTGGGAAACAATTTTTACAACCAGTTTCTCTGATAAAGGTCTCATTTCTACAATATATAGAGAACTGAGTCAAATTTATAAGAATACAAGTCATTCCCCAAATGATAAATGGTCAAGGGATATGAACAGGCAGTTTTCAGATGAAGAAATTAAAGCTAGCTATGAAGAAATTAAAGCTAACTATAGTCACATGAAAAAATGCTCTAAATCACTATTGATTATAGAAATGCAAATTAAAACAACTCTGAGGTACCACCTGACACTTATTAGAGTAGAGAATATCACAAAAAAGTGATCAGTGTTGGAGAAGATGTGGAAAAATTTGAATACTAATGTACTGTTGGTAGAGTTGTGAACTGATCCAACTATTCTGGAGATCAATTTGGAACCCAAAGGGCTGTATAAAACTGTGCATAGCCTTTGATCTACTATGTCTGTATCCCAGAGAGTTTAAAAAAGAGAATAAGACCCATATGTACAAAAATATTCATAGCAGCTCTTTTTTGTGGTGGCAAAGAATTAAGAGGGGATGCCCATCAATTGGAGAACAGTTGAACAAGTTGTGGTATATGAATGTAATGGAATACTATTTTCTATAAGAAATGATGAGCAGGTGGATTTCAGAAAAACCTGGAAAGACTTACATGAACTGATGCAGAGTGAAGTGAGCAGAACCAGGAGAATACTGTACACAGTAACAGCAACACTGTGCAATACCCAACTCTGATAGACTGAAATCTTCTCAGAAATACAATGTTCTAATATAATTCCAAAAGACTCAAGATAGAATATATGCTATCCACATTTGGAGAGAGAATTATGAAGTCTGAATGTAGATTGAAGCACACTATTTTCTCTTTTTTTTCTTTCTTAAGATTTTTCCCTTTTGTTCTGATTCTTTTTTCACAACATGACTGATGTGGAAATATGTTTAATATGATTGTACATGTATAACCTGTATCAGATTGCATGCATTCTTGGGGAATGGGGGAGAAAAAATTTGGAATTCAAAGTCTTATAAAAGTGAATGTAGAAGAAAGTCTATGTGATAAATACTACACACTCATTATATTAAAAAGAATCTTCCAACTAAGTATTAAAGTAAACTATTCCTCCACTCCTAACGAGTAAAGGCACCTACTTAGGATAGTGGGTAGTGCTAGGATTAGAAAAAGGAAGATCTGATTCAGCATTAAACACTTGGTAGCTCTATGACCCTAGGCAAGTCATTTAACCTCTGTCTACCATAGCTTCCTCAACTGTAAAATGGAAATAATAATAATATCTACCTTTCATGGTTGTTGTGAAGAATAAATGAAATAGTATTTGTAAACTGATTTTCTTCAGTGCTTGGGTTAATTGTAACTGCTAATATATGACTTTTCCTGACACAACCTAGTGCTTAGTGCTCTTTCTCCTCCCTGGAAATGACTTTGTTTTCACTTTGTATATCTTTTGCATTTACTTATCTGGGTACATTTTGTTTTCTCCCAATAGAAGGGGGAAAGAGAGGTAAAGGAAAGAACATAGCAGGCATTTAAGAAATGCTTGTTTCCTTCCTTCCACAGTTACTCCCCTACTTTAAATCCTCATCACCTCTCACTTAGACTATTGCTACCATAGACTCCTAACTAGTCTCTCTACCTTTCCGCTTTCTATACCATCCTTCATACAGGTGCCAGATTGACTGATATTTCTAAAGCACAGGAATGACCATCATACTTTCCTGCTCAAGAAATTTCAGTGACTGTTACCTGTAGCACAGACTCCTCCATTCATAACTTAAAACTTTTCACATTTAGGCTCCAACATATATCTCCAGGCTAATTTCACAGGCTTATATTTCCAACCAAATTGGCCTATTTGTACTTCGCTTTGAAATTCATTCATCTACTGCTCCTATGCCTTACCACTGGCTATCCTCTATGGCTAGAATCATCTCCCTGATTTCTATTTCTTGGAATTCCTAGTTCTCTTGGTAATCTCCTCATTACTATCCTCTTCTTCTCTGATTAGAGGGTAGAACAACTCCAAACTTCCATTTAAGGTCAGAGCTCAGTTCAGACATCTCATTTCTCACATGCCTGCACTACTTTGGGATATCTCTGATTGACTTCTGCTCAATGTTCCTATATCAGGCACTCCATCTCCATCTCCCCTTTGCAGCTTCCTTTTGTGTGTTTTCTTCCCCAATTGGATTGTAAGCTCCTTGAGGGCAGGGACTGTCTTTTTTCATATTTGTATCCCCTGAACTTAGCATAGTACCCATGTTATAATAATTTAAGTGGGAAGCTCTTTCCCATTCATTAATAGGTTCATGTGACCTGTTGGGTCACATGGAAGCCTGAGTCACATGAGTCTGTGGTGGGAGGAGCTTGCTGAATGGGTGGAACAGGAAGAGGTGGGGCTGGGGCAGAGCTCAGAGGAAATTGGTCAGAGCAGTCAGAACTGAGGGAGACAGAAAAGCAGCCAGCTGACTAGCATGAGTGAGAGAGCTTGTTTGTGATTTTGTTTAAGGGACCCTCTCTGTAATTTGTTTAAGGGAAGTGGTTTGTGGGAAGCCTAACAGAGGGAAGGCTTGGGGATGGTGTTGCTCTCTACATTGTTATTGTGTATAGATTTCTTTTTACTATGATGGATTTGGCTTTCTGGTGTCTGAATAAATGTTTTGGTTCTGCCTTCCATGTTGTATTTCAAGATTCAAAACTGTGCCAACATATTCATGGCCGCTGTAGGCACTGTAAATGTCGTGAAAGCTGTATAGCTTAGTACATGGTAGGCACTTAGCAAATGTTTATTGATTAGTAATGTATTCTCTTCAGCACTCAGATTAATTGTAACCTCCAATAGATGACCTTTCCTGATACCACCTGGTGATTAATGCTCTCTTCTCCCTGAAATGATTTTGTATTAACTTTGCATATGTTTTTGTATTTATTTATCTGGGTACATGTTGTTTTTTCCCAATAGAAAGTGAAAAGAGAGAAGGGAACACACATTTATTAAGCACCTACTATAGGCCAGGTATTTATAGTTTTACAAACATCAATTCTTTTGATCCTCACAACAAGCTTGTGAGTAGGTGCTATTATCACTCCCATTTTACATTGAGGAAACTGAGGTGGGCAGAGGTTAAATAGTCTGCCCTTGGTCTAGTAAATATCTAAGGCTGGATTTAAATTCTGGTCTTCCGGACCCCCTTTGCACTGAGTCACCTTTTTCAGTCATTTTTCAGTCATGTCTGATTCTTCATGACCCCATCTGGTGTTTTCTCCACCTTGCTGCCTACTAATAGCCTTTAAGCTTCTTGAAGCCAGGGACTGCTTTTATCTTTGTCTTGGTATCCTCAGTGCTTGGAACAGTGCCTCACACATTCTAAATATATTAGAACTTTACATAATACCCCAATATAGAGCCATCAAACTGAAAGATTACAGGATCAAACCCCTTCATTTTATAGACAAGGAAATGTAGGTTTGCAAACACACTGGAGAATTTGGATATCTTTAATTTTCCCCTTTTCTTTACCCTATACATTTAATCATTTCTGAAGTCTGATTACTTCTGCATATATCTATTATATACATTCCCTTCTCTCTACTTCTAGAACCATCAGTATAATTCAGGCTTTCATTACCTCTTACCTGAAATATTAATAATAATAATAGCCTCCTAAATGGCCTTTCTCCAGGATCTCCTTCATCATATTGCTCCCAATATGTTCTTTCTATGGACGTGTCTCACCATGTCACTCCCCATATCAAAAATCGTCAATGACATACATACCATAAAATATAAGAAAATTTCTCTGGCATCCAGTACACTCTGTTGTATATCTTAATCTCAGTTTTTGAACTTTATTTCATATAAATGCCATTCACTCTATGTTTTTCTGTTCTCACAAAAATATACTTACTTATGCTATTTCCTCAACCCTGGGATGAATTATCTCCAACCAAATGACATTTATTAAGTACCTACTATGAATTAGGTACTGGGGAAAACAGACAAACTGCAAAAACACTTCATGCCCTAAAGCAGCTGACATTATTCTCAAGGGATCCAACAGTTAAACAGATATTTTAGTTGTGTGCAAATTAACTGGGTCAAAGTAAAATAATTAAATTTATGGACATACAAAGTTATACAATTTTTATATCTTAAAAAAACTTTTTTGTGAAGTATGCTGTTTTTCCTGTTCTCACTTGTTTTACATGCTATCATACTGAGTTCAAAAGATTTTGACACATTTAATTCTTCATCACAAAGCCATATATAACTTTGAATATTAAGTATATCTTTGATAAATATTTTGTTTTTTCAGTATAGCTTAGAGTTTTTTAATATGGTTTAAACCAGATGTATTCTCAGGTCACTGAAGCATGTTGATCTCTATTTCTAGGATAAATTTCTTAAACTTTCATGATGTGTAGCATGGTATAATGATGCATTTTAGTATCCCATCTCTATTTGGGAAATTCCGTAATTCAGAAACAATTGTCTCAGCACACAATTGTATTTATCAGAGTTTATTATTCCTGTAGTCAGGACAAAACTTACAAGCCCTGGAAGTAAAAATATCTCATAACAAATTTGGGACATATTACAGACTGATAGAGGTTTCTGAATCTTACAGGCTCACTTAAACTTTATCTGAAAATGATTTTGATATAGCTTTGAATTAAAAAGTGAGTTTTATCAGTTTCCCTATCCCTAGTACTCTAGGCGTGATATTGTCATGCAAATAACTAGTCTTTTTTTCCTCTTTGCAATGGTTATGAGGTCCATTTTTATTGATGTCTCTGTCCTTCCAGCTTCAGGAAACCTATGATGCACTGGAAGCAATCAATAGCTACTTTTAGATCTTCCAAGTTCCTCTGAAAGTTGTTGCATTTTTCTTGAGGATTAATTATGCAATTCCACAGCAACAGTTTGTCACTTCTTGGTATTGGTTTTGAATTTTGACTGTGCATGTCTTTGAGCTTGGGTACAATGGATCCTGTTTCATTGTGGTCCTTAATGGTTCTTTAAATACTTAGGTTCCCTATACCAGAAGCAACTAAAATATCTCCAACAATCTTGAAAGTGTGCTCTTTAAGAGCTATGATTTAATTGACTATCTGGTTTCATCTGATGAAGGTCAGATTTTCTAAGTCATTCTAGTATCAATAGAAGCATACAATACAATCATTGCTATCTCAAAATGAAATTACATCAAAATGAACACTTATTTCAAGTAATTCCCAACTGACTGTCCGTATGTATTTGAGGAGGGAGAGACTGCTGTAACTGGGGTGATCAGGAAAGGCTTACTGTAAAATGTAGCACATAAATTGAGTTTTAAGGGATTCCAAGAGAAGGAGATGAGGACAGATGATAGGTATGTTGTGGAAGCAGAATCAGCAAGAATTGTCAATAGATTGGATATAGGGGTAGAGTAGAGGGTAACATTTAAGATGATTCCGAAATTGGGAACTTGGCTTGTGAGTGGCACCCATTTGGTTGATAATGTCCAACAGGATGGAGATCCATGTTTTATAGATACAGATATCTTGGAATTATCTATATAAAGACAATAATTGTACCTATAGGAGTTGATGAGTCCTCCAAGAAAGAATATGGAAATGATAAGAGGGCAGAGGATAGAGCTTTGGGAGACATTGATGTAAGGAAGAAGGATGTGGAGGATGATCCAACAAAGACAGAGAAGTGGGCAGATAATTAGGAGGGGAACCAGGAGAGAGCAGCATCATAAAAATGCTTTGAGGAGAGAGTATCCAAGAAAAGTAGATGGTCTGTGTCAAATGATGCAGAGAAGTCAAAAAAGATGATGATTAGGAATAGGAATTTGGAATGTCTCCCAGGAAGCTGTCAGTTGATCCCAAAGAATGGGTGATTAACCAATTAGAGTGTGAGAAGATGAGTTGCATCCCACACCCCTCCATAACTAACCATAGGTTTCTCAAATACACCAGATTCTTCTAGTAAACAAGCATTTATTAAGTATCTACTATATGCCAGGCACTGTGTTAAGCCACAGGAATACAAATGAAGGCAAAACCAGTCCCTACTCTCAAGGAGCTTAATTTAACTCTACCTACTCTGTTTGCTAGGTCCCCTGACTGCACTGGATGTGAGCCCCTCAAGAAAGGAAGGATATCACCAAGCCAAAACCCAGGCATGTAAAGCATATAGGTAGGAAAATTTTGACACATTTATATCCAAATATCTTATCACCATAGTGACAGGCTCTGTGCTTCAGAGCAGTGGCCAGTGAGGAAGACACTCCCCTTCCTCCCCTCTCTTCCATAACCTTCATTCAATGAGAGTGAGTAGTTTTTTCTTTTTGTCACTGTGATCCAGACCAGAATGACAGCATTATATAAGAAGATGAAGTCTAAAGGGGGAAAATTAAAACTACTGCAATTTGGTCTAAGCACAAGTTCTAGATGGAGACATCATGACTAGGCAACTTGTCATATGAAAAAGATCTAGAAGTATTAGTTGATCCTAAGTTCAATGCGAGGCAAGAATGACACATCAAACAAAAAGAATAAGTTGATCTTAGGCTACATTAATAGAGGCATAGTTTTAAGACATAGGAATGAGATATTTACATTTTTTGCTACCTTGGTCAGATCATATTTGGAGTGCTTTTATGAGTACGACATTTTAGAAAGAATATTGGCAAGCTAGAGTTGGTGCAAAGGATGGCAATCAAGATGATGATGATACTTGAAACTATGACATGAGATCAGTTGAAGAGACACCTAGTACTAATGGATTTATAGGAGAATTCTATCAAACTTTTGAAGAATAATTAATACCAATATTATACATTTATTCTCATAAAATGAGAAAGTACTCTATTAAATTCCTTTTAGGAACAAATATAATCCTAATACTTAAACCAGGAAAGGATAAAGCAAAGAAAAAAACGTTAATAAATATCAGCTCAAAAATCCTAAATAATATCCTGTCAGAATACAGCAATTCTGCCAAGAAATCATTCATTATGACCAAATTGGATTTATACCAGGATTAGGTAAAATGGTTCAACATAAGGAAAACAATCAACTTAGTCAAATAAAAAACTCCCAAACCACATTGATTGATACAGAAAAGGTCTTTGGACAAATTAAAATATTCATTTATGCTAAATACTCTACAAAGTATAGATGTAGTAAGATCTTTTTTAAAAATAGCATAAAAAGTTTCTATCTAAGATGTCTTATGACTCTGAGATTCTGTGATTCCATGGAACAGGGTAATTAAAAGCATAAAGATGGGAATGACCACGAGAGACAATATAAAGTTCAATCTCATTGACTGATAAGAAACTTAGCAAATCCAAAGAGGATGAATATCTGATGAATTACTAAAATTATTTGCACTCTCTGATTCTAATGTAACAGTTCACCAGACGCTGGGGCCCAGTTCTTGGACCATATATATTTTCCTGCTGCAAATCCACATGGAAGCTTAAGGAATTTGCTTCTAAGCATCAGAATGGCCTATCTTTTTGGAGCATGTGTAAGTATTCTGTTTCTTGTCAGTGTGTTTTACAACATTTTAATTGGTTGTGGAGCTGGAACTGAGTTTTCATGTATAAGGCATAAACTGACAAAATTTCTTCCCTGGGGCTGTTCAAGTGATCAGGAAGAAATGTCCTAAGCCTCCAGATGAGGACAGGAGTAGAAGTAATAGGCTACTATTAGCAGCCTATCTCCCTACTCTGACCTCTGCATGGCCATGAATACATGGCACCACTGTTTCTGTCTCTTTCATATTTGTTTTTCTTTGATCTTAAGTGAATGAATATCAGAGATGAAATTGACCAGGTCATAACTTTGTGTGCTTCAAAAGATCAGAAAAAACTATCAGTGGTTCAGCAACTGAAGTTCATAGCACAGTATTCTTTGAGCCACAGCAGCTGATCCAGAAAAGGAGCCTACAAAACCCTTTAAAATTCATTTTCTGTGTTGAAAATCAATTTAGATAGCTACCGGTGCAACTACATTTAAATTCACCTGCTCAAACTTCTTTGACTTTGTTGCCTGTCACAAAGATATATTATAGGAAAGAGAGAGAAACATTTTTTTCCCTTCAGGATCTAATTTGCTTCCTTTAAAGATTGAATATTCTCTTTATACCCTGTCATAGAAGTTTTTCTAGCATTTTTCATTCTGTGTTTCTATATACTAATTATAGTAAAGTTAAATTTATTATTTGAAAAAAATGGTACAGTTTACGTGAGTTTTTACCATTTGTACCAGAAGATCCATGCATCGATAGCATTTTAAAAATTTTGCCTTAGAAAAAATGTTTAATTGAAAATTAAAAAAAAATCTCCATGTATTTTTTAAAGAGGGGTTAGGGAAAGCTTCCTGTAGAAGGTGGGATATTATTTAAGACTAAAGGAAACCAGAGAGGTCAGTTGTCTGAGAGTAAGAATGAGGGACAGCAAGAGAAAATGATTGGAGCCAAGAGATGGTTCGTCTTGTTCACGGTACATCCAGGAAACCAGTGCCACTGGATCAAAGATTATGTGCTGGGGAATAAGGTGTAAGAAGACTGGAAATATAGGAGGGGATCTAGATTATGAAGAGCTTTGCAAACAAAGCATTTTGTATTTGATCCTAGAGGCAAGAGAAAGAGATAAAGTAAGAGAGATGGACATAAGTCATATAAAGAAACACTGGTAATGAAGGATCATAGATCTAAACCTATAAAGCAGCTCAGAGGTGTTCTAATATAACTTGCTCATTTTATAGATAAGGAAACTGAGGCCCAGAGTAATCAAGTGATTTGCCCAGTGTCAAACAGAAAGCAGAGCCAAGATTTTAAGTCTAGGTCATTTTACTTAAAAGCCAGTGTTCTTTCTGCCGTACCACACCTCCTCTTTTTGTTAGTGAGGATAGCCCCTACACCCCTGTACTAGGGCAGATTACAGACTCCCACAAATCCCCAACCTACCCCAAGTCGATGTGGAGTTTCTTTGACAAATAATAACAATAATTCATTTGATGACAAACCTTTCAAGGATGAGATGAGTCTCATTGGATTTGCGTAGGCTAGTTCTTGAGTGACAAATACATTTTCACTGTGTTCAACCTGCATTCAAAGCTTACATAATCATCCCTGCCAGAGGAGTCATTTTTCAGGTGCAATTAATATCCATGATCACCTCCACCTCATAATGACTCTTTAGAATGGGATCTTGGTGGATGACATGAAACAAAAATACATTCTTTATGTAAACTTTTGAGAAGAACAAAAAATAAACCCAACCTATTTGTACTGTTAAATTACATGTTAAATCATCATTTATATTTCACAACAAAAATAACTGAGAATTTCTGGAAGAGGTCTCATAAATAATAAAATATATTTATTTTAATATATTTAAGGGTTAGCAAAGGCTTAGCAACTCTGACTCATTAACCATGGGTTATCTTTGAGAGCATTGAACATAACATAATCCTCCTATATCTCTTCATCATCTATAGCTCAACAGTCTCTCTAGTAAAATAGCACATTGTGGGTAGATGATAGGGTCAGAAAATGCCAAAGATTATCTAAGGAGTTAGTCCCAGATCCTCTCTATCCCAGGCCGCGTGGTTCTACCTTACTTCCTCTGAGAAAGAAATTAAAGGAATCTTTTTGTTTGATTATACCTGAAAGGGCTAAGCTAACCCATGCACACTTAGTCATCAACCAAATAATACAAATTTTATCAGTAATTTTTTATCTGTTAGCACCATGCCCAGACATAGTAGCAAGGCTGAGAGCAGTGAATTGGGTAAGTACTATGGCTAGGCAGAGGATCAAGCCACTCAAACCTGAGCTACTTTAAATCATTATGCATACATAAGGATAGCATGTGTTAGGGAGTCTTAGCCAGGATGAAGAGCAGACCAGAGGCTCTGATAGTTGATAGACTGGCGGCTAACAGGGAGCTTTGTAGAGGCTTAGGTTACTGGAGAGAGAGAGAGAGATCAGAACCCAAATAAGCCTCTGGGCTTTGAGAAAGGCTATGGCTGCATTATTTGCAATCATTGGGAACTCTCTCACTTGTAGGCATGTCTGTATGTCTCTTCTGGTATGTTGACCCGTGGAAAGGCAGCCAATGGGATTGTGTCCAACTGTTTCCCCTGTGTGATTTACATGTCAAGACTATGCTTAATATGCATAGAGGACCAGCACAACATAATGGATGGAGCACTGGACTTGGAAATCGGAAGATACAGATTTGAATTTCACCCAGATATGTACTAGCTGTGTATCCTGGAGCACATCACTTAACTTTTCTGTGCCTCAGTTTCCTCATTGGTAAAAAGGCATATAATAAAAGACCTACTTCACAGTGTTGTTCAAAACATCCAAGATAATGACTATAATGCACTTTGCAGAACTTAAAAGTCTTTATGAATGTGAGCTAGCAATAGTAACAGCCACAGCAGCTGTTAACTGGCGGTTAGCCAGTTATAGTCACTTAGTCACTTATAGATGAGGTTGTGATAATAAGAGACATCTTTTGTTTTATCAGAAATGTGGCAGTTGAATAAGACTCTGTCCTATTAACCACAGGGCATGACTGAGAGCCTGGAACATAATATAGTTTTCTATACATCTCTCCACAATCTACAACCCAACCAATTTATCCAAGAGCATGGTATCTTGCAAGCTAGAAAGTGTCAGTTCCCTAAGGAGTTAGCCTAAACCCTCTCTATTCTAGTCCACATTATGATTCTCTGAGAAAGGGAATAGGGGAAAATATACACCCACATACATATACCTATACTTAAATATATACTTATATAAATTATATATATAACCCAATCATATATACAAATGTAAATTACAGTTGTAATATATATTTATATGCACATACACATATATACTTTTTTTTTTTTTATTTTTTTTTTTTATTTTATTTTATTTATTTTTTTTTTTTATTTTTTTTTTTTTATTAAATTTATTTATTTAACTTTTAACATTCATTTTCACAAAATTTTGGGTTACAAATTTTCTCCCCTTTTATCCCCTCCCCCCCCAAACACCAAGCATTCTAATTGCCCCTATGACCAATCTGCTCTCTCTTCTATCCTCTCTCTCTGCCCTTGTCTCCATCTTCTCTTTTGTCCTGTAGGGGCAGATAGCTTTCTATACCCCTTTACCTGTTTTTCTTATTTCCTAGTGGCAAGCACATTACTCGACAGTTGATCCTAACACTTTGAGTTCCAACTTCTCTTCCTCCCTCCCTCCCCACCCCTTCCCTTTGGAAGGCAAGCAATTCAATATAGGCCATATCTGTGTAGTTTTGCAAATGACTTCCATAATAGTTGTGTTGTATAGGACTAACTATATTTCCCTCCATCCTATCCTGTCCCCCATTACTTCTATTCTCTTTTGATCCTATCCCTCCCCATGAGTGTCGACCTCGAATTGCACTCTCCTCCTCATGCCCTGCCTTCTATCATCCCCCCCACCCTGCTTGTCCCCTTATCCCCCACTTTCTTGTATTGTGAGATAGGTTTTCCTACCAAAATGAGTGTGCACTTTATTCTTTTCTTTAGTGGAATGTGATGAGAGTAGACTTCATGTTTTTCTCTCACCTCCCCTCTTTATCCCTCCACTAATGAGTCTTTTGAGTGCCTCTTTTATGAGAGATAATTTGCCCCATTCAATTTCTCCCTTTCTCTTCCCAATATATTTCTCTCTCACTGCTTGATTTCATTTTGTTTTAAAGATATGATCCCAACCTATTCAATTCACTCTGTGCACTCTGTCTCTATGTATGTGAGCGTGTGTGCATGTGTAATCCCACCCAGTACCCAGATACTGAAATGTTTCAAGAGTTACAAATATTGTCTTTCCATGTAGGAATGTAAACAGTTCAGCTTTAGTAAGTCCCTTATGACTTCACTTTGCTGTTCACCTTTTCATGGTTCTCTTCATTCTTGTGTTTGAAAGTCAAATTTTCTTTTCAGCTCTGGTCTTTTCATCAAGAATACTTGAAAATCCTCTATTTCATTGAAAGACCATTTTTTCCCCTGAAGTATTATAGTCAGTTTTGCTGGGTAGGTGATTCTTGGTTTTAGTCCTAGTTCCTTTGACTTCTGGAATATACTGCTCCATGCCCTTCGATCCCTTAATGTAGAGGCTGCTAGATCTTGTGTTATCCTGATTGTATTTCCACAATACTTGAATTGTTTCTTTCTAGCTGCCTGCAGTATTTTCTCCTTGACCTGGGAACTCTGGAATTTGGCCACAATGTTCCTAGGAGTTTCTCTTTTTGGATCTCTTTCAGGCGGTGTTCTGTGGATTCCTTGAATATTTATTTTGCCCTCTGGTTCTAGAATCTCAGGGCAGTTTTCCTTAATAATTTCATGAAGGATGATGTCTAGGCTCTTCTTTTGATCATGGCTTTCAGGTAGTCCCATAATTTTTAAATTGTCTCTCCTGGATCTATTTTCCAGGTCTGTTGTTTTTTCCAATGAGATATTTCACATTATCTTCCATTTTTCCATTCTTCTCTCTTTGTTCTGTGATTTCTTGGTTTTGCATAAAGTCATTAGCCTCCATCTGTGCCATTCTAATTTTGAGAGAACTGTTTTCTTCAGTGAGCTTTTGAATCTCCTTTTCCATTTGGCTAATTCTGCTTTTGAAAGCATTCTTCTCCTCATTGGCTTTTTGAACCTCTTTTGCCAATTGAGTTAGGCTAGTTTTTAAGGTGGTAATTTCTTCAACATTTTTTTGGGTCTCCCTTAGCAGGGAGCTGATCTGCTGTTCATGCTTTGACTTCATGTCTCTCATTTCTCTTCCCAGCTTTTCCTCTACCTCTCTAACTTGATTTTCAAAATTCTTTTTGAGCTCTTCCATGGCCTGAGCCCATTGGGTGGGCTGGGACACAGAAGCCTTGATTTCTGTGTCTTTGCCTGATGGTAAGCATTGTTCTTCCTCATCAGAAAGGAAGGGAGGAAATGCCTGTTCGCCAAGAAAGTAACCTTCTATAGTCTTATTTCTTTTCCCTTTTCTGGGCATTTTCCCAGCCAGTGACTTGACCTCTGAATATTTTCCTCACACCCACCTCACCTCCTGATCCTCCCAGCCCGTGTT
Source organism: Notamacropus eugenii (assembly GCF_028372415.1). Lineage (NCBI taxonomy): Eukaryota > Metazoa > Chordata > Mammalia > Diprotodontia > Macropodidae > Notamacropus > Notamacropus eugenii. The sequence goes on along the minus strand of NC_092873.1, from coordinate 138,595,500 downwards.
TGTGGTCTGAGATTCAAATGCTGCTTCCAGCCTCAGGGCTTTTGGCGGGGGCAGGGCTGCTATTCAGTATGAGATTATGATCTGGTGCTGAGATCGGGGCAGGGCCACCTCTCAGGCTCAGTTCCCTCAGGGGGTTTATGCGCAGACCTTCCGCAATGGATTCAGGCTCCGGCCCGCTTGGGGAGCCCCTGTCTGCAGCCGCCTCTCAGCTTCTACCTCCCGGGGGGGGCCTGAATTATGGGGGCACCCCACTCCCCTCTCGACCCGCCAAAGAGACTCTCTCACCCACCCCTGTCACCTGTGGGTGGAGGGACTTGTGCGGCCGCTGGAGATCCCGTCCCTGAAGCCTGCTCGGATCTGTTTCTCTCGGTGCCGCAGCCGTGGCCGCAGCAGGTCTCGGCTGAGCTTTGTGTCTGCAGCGCGATGGACCTTTTGCGAGAGGTTTGCAGATCCCTCTGTGGGTGGAGGGACCCGTGTGGCCGCTGGAGATCCTGTCTGTGAAGCCTGCTCGGATCTTTTCCTCTCGGTGCCGCGGCCGCGGCAGGGCTGCGCTCAGCTCCCAGTCCCGGCGCCCAGTCCGCAGCGCGAAGGACCCCCCGGCGAGAGGTTTGCAGGTCTCTCTGGAACAGAAATCTCCCTCGCTCCAATATTCCGTGGCCTCTGGGTGCGGAATTCGCCGTGAGTTACTTCCCTGTAGCCATTCTATGGGTTGTGGGTTCAGAGCTATGTGTATGTGCGTCTTTCTACTCCGCCATCTTGGCTTCTATACTTTTGATTATTTCAGTGGGGGCTTAACTCGTTATGGCACAGAGACATAATGAATCAAAACAGAAGGGGAAGTCAGTTTTTAAAGCTTCTTTTTTTATGTCTAGCACTATGTATTGCACTTGGTAGGTATTTAATCACCTTAGTTCAGGGCTTCCCCACCCCCCACTTGAACTCTTTGTCTTTCCCATCTCTAATCCATCCAGTATATAGCTGCTTTGATGGCTCCCTATTGCCTCTAGGACAAAATACAAACTTCTAAAGCCCTTCAGTGTGGATCCAATCTATCTTTCCAAATTTCACATTACTCATATACTCTACACTCCAGACAAATTGACTAACCTTTAGTTTCCCATGAATGAGATTCCATTTTCTGCCTGTGTGCCTTTGTACAGACTGTCATCTATACATCATCTCAATTCTCTCCCTCCTCACCTTTGTGTCTTGAAATCCTAGCTCCTTTCAAAACTCAGCTCAAACACTTTCTCCTCTATCAGGCCTTTCCAGATCTTGCTTGAGGGTAGGGACTGTCTCACTTTTGAATTCCATGTCTCCCCAACCCCCAGTGTCTAACACAGTGTCTGGAACTTAGTAGATACTGTTGATTGATTAATTGATCCCCCTAGTTAATATTCTTCACATATCCACCAATGATTTTGTGTATAAAAATATATATGCAGATACACGAATATATACACACACATGCACTCATGTTTATATAATAGCATGCTCTATATGTGTGTATATGTGTATGTATATAAAATACTTTTTAGTCATCATTTCCCTAATGTCATGGTCTTCTTCGAACACAAAGGACAAATACAACAACAACAAATTTTTGGTGTTAGCATTTATACCTTGTTTTGTTGATTTAGACTTAAAGTGAGAGAGAAAATACTAACAAAACAGATTAAACTTAAAAGTGTCTTGTGTATATTTTTTAAAGAGAACCAGTTATTCAACATTTCCCAGAACACCCATGGTCAGGGTGCAAGATTCAAGGTGCAGCTCATGCCTTTGATGCTTTAGAGGTTCTTCTAGTGATGTCATTGCATAGTGATGTTCCTACCAGACTTGTTCTCTTCTGGTCTCTGTTGTGTTGCATGCCAATGTACTTGTCTCCAGTACTTGTCTCTACTGACCAATGACAGGCATGACTCCAAGGGATATATGAAATTTCTCTCTACTTCTGGTTTCTGGAGCCAGCTCAAATTCCCCAGTTATTGTGCTAAACTACCTCTTTCTCATGAGCCAGGTGGCCTTGCTCTGCTCTTAGTTTTAAAGCCCCAAGTCTTTAAAACATAGTTCTTTTCAAACAAGTAGCAGCCCTTCATGCTAGCCTCCTGACCAGCCCTAGGAATAAAACCTCTCGGTTATTTTTTTTCTTCAAAGTATATTCTGTCAGCTCCTTTCAAAGTCTTGGTTTTCATCTTTGAGCCTCATGTGCCAAGTTCTTTCAGACACAGGGCAGCATCAGCTCCTGGCTACATAGTTAGTGCCCTCAGGCTCAAGTCTGTTTTCAACTGCATTTCCTAGCTGTCAAGATAGATTCCTCATTCTCTATGCTAGGGTGAGACAACAATACCTCATCAGCCTCCATTCTAGAGGTTGCCCTCCCAACAAACTACCAAGAACTCTGAGGTTTCTGGATCTTCTAGTTTTGCAATTCCCAAAAATCTTTTTTTTTTGTCTTTTCCATACAAATGTATGGGTAGAAAGGCAGAGAAAGAAACGTAAGCCTAGGAGTCAAGTCATCATAGTCTGCCTTTCTAGATCATTTTATAGGTAAGCCCCTGGAAGTCAGGGAATATTTCCTTCTTATCTTTGCTCTTCAGTGCCTAACACAGTGCTTTGAAAATTGTAGGCACTTAATAAATAAATGTTTGTTGAAGTGAAGTGGTAAATGCTTTTTAATGACAGAATCACTGTTGATCTTCTTAACTTTCAAGTCCTTGGTTTGAGACTTAAGCATCAATGAAAGAAAAAAGGGAAACAAAGAATACGCAATAGCTGAAGCCCTAACTTACAGATTGAATGAACTTCTGCAGAATAGAAGGTACCTTGCCGGTATTTTATAGGCCTTCAGTTCTAGTAAAAAGAGAGACAGCTGGCCACTGTTAGAGGAGCAAATGCTGGCCAGTCTTTCTTCCTATCCAAATGATAGCAAGCAGCCTGCTGCAACTTGACTTTACCTCTTTATTAGTCCCATCAATGACAAAGTGCTTTCCACACTGAACATTTGCCACTGCTGATAATAGCAATTGTCATTTCATATACTGGGAGGTGGGAAGAAAAAATGGGGTGAAAGAACTACTTGGAGTAATTTTTAATTATTTTCCCCCAAGATGTGAATGGAAATAAATATTCAGAGGAGGGAAATGTGAATAAATATAGTAACTTTGGAAAATTATGCAAACTTTTTTAGGCCCTGGGATCATATTTTCAATAGTACCAATGCAATACACTTTATAGTGCTTAGAATTTTTTTAACTTGATAGAAAGGAGATTTTAAAATATTTATGTTGTAAATTACTTCTTCTCCAGTCTTTGTCATTCTCTGGTAGTAAACCATTGCATTGTGCCCTCTACAATATTGAATAGTTTCCAAGTGTCTTGAAAGAGTTACTGTAACCTTCTTAAGTATCTTACTTTCTACTAGGGAGTGACTTGGGCACCAGAGAGAATCAAGCCTCCTGTTGTAACATCTGTTTATTGCCTATTTAAAGTAATTTTATATTCTTTGACACTCTTGGCCAATGGTTTCATGGTTTTATGTTGGTACTTTGATATACAGCTTAGTTAGTATTCACAGATACTGTGAGTAAGGAATTCTAAAGTCCAGATTCTTATCAGGCAACTATTTTCTAGGTAAAAATAATGAGCTTTTGAAAATAATGCCAGTGCTCTTTTCTAGATGACAAATTCATTGCTGGGTTTAGAGCATCCACATAAAGAAAGATTATGGACCATAATAAACATTTGGAAGCCACAAACAGGAGTGATCAAATGCTATATAATACCACAGAGAACACATGCCCAAATTGCCTTGATATTAAAAGGGAGCATTTATATGTTGCAGCTGGCTGTGGATAATACCTTGGTCATTTACAACATTTGGTCCTGTGCAATATTTGGAGACTCGTTTGGAAATGTAGACCTTTGTCATATGAACAAAGAATACTCATAGGGATAGGGGCAGCTAGGTAATGCAATGGTTAGAGGGCTTGAACTGGTCATGAAGACCCAAGTTCAAATCCAGCCTCAGACACTTATCAGGTGTGTGACCCTGGACTAGTCACTTAATCCTCATTTGCCTCAGTTTCCCCATCAGCAAAATTTGGATGATAATATCACCTACCTCCCACGGTTGTGAGGAGCAAATGAGGTAATATTTGCAAAGCAGCAAAATGCTGGGCACATAGTTAGTGGTATATCGATATTGGTTGTTATTATTATCATTATTCTTAAGGGGAGAATTTGTAGAAAAGCAGAAAACTCAGAATTATTTTATCAGGTCTCCCTGGTTTTCCAATTATAGCCAGGATTGCACCACTTAGAAAGGTGGTTACACAATAACTTCTTTAAGTAGCAAGATTATTGTTTCTCAGCCTCAATTAGGGGTAATTTCAATGTGTAATCATCTCCTTTCTCCCCATCCCATTTACTTAAAAGAGCTGAAAACTCTGGAAAGTGTCTATAACTCATGGAGCACACAAGGAATCATATTTTCTTTGGAAATAGTAGAAGAAAAACATTTACACTAAAGCCCAGTTGATCCAGTGGAAAGAGTCCTGGATCTGGATCAGAGAAAAAGCAAGATACTGTGAAAACAGTGTTTGATTTAGAAGTCAGAGGTCCTGGGTTCCAGTTCCAGCTCTAAAACTACCCTGGGTGACCTTGGGCAAATCATTTCACTCCTCTGGACCTCATCTGTAAAATAAAGTGGTTGGACTAGATGGTCTCTAACATCCCTTCCAATTCCAAATACAAGAATCGGTTAAATAATAAGCTTTTTTTCTTCTAATTTCTCTTTTTGGAATCTTTCTTTACTGAATATATATTGACTGAATTGGTATGAAAAGGTGAATGGGGTGGGGGTTGTCTAAGCCAAGAGAAATATTCAACTTCTGGAAATGATATGTGTAGGTACTATACTGATGAAAGAACTTTCAGAAGGAAATTTTTCCGCTGGGAGTAATCAATCATTCGTTACTTTTTGAAGGGGTAGGAAAGGGAAAACGCATTTATTAAGTGCCTACTTTATAGAGATTATACACTTTAATCATCAGAACAACCCTGTGAGGAAGATGCTTTTATTATTCCTAATTTACAGTTGAAGAAACTGAGGCAGACAGAAATTAACTAACTGGTCCAGAGTCACTCAAGCTAATAAATATCTGTGACAGGTTTAGTACTGAGGTCTTCCAATCTTCCAGGGTCAATGCTCTATCTGCTGTGTTGGCTGGCTGGTTTTTAAAATACAGGGCTTTTTTTGAAGTGGTTGCCTGGAATTAATCTGTGTGGAATTTTCCTTCCCATTGGCCAGGAAGGCCACCAAGACAGGTACGAAGATCTGTAGAAAAGATTTTCTTTCAAATTAAAAATGAACAGCAAATAAGGAGGTCAAAATTTTACCATACTTTCCCAGAGCCAAAGTACATTCATTTCTCTCCTCATTCTCATTAGACATTAGAAGGGGGCAAAATTCTTTTAGAGAATATTATATTTCTTCTTCCAAGCTTGAAACCTATAATATTTGACCCCTTCTTTTCCTTTAGACTCCTTATCTAATTATTCACCAAGTCCTGTTCATTGTTATTTGAAATGTTGCTACTTAGAAAAGCTTTCTTCCCTATTCCATTCTCACGAACACCATCTTGGTCTATGATATTAACTTGAGAATGGATATTATTACCATTTATACCACAGTGATGCAGGGGTGTATTTTAGGCAGTTTTATTGTTATAGGTAATTTTTTTTTATTTTCATATTTTATTTTCATATTTTTTTATTTTCATTTCATTTTATTTTCATATATTTTTATTTTCATTTTATTTTCATATTTTTATTTTCATTCAATTTATTTTATTTTATTTTCATATTTTTATTTATTTATTTTATTTTATAGGTAATTTATATTTTATTTGTGTCAACCTGATTTTAGCCTATAACAATAAAAGCACTATTGACTAAGTATGAAAAAGCACTTTGATAGAGAATGGGGATTACTTATTTCTCACAGAACCGAAAACAATACTTAGAAGATAGTAAATGTTTGGTGGATTAATTAATCACATAAATTAATCCTCTCCAACATAATTTTGTCTAGTCTGCTTTGGAATAGTTTACATTACTGGAAATTTCCTCCTTCAATTAAGCCTAAATTTGCCCTTTTTGCACATTTCATTCATTGCTACTAGTTCTAGCATTTGGGACTAAGCAGAATAAGTTAATCTCTCTTTCATATGATGACTGTCAACACAAACTTGGAAAAGTTTGGAATACCAATGTCTCATACAACTAGATTGCAAAATAATATAGGAGCAATATTTTCAATTATTTGAATCTCTTCTCTCCTCCAATGCCTTGACTAGTGGTATGCACTTAGTTTGGAATGGATTTATGATTTTATCAATGTAGATACTATCTCCAGTGATGCAAAACACAACCCATCCATGCTTGCTTAGCTGTTCTTGTCCATATTCTTCCATATATACTCCACTGAGAGTCCTCTGAAAATACTAGGGGACTTTTTCTTGGTCCCTTGATATACTGGAAATATATTTTGCATGACTTCATATGTATAATGGATGTAGTTCTTGTCTTCTCAATAGGGGAGAAGAAGCAAAAGGAGGGAGAGAGAAAAATTTGGATATTAAAATTAAAATGTAAAAAAATTGACACTTCATGAATACTAATACAGCACGAATGCTGTCCATCAATTTTCTTACTAGATGACTAATCCAATTCTTTTTCCAGTCATACATTTCTCTGATGACATTCTTTTGGCTACTTTTCCTGAACAAATTTTTGCTGATAATATGTTGTGGCATCAACTGTTTACACACATATCTACCTTTTCATGATCTTTCTGAGTGATCCTCAAATTTGCTTCTTGGAGTATTTTAAATGGTATTCCATTTGGTATTCCAATGTTATTGCATGATATTCCATGGTTAATATCCATATAGAAACACTGGAAGAATAAGGTTGTTTTTTTATGGTCTTTGTTTTAGGGATAATTTTAGAGATCTTGAGAGGATCACACAATTTCCCCCTCCTTTACGGTTCTAGATCTAATTCATTTGTCTGTGCATGATGTATAATCATGGAACATATTCATTGATGAACTCATTGGATTGCCCATCCAATAATGCATCAGTTTGGACAATAGGCACTCTTTGCCCACTTAGTTTTTCCAGTGTGGATAGCTATGCTGAATCCTTTTGAGTGATTATGGCAGCCGGACAGCACAGTGAATAGTGTGATGGACTTGGAATTAGGAAGACCTGAGTTCAAATATAACCTTAGACATTTAATAGCTCTGAGATCCTGGGAAAGTCACATAGCCTCTGTCTGCCTCAATGTCCTCAACTCTAAAATTAGGATAATAATAGTTCTATCTCTGAGAGCTGTTATGAGGAGCAAATAAGATAATATGTGGAAAGCTGATCAGACTAGTCAGAACTATGGGGGAGAGAGAGAGAGAGAGAAAGTAAGTAGGTGGCTGTGAGTTTTGGTTGTGGGAAGGCCTTAGCAGGGTAAAGATTGGGGATGGTGCTGTCCTCTACATTGTTATTGTTGTGTATGGATTTCTTTGTTTCTATGATGGATTTGGCTTACTGGTGTCTGAATAAATGTTTTTCTTCTGCCTTCTAAAAAAAAAAAAAAAGATAATATGTGTAAAGCACTTGGGGCAACTAGGTGGCACAGTGGATAAAGCGCTCCATCTGAAGTCAGAAGGACCCAAGTTCAAATCTAATCTCAAATATTTACTAGCTGTGCTACCCTGGGAAAGTCACTTAACCATGCTTGCCACAGTTTCCTCATCTTTATAGTGATCTGGAGAACAAGATGGTGAACCACTTTGCCAAGTTTAAATCTTTGCCAAGAAAAACCCAAATGGGATTATGAAGAGTCAGACATGACTGAATTACTAAACAACAAATAACACACAGCATAATATCTGGCATATAGTAAGTACTTAATAAATGTTTGTTTTCTTCCTTCCTTATCTGGTAAATTGTGAGTAGATTGTTTAGATAATAACTACAGTGGTATCCTCAAATAAGAGCATCTATAGGACCTCGCTAACTATAGAAAAAGCCTCTTTCATTGGAACTCTGCACTGTCTTTCCTCTATGATGGTAATAAACATCTTTAGTGAACATCTCCCTGCCTTATATTTCACTTATTATTAATAATCAAAATCATTCAATGAGGTTATGTCTGTGGTTATGAACATATTAGGCACTTAACAACTATTTGTTACATGAATGACCCAATCTTTTCCTCTTGTGTTTCTTTTTTCTTCCCCTTTCTCATACTTAAGAGTTAAAAGTCTTTGGATGTAGGAAAGAATTTATAAAGAATTTTAAACACATAAAAGATTTCTTATTATACACAGCATTTATGTTCATGTTGTAAGCTTTGTTTCTAGATGGCAATGCTCCATCTCCACGGGACCTTTAGGAAAACATTTTGGAAGAAATTTTAAAAGAAAATAGTCTTTGTTCAAACTGAGTCTGTCTTTATGCTACGGATAACTATATAACTATTTATCTTCAGATTCAGAAGAGAATTTAAGACTCCATGTCTAATTAAGATGACAATCCTTATTTTAGAGATGAGGAAAATTTTGTCCATACAAATAACATGGCTTACCCACGGTAGAAACGTTAATTAGTGACAATGCCAGAAATGGAACCCATGTTACCTATTCTGATGATCTTTCTACACAAAAATAAAAAATGTTTAAGTATACCTTTTCTTGTATCCACTGTTTTGTGATGATGCTTTATTTAATTCATGTGGTCACAGGAGGTAGAGTATATTTAGATCCAGAATGGATCTTAGAGGTTATTCAATACAATGACATCATTTTACCAATAAGGAAACTGAGTCCATTTGCCCAAAGTGAGATAGATAAGACTTTAACCTATATATCTTTACTTCAAATGAAATTCTCTTTCACCGTACCACTCCATCCCCTTTGTAGAGTGCTCAGAAAAACCTTTCAGGGGAACTTTTTTTGGATTTTTTTTCACATATAGTCACCTTGCTACAAGTTGGGCATTGCATATAAATTCATGGAACTTGTAGGGTTACCAGTGTCCTCTCCTTTGGACTAGCATCCCAAACTGTCATTATAAAAGCCAAAGGGCTTTTGTATCTCTTGCTGATGAATATGATCCTAGAAATGCATAGTCTTTAAGGGGGAGTAAGAATATGTACATCAGTGGCAAAGATAGGAGACTGGAGCCTATAAATGTTATAGTGGCAGGCATTCTTCCAAATCAGTAAATGCTGCCTGTTATTGAATAGAGAAAAAGTGATATTCTCAGAATTCCTGTTTTCTTCCCACCAGTCTGAGCTTTCAGTTATACATGAACATACGCACATACACTATATGTATATACATATAAGTATAGATATATCTCATTTGATCTTTTCTATATACTTCTGTCTCTGGTTGCACTGTCACTTCAGTCTGCTGCCATTTAAGGAAAGAAAAACTGAAGTTCTTAAGGACATTTATTCAAATATCAAGGTAAAACACCAAAAATATTCAGTAGAGGAAATTTAACAAATCTGCTGAATAAATTTCACCTAATTCTAACAAGAGTTAATCTATTGCATTCCACAAGAGTTATCTGTAATAGGTCATCCCCTTTGTGAGTCACAAGAACATCCTTTTCATAACCTATATTTACATTAATAAATGTGCATTTTATAGGTCATTGCCCTTTATGTGAGTGTTTTTTTCTATCCACCATTTTTCCATGGTGACCAAAAGTAAAAAAAAAAAAAAATTTGCATATTATGATTATTCCATAAATATTGAACAGTAATAACTGTAATATATCTGTTAGTCATTTCATTTTAATTGGCACTAGACTAAAGAAGATCACCAAACAAAAGTCTAGGTCAGCAGTTAGAAAAATTCAAGATTTCTCCTTTGACCCAGAGATCCCACTGCTAGATATATATGCCAAAAAGGGAAAAGACAGAAAGACAGGCACTATCTAGACCAAAATACTTACAGCGTCACTTCTTATAATAGCAAAAACTAGGTGCCTATCAACTGAGCAATGTCTAACACATTGTGATACACGAATCATAGTTTTAGAGCTGAAAGGGAATTGGGTGGGATGATTTAATTGATTGGCTCAGATGACTCCACATATATATGTATATGTTGTCTCCCCTTTTTCTCCCATAGAATGTAAGTTAGTCGTAAGAACTGTTTCATTCATATTTTTGTATCTCAAGCTCCTAGCCCAGTGCTTGGCCCATGGTTAAGATATAATAAATTCTTACTGATTTAGTGATTAATTGAAACAGGAATATACATGTGCACATATATTAAACTAATTTTAAAAGAACATCAATTAATTATGCCACATGATTATATGACTAGACTCTACAGATTCATTGTATTTTATGACACATAATTCATACTTAGCACCTTTTGGTAAATAGTCACTTCATCTTCTTTCAATAAAAATTCTCTTTCAAATTTGGGACTTTCTCTTTTGCCACAACAAAAACAAATTTGTGTATAATGAAACAGTCTATTATTTATAAAAAATAGTTTCCAGAAAAAGAAAAGGAATAAACCAGGTAGTATTTTTAAGGACCAAAAAGTGATTTTTAAAAAAAATTCAGGTGAAATGTGTTTCTTTGACTAATAAGATGTTTAAAATGTAAATTTCTATGTCTATTTTTAATCTAAATTGTGATGCAAATAGAAATAAAGCTGCTACAATTTTTCTGATGTTGTATGGAAGAAATTACAATGTATCATCTGATACTTGACACTACCTGCAGTTATAGATACCACCTAAGCAAATCCTGCCTTTTCAGGGGAAGAAAAAGAAACAGAAGAAAAACAAATTTCTTTTGTAAGCCTGTTCCAGTATCTCAAAATTCCATAGTCAAGAAGTCCTCCCTAGCCTTCTCTCACCTCCAATCCCCATCATACTCTGGTTCCCCCTCCCTCTTTCCAGTGCTATGGAGACCCCAGCTACAAACTGCAGAAATACACTCAGGCTCTTCAGGAGCAAAAAGTCTTCTAGTGGCTACAACCCTGTAGCACTAGTGCTACAAAGTTATGAAATACCAGTGCAGGATCAAAGAACTAAGGAACAGAGGGAGTGAGACAGGACACCAGGACAAGACCTGTGTAGGGAGTGGGGAAGGGGGAGAGGAGTACTGTGCAGCACTCCACTAAGCCTGAGGGAAAGAACATAGTCTCCACCTGGGTCCAGTCCTGACATCCTCCCCCAAAAGGTCACTTGTGGAAGAGATTTAGGCTAGCAAACTGCTTTGCCCAGTGTGGGAGGAGACTCAGACACTTAGAGTAACCCGGTCAGTAACAGATTTACACACTGGCAAACAATTGATATTATCATCATAGTTCTTAACGGTCATACATTTGCCAGTGGGCTGTTTGCATGTTTCAAACAGGGTGCAACAATTCAGAGTGAAGTAAGGAGTGAATGTCTCATTAAGATCAAGTACAAAATGCCCTCCCTTGATTTTTTCACACCAGGTCAACAGACATTTATTAAGCACTTTCTCCATGCCAGGCATTGAGCTATGCCTTGGGTGTACAAAGGAAGGGAAAAAAAGCCATGATTTCTTTCAGCAGTGAAAAGGCACAGATCAGTTCAAGTGAGATCAAGTCCTGTGATCTGACGCAGTATTGCATATTGTATGAAACGTAGTTTGGATTCATGTTTTAGCAAAAAATATATATCATAATGAAGCATTAATTCAGTACTTCAGTAGAACCATGGTCTCATTTTTACTCTTGCTATCTTGGGGTAAGTAACCTACAAGTGCAAAGATACAGAAGTCATTCATATACTCTCTGCCCAGCCAAGGGCACTCTTCATTCCAAAATGGACAGTAGTGGAACAGCAGTCACATAGAAGTCAAAGAGCTCCTCCACCAAGAAGTTCTTGGACCACGTGAATCTCCCCAACCAAGCAGGTTATGAGGCCAAAGACAATCAAGAAACAAAGTCATGATATGGAGAAGCAAACCTGGACCTTGCCCTTCACTGGTACTTAATGTGAATTATGTAGGTCTAAAGGAAAAGGGTTGACTATTGGCCTATTTTTTTTCTCTTTGTGGGGAAAGTTAGGGAGAGTAAGACTATGATTAGGATATTACTATGAGTCTGGGGGTGACTGTAAAGGTTCCTGGGGGAAGGGAGACCTCGGGAAGGGAAAGAAAATTAATTATCTTAACAGACCCTGATGCAAGTCCATTGTGCATTGCAAATAGATAACAGGATTGGTATGCTGGACTGGGAATCAGGATTAATAATAATAGTATATTGGTAATAACAATAACAACATTTTTGTAGTATTTTTAATTTTGTAAAGTGCTTTATGTGTGTTTTTTTTTATTTGATCATCTCAATAACTCTGTGAGGCAGATGCTTTTCTTATCCCCTTTCACAAATGGGGAAACTGAGACTAAGAAGTTAAGAGACTTTACCAGGGTCACACAGTTAATAATTAAGGTAAGTTTTGAACTCATGTCTCCCTGATTCTAAATCCCACACTCTATTCCCCCATGCCATCTAAATTCTAATCCTTCCTGAGACACTTCGGCACATTTGAATCATCTAACTTCTCTCAGTCTTAGTTGCCCGTCTACAAATGAGGGTATCAATAGCACCTATAGTCACAGAATTATTGCAAGAATCAAATGAGGTCATATATGTATAGTACTTTGCAAATCTTTAAGAGCTATATGAATTTTAGTTATTATTATTACTGCAATTTTCTATATTTGATTTTATATTAGCCAGATTCTAACTCATGAGTTCCTCTCCAAAGCTCCATTTGAGGAAACACCCACTCCAGACATCATACCCTCTTCAAACATGAACCAGCCTATGTTGCCCCAGACCATCTCTCCACCTTTTTCTTTGTACAGGTACCTTCTTCTCTTTCATCAATTCCTTTATATGTGTTGTTTTCCTTCACTAAATTATAAACTTTTTGGGGGTAGGAACCGTCTTTATTTTTACTTGTATTTGAATTCCCAGCCCTTAACTCATGCCTGGAAAATAGTAAGCACTTATTAAGTAGTATATTTATCTTTTAAACAATTATCTATGTTTCTCTATCCATTCATCCATCTCTTTATAATTCTATCTACCCAGAGTTTGCCAAATTGTAGGGAAAAGACCATCTCACTCCTGTGTCTGGGGCAGGTATCAGGGCTCAAAGCAATGGCCAAAATTATTTTCAAGTAAAATTCTTAAATAAATATATGCCTTGTGTTCAATAAAAATAAGTTCAAGAGCCAACAAATGTAGGAATCATCAGTGAATTCCTTCCTACTATCAGTGAATGCAGTAGAATAACTTTTTAATACAGCTATGTGCAAGTTAATACAAATTTGAGTCAGTCCATGTGGAATTCTCATGTGGGCATTAACTGCCATTATCATTCTCAGGCTTTTCACAAAATGAGTTGTGATGTTGCATTACTTCCTTCATCTGAGTACAAAGTATTGACATTTGAAGTTAAACAATCTTTCTATGGAAGTTAAAATAGCATAATATCTGTTATGTTTCTCCACATAATTCATTTTGTAAAGACTAATAAATATAAATGTCTCCCCCTCAAAAAAAAATGCAACTTTTTAAAAAATGAAGCAACTACAGAACAGTTAGAGTTAATGGTTCAAACTTATCACCAATCATATTTACATTTAATGCTGTTAAAAACTTTTATTGTTTTATTTTTTTAAAAAATCATAACCTTTAGTAATGGATAAATACATAACTGACTGGAATAGGAAGTCCCTTGAATCATCTAAAGCTAATAAAGCAAAGCAATAAAGAGATAGCATAAGTGGCAGAAATAAAGTAATGCAAAGTAAAATACCCAAATTCAGAAAATAAGATCTATAATATTAATCATTGAGATTCATAAGTTCTGCTTTTTAAGGAAAGACCATTATGTTTGATTTATGCGAATAGTTTAGTTTCATATAGTGTGAAACCTAATAAGGGGAAGTGGCTTTTAAAAATGTATTTATTTATTTTTAGTTTTCAACACTTGATTTTGAGTTCCAAATTTTCTCCCCATCTCTCCCTTCCACTCACCCCAAGACAGTGTGAATTCTGATTACTACTTCCCCCAATCTGCCCTCCTTCTATCACACTCTGTATCAGTAAGCACCCTGACATACACAGGGGGGCCACTATCTTGGGTTCTTTGATGTGTTTTTCTAAAAGCAAAGGCAACTTTTGAGGGATTAACAATCTCCTTTAATCAATCATATATATCATTCACTGAGTTCAGGAAATCAACAGACAGTGCTTCCAAACTTTCTGATGTAAGCAATATAAACATAGATATAGATACACTCACACACACACACACACACACACACACACACACACATATCACAAATCAACAGACAGGTCCAACTGTCTGATCTTAGTTGCTGGAGAGGGAAACACCAACATCTGGATTTTCAAATCCAGGAGGCTCCTTAGTGACTTCCCAGAGTCTTCTCTGGCACACAAAACTTCTTTCAAAAACTAAGCCTCAAAGTAAAACTTCACCCTCAGAGTACTTATATCTTTTATAGAGCCAGAGGGCATCCTAACCCTTGAGAACCAGTGCTTCATTAATAAAAGTTGTGGACCTTCCTACAAATTGTCCCTGATCAAACCCTCTTTAATGGGCAGGCCCATTAATGAGTGGGGAAGATCTTTAATCAGATTAACAATACAAATACATATACTGTTTCTAGTTAAAGAAAGTCTTTTTTCTGTACTTTACTCCTAGTAAAGACTCTTAGTTGATGAAGGCAAGATTCAATCAAAGGCACTTGATTATACTAAAACAAAAACAGCAGGTAGAGCCAAGATGACTGAGTAGAAAGACTGACCTACTCTAGCTCTCCCTCCAAAGCCCCCTGTAAAAAAATGACCCTAAACAAATTCTAGAGGAGCGGAAGCCACAAAACAACAGAGTGAAAGAGATTTCCAGCCCAAGACAGCCTGAAAGGCTGACAGGAAGGGTCTATCGCACCAGGCTCAGAGCAGAGCGCAGTCTAGCTTTGGCCCTGTGGTGCCAGCTGGGACAGAACTGGAGCAGATTTCAGGACGTGGAATCCGAGGCAGCAGCTGCAGTCCCCAGATTCCTCAACCCACAAATGCCAAAGATAGCTTCAAAGGTCAGTGAGAGAACTCTTTCACCTGAGTGAAAAGGGAATGCAGTCTGGCCGGGTGCTGAGGCAACAACATCCATTTTAGGAGCCCTCAGCCTAAAGCCCTTGGGGGAATCAAGTCCCTGATCTGAATCTCAGCCCTGAGTGGTATTCCTGAGGTGAGGAGGAGCAGTGGCTGGTGGAGCTGGAGGCAGTTGTGGACAAGAAATCCTACTCACAGATCCTGGGCAGAAAAGCTTGTGGCTGTTCTCAGACCAGAGTGAAGGCCAGGAGAAGAGTAAACTCCTGTCCCTTGATTGTGCCACCTTGGAGGAACTGAGAACCTACAGGTCCCTAGAGTATACCCTCCACTTGCCAAAGGACTCAAAAGTCAAGTAACAGGCTAGGAAAATGCCCAAAAAAGGGAAAAAATAAGACTACAGAAGTTTACCTTCTTGGTGAACAGATATTTTCCTGCATTGTTTCAGATGAGGAAGAACAAAGGATACCATCAGAGGAAGACACCAAAGCCAAGGTTTCTGCATTCAAAACCTCCAAAATAAATATACAATGGTCTCAAGCCATGGAAGAGCTCAAAAAATATTTTGAAAATCAAATAAGAGAGGTGGAAGAAAAACTGGGAAGAGAAATGAGAGCTATGCAAGAAAATAATGAAAAGCAAGTCAATAGCTTGCTAAGGGAGACCCTCCCAAAAATGCTGAAGAAAATAACAGCTTTAACTAACCCAAATGGCAAAAGAGGTCCAAAAAGCCAATGAGGAGAAGAATGCTTTAAAAAGCAGAATTAGCCAAATGGAAAAGGAGGTTCAAAAACTCACTGAATAAAATGGTTCTTTAAAAGTAGAATGGAGCAGATGCAAGCTAATCACGTTAGGAGAAACCAAGAAATTACAAAACAAAACCAAAAGAATGAAAAAGTAGAAGATAATGTGAAATATCTCATTGGAAAAACAACTGATCTGGAAAATATATCTAGGAGAGACAATTTAAAAATTATGGGTCTACTTAAAAGCTATGACAGAAAAAAAGAGCTGTGACATCATCTTTCATGAAATTATCAAGGAAAACTTCCCTGATATTCTAGAATCAGAGGGCAAAACAAATATTGAAAGGATCCACTGGTCACCTCCTGAAAGAAATCTGTAAAGAAAACCTGCTAGGAATATTGTAGCCAAATTCCAAAGTTCCCAGATCAAGGAGAAAATATTGCAAGCAGCCAGAAAGAAACAATTCAAGTATTGTGGAAATACAATCAGGATAACACAAGATCTAGCAGCTTCTACGTTAAGGGATAGAAGACCTTAGAATATGATATTTCAAAAGTTAAAGGAACTAAGATTAAAACTAAGAATCACCTACCCAGCAAAACTGAGTATCACACTTCAGGGGGAAAAAATGGTGATTCAATGAAATAGAGGACTTTCAAGTATTTTTGATGAAAAGACCAGAGCTGAATAGAAAATTTGACTTTGAAACACAAGAATCAAGAGAAGTATGAAAAGGTAAACAGGAAAGAAAAATCATAAGGGACTTGCTAAAGTTGAACTGTTTACATTCCTACATGGAAAGATAATATTTGCAACTCTTGAGACTTTTCTGCATATTTGAGTAGTTGGAGGGATTATATATATATATATATATATATACACACACACACACACAGAAGGCACAAGGTGAGTTGAATAGGAAGGGATGATATCTAAAAAAATAAAATTACAGGGTGAGAGAGGAATATATTGAGAAGAGAAAGGGAGAAATGGAATGGGGCAAATTTTCTCTCATAAAAGAAGCAAGAAAAAGCTTTTCCAATGGAGAGGGAAAGGTGGGAGGTGAGAGGGGAAAAGTGAATCTTACTCTCATCACATTTGGCTCAAGGAATAAATAAAATGAACACTCAATTTGGTAAGAAAATCTATCTTATACTACAGGAAAGTAGGGAAGAAGGAGATAAATGGAGTATAGGGAAGATGACAGAAGGAGGGCAAATTGGGAGAAGGGAGTAATTAGAAATAAACACTTTTGAGGAAGGACAAGGTCAAAAGAGAGAATAGAATAAATGGGGAGCAGGATAGGATGGAGGGAAATATAGATCTTTCACAACATAACTATTATGGAAGTCATTTGCATAACTACACATGTATAATCTATATTGCATTGCTTGCCTTCCCAGTGGGGATGAGTGGGGAGGGAGGAAGAGAGAGATATTGGAACTCAAAGTTTTAGGAACCAATGTTGAGAATTGTTTTTGCATACAACTGGGAAATAAGAAATACAAGGTAATGGGGTATAGAAATCTATCTTGCCCTACAAGGAAAGAGAGAAGATGGGGATAAGGGAAGAGAGGGGTGTGGTAGAAGGGAGGGCAAATTGGAGGAAGGGGTAATCAGAATGCACGCTGTCTTGGGGTGGGGGCAGGGAAGAGATGGGGAGAAAATTTTCAACTCAAAATCTTGTAGAAATTAATGTCAAAAACTAAAAATAAATTTTAAAAAATAAATGTACATTTCAAAAAAAAAAGCAGAAGATCCTACTTTACTTACCCTTACAATCCATCTTTCCAGGATCCTTGGCCTTATAATCTAAATGGCCATGGATCCTGGAACAAATAGAGGCATTATACTTCTTGATTATACTAAAACAAAAAGAGCAAAAGATCCTGCTTTGCTTGCCCTTACACACTCCTCCCTTCTCTTATCCCCTTCCCCTTCTATTTTTCTATAGAAATCTATAGATTTCTATACCTCATTGCCTTTACATCTTATTTTCCAGTTTGATGTAAAAACAATTTTTTACATTTACTTTTAAAACTTTGAGTTCCAACTTCTCTCCATTACTCCTTCCCTACCCAGCCCTACTGAAGAGGCAAACAATTCAATATAGCTTATACATGTGTAGTTATGCAGAACACTTCTATAACAGTCATATTGTGAAAGACTAATCATATTGCCCTCCATCATATCCTGCCCCCCCATTTATTCTATTCTATCTTTTGACCATCCTCAAAAGTGTTTACTTCTAATTACCCCCTCTTCCTAGTTGTCCTCCCTTCTATCACACCTTCCATCCTCACTTATCCCCTTCACCCTACTTTCCTACAGTTTAGGATAGATTTTCATACCAAATTGAGTGTGCATGTTATTCTCTTCTCAAGCTAAATCTGATGAGAGTGAGGTTCACTCTTTCCCTCTCACATTCCCTCTCTTCCCCTCCATTGAAAAAACTTTTTCTTGCCTCTTTCATGGGAGATAATTTGCCCCATTCTATTTATTCATTTCTCCTCCCAATATATTCCTCTCTCACCCCTTAATTTTATGTTTTTAGATATCATCCCTTCATATTCAACTCACCCTGTGCCCTCTGAGTCTATGTATATAAGCCCTCTAACTACCCTAATATTGAGAAAAGTCTCAAGAGTTGCAAATATTATCTTTCCATGTAGGAATGTAAACAGTTCAACTTTAGTAAGTCCCTTATGATTTCTCTTTCCTGTTTACCTTTTCATGCTTCTCTTGATTCTTGTGTTTGAAAGTCAAATTTTCTATTCAGTTCTGGTCGTTTCATCAAGAATGCTTGAAAATCCTCTATTTCATTGAATGATCATTTTTCCCCTGAAATATTGTACTCAGTTTTACTGGGTAGGTGATTCTTGATTTTAATCCTAGCTTCTTTGAGCTCTGGAATATTATATTCCAAGTCCAGTGTTCCCTTAATGTAGAAGCTGCTAGATCTTGTGTTATCCTGATTGCATTTCCACAATACTTGAATTGTTTCTTTCTGGTTGCTTGCAATATTTTCTCCTTGACCTGGGATTTGAGCTCTGGAATTTGACTACAATATTCCTAGGAGTTTTCCTTTGGGGATCTCTTTCAGGAGATGATTGGTGGATTCTTTCAATGTCTATTTTACCCTGTCCTTCTAGAATATCAGGGAAGTTTTCCTTGATAATTTCATGGAAGATGATGTCTAAGCTCTCTTTCTGATCATAGCTTTCAGATATTCCAATAATTTTTAAATTGCCTGTCCTAGATCTATTTTCCAGGTCAGTTGTTTTTCCAATGAGATATTTCATAGAAATTATTTTCTTCAGTAAGCTTTTGGCCATCCTTTCCATCTGGCCAATTCTACTTTTTAGGGCATTCTTTTTCTCATTGGCTTTTTGGATCTCTTTTGCCAATTGGGTTAGTCTATTTTTTAAAGTGTTATTTTCTTCAGCATTTTTTGAGGTCTTCTTTAGCAAGGAGTTGACTTGTTTTTCATGATTTTCTTACATCACTCTCATTTCTCTTCCCAGTTTTTGCTCTACTTCTCTTACTTGATTTTCAAAATACTTTTTGAGGTCTTGCATGGTCTGACACCAATTCATATTTTTCTTGGACGCTTTGGATGTAGGAACTTTGACTTTATTGTCTCCCATTTGTATATTTTGGTCTTCCTTGTCACCAAAATAAGACTCTATATATGATTATTTTACTGGTTTTTGCTCATTTTCCTAACTATTCACTTGACCTTTGCACTGTTTGTCAAGGTAGTTCTCTATTTTCAGTAGGGTTGGAGGTTGTACTCTCAGCCACTGAATCTCCCCCACAATCTGTGGCCCTAGAGCTCCAAAAACAGTCACTGCTTCTGCCTCTGCTGTGGCTGCTATGATTTCCACTGCAGACTCCTCCACAGCAACTCTGCCAGCTCCTCCACCCCCTCCACCACACTGGGGCTGGGGCTGGACCACTCTACTCTCTCATACTGATCCCATAGATTTTTTTCTACTGACCTTCCAATTTGTCCTAGGTGTTGTGGGGTCAAGAAGTTGGGAAACCACAACAGTTTCCTGTGCTTCAATTCCCCCAAGACCTGCTCAGGTCCTGTCTATGTCAGCGTGGCCCAAACTAGGCTAAACTCTGCTCCCAGCATAGGCTATAGACACTTCCCAGTGACCTTCCAGGCTGTATTGGGCTGGAGATTAGCTTCATGCTGTCATTCTGTGGATTCTGCAGCTCCAGAATTTGTTTAGAGTCATTTTTTACAGGTATTTGCCTGGGACTGGGGGGAGAGCGCTAGAAAGTCCATGCTGTAATCTTGGCTCTGCCCCCCTCAATGGAAACATCTTGAAAGTGTATATACAGAATACATGAGCAAGATGTAGAAATTTTTCCAGAGAAAATTAGATGCTTTTAACATGAAATACATTCTTTTACAAACACTACAAAACATCAGAAGGATTTCTTGCACCATACGGGGTTGATTAAAGTGTAAAAAGCCCCATTTAATAATAGAAACATTACCTACCCAGAGGTATGGGCATGTTAAGAACAGATCTTGGTAAATTATGTACAAGTATATTCAAAGGGTTTCATTTCACTGAAAAATAATATGACAGTAAATATTGCCTAATGAAGAAAGACCATTGTAATCAATTCATTCAAAAACTAAACTTTTTCTATTTTGTGCCAGAAGTGGATGAGGCAGCAGATGCACTTAAAGATAAAAATGCACAATTATATATGTAAAATATGTTGTTAAAATTGACATAAAGGAAGATTTGTTACTTTGTAAGCCTGTTGATGGCAATGCCATAGCAAGAAGAATTTGCAACATAATTGACAAATTTTTAAAATGAAAATTATTTAATGTAGGAAAATTATATCAGAGTCTTCAGTTAAAGAACTGAATTGATATCAGGATGAAATACAGGTCTATTGGCCTCTTATTCAATTTGGGCACATTCTATGCTTCATATACAATCACATGTATTAAGAAATATGAATGTAGAGTTACTACTGTTTGTCCATTTGTTACAAGAGTAATCAACATCATTTTGAAAATTCCATTAAAAGGAAGGTTCTGTGCAAAATTGTGTAACAGTGTGAGGGCAGAGCATTAGATACTTACATAGTTTTGCAAAACATTCTAGCATTCTTGTATCTTGAAGAGAATTTGAATGAAAAAAAATAAGTTTCATTTTTCTTAGTGATAACAACAAAGATGAAAGAAAATAATTTCATAATGAAAAATTTCTTCTGACATTTGTATATCTAGTGGATATATTTAAGAAACTGAATACTCAGTATATAATGCAAAATCTTTCATACCCTGATCTAGGGTATCTAGAAAGATAAAGTAGCTACATGAATACTAAGTTTACAAAACAGTGTTCTTGTATATTTATCTCATCTAAAAAAGTAGCTGTACTACAAATTAAGTAGTAGAAAGTAAAGGGCTGTTTGCTAACCAATTAACTGGTCAATAGAAATATTTCTCTTTTAAAGATCTAAATATTTATAAATATGAATATGTAGGAAACTTATGATGAATAAAAATTTTATACTTAGTCTGATTCCAACTGAACAATCAATTTTTCAATCAAAAATATTTACTAAGTAATTGACAAGCCCTGTACTTGTTGCTGGCAATATAAAGATGAAAAACTGAAATAATGCCTGTCCTAAAGGAGGAGAGATTCTATCGGGAAATATAGCATACATTTATGAGTATTTAGAGAATAAATATGAAATAAATTCAAGATAATAAAATATGAGGAGGTTATAGAGGGAGTAACACTAGCAGTTGGAAAGATCAGCAAAGGCTTTACATTAAAGGCAGTGGTTGAACTATCTTGAAGGATGTGCCTAGGTCTGAGACAAGGGTGAAGAAGTGTGCTCCAGGCATGGGGGACAAGTAGAAAGGCATGGAAACAGGAAATGAAGTGTTTAGGTGTGAAGAACAGAGAGAAGACCAGAGTTTGGCTGAACCACAGATGTGGAAAAGGAAGTAGTATATAATGAGGTTGAAAACCTAGGTGGGTGCCAGATTGTTAAGAGCTTTAAATACCAAATAGAGGAATTTATACTTTATCTTAGGAGCACTAGAGAATCAATGGAGATTATTGAGTAGGGGAGTGGCATGGATTGATCTGAGTTTAAGGAAAATCACATTGGCCTCTGTGTGGGAATTGACTCAATAAAACCATTAAATAAATACATCCCCTTTGTTCAATAAAAACAAAGTTCAAAGGAGAGTGAGTAAAGGCAGAAATGATCAGTGAGTTCTTCCTACTGTTAGTGAGTGAAGTACAATAACTATTTAATGCAGCTATGTTCAGGTGCATACCAATTTGAGTCATTAGGTAGAAACTTAAGACAAAGAGACCAATTAGGAAGTTATTGTAGTAGTCCAGGTGAGAGGTGATGAGGGTCTGAACTAAAAGGTGGATGAAGGAGTAAAGAAAAAGAGTTGAATGGGAGTAAAACTGTGAAGGTAGAAATGACAAGATGATGGGTGAGGGAGGGGCAGGAGGAAGACAAAATTTAGAGCTTGAAATTTTGAACAGATAAATGTTAAAAGCAAATAATAAATTTATGCTAAAAAAATGAAAGAAATAGCAAAATGTGGCAACTGACCTATTATTTAAGATAAAGGAGAGTGGCTAGTCAAGGATAACCCCAGGTTCACCAATGGGAGAAACTGAATAGGAGTAAGGAAGTCCTATTGAAGGATAGATTTAGCAGGAAAGTCATGAATTCTGTTTTCAAAATATTGAGTTTGAGATGTCTCCAGGATATCTTGTTTGAAATATTCAACAAGCATATGGTAATGTGGGACCAGAGCTCGGCAGAAAGATTTGGAATATAGATATGTGACTCATCTTCATACATGCAATAATTAAACTCTTGTAAGCTGATAAAGTTACCAAATGAGAGTATAGAGTAGAGGGTCCAGGACAGGACCTAAGGATATACACACAGTTTTGTTTAGTCTTTTTTCAGTCATGTCCAACTCTTCAGGACCCTATTTAGGGTTTCCTTGGCAGAGGTACTGGAGTAGTTTGCCATTTCCTTCTCCAGTTAATTTTACAGATGAGGAAACTGAAGCAAACAGGATTAAGTGACTTGCCCAGGGTCGCACAGCTAGTAAGAGTCTGAGGCCAAATTTGAACTCAGGAAGACTGAATCTTCTTGACTCTAGCACTATATCCACTGCACCACCTCACTTCCCACACACATGCAGTTATCAGTCATGACATGGATTATGAGCCAGCAAAGGAGCACAAGGTATGGTCTGACAGATAGAAGAAAAAACAGGAGAGCCAAGGAGAAGAGAATCGTGGCAGGAAAACCAGAGAGGGACTGAGGAGAAAATTATGGTCAGCAGTGTCAGTCAACTCAGCAAAAAGTTCATAAAGAATGAAGACAGAAAAGGCATGGCACTAAGATCCTTGATAAGTCTGAAAATGCAATTTAACTGTGTGACCCTGGGCAACTCATCTACCCTGTCAGCCTCAGGTTCTTTATCTATAAAATGGGGGCAATAAAGCACTTGGTTGTTGTTCAGTAGTGTCTGACACTTCATGACCCCATTTATGGTTTTCTTGGCAAAGATACAGGATTGGTTTGCCATTTCCTTCTCCAGCTCATTTTACAGATGGAGAAAATGAGGCAGACAGTTAAGTGACTTGCCCAGGGTCACACAGCTAGTAAGTATCTGAGGCTGGATTTGAACTCAGGAAAATGAGTCTTCCTGACTCCAGGCACTGCACACTATCCACTGTGCCACTAGCTGCCCTAACAAGGCATTTGTTTCACACGATTCTTGTCAAGATCAAAAAAGATAGCACATGTAAAGTCTTTTGCAAATCTTAACATGCTATATAAATGCTAACTTTAATTATTTTGTTATAAAAATTATTGTAAAGGATTTTATCAATATATCAATATCTGTTTACTATATTTGCTGTTTTGCTTGTGCAAGATTTATTTTGTAATGTTATAAAATTGTAATAAATTCTTTATTTTATTTGAGTAAAATATGAGCAAAGAATGTTATTTGCACAGATTGTCTTCTGAAATAGTGGGTTGAACATGACCTTTTCTCTTGTTAAAAAGGAAGATTTGCTATATAAGTTTGGAAACCACTTTTCCACAGGAGCACTATGACGGTGCTCCTGGAGTAGCTTTATTGAGGTCTAAATTCAAGCCAAATTCTAATGTTTTCAGAGTAAACCCTGGGTAAGGCCAAAAAAAGCCAAAGACACTGTAAAGAACTCTGATGATGAAACACAGTTCATGTAAACCTGGTCTTTGGTTCTGGAACACATGGATAACAAGAAAACAGAGTCTGAGGTAAGGTAAGTGACTTTCCCCATTTCATAAAGGAATTAAGTTACTGAGCCAGGATATGACCGACCATACAACTTCTGAACTCAAATCTAGAACTATTTTCATTATGACATACCAATATCTCTGGTGATCTTTCTAGTCTGTAATCTTTTCCGCTTTGAGATATCCTAAAAAACAATCCCCGAATGCCTTTAAAATTGCATTGCCTTCATCATTGATCATTGGTTGATTCCAGCCACTCTTCTTGACCTCATTTTCTTGAGTGTCACTCCTACTTCCTCATATAGCACATTGGGGAATGAGGTGAATGAGTCCAAATGTGACGGTTTCATCAACTGTCACTAGGGATGAAAATAGACTGCTATAGATATGCTGCCTGACTTATACCATTTGTCATATCTATAATACCTTTATGAGAATTCTTGTTATCCTAGTTTCATTTATAAATCCTCTCAGAATGACCTAGATCACATGAAATGCCTTCAACATTCTTATTTTTTCCTTTCTTTCTTTTTGTTGTTTTGTGAGACCATACTATTGGAAATCTTCCATCATATTCCATAACAATTTTAAAATTTGTATTGTATTTTTTTAATTTTCTGCCAACATAATATCTAAATATATATTTGCTCCTGTGACCAGCAAGCCATCCCATGTAATAAAAAAGAAAAAAGAAAAAAGGAAAAAGGAAATTCATCAAAACTAACCAACAAACTGAGTTTGAGAGTATATACAATGTTTTACTTAAAAGTGAACCTGTACTCTAAACAAGCACTGACCTTGACTTCTCCGTCCTTCCACTTGTAAAGAACATTAAGTGTTCATTAGATAAATTAATTTCTGTACTACACTGCCCTCATTATGGTGGCTGTTTTACACTAGTTAAATTTTCTAATAAATGGTGATGATCAGAGTCAATGTCTTTACTTTTATCCAGTCTCTGTTTGTTGGGGTCAGCAGCTTATATAAAAGTCTGGTTGGAGCTGTCATAATCATATACAATGACACCTATCTTTTATCCTTCCTTCTAATTTGAAACTAGTATTGACCAAATCAGTTTCACACAGACAAATGACTCTGAAATACTTCCATGTCAAGAATTACTCTTTTCCAATATGTTAAAATATATAATCATTATTTTTTGGTGATGTTGTACAGCTCCAAGTAAGTATTCCATTAAAGTCCTACTCAAAGTGCTTCCATCACAATGTGGAGGTTACTTTATGTTCTTGCAGGCTTTGTTAATACAAGACAAACTCTGGCCTGCCCTATATAGAACAGAAAGGCTGTGGTTATTGGCCCTGTGGCAGACTGTCTGTTGCTGAGGGTCAAATAAAATGAATACAAAGAAGTCTACCATTGATTGGTTAAATGTTAAATGGTCAGTTCTTAACATTTTTTGTGCATCGGATCCCTTTGGCAATCTGGTGAAGCCTATTTCACCAGATAAGGTGAACCTTTTTCAGAACTGTGTTTTTAAAATAAAATTCATAGGATTACAAAGGAAATCAATTATGTTGAAACAGCTGTCTATATCTATATACAAAACACATAGGTATATACATATACATACATCTATACACACATATTATATACACATACTTACATACACATGTGTATATATATTGTTCCCATCCCTAAGTTAAGAACTCCTGACTTAGGTGAGTTTTTTATCCATGTATGTCATCCCACGAAATAGATAAAAAATATGAAGTGGTACTCAGACTTATATAATGCCTTGTTTAAGTGGCTGGGTAGCATAAAATAGAGAAAAACATGCCAAGCAAACCAGTGTGAACCATAAAATAACATTTTTTTCCCCTCATCATCCTTGGTATCTAAGGAAATGCAAAACAAATTACTTCAAAATTATCTCCATTTTTTTTCTTCTTCATCTTTTTTGTTAATTTACTGGCAAACAGGTCAGAGGATTATAGATTTGCAGCTGAAAGGGACCTCAGATATCCCTGAGTACAACCTCTTCATTTGCACAGATGAGGAAAATGAGGCTCAGAGAAATTAAGTAATTGCTGAGTCCCAAAGCTCATACCTGAAGCAGGATTTGAACCAAGATCTTCCATACTCCAAGTCTAGTGTTCCATCCACTATATCATGCTGCATCTAGATGTCTTTAGGCAAACATTGTTGTCCAGTGTCCTCTTAGAGGTTGTCCTCTCCCTCATCAGAGATAGAGAATACTTCAATAGTCATTAGTAAAGTACTTTTTAAAGATTGAAGATGGTGATAATTGCAGTTACTAGATTGTAAGTTTTTTTAAGGGAAGATATAAAATTTTACTCATTATAGTACTGTATTTTCCATACTACTTAGTGTAGAACATTGAAGAAATCTCTAAAAGAAATTCATAAATACTCAGAAGAATTCTGCATTTTTACAGGAAAAAATAAGTAGGTGAAGAATGCCTTTTGCCTATATGCCATGACATGCAATTGGATGGACAACCCATAGATCTTGTCCATCAGCACAAATATCTTATGAGCTGTGCCCAGAATTGAGAAGAAACAAAAGAGGATATTGGATTGCCTTTGGGAAATTGTGCAGTGTTTTTAATGATCCCTTTTAATGAACAAACTCCTCTCCAAAATAAAGACCCATCTTTTTTTTCTTTTTTAGCAACAGTATTGTCAGGGAATAGTAGAGTCAGGCAACAGTGCAGTTTTTAAAAATTCAAGTTGAAAGACACTTAGCAGACTGACAACAAAGAGACACACAGAGGCAGGAATAGACTAACAAATTACCAGCAAATAATTGCATGGAAGAGCAGAAAGGATGCACTCACTAGAAATATGATTGAAAAGGGAGTTTATGTAGTCATAATAATACTCAGCATTTATATAATGCTTCAGGCTCTCTCATTTGATCAACCTGCATATTTCATTGATATCCATCTTGGTGTCAAGAGATCTAGAGCAGTTGTCTCCAAAGTGGTGTATATGCACCCTGGGGGTGCATAAGGCAATCCATCAAAATACTGGAAGTGAATAGAGCTTCTATTTGTATTTTTTTATCTAAAAGAAAGAAATTGAACTTTCCTAATATTTAATAACTGGGTCGACAATGGATATCTTTCACTTAGTATATCATATGGTCTCATGTCATGTATACCAAGGTATCCTGAGGAAAATGTATTTCTTGGGTTTACAGATTTCAAAATGGAAATGACTATATGTCAGTGAATCCACCTCTCTCATCTTACAGATGAAGAAACTGAGCTCAGAGTGGTTGTGTCTTGTCATATAGCTAGTAAGCATTTCACACTGGATTCAAAACCAGGCCTTTCTGACTCCAGGTCCAGCATGCTATCCAGTATGCTATAGTGCTTCTCAGTTTCACAACAAAGAGGTGTTAACAGTGGAACCATCATTTATTCATTCACTTTATTTTTTAAAATAATATTTTTTCAATCATCTAAAATTTGCCTTCTTACCTTCTTATGCCTATCCCCTCATGCCTACCACTCACCACATACATACAATTAAAAACTAAAGAAAAAAAAGCTGTTACAAACATGTATCATCAATTAGAACAAATTTTCACATTGGTCATGCCCCTTCCCCAAATTATCTCATTCTGTAAACTGAGTCCCTTATTTCTCTATCAGAAGGTTGGTAACATGCTTTGCCATTAAGCTTCTGGAATCATGATTGGTCATTCTGCTGATAACAGATCCTAATTCTTTCAAAGTTGTTTGCCTTTACCATATTGCTGTCACTGTATAAACTGTTCTCCTTGTTCTGTTCACTTCATTTTACATTAGTTCATGCAAGTTTTCCCAGGTTTCTTCGAAACCATTTCCTTCATTATTTCTTACAACACAATAATATTCCAACACATTTATGTACCATAAATTATTCATCAGTTCCTGAATTTGTGAACACCACCTTTGATTTCTATTCTTTGCCACCTCCAAAGAGATATATTTTTGTTCAGCCTTAGAGTTTGTTTTGCTTAGGAATAATCCATCTATTAATCTACCTTCCTTCAAACCCCCCCTCTCCCCTTTCCCTTTTATTTTCCTGTTGAAATGTATTTCTTTTTTTTTTTAAAAAAATTATATTGAATATATTTTTGTACACAACTGTGTGTGTATTATTTTTTCCTTTACCCAATTCAGATAAAAAGAAACATTCAAGTGTCAGCTGCTCTTCCCAATCCTTTTTTCTTGTTTGTATAGATGTCTACTTTGCACCTTGATTATGAGATAGTTTTCTCTAACTTTCCTTTTCTTCATACACTTCCCTCTATTCAGTGTATTCCTCTTCTCTCTTTCCATTTTGCTCTTAGGTCATTAAGACGTAACAGAATTAATCCTAGGCTTCATATGTTAGAATGTAATGTTCATGTATTAGAATATAAGCAGTTTATTGCTGTTTAGTCAATTGTCATTCTTTGTTTATCATTTTGTTTTTCTTAAATCCTGTGTTTAAACTTCAAATGTTTTGTGCAGTTTGTCTTTTTATCAGGAATGATTATGTACTCTATTTCATTAAGGATTCATTTTTCCACCTTTAACATTATACTCAGTTTTGCTAGATAGGTTATTCTTGCTATAAGCCTATATTTTTTGCTCTCTGGAAAATCATGTGCCAAGTTCTCCACTGCTTTATATTGGTGGCTACTAAATTGAATGTGACCCTGACTGTGGCTCCTCCATATTTCAATTCTTTCTTTCTGGATGCTTCTAGTATTTTCAATCTGACTTGGAAGTTCTGGATTTTGGCTATGATGTTCTTGGGAGGTTTCATTTTGGGATTTCTTTCAAGAGATGACTGGTGGATTCATTTTGTTTCCACTTTGCCTTCTGGTTCTAAGAGATCTGGGCAGTTTTCTTATAAGATTTTTTGAAACATGTTGCCTAGGCTTTTTTTTGTCATAGCATTCAGATAGCCTGATGAATCTTACATTTTTCTCTTTGATCTGTTTTCCAGGTCAGTTTGTTTTGCTATGAGATACCTTATGACTTTGTTTTAATGTTTCTTGTAGCCTCTTTGAGCTGTTGGCTTCCATTTGGTCCATTCTAGTTTTTAGGGAGTTTGTTGCCAGAACAAGGTTTTAAATCTTTTGTGACAAGTCAATAATTCTCTTTCAAATTTTTCTTCGACAACTCTAATTTCTTTTTTCCATTTATTCCTTCAGTGATGTCATTCAATTTGTAATATATATGTGTAAATATATAAACTCTTGTTTCATCTCTACTGTGAGTTCTAGTTGAGTTTGTGCTTAAGCTGTATTTTTCTCTGAGGCATTGCTTGTAGAAGTTTTGTCTCTTCTCCTGCACTTGTGTATTAAGCATCCCTGCCACCATAATAGTTTACTATGCTGGAGTTTTTATTTTTGCCTATTTTTCCAGCCTATTTTCTGACTTTGAATTTGATATTGGGACTGGGCTCTGTTGTACTTTTAAAAAGAAAGCCTGAACTGGTCCTGTTGCTGCTTTCTTGGCCATCGAGTGTTGTGCTGTTCCAGGTCTCAGGACACACTGGGAACGTTCAAGCTTTCAGTGCTCCCAAAGTCATCTGAACTAGGGCAAAGTGTGATTATTCACTGACTGGCCTGAGCTCTGCAACTTCCTAACCTGGTTTAAATCTGAATAAGAGTAGAATTATGTTGAATCTGGGAAGTTCTACTGGTTCAGAGTGATAGAACTGTAGGCTAGGCTAGAAATTGGAACTTAGGTCCTGCCCTTCTCTTCTGGCTTTTAAAATTCTTCCTTTCTCAGTATACTACCCAAAGACTTCCTATTTCTGAACAAGGAGAGGTGTTCCTTTTAGTCTGCCATGGACCTGTGACCCAGAGCTGGGTAGTAGGCAACAAAGCTGATCCTTGGGTCCTGTTCCTGTTGCAGTACCTTGTATGGGTCTGAGAGTAGCCTGGAATAGGTCTGAGACCTCCCCTTGCCATGGTGCACACCTTATTCCTAGTACTGAAGTGCTCTGTGTGCCCCATGCTCCTGCCCTGACCCAGTTCTTAGTGTCCCTAGACTTCTTTGTCTCCATATGTCAACCTGTCCTGAATCAAGAATTCACTTAACTTTTGCATGATTATTATTATTTCCCCAACAGGAGTCAATCCAGTGTATTTTCTAGCACTGTCTGGAGAAGTTTCTAACAAGGAGCTGAGCTGTATTGCTCCCTGTCACTCTACTATCTTGGACTCATCCCCATAATGTTCATTGACTTTCAATATATTACCATATAGTGCAGATTATGTGCTTGTAAAGTAAATTTATGGATCATATTATCTAGTTTTAAGTAAACTACCTCTCACAAACTAACACATAAAAAGACTCCTTAAAAGACACAATAGACTAAAGATAATTCTTGTAATGAGACCACACACAAGCAACAAGAAAACTATAGGAATTACACTTCTCCTATGCGCAGCAGAGAGATTCTTAAACTATTTTATGTCATCAACCCCTTTGCCAGTCTGGTGAAACCTATGACCTTTCTCAGAATCATGTTGTAAAATACATGAAATACATAGTAGTCAAAGAAAACCAATTTTATTTAAATACAATTTTCTAATTAAAAAAAAAATTCATGAACTCCAGGTTAAGAGCCCCTGCTAGTACAAGCCTTTCATTAGTCATATTACCATCTATATAGGAAGAGACATGGAAGATGGAGGAGCAGAAGCAAGGACTTGCTAGAGCTCTTCACCCCAAACCCAGTCCAATACCTGTAAAAATGACTCTAAACAAATTCTGGAACTGCAGAACACACAGAATGACAGAATGAAGCTAATCTCCAGCCCAAGATAACACAGAAGGTCAAAGGGAAGCATCTATTGCACCACGCTGGGAGCAGAGCACAGTTCAGCTTGGGCTATGCCAACACAGAGTGGACATGAGCAGGTTTATGAGCAGAACTGAATCACTGGCACCTGTGGCAGTTTCTAGACTTCATGACCCCAAAACACTGAGGACAAGTTGGAAGTTCAGTGGAAAAAACCTGCCAGACCTGTGTGAGAGAGTAGAGGGGTCTGGCCCCAGCCCCAGGGTGGTGGAGGGGGCAGAGAAGTCCTTGTAATCATAACAGCAGCAGGGGCAGCAGCAGCATCTATTCCCAGAACCCTAGGCCCACAGATTGTGGGGGGATCAAGCAGCTGACAGTACACTCCCCACCCCCACTGGAAGCAGAGAACCACCTTGACAAAGAGCTTAAAAGTCAAATAAATGACTGGGGAAATGAGCAAAACCCGGGAAAAAAAGAATCAGACTTTAGAATCTTACTTTGGTGACTAGGAAGATCAAAATATACAAACAGAAGAAGACAACAAAGTCAAAGCTCCTTCATCCAAAGCCTCTGAAGAAAAATATGAATTGGTCTCAGGGCCTGAAAGAGCTCACAAGTAAGAGAAGTAGAGCAAAATCTGTGAAGAGAAGTGAGAATGATGCAAAAAAAAGCATGAAAACTGTGACAACTGCTTGCTAAAGGGGACCCACAAATGCTGAAGAAAATAACATCTTAAAAAATAGACTAACCCAAATGGCAAAAGAGATCCAAAGAGCCAATGAAGAGAAGAATGCCTTAAAAAGCAGAATTGGCCAGATGGAAAAGGAGGCCCAAAAACTCACTGAAGAAAATTTCTTAAAGACTGGAATGGAGCAGATGGAAGCTAATGACTTTATGAAAAATCAGGAAATTATAAAAAAAAATCAAAGGAATGAAAAAATAGCAAACAATGTGAAATATCTCATTGGAAAAACAACTGACCCAGAAAATAGATCAGGAGAGACAATTTAGAATTATCAGACTCCCTGAAAGCCATGATCAGAAAGAGAGCCTGGATATCATCTTTCAAGAAATTATCAAGGAAAACTTCCCTGATATTCTAGAACAAATGCATATAATAGATATTGAAAGAATCTACCAATTGCCTCCTGAAAGAGATCCCAAAAGGAAAACTCCTAGGAATATTGTAGCCAAATTCCAGAGCTCCCAGATCAAGGAGAAAATATTGCAAGCAGTCAGAAAGAAACAATTCAAGTACTGTGGAAACACAATCAAGATAACACAAGATCTGCCAACTTCTACACTAAGGGATCAAAGGGCTTGGAATATGATATTCCAGAGGTCAAAGGAACTAGGATTAAAACTAAGAATCACCTACCCAGCAAAACTGAGTATAATACTTCAGGGGAAAAAATGGAATTTCAATGAAATAGAGGACTTCCAAGCATTCTTGTTGAAAAGACCAGAGCTGAATAGAAAATTTGACTTTCAAATACAAGAATCAAGAAAAACATGAAAAGGTAAATAGGAAGAGAAGCCTTAAGGAACTCATTAAATTTTAACTGTTTACATTCCTACATGGAAAGATGTTGTTTGTAACTCATGAGACCTTTTTCCATATTAGAGTAGTTAAAGGGAATACATACATACATACATATATATATAATACATGCATATGTATGTATATATACACACACATGTATATGTATATATATGTAGGTGTGTATGGGTATATATGTATGTATATTATGTATGTATAGGTATGTATATGTACACATGTGTATGTATATATGTATATGTCTATATATGCATATACACACACACAGACAAAGGGCACATGGTGAGCTGAATATGAAGGGAGAATACCTAAAAAAGCAAGATTTACTGTTGAATGGAATATACTAGGAATAAGAGAAAGGGAGAGGTAGAATATAGCAAATCATCCTATATACAAGAGGGAAGAAAGAACTTCTACAATGGAGGGGAAGAGGAGGGGAGATGAACGGAAATCATTGAAACTTACTCTCATGGGATTTGGCTTAAGGAGGGAATAACATGCACTCAATTGGATATCGTAATCTATTTTACTCTGCAGGAAGGGAAGAGGGAACAGAATAGGAGAGGGAAGGTAATAGAAGGGACAGCAAATTCGGGAAAGGGATAATCAGAAGTAAACATTGTTGTGGGAGGACGGGTCAACAGAGAGAATGGAATAAATGAAGGGCAGGACAGGACAGAGGGAAATGTAGTTAGTCTTTTACGACATGACTATTATGGAAGTGCTTTGCATTGTTACACATGTATGAACTATGTTGAATTGCTTGGTTTCTCAATAAGGGTAAGTGGGGAGGAAGGGAGAGAATTTGGAACTCAAAACTTTAAGAATGAATGTTAAAAATTGTTTTAGCATGCAAATGGAAATTAAGTTATATAGGCAATGAAGTATAGAAATCTATTTTGCCCTAGAGGAAAATAGAGGCGAAGGAGGATGGAAGAAGGGTGGATGATAGAATAGAGGACAGATTGGAGAAAGGGGTGGATGGGGTGCATGCTGTCCTGGGGTGGGGGTGGAAGAGATGGGAAGAAAATTTTGAATTCAAATTCTTGTGAAAGTGAATGTTAAGAACTGAAAATTAAATACATTATATATGTTTTTAAAAAGAGAAAGAAGTAAGAAGGAGGAATGGAAGGAAGAAAGAGAGAGAAAGAAAGGAAAGAAGAAAGAAAGAAGGGGGAAAAAAGAGGAAGGAAGGAAGGAAAGAGAGAGAAAGAAAGAAAGGAAAGAGGAAGAAAGAGAAAAAGAAAGAAAGAAAGGAAGGAAGGAAGAAGAGAGGGCAAAAGAACAGACAAAGGAAGGGAGAAAGGGAATGCCAAAACTGAAGAAAACCTTGAAGACTAATCAACCCAAAGAATATAAGTGACTAGTCAAAGGTAGCCTAATATAAGTACATGCAAATTATAATAGAGTTCTAATTGTAGAACAATGGATAATTCAGCTTGTATTGTAAATGTAAAAAAAAAAAATGATTAATTTAAAAAAAAAAACTAAGCATCAGAATAAACTGAACTTAGAAGCAGAGTGTTAAATCATTGTATCACAAGGGAGTAAAACAAGATTTCTTAAAATAAGCGTGCAAACATATTGCCTTCGCTAAAAATAGCATTCTTAAAATAGTTTAATGAAACCAAAAAGTGTTTTCTATTGTTCATGATTAAAATAGAAAAAGTATTTTATACTGTGATTTATTTCATATTTTCTCATCTTTTTTAATTTTGATTTTTATAATGGGAATAAGAATTCGTATAGCATTACTATGTGCCAGGCACTGTGCTAAGTGCTTTACAAACATCTCATTTGATCTTCACACAATAATTCTGCAAGGCAGGTGTAATAATTAGCCCCATTTTAGAGTTGACAAAGTTGAAGCCAACAGAGGTTAAGTGACTTGCCCAAGCTATTAACTGTCTGAAGAAGGGCTTGAACTTTTTTTCCTTCCTATGAGGTATGCAATCACAAAAACTTTTAGATAGAGAAAGGCCTGCATCATGTTGGGTGAATTCCCTATGGAGGATTTTTGGGAGAATATGAACTAGAAGTACACAAGATAATGATATGTGGATGAGTTGCAATATAGATGAGATCACAACTCAAATAAAGTTTCAAATTACCTAATACAGAACCTTTTGTACTTTAGGTGCTCAGTAAATGTTTAGTGGATGAATGACATCACTTAACTTTTTCTCTGGGTTAAATAATTCTGATTCTTTTAGTGATTCCTGATAGTACTTATTTTATAATTGTCCAGCCATTTATTTCCATTACTCTCAAAAACCTTTTGAGTTCGCAACATCTCAAGTCTAATCATTCATCTAAATAGGGGCAGTACCCAGCCTACAGAGTTCCTATCACTCATTTCCCATTATTAGGGGAAGCTATTTGCCAGCCATTTCCCCCAGGATCATGTATTCATGAGATCATTGATTTAGAGGTAGAAGAAATCGTAGAGGTCAACTAGTCCCACCCCTTCTTTTTTACAGATGAGGAAAATGAAGCCCAAGGAGGTTCAATGACTTGTTCAAAGTTACACAGGGTAAGTCATAAGGATAGGATTTAAACTCGTGTCCTTTGATTCCAAAACCAGTGTTTTTTTCCACTGTACCAGTGGCTAGTTCAAAAGCCAAATACCTCTATTCTTACGAATCAGTCATATGTGGCACACATAGACACATACTTACATAAAATTATTCAATTGTTTAAAGCCCCCTTCAATCCTCCACTGCATGTAGAAATCTACTTCCCCCACCACCTTCACTGTCTTCATCACCTCCCTTCCAAGGCTCAACAAATGTTCAATACCCCACCTCCCAAGAATCAGAACATGTGCAGACTCACGCTGTTCACACCAAAAGGGAAGGGGTCAGAACCCTGGCACATGATTTAAAAAGAAAAAGTTTGCTGGCCCTGCTGCTTAAGTTCCCCGCATGCTGAATCTCTATTTATACTGTAAAATTTACCCTTTTAGAAAAAACCAAAACCAAAACCTAGACATATAAATGTGGCTGACTCATCCTAAGCTTTACAAATAGTCACTCACCTGCTCTCCTGGAACAAGCGCACCCTGGCATGGTGAGCAGTTATTTCAGAGTCCAGATTCTTGCTGTAGCATGACTGTGCCTACACACATCTGCTGCTCATAGATAGAAATGGAGAAAAAGTGAGGGAATCAAGTGAGACTAAAGAGGGAAGAAATAGAAGTGATGAAATTGAGACAAAACTAATTTTAAAATAGGGGAGGGGAGGACTGAAAGGAATAAAGAAAAAGGCTCAAAAATAAAATTAGAGAATGATGATAAAGAAAAAATAGAACTACAAAGAAGGAATGTGAAAAATGTCTCTCTAATCCCATCTACACAATGCAATCACAAGACAAGGCAAATATTTACAATGGCACTGAATATTGTGGCCCAAAATATTTTCCCCCATTTCTTTTCACTTGCCTCAATGACAGGCTATGAAAAGAAGTGGGTTAAGAAAAATACTTGAATATGTCAATAGCTCCATCACCTTATCAGTGTGTGGTAACTCCCTCTGCTGGTGTAGGTTGCAATTCAAGAATGCCTTCTCACACAGAAGGTTCCTAGCTCATATCTTCCTCAAAAATTCCTTGGTGTGGAATTTACCCCCACATACTAGGGTTTCCCCCTGAATCACTTAGTACTTTTTGGATACCAACACAGCACTCAAACCATCATCTGTTAATCCTTCCTTCTGTTTCATGACCAGCCCACTTCCTTTTCCAATTATACATCACCTTCATGAGGTCTTTTATGTACTTCATATTTGGCACTGACAATATGCTGCTGCCTACTTACACCAAGATAATCTGAATAACTTTAAGGGTGACATGGTACTTTTCCATAACCACCATGAGAAATGGGGAGTGCAGGAATTATTATCTCATTTTACAGGTGGAACAACTGAAAGTAAGAAAAATTTTATTCCCTCTCTTGTACTCCATATTTGTAACAGCAAGCAAAGTGGGATTTTTAAAAAAATTTTCTTTTTGGAGTTCAGTTTCCCAAGCTCAGGCTAAATTATGAGCTTCTGAAGGCTCAATTTCCTTTGAACCCTGATTAATTCACAGTGGTGCTGTCATGTAGGTTTCGTTCCTACTGACTGAGTTTAAAACAGAGACTGTTTTAAATACTGGTAGGTTGGTCTTTTACTTTGGGGTTTCAGTAATGAGAAGCGTATTGTGATTACCTGGTCGAGACTCTCAGTGGTCGTATATTCAGACGCCCTGGCTGCTCAGATGCGAAGGCTCTCTCAATCCAGGGATGTAGGTAATTTGTATAGAAATGTTGCTTTGATTCAGACAGTAGAACCCTGTCTGCAGGTCTTTACTTCTCTGCTTATATTTTCTCTCTTTATTAGACGTAATTAAAAAAAGATTGTTGACCTCTTAAACAGCTATTTTTTCTTAGTAAAGCAGATCTAAGAACCTGTGCTAGCGGCCATCCTAGGTATGCCAGCGTGGTTGCTGTTACAATGTTCCAGACAAACTGACTTATTAAATGAATCCCAAATTTAAATGTTCCTTCTCCCATGTCTGTACCTTTGCATAATGCGGTACTCATATTTGAGATGCACCCATTCTCTTCTTAACCAGCTTCACTGAAAGCTCATCTTAAGTATTTTGTCCTTCATTATCAGAGCACCAATGACATTACTAGTGATATCTTGACTTGATCTGGAATTGGATTTAAGGGAGGCAAAGTTGCTCAAACTCTTCAGCCTCACTCTCCCTTCCAGAGTCATAGAAGTCCAAAGGTAAGAAAAAAGTCAGGATGACGGGAAATGGCCTAGGATTCAGTAGATGACTAGTATCTTCAGTGTGTGGCCAAGTACTCCACAGCACCTGCTTTAGCTGCCTTCTTGACCATTAGAACGATTTGTTCTCATCTGCTTACTCTGCCAGGGAAAGTCTTCACATGCTTGGGATGGACACCCATTTAAGTAACTAACAGATCTAAGACCTTGTGGTCACCCTCACCCTGGTTTAGTCTGTCTGCCAAGAAGGTTTTACTGTGTTCTGGCCATCGTGTATGCTATAACTTCTTGGAGTCATAGGTGAGTGTTGAGTGAAAGGTAGACACCAAAGGTGAACAAGCAGCCCTGAAAAGTTCTCAGCAAGCCCCCCCACAAGAGGTACTAGCTCTTCTAGAACATTCCATTTACCCTCTTAAGTGTAACCTTTTAATCAAAGCCTTTCCTGATTCCACCAATTTTTCTTGTTCTCTCCCTCTTCCTTTTATCTTATATGTACTTAATCTGTATATATCTCCCATGATCCATGGCCCTCCAAACTCTGGGCTTACATGGGCCAGATCTATTCTTTGTGAACAATCCAAAAGATAACTTTCTCTATGCCCTATAAACTTCGTCCAAGAGTTTAGTCAGTAAAATCTCCAAATATGCTTGTGTCTAGGTTTCTCCAAACATAGGTAATAAAGTCTACATCCCCTGACAAGTACTCAAGATAACTAATGGATAGTCTTTATAATGCAGAAATTTTGAAGGACTTGCTGTGAAACAGAAATAAAAAACACATAAAACATTGACAAAAGCTCATAAGCTCCCGTAGAAGGAAACTGGATTTAGACTTTCCAGCGGGACAACTCTCCTTTATTTTGGTGCATCTCTAGCTGGCCCAGAGTTCTATAAAGTCCATCCCAGATTCATAGTATCCCTTTTTGTTTGGATTGCCTGAGTAAGGCAAACATACTATAGGAAAAGGTGAAGAAGTTGGAGCTTAGATAAGACTGAAAAATAGATTTTAGAGAAATGAAATTTCTGGCAAGATGACACAAAGAGGATTTGGAACTGAACATGAGTAACTTGGACCTTTTTGTTGTTGTTTTTGTTTTTTTGGAAACTATAGTTTCATTGGCATAGGGAACTCCCAAGGAGGAAACACCCCATCCATACTGATCAGGACAAGTTGCCTGGGGCACTAATGTGCCCTGGCAGAAGGGTTTTTCAGAGGAGGGATTTATGCAAGGTAAATGAAGCAGTGTAGATAAAGAGTGGGAGACCCTCAAAGTGATGGGTAGGTGAGAAAGCCAATTTACTGGTAACCACTGGCACAAATTCAAAAATAGAAGCCAAAGAGCAGACAGTTTGTGAAAATCAGGTAGAAATGAGAGCAGGGCAGTTTCCAGATTGGATCAGACACAGTAAGAGGGTGGAATAGCTCTAAAGATTCTGGGAAGGAAGAAGTCATCAATTTCTACAACAGACTATCTATGGCAGACTGCTTACATTACGAATTTAGACACAAACAGTAAAAGATAAGAAGGAGCTTAGTAAAGAACAGTGACAACATAGTTATTTTAAAAAGTTGAGGGCCATAAAGTAGTAATATGTCTTTAAGACATTGTTCATAAGAAAGGCCTAAATAAATTTGTGGATTAATA
The DNA here is from genome assembly GCF_028372415.1 of Notamacropus eugenii. Lineage (NCBI taxonomy): Eukaryota > Metazoa > Chordata > Mammalia > Diprotodontia > Macropodidae > Notamacropus > Notamacropus eugenii. Next base: position 138,556,461 of record NC_092873.1, on the reverse strand, counting down.
GAAAAAAAACATGGGAGGAGGTTTAATAGAACAAAGTTTCAGTCCCAGTATATTCACTAAAAGGGGGTCCATTTTCCTAGGAAATCACTCACCTCTCTATGCCTCAGTTTCCTCAACTGACAGAGACTTATCCTATGAGCTCATAGCTTTGTCTTGGGGATAACTTAAGAAAAAAATGACAAAGAAAGAAAAGACAAAGATACTGTACTAAACTAATTTAAATTATTATATAAGATACATTTCTTGGGGGGTGGAGAAAGGGCAGGTTTTCTTTGGGATAGCAAAATAGCTAAGATTATAGCTTTGTTGTTATTTGGTTGTGCCCCACTTTTCATGACCCCATTTGGGGTTTTCTTGGCAAAGATACTGGAGTGGTTTGCCATTTCCTTCTCTAGGAAGGAGCCAAAGCAAAATGTCTTAAGTAACTTGGTAAGGATCACATACCTAGGAAGTGTCTGAGACTAGATTTCAACTCAGGAAGATGACTCTTCTTGACTCCAGGCCTTGAATTCTGTCTACTACACCATCTAGCTACCCTTAAGATGATGTACTATTAATCTATTGGACTCTGAACTGGTGGATGCAAAGCCTCTACTTGGAGGGTTTCATTGCTTCTAAGTTAGTTGTAGCAGTTGCTTTCTAAGGTGTCCATTAGAAAATAGATCTCATGTATGGATCCTTTTATTCTCTCTTGCTTAGGCTCCGTGTCAACCTTGAGCTTATCTTGGGCTCTTTGTCCTCCAGAACATAGACTAGTGGGAATCAATAACTGCATCAAAAAGATATTTATTTCTGTCAGGACTTTGTCATCATGGTCTCCCCATCTCCACCACCACTACCTCTACTTGGCAAATGCCATCGTCAATGACTCCTTGAAGTGTTAGAAGCAGCAAGGTGGCACAGTGGAGACAGTGATGGTCAAAAAAAGACCAGAGTTGAAACTCAACTTCAGATACTTACTAGCTATGTGACCCTGGGCAACTTAATTTCTGTTTGCCTCAATTTCTTCAACATAAAATGGGCAATATAATAGCACTTTAGTGACAGTCCAATGAGATATTTGTAAAGCACTTAGCATATTGCCTGATAAATAGTACCTTCTTAATAAGTGCTTGTGTCCTTCCCCAAGTAGTTCTATTACCCAACACATATAGCCTTGGAGCACAAAATAAAACTGAGTAAGGCCAGCTTCCATACGGCACTAGCATACACTCTGCATATCTAATCTAAGACCCTAAAGAGATAGGCACCCACTAGGACTGGATTGTGGCCCCAAAATTCCACCCAACACCAAAAGAAACATCACCCACCAACATTATTCACAACATCCAACATTTCTCTTCAAAATTGTTGACTTAATTACTCTGTCAACATAGTCACACAAACCAAAGGCTATCTCTAGTGTATTACACACTAAAAATCTGCCCTAGGATTCATCCCCATCATCCAGAGACTGGTTTCCATCCACGCCTACTCCACTACTTAAGCACATTTGCCTCTCTTAATGGGTGGGAGAAGGGGGGGAGGAGAGAGTAAGGGGATAGAATTCACAACTTTGGGCAGCTGTGAGCCCTCTTCACCTTGGTGCACAGCTGCTAACCCTTCAAAATCTATCTAATGGGAAAGGAATGAATTGGCTTAAATGGTAGCAGAAGAAATTTAGGTTTGACATTTGGAAGAGCTTCCTGACTAACATTTGTGAGACACTGAAAAATGTGACCAAGGGATGCTTGAAAAATTTTGAGGAAAGGCCATAGAAAATTATTTTTCTCTGATAGCTTGAATGCAGTCCTAACTGGAGAAAATGAAACAAATTTTTCACATTTCTTCCCATAATACAATCTGATTAAATGAGGATCTTTCCCTCAGAGTAAGGATAGGGGATAGAGGAAGATGAGGTTGCAGTATACAGAAACAGTTATAATGCCTGATGAATCCATGGATTCCATACTCCAATACCAAAATAATTCTATTAATTTTTATGTTTATTGTTATCTGGTCTACTCATGATTGGTGCATACAAAGGTGCTGCAGGTTGGGGAGAAGTCTATTTCAAAGATGTGCTGGTAAATGTTTAACAACTGACTCTGGAGGGGGCAGGGAGGGGGAAAATGTATCTAAGACAAACTTTTTAGTTTAATTTGCATTACCATGTTCACCATCATTTTCTCAAGTCTAATAGTCAACAAAATGAGGAATCAAGCCCTGATTTGTCACAATTTCTGAAGTATAAATTTTCACACTGAAAATTTAACAATCAGCTCTAGACAGCTACTGTGAGCTGCTTCAGCCTACCTTTGGTCTACTTAGTCTGAACTGGAGGATTTGTGAAAGGCTCCAGATCCATTTGTCCTCTTGGGTATGAAGCTATGCTGCTCCACTCAAAGAACTGTGCCATTCAAAAATCAGCCTACAGTTCTAGGTAGGGTTGTGATTATATGTTCAACTTCACACCACAATACCAGAATAAGGCTGTAACTCAAGGTGGCAGTAATGTGAAAGCACCTGACTCCTTATGTCCTTTCTGTATTGAATATTCTAGAAGTGACATATACTATTAATCCCAAAATTGGAAGATTGCATGGCTCCGTGTTTGCTCTTGAGATCACAAACCTCTCAAACAAGAAGATCACAGACTGAGAGGTGGAAGGTACCTCAGAAATTGTATCAGCCAATGCCAATAATTTACAAATTAGGAAACTGAGGTTCAGGGAGATTAACTGACTTGCCTAAGGCTACACAGGTAGTAAGCATCAATGTGGAGATACAGACTAGTATATCTCTAGTCTAAGATTATACAGCAACATATAATTTAAAACAACTTAAAATAATACTTATACATTTCTATACCTACAAATAATACTTGAAAAAATTAATTCAGACTACTCATAGGAAGGACAAATACCAAAGTTGAAGCTTAAATATTTTGGCTACATAATGAGAAGAAATGACTCATTAGAAAATACTCTGATGTTGGGAAAGAGTGAATGCAAAAGGAGAAGGTTATGGCAGAGGATAAGATGGGTAGATGGTGACATGAAAGCAACAAACAAACTTGTACTGACTTCAGGAAATAGTAGAGGATAGAAGGGCCTAACATTCTATGGTCTATGATATGGTCCACAAAAAAGTTGGACATGACTGAACAACTAATCAACACCTACAAATGTATATGCAACTTCACTGGTAATTTGAAAAGACACACACACACACACACACACACACACACACACACACACACACATACACACTTCTTAAATTAGCATTTCCCCATTCTGATTTTCTTTTATCTTGGTAATTCTGCATCAAAATAGTCCTTTGTTAATCAAGTAACCAAAAATTTATGGTATTCATGGAAGTCTTTTTTTCTCCCCATCCTCAAAAAATTACTAGTTCTTTTGCTTCATTTTGAAGTTTATATTTTATCCTAGAAGTCAGAGAATCCCTGGAACTTATTGAGTTGAAGAGTTACAAAGCAGAGGGTGTGATTTTTGTAACCTGAAGGCTATGTAATGAGAGTGGAAGCCTTTTGTTTTCTCTGATGAGAAACACAGCTTGGATATGTTGGGTTTGAAATATGTATGAGAATGCAGTTGGAGACATCCAACAGAGTTGGACTAGAGCTCAAGAGAAAAATGAAGACTGTATATGTAGACTTGGAAATCATCTGTATAGAGAGATGCCACAAGAAAAGAATGCATATGTGTGTGTGTGTGTGTGTATACACATATATATGTATATATGCATACAGAGAGAGAGAAGAGGGCCTAGGATGATAATACAGATAAGGCAATTGAAAAAAGAAAGGTGAGATATAAAGGAGAACCATGAGAAAGTTGTCTTGAGAAAAGTTGTGAAGGTGAGATTTTCCGGAAGATAGGCATAATTAACACTGTCAAACACTGAAAAGAGGTCAAGAGGAGGTCTGAAAAATGGTTTAAATTTAGCAATGAAGAGAACATTTGTAACATTAGAAATAACCATTTCAGTTAGTCAATGGGGTAAAAAGTCAAAAGTAAGTGAAACGTATGGAAGTGGCAACTATGAATGTTGAGAGATTTTTCTAGGATTTTTGTCATAAAAGGGATGAGAAATATATAATTATTTGAAGAGATGGTGAGATTGGAAAAGAACTTTTAAAGGAAACTAGGAATTCTAAAATGTAGAAGTGAGGAGAAAGGGAGTAGATTATACAAAAGGTTTTTGTTTGTTTTAAGAATGGACACTATCTGGTCATGTTTGTAGGTTGCAGTGAAGAAGCCAATGGATAAGGAGAGAAAAACAGAGGGGATAATTGAAAAGTTTCCAGAGAAGATAGACTCCAAGAGTACTAGTAGAGTGATTGGTCTTGACAATCTCTTTAAGAAAATTTGAGGTCAAGGATTAGAGAGAAGAGGGAGCTCATGATAGATGGTCTCAATTTTCTCATAAAAAGTATGAGTTAAGGTCCTCTGCTGGGGGGGGGAGATAGGAAGAAATGGTGTAAGTGGCTTGAGGACAGAAGAGAAAGTTGGGAATAAAAACTATGAAAAGTGAAGAAGAAAAGGATTTACATGCAGCTATGAGAGCCCAATTGAAATTAGGTAACAGAGAAGGCAGAGCCAAAATGGCAAAGGAGCACAAAGAAGTACAACTGGGTCTTCACTGCCTCGTGTGAGATGAAGTGAAGGAGATAGTAGCAGAAGGCATCTGAATGGTGTAAAGGGAGAAAGAGAGGAGTTCTCCGTGAACACCCTCAACCCTTTCAGTAAAATATGAGGCAAGGTGCTCAACTGAGAGAGTAGGAGAAGAAGGAGCCATGAAAAGTTGGAAAACAGATGAAAAGGCATGGAAGAACTGCTGTGCTGAAATAGTCACTTAATTGGAGAGTTTGTAAAAAGATTGCCTTGCATCAGTGAAGGCCCAGGTGAAGTTATGTAATATACATTTGTAGTAGACCCACTCAGCAAGGTTTCATTATTCTTCCCAGCTTTATTCAGCAGCATGTATATGAGTGAAGGCAGAAAACTGTGAAAATGAGTTAAGACTGAGGCTTTGCAAGTGAAGTTTGGCAATATAGTAAGTGTATAGTAGAGAACTCCAGAGAAGAGGACAATGTAGAGTTGAATGGGTTTACCAAAGAGTCAGAGATGGGAAATAGAGGAGAATATAACTATTTCAGGACAGATGCCCTAGAAAAAACTTAAGAAATCATGATGTGGACAAAGAATGAGGGTAGATTGTGAACAGAAAAGGGAATTTCAGAGTTGATGAACATGGTTGTAGTGCATTTGTAGATGATGGTAAGATCAAGAGTATGAAGAAGGAGGGTAATTGCCAAGAATTTTAGCTTAGCCAGAAGCTGGAGGCTAGGGAGACTATGGTCAACCAATAAAACTGTTTCTTAAAGAAAGCATGCCCAATAAACTCAGCTTTCTCATTTTCCTCAGTATATATATATATATTTGTGGGAAAGTGCACCCTACATTTATAGGTATAATGTTTCATGGTAAATCTAACTATACTATTTCAGTAAATGTCTAGTAAATGCCTTTGATTTGAGTTGTTTGTCTCTGGCTGACGTATTAAGAGGGTCTTGTCAGCTGTAGTTTTAGTGGAGTAAATTTGTAGCCAGTACCTTGTTCCTAGTGAAGGTGGCCATACCTGGGTAACCTGTCCTTTGAGTTGGAGATGGGCTTTGGCTAGCAAGAGTAGCATCCCTTTGGACTAGAAGTACTTCCAAAAGCTCACTGTCGCTACCAGGGTGGTTTCCATATTTTATAAACCTTTGTCTCTCTTGTTTGCCTGTATAAATGAATGGGTAGAAGAAAGACACTGGAAGCAATTCATATCCAGGAGGTCTACTGTTTCTTCCTGAGTTGAATTTCCTGAGCATTTCATGTACAAATTGATCAGCCAAAATTTTGATGAACTGTGACTTCATCAAATGGATTAAGAGATTCAACTTACAAGATCTTCCTGATCACTTATTTTCATCTACACACACACACACACAGAGTTATTGTTCAGTCATTTTTTAGTATTCTTGGCAAGAATATTGGAGTGTTTTGTGATTTCCTTCTCTAGGAAACTGAAGCAAACAGAGTTAAGTGACTTGCCCAGGGTCACTCAGCTAGTAGGTGTCCAAGGCCAGATTTGAACTCAAAAAGATAAGTCTTCCTGACTCCAGGCCTGATACTTTATCTACTGCCACTGACCCCCCCCCCAATACAAGAATACAATTGGCAGGGATGGGTATTGGAGGGGAGAGTGGGAGGGAGGAGAAATTAGCAATTAGGAAGACTGGAAAAGAAACAAGGAATTCTAAAAGGTAGAAGTGAGGAGAAAGGGAGTAGATTAATTTAATTTATATTACTGTATCTGTTGAGCTCAGCTAAAATCAGACAATAGTCTTGGAATAGTGAACTTTGTTCTCTTTATTGACTAATAGTACACTAAGTTCCATCCAAATACTTATGTCCCTGGTTATGAGAGAGACTAGATACAAGATGTGGATGATTCAGGACAAATCCATTGCCACTACTGGAATAACAAGTCAAAATACATACCCTACTAATGGCGGTGAATCAGCTCTATTACCCTCTCATATGAAGACATTATATATTTATCCAACATTATGAAGAAATAATAGCTTGCTACATAGGAACACTCAAGGTCATTTATCTGAATGTTTGTATCTATAGTAATCAACTTTTTTTTTTTAAATTACCAAATTCAGTTATAGTAGTATCACTGACAATAGATCAGCAATCACAGCTGCTGCTCCTTTCCATAGGCAGCCAGGTAGTGTAGTGGATAGAGAACAGAGCCTGTGGTCAGGAAAACCTAAGCTTAAATCCTGCTTCAGATAAAAAGTTGTATGACCTTGGGCAAGTCACTTCACCTCTCAGCTCCTCAGTTTCCTCAACTATAAAATGGGGATAATAACAGCTCCTGCCTCCCAAGGTAGTTGTGAGGATTAAATGAGATATTTGTATACTGCTTTGCACAATGCCTGACACACAGTAGGTATTAAATAAATGCTTGTTTCCTTTCTTCCTTTCAGTGCATGAGGATGTTTTGCTCAAGCTTGCTGATTTGAACAAATTGAAATCTCTGACTGATCATATGGTAGAAAGAGGTCTTTATCTGGTGTCAAATGACCTAAGTTTGAATTCTCCCCTTCCCACTTGCTGTCATCAGGGGTATATTACTTAACCTTACTGGGACTAAGGTTTTCTCATCTATAAAATGGGGGGTGGGGGGAGAGGGGGTCGATTAGGTGATCTGTAAGGTACCTTTTCAGTTCTAAGTCTATGATCAGTGGGGAGATTGTGTTCAAGTTAAAAAAAAGAAAAGAAAGAAAATTTTAAGTCCACATTAAAGAGAAATAGAGAGAGAGACAGAGAGAGACAGAGAGAGAGAGGAGAGAGACAGAAAGAGAGAGAGAGAGACAGAGAGAGAGAGAGACAGAGAGAGAGACAGAGAGAGACAGAGACAGAGAGAGAGAGACAGAGAGAGAGACAGAGAGAGAGACAGAGAGAGAGAGAGAGAGAGAGAGAGAGAGAGAGTTGTGTCCCTCAATAGACAATGAATTGGCCTTGGAGTCAGGAAAACCCTGGAATCAAGTCTCATTTCTGATACATATTAACTGTGTGATCCTGAACAACTCTCTTAATCCCTCATTGCCCCCTGGGCACCTTTCTAACCCTAAAAGTGGCAGAATAGTTGATGATTTCCATTAGTGGAGGGAGTTTTGTCACCAGAAGTTCCTTATGCCAATAAAATCACAGGACTCCTCTTAAAAACACATTAAGGAGACATTTTAAATGACTATATGAAAAACTAATAAGTCTCGCAACTATAATATTAACAACAAACAACTTTTTGTCCTTAACCCTCAGGCGCCACTGGAATTTACTGTGCTCCAGGATCCTGTGGCAAATGGTTTTGTAATAGTGAAAAAATGATAAAGCATTTATATAGCTAAGAATAGAAACTGCAGTTACACTATCTAAGATAAAATTACAAGGGCTATAAATCCTCATCCTTTAGTATATACACTGATCACTAGCTGGGATTAGAAAAAAATCTGCTCATGATTTATGCTTTTAATAGGTCTGAGAATTCCAAGACTTTTCCCCCCACCCTTTATACCCCGCTTCTGCCTTTCTTTCTTACTTTACCAGGTTATTTAAAGGATGAGATCTGTGAGAGAAAATGTAACATTTGAAACTGGGGATAGGGATGGGATGGAGCCAGAGGTGTGCTGGAGCCAGGTGGTACAGGGATGTTGTTCAGTTGTTGCAGATTCTTCTTGACCCCATTTGGGGTTTTCTTGGCAAAGGCACGGGAATGGTTTGCCATTTGCTTCTCCAGCTCATTTTACGGATGAGGAACTGAGGCAAACAGGGATAAGTGACTTGCTCAGGATCACACAGTTAGTAAGTGTTTGAGGCCAGATCTGAACTCAAGAAGAAGAGTCTTCCTGACTCCAGGCCCAGCAGTCTATCCACAGCACCACCTAGCTACCTGTGGCACAGGAAATCAATTGTTAAATTCTCAGCGTGAGCATTTACACCTTGGAAATCAGCAAACACTACAAAGCAGAACTTGATTTATTGGGTTTTTTTTTTATTAGCTAGAGGCTCTAAACTTAATGATGGGATGGACAAAATGTGGTTAATGCAGATTAAATTTAAAACTGTGTCATGTACATGAGCTAGTTATTAAGCACTTGCTCTCACACCACTGTGGGGAGCCCATTCTCTTCTGTCTCCTTGGTTCCTGGTGAAAGTAGACTCTAAGTGATGATGATCACCAAGTTCACTTCCGGCTATGACAAAGCAGGAACTTTGTCAGCTGCCGGGTCTATTCCTTGCTGGTTAGGTCAAACAAATCATTTCTCAAGGTTGGCACCTCCCAGGCCCAGCTGCTGCAACTATCAGTTGACTTTGCTGTGGACTACAGTTGCTACACCTCTCGTCACTATTCTGAGCTCTGGAAGTTCCCAACATCATAATCAGTTCCATTCCTTCCCATTCACCTAAAATCAGGAAAGAGTAAACACAAAAGAGACCAAAAATCAGTAACAGCATGGATTCAAGTTTCCCCCAACCAGCAGCTCAGAACACGTCTTCATACTAACCTTGAAAGGCACCAAGAAAGAGAGTTGGATTTTGTCTCTTCAGAGCTTTTATATATACATTTGGTTCCAGCTCGGCAGCTAATTGAAAGGCTATTTATTACCATAAAAAAAAGCTGAGCAACAACCATCATATATCTATGTGTGCTCTGAATTAGGGAAAGGGATCTTCCAACATTCACATTCAGGAATTCGAACTTGCCATGAGATAGTAGCAGGCAGATGATATAACTCATGCTCTAAGGATTGTATGTAAATTACGCATTGGCCAGCCCTACCAACCAATCATTAGGATATAATTTTGAAATAAAATTTGTAGTAGCAGAATGGTGGAGGCTAAGTCATGTGCTTTCCAGAGAATCTGACAACAGAAGCAAAAGCATCCGTTCTCAGCTGTGAATTTAAAATGAACTGTTTGAGCAATCAGATGAGGTCAGGCGATCTGGTAATGCAGGAAGACAGTTTCCAAAAAAGCACTACGGAGGATCATTTAAAAAAAAACAAAACAAAACAGAACCAAGCATCAACACTATCACCTTCATCGTTATCATCATCACCACCACTACCACAAGTAAAAAAAATATCTCTCTGGCCATTGATAAGCTGGCAGACAAAATGAAATGCTGAGATCAATGACTTGAATAGGTGAATCAATAAGGTTTTATTTGATTTTTAAAAGAGGATGTTTTGGTCCCACTTACCCAGTTTCACTGATTACATGGATCAAATTCACTGAATCACTGCTTAAGTCTCTGAGAAACCTGAAGATTTTTAAATGGCCCTAAAATGTTTGCCCAGGGCCAGAAAACAAAAACAAAACCACAAAAACAAACGAACAAAAAAAACCCGAGGTCTTCATAGTAGGTGAAGCCTGACACACCTAAACCTAGAAGTTTGGAATTGGAGCGGATCAGGCCCAAATATCCCAGGAAGCCCTTTCACTAAAATGCTGCCAGTGCTGCAGACTCAAGAGCAGAGATACCCATGAGCACCCATTTTCATTTTCATTGAGAGAACAGGGCAGCTAAGTGGCATAATGGATAAAGTACTGGGCCTGAAGTCAGAAAGATTAATCTTCCTAAATTCAAATCTGGCCTCAGACACTTGCTCCTGTGTAATCCTGGATAGGTTACTTAACCTTGTTTGCCTTAGTTCATCTGTAAAATGAGCTGGAGAAGGAAATGGCAAACTACTCTGGTATCTCTGCCAACAAAACCCCAAATGAGGCCATGAAGGGTTGGATATAGCTGAACCACAAAAGAGAGAGGGAGCCTTGCAACTTTAAGATTCAGGAATAATTTCTCTTCCCTTTGCTTATAAGTACATAGCCAGAGAATTAATGGAAAATGGACTTTTAGCTGGAAACGGGTGTACTAACAAATGTTTAGGAACTAGATCTCAAAAAAAAAAAAACAAAAAAAACCAACGTTAGACACATTTAATCTGCGTAAGTTGAAAGTTAATTATTAACATTTTCTCCATCATTTTCTTAGACAATCAACAAACCAACAATTCAAGCCCTGATTTGTAGGGTTTCTGATACCTTAAGGTTATAAATGCTCACACTGAAAATTTAGCAATTGACTTCTTGAGAATCCATACAAAGTGGTTCCAGTATATCCCCTGACTGGAAGGGACCTCAGAGACACTTATCTGAAGGATCTCATATAATCTAAATCTTCCATTTTATAGCTGAGGAAACTGAGGCCCGGAAAGGTTAAGTGAGTTGCCAACATCACACAGGTGATAAGGAACAGAGGTGATATTTTCATCTGGATGTTCTGACTCCAAAGCTAAATTTCTATGATGGTGAAAGAAATTAGATCTGTGATTTTATTGATATGTGGAACTCCTGAGTTAACAAATTCCCTCTACAAATGCCAATCAGAATGTTCTCTGCAACTTAGTCTTGGGCTGCCAAGAACACTGAGAGCTTAAGTGACTTATTCAGGGTCCCACACCTATACTTTAGGAGGGACAAGGGAATATTTTTATTGTTCAGTTTCCTGTGAGGAAGACAGGTTGAGTTCTACCCCACTTTGTGCCAGATTTATCATGTAAATTAGCTCTGAGTATATTTACAAGGAGTCTCTATCAAGCTGGCTTTTGAAGGAATTGATATACGGTAGGTACTTAATAAATATTCATTGAATTGAATTGACCTAGGAAAAAAATCATAAAATAGGTACATTTTATCACTTCTGTTTTCAACAACTTTTTTTCCTTGATATGGGATCACAAATCTGAAACTAAAAGGGACCTTCAAGTCCATCTAGTGCAACTTTTTTATTTTGCAATACAGGAAACTAAGGCCCATGGAGGTTAAATGTCTTATACAAGGTCCCACAGGTACCAGAGGAGAGATTCAAATCCAGGTTTTCTAACAGTGCTCTTTCCACTTTTAGTGATACCTACATGTCCCTATAGTTCTATCTCACCTAAGCCAATCCACTTCCCCTCTCCACAAGTACTCTTATGCTGCCTCAAAGTCCCCTCTGTCAGGATGAAAAGTAATATTCTACTTCCCTTCTCTCCCTGCATTTACATAAGCCTGTTTCCCTATGCCGGCAAAACACTTTCTCCTGAAATCTTCCTTTCATAATACTTGTCTGCTTCTTTATGACTCCATGAAGCCTTTTTATAATCCCCTTTCCCCTCAGATTTTTTTTCTAGACTTATTTCTCCTTTGCCATCTTCAGTGCCAGCTTTGTCATATAGAGATCTCTATACGTGCCTTATTAGTAGAAAGGAAGCTTCATAAGAGTAGGGGTTGCTCAGTTGTTGTCTGTAACACCTGCAACTTAGCAAAGTGCCTTGCACATCTGTTGAGTTGTTGTTGAATTGAACCTGAGATAAAGCCTTTGGGAAGCCCTCCACTAAGCACACTGTCCTGCATTATCCTATCACTTATGACACTTGGATACCATGATTCCCCTTCCTTTGTAGTTCTTGATTTCTTCCACCAGATGTCACCAGCCATTGTTCTCCTAGAGACAGACCCCTGGAGAACTCATTAGTAGCAATGACTGTGATCTATCATAGCCTTTTCCTGCAGTTCTTTGTTGTTTCCAGCAAATGGTGCCAGGTGTTGCTCCCTCTTGCCTCTCTTCATGTATTTTCTTATTGCTTACAGGTCACTGCTTTCTGTCTTTATTGAATCAGTCGGGGAGAGGTGTCCTTGGTGTGGACCTCAATCCATCTTTGTCACCATGGGGAAAACCTCAAAACTTGCCCCTGTTTGGCAGGAGACACCATTATCCCTGAGACACAGCATCAAACTAGAGGTTCTTCATTAAAGTTACTCTCCTTTGTTAACATTCCTATTGAAACCTGACCACAGAAAAGTGTCCCTAAGAAACAAGTTCCTATCAGACAATAATTTCAAGAGAGTCCTTATCACCAGTTCCTATTTCAGGTGTAGTGGATACTAATCTTGATTTTCTTTCCCTCTCTGACACCTGAGAGAAGTGTCCTCCCCATCTGGGAACACTTCACACTTACTCAGACTGACCAATCTCTCTCCTCAGTGCCTTCTTATAGCAAATTATATTGCAGAGTACTGGAGAGAACTATTCAAATCCCCCAATATTATCAGCAGTCAGTGGTCTAGGGTGGTGCGAGTGATTGTGGGCTCTTTTTTTGTCTGTTTTAAATATACTTTTATTATTTTTTCGATTAACAGGTATTCATTTCCTCTACCTACTCTTTCGCCCTACCCATTGAATAAAATAAACAAGTCAACACAGCTATCAGTTATACACCAGGCGCTATGCTAAACACTAGGAAGAAAGGAAAATTATAGTCCTCATAACAAATATGCATAATCAAGCAAAACAAATTCCAGAACTGACCGAGTCCAAAAATGTTTCCCATTTTGCTTTCTGAGTCCATCACCACTGTGTCAGGTAGTGGATAGGATGCATTATCTTTCAAGCCACAATGGCTTGTCACTGTGGCTTTGTCACTGTGCTGAGCCAAGGTCTCAAGTCTTTCAAAGTTGCTTTTCTTTATAATATTGTTATTATATGGTTTTCTCTTGCTTTTGCTCATTCCCTATGTACCAGTTCATACAAACTTTCCTGGTTTTCTTTGAAAGTGCTTATTTTATCCCATATATACCCTAATTAGTTTTATGAGCAGCTAGGTGTTACAGTGGATAGAACGCTGAGCCTGGAGTCAGGAAAATTCATCTTCCCAAGTTCAAACCTATCCTCAATCACTTACTAGCTGTGTGATCCTGGGAAAGTCACTTAACTCTGTTTGCCTCAAGTTTCTTCATCTGTAAAATGAACTGGAGAAGGAAATGACAAACTACTCTGGTATGTTTGCCAAGAAAACCCCAAATGGGATCACAAAGAATTGGACAGAACTGAAAACAACTGAATGACAACAATTTATTTAACCCTTCCCCAACAGATGGATACCACCTTAGTTTCCAATTTTTTGCTACTACAAAAAGAGCTGTTGTAAATATTTTTGCATAAATAAGTCCTTTTCTTCCTTCTTTGATCTTTTGGGCTAGTATAGGCCTAATAACATTGTCGATGGTTTAATGACTTAGGTCACAGTTCCAAATTGCTTTCCAGAATGGTTGAATCAATTAACAACTCTAGCAACAATGTTCTAGTTTCTTATAACCCTTTCAACTATTCCCATTTTCCTTTTTTTATTATCTTTGACAGTCTGATGAATATGAGTTGGAACCTTACAATTACTTTCACCTGAATTTCTCTAATTAATAGTGATTTGGAACATTTTTTAATATAGTTGTTGATTGCTTAGATATCTTCCTGGAAAAATTGCCTATTCATATTCTTTGGACATTTTATTTCGCATTTATCAAAATTCTCAAGTATGCATTCCCTCAAAGTAAAACCATTTATTCTGGGAGAGGAGAAAGGGGGAAAGATTCTAGCACCAGTTATACCTTGGATAGAGGGAAAGAGTGAGTAATTCAGCTCAATCAATCATTAAGCATCTAATCAGATACTGTGGAAAGGATAAAAAGATACAAAAGAAGCAGTCTCTGCCTTCAAGGAGCCTCCATTAAAGGGAATAGGATGAAGAGATTGTCTCTGTCGTTTGCCACTTCACAGAATCACAGAATATCAGAACTGGAAGGACTCTCAGAGACATTCTAATCTAATACATGTGAAAATAAGAAAATTCTATACAACATACCAGAAAACTGGTCATCCAGCCTTTCCCTAAAGACCTCCATGGAAGAGAAATCCATTATCTCTCAAGGCTACCTTTAGGTAGTTCAGATTATTAGGAAGTTTTATCTTAAATCAAACCCAAATTTGCTTCTCTGCGGCTTTTGCCCATTGTTTCTCCTTGTACCTCCTGGAACCAAGGAGAGTCTAATCTCTTGATAGCCCTTCAAATATTTGAAGAGGATTATCATGCCCCCCCCCCAGGTCATCCCTAAATGGCTAAATATTCCCATTTCCTTCAATCAATTATCACAAGACATGATCTGAACGATTATCGAGGCATATGTCATGATCCTTGAGTATTTGGGTTATCTTTCTCCAGAGACTCTTCCACTTATTAACGTCTTTCCCTGAAATGTGGAACCCAAAACTGAATACAATCCTCCAGTCATGGACTGACCAATGCTAATAACATCAGGATTATCATTTCCTTATTCCTGGAAGGTAAGCCTCCTTGAGTATGACTTGAGATCACATTTGCACATTTGGTTGATATATCACAGTATTGACTCATATTGAATTTGTTCTTGTTCAGTTGTTTTTCAGTCATGTCCAATTTTTTGAGACCCCATTTGGGGTTTTCTTGAAAAATATACTAGAGTGGTTTTCCATTTCCTTCTTTAGCTCATTTGATAGATAAGAAAACTAAGGAAAACAGGCTTAAGTGACTTGCCCAGGGTCATATAGCTAATAGGTGTCTGAGGTCAGATTTGAACTTGGGAAGATGTCTTCCTTACTCCAGGCCCCACACTCCATCCACTGCACCACCTAACTGCCAGTCGACTAAAAAAATCTCATTCTTTTTCATACAAACCAGTTATGTATGTAGACAAACCCCTTCATTTTACAGATGAGAAAATTGAAATCAAAAAAGACTAAATTTACATAAATTACACAGATAGTAAGTAGCAAGGCCAGTTGTTGAACCTAGGTCTGCTGATCCCAAATCCATTGCTTTTTGCACTATACCAACCTATACCTCTTTGGATCCTAATCTACCCATCCAGCCTTATATCTCCTGTGACTGAAGTGGTCTTCTGACTATTGCCTAAACATAAAAGATGTATGAGTCTGCAGTGTTTTCTCCTTCCTTAGCCCATAATGTCATACCTTTTATTTGGCATTTAGCATATGTACCCTCTGTTGTTGTTTATTTTTAGTTATAGCTATGTCCTCCCCAGCTTTCAAAGTAAGTTGTAAGCTCTTTGGGGGCAGGCATATGTCATATGTCTTTGAATTCCTGGGGCCAATCACAATGTCTGACAAATGACAAGTACTCAATAAATGTTAAGTGATTAAGGTGATTGAATTTTTCATTTCCTTTTCTCTTTCCTTTTAACTGGAGTCTCCTTAAAGACAGAGCATACATCACAGTCCATTTATGTGTATTGTATTACCCTGCATGCTTCAGTTGATTAGCAAATAATGAAAGTATGTTAATGGTATTATGGTTATTGTTATAAGCAGCACTAAGAATAACAATAGTAACCTGAAGCCAGAGCTCTGTGCTGGTAGGATTCATGAGTAACAGCTGCAGATGCAGCCGTGTAGGAGCTGAGCAAGTCATTGTGGTGCCAAAAAGAGTCAGACTCAGTTATGATGCAAGAATGTAACAAAGCCGAGGGAGCACATATGCTCAATTACTGAAACCAGCCAAGGGCCATTCAGGGAAAACACAGAACAGACAAGATCAAGAAACAGTCATCTTGGGATCCACTGACATGTCGATGAGACCATGTCAATATCATTTAGTGTCTGGTTAAGATATTTTTGATACCATAGTTACCAATTCCCCCACTATAAAATACCTGTGGTTTATTCCAAATGTTATCTCTTTGGGATGTTCCTTTAAAGAGATGTTTTAAGGCAACAATATCAATCTCAGTATTACTTGAGAGTCAACAGTGAGCCCAAGATAGAATGACCAAGTACATATAATGGGACTAAAAAAAATTTGTGGAATCAAACTAAAGAGTGAGATCTGTTATTCAGGTCTCCTTGATTTGCCCAGTGATGACCATCCATTAGCTGAATAGCTGGTGTGCTGCTGAAACTGAGTGAAATGAGTGATGGAACTTAGAAGTAATACATATAAACAAACAAATATACCCTCCCTCTCCCCCAAAAAAGCTAGCTGAAAAAAAGAGTTAAGGGATATGTACTCCACCCTGCATGCCATAAATATGAACATTTTACCTCTAGTCAGTTGGTACTTCCAACACCTCCAAGCCATAAACACTCTAGTATGGAGATAGTCTTCCTTAATGGTTAAACCCTCATAGTCATCATCTGCAGTCCCTGACTCTGACCTTGAACCTTGCATTGATAACTCTATAGATTTTAGAGTTGAAAGAGACCTTAGCAGTTATCTGCTTCAACAAACTTATTTAACAGATGAGGAAATTGGGGTCCAGAAAGGTTAAGAGATTTACACAGTTAATAAGGAAAAGAGTCAATATTTGAACCTATATCCCCTGGTTACAAATCAGCACTCTTTTTGCTGTACCTCTAAAAGCTATGCCACTACTGACCAGAACTTTTTATTTTAGCATGAACATCATTCCTGGTTGCATGGTGATATATTAATCAAATACTAAGGGAAAGCTGGTACAATGCTTCAAAATGTCAGCTGGAAAATTAATTCAAGTGGGACAAATTCAGAATGTAGGAAACAGCCTGGTTGAAAATAAGGCCATGCTAATTATTAGTTATCAGCAAATATCTTACTGAGCAAAATTGGGAACCAGTCATATGAGCTTCTCCTAAACAATACCATTGAGAACAAAAAAGGTTGACTGCCGTAATCCACAAAGTGACTACTCAGTGAAAATTCGTCTTTTTTGGCATATGCTACATGCTTAGCACAGTGTTACCATTTTTAAAAAGTACACACATAATTTCTTTTTTCAGGGCTAACATGACTATTCTGTGGTTTTTCCAAATAAAAAAATTTGTCTCCCCCACCTCCTTCCATCATCTCCTTGTTCTTCTACTAATACAAATACTATTCATCTTTCAAGGATTATAGATAAAGACCAGACCAGTGATTTCACTGGTATAAGGAACTCCCAGATGAGTTTACTAATGTTGGTCAGTACCTCCTCTGCAACTTGTCGTTGCCTAGAACAAAGATGTCAGACACATGGCCCACAGAGAACCAGATTAAAATGAAATTGGTAAATAGTTTATAAAAGTAAACAAAAATACAATAGAACACAGACAATGTTAATATGTGGTTTTCTAAGCTGATAAGTGGCAGGAATCCTTATGTAAAGTTTAGTGGCCTCCATTTCTATTTGAGATTGACACCTCTGGTCCTAGAACATTGAGAGATTAAATTATTTGTTCAGGATTACATAAATAGTATATTTTGGAGGCAGCATCTGAACTTCCTAACTTCAAGGCCTGCTCTCTATCCATTATCATGTGGCTTCTCTATACCCTTCAAGACCTGAATCAAATATCTTTTTGTATTAACCTTTCCAAATTATACTACCCACTGAAATCTCTTCTTCCTCTGAATTCCTAAGGAATTTCCATATTCCCCTCCCCTGATCCATACTATTCATTTAGCAATTATACATGTGTTTGTTAAGAAGAAAGAAGACTTGGGAAAATGCTTCTAAACCTAGAGGTTTAGAATTAATAACTGCACTTCAATATAATTGGACTTGGTAATTCTCTGTATTTCATTTTATGAATTTGAAAACAAATTTTGATAAAGAGTACATAGGCTTTACCAGACTGCTCATGAGGTCTATGAAACGTAAAAATGATGATGAACCCCTTACTTACAGGGACATAATAGCTGTTTCCAAGTACTTGGAGGGCTGTCATATAGAAGAAAGATTGCGTTTTTCTTCTTAGTCTCAGAGGGAAGAATTGAGAATGTGCTCTGTAGAAATGAGTGAACTAATGAAGTATTTATGGTATTTCATTATACTTCATCATATAACAAAGGGTCAAATTTTAGGACATAAGTATCATAGATTTAGAGCTAAAATGGATCTTAGAAGTGATATAGTCCAAGCACCTTATTTCTAGGTGACAAAATTGAAGCCCAGAGAAGATACATATGACTTGCCCAAGTTCACATAGGGAGTGAGTGGCAGAGCCCAAAATTGAACTTATAAATCTAAGTTGAAAAGGAATTCTCTTATGCTAAGTCCAGAAATTTTCCTGCTATATTATGCTTCTTATAAGGCAAAATTCCCTGTCTATTAGTCTGTCCAAATATAAAATGGGTTGCTTTGAGACACTGTTCTCTCCATCACTGGAGGGTTTCACATAGACTAGAACGCAGATGACTGACTGTCTTTGGGGATGCTATAAGGAAGATTTCCATATAGATGTGAATTAGAATAGATCCCTTCTAAGTTCCTGACTGAGATTCTGTGACATTTCTAACACTGTTGTTTGAAACATAATTTATCAGTTGTATTACCTCTTCAAACATTTAAGTGTTATCTTTCCAACCATATCATAAATAACCTGAATTTAGAAAGCGTGTTTCATATTTATTTATTTAGCTTACAATGCCTTGAATAGAGTAGACTCTCTATAATATACAGGGTAGACCTTTCATCCATATACAGGGCATATTAAATTATGAGAAAAGCAGCGTTGTAAAGTAGGTAGAAAGATAGCCTTGGAGTCAGATAGACCTGGGTTTAAATCCTGGCTCCAGTTCATACTATGTAACCTTGAGTAAGTTATCCAACCTCTCAGAACAGACATCTCTCTAGTATTATAAATTGAGGAATAGTTACAGATTTATATTGGTAGAGGGAATTTCCTTACCTGGTAGGTTCCTTATGCCAATAAAATCACAGGTTCAGATTCATCCTCAAAATTAAATCATGAAACTAATTTCATGTGGGGATTGTTGAAGTTATTTTCAGTAGTTTTTTGTAACCCCTAGTATTCTTCAAAAATCACTCTGTAGCCTTGACTAGGAAATAATCCCATTTGTGAAATTAGGATACTAATCTTCATCCCACCTACTTCATAAAGCTATTGTAAGAATTAAGAGGTACCATACATGCAGGTACTTTGAAAAGCATAGCAAGTAACATACATTTAAAGCTGCTATTTCTTTGAGTCTTAAAATACCAGCAAGAAATCTTTGACATCCTCTCCTGAACATCACAGTCAAAAAAATGAACTTTCCTATTTTCTGATAGAACCTATGTAGTCAGGAATGGGGAAGGATATCTTTACTATGATGAGAAAATAAAAGACTACAGAAGCAAAGAAAGAAAATGAAGGAGACAGATGGAGGAGACTGGCTAAGCATGAACTTTGAATGGCAGATGGAAGGCCTCTCCAGAGTCACAGACATATGGGGAAAGCCAGCATGCCAATGTATTCCTTGACTCATAGCACCTACACCTCTAGGCACTGCCAACAGACTTTCCAGGTGGCATAATTCTCTCCTTGGTTGAGTTGAATTTCCATATTGGTTTCAAGTCAAAGATCACTTAGCTCTTGTATGTTCTATCATCTGATCTAATCTGTGTTACATCCTTGATGGCTAAGTGACTACTTACTTTGATAAGTATATTGGCTTGCTATTTATTATGCTCTTTTGCATAATAAACATTTGGTGGGAGAGAACAAAGCTGGGTGAAGGTAAGCTTTTAGCCTCCCTTTAAAATGATCAGGAAAAGTGGATTTTTTTAATCCTTTTTCAAGGGGATATAATTTATAATTTATTTTAACATTTTTTAAAAATGGCTTTCAACACTTCTTAGCTTTGTGTTTCTAGGCAAGTCACTTAACTCTGTTTGCCTCAGTTTCCTTATTTGTTGTTGTGTTCATTTTTCATTGCTGAAGAAGACAATGTTATCAGAGAAATGATGACATGACTTGCACTTGACTTTGTTTTGAGTGAGGGAGGGTTATGCATGTCACCAGCCTCACTTCTCCTCTGGAGTCATCTGAATCCAGTGACCAGATATATATCAGGATGACTGGAGATGGCCCAGGATGCAATGGGAGATCTTGGTCCCCTTAGGCCAAGGTCAATTAGGGCAAGGAAACACCTATTCAGTGAATATGCCTATTTAAGAAGTAGTCAGGGGTTGGCCCCTTTAATGAGGCAAAGAAAAATAACTAAATCAGGCTGGGAGGGAAACAGTGATAGTTAGTAATCACTCTTAAGCCAGGAGGGTCCAGAAAACAGCTCTTAAGTGGAGGTTGGGCAGGGGTGTAATAAGGAAATGGCAAATCCTTCTCCTGCTCTTCCAAGTTTAATTATGTGACTGTTTTTTGTGGGTGAAGTTTTGCACACACACACACACACACACACACACACACACAGTTGGCATAAGATTGTAATAGTTTTCAAATTCCTAATTCCCTCTTTATTTAAGCTGTTCAGTGAGCTTTTGCACCTCTTTTACCATTAGGCTATTTTTTTAGTGTTGTTTTCTTCATCATTTTTTATGCCTCTTTTACCAACTTCTTGCTTTCTTTCATAATTTTCTTGCTCTCATTTCTTTTCTTTTTTTCACTCTACCACTCTTATTTCTTTCTTTAACTCTTTCAGGGATTCTTGTTGTGCTTGTGTCCAATTAGCACTTTTTCTTTGAGGCTTTGATTGTAGGTGTTTTCACATTGTTATCTTCTGAGTTTGTATCTTGTTCTTCCCTACCACCGAAGTAACTTTTTATGGTCAAGTTCTTTTTTTGTTGTTTGCTCATTTTTCCAGCCTATTTCTTAACTTTGAACTTTATGTTAAAGTTGGCCTCTGCTCACCTGGGACTAGAAGGTACACTGTCCCACAATTCAGGCTTTTTTGTGCTGCTACTTTCAGAGCTCGTTCTGGGTGTCTGCAAGTTTTCAATGTTTCCTAGGTGGTATAATCAAGGGTAAGGTATAGTCACTGCTCTCCTGGTCTGATCTCTGGTCTTACCCAGGAAGGACCCCTGTTTCCCTGCAGCCGCAAATGCTAGCACTTCTGTTGACTTGGAACTGTGACCAGGTCTCCTGTTCTCCTGTCTCCACAAGCACTAGTGCTCCTCTCTGACTTGAATTGTGACCAGGACACCTGCTCACTCATGACCTACCACAAGTGCTCTTCTCTGTCCTAGAGCTGTGAACCAGAACTGCTTATGGGCAGTATAGTTATCAATCAGCACCAACTACACCCAGTGCCAATAGTCTCCTGAAATCTCTTTCTTACCAGTTGTCTGACTCCCTTACCATCTCTTGATTGAGAGCTCCCAAAGTTTCTGCTGTTGCTGCCACTGTCACATATTGCCTCCAAGGTCCCCTGCTAGCGTTCTGGAAGTACTCTGGGCAAGTAGGGTAATTTTTTAGGGGTTCAAGATAAAAAACACTTGAAGATGGTAGATTAGAGGCAGTAACACAGCCAAACATCTCCAACATTCCCCCTCTAAACAACTTTAACATAATCCCTCAAATCGAATCTTGGATCAGTGGAGGCAACAAAAGATCAGGGTAGGAGATTTTTCCAGCCTGAGACAACTTAGGAGGTCAGCAGGAGAGGTCTGTAACAGCAGAATACCATACTTGCATACTTGTAGACCGAGACGTTCTAGATCATAGCTACCTAAATATATCTCTGCCACATAGGTTACCCCAGGTCTCTGTGGCCCTGGTTAAACCCATCCCACACTCGTGGACTAATGGGGCAGAAAATGAAAGCAAAGTGGGGAGGGAAAAGGCAGGAATTCAATTGTTATCTGTTCTAAATCCTCCCCTTCTTCTCCTGTTCCATTATTTCTCACCCCTCCTCCAGCTCCAGTTAAAGTTTCTTCTCCCTTCCCCATCCCCTTTATTTTATAGCTAGTCGTTTGATACAATGGAAAGTTCTGAATTCAGAGGACCTCCAAGGTCCTGGATTCAAATCCCAACTCTTCCATTTATAATCTGTGTGACCTTGACAAAGTCAGTTAAGGTCTCTGTCCTTCAGTTCCTCATATGTAAAATGAAGAGTTTGGTTTAAATGTTCTTAAAGGCCCCTTCCTGCTCTAACTCTATGATCTTATCCTATAATCCTAATTGGTATGGCATGATAAACTGAGTTAGTAGATTTGATTCTGGTGCTGCTATTTTGAGCAACTAAGTCTCAGTGTCCTCAGCTATGTAAGTAGCTTGGACTGGCTGGTTTCTGAGGTCCCTTCCAAATCTACTATTATTTTTAAAAAATTGATAGAATATGAATCCCTTGATGACAGAGAATGTTCTATTTTTGTTTTTGTATTCACAATGCCTGGTACATAGTAGGTTCTTAATAAATGCTTGTTGACCGACTAACTGATCCCCTTCCCCTTTTCCTCTCCCCAGTTTAACTAATTTATATTACTGATGGTTTTTGTGGGTAGAGTTTTGCACGCATGCATGCACACACACACACATACATACTGGGCACAAGAATGTAATAGATTTGAAATTCTCAACTTCTTCCTTATATAAGCGCTTATTATTATGAGTATATATAATATATGTATGTGTAACATATATATTATGCATGTGTATATATAATATTTATACTTGAATATATATATATGCTACTTATATACTATTTATGCTTGAATATACACACATACACACAAAGACATCTATTTTGGGAATTCATACAAACAACTGCAGAGTATCATCTAGTTTGATGCATAAGAATGACAATGGAGAGTTTAGAGTCCCAAGACTATCGGTGGAAAGTTTTGCTACATGATGGATGGCTTAGTATTTTGAAGTTTTTAATTAGTAGAACTCTAAATTGCACCCAGTGTTTTCCTATTCCCTTAAAAGAATGAATAAGCTTTGCAGCAACTGCTGTTATCTTAGATCATTAAAGTTTCTTATGAAATGAATTATCTGTAGATACACAGCCAGAGTTATAAAACAGATCATAATTTGGAAGATTTATACACAGTTAAGTCTATGTCAGTACTTTCATTACAAACTTCTATTTTCAGAAACAAATCAACTACACAAATTCATAGTAAGTTTAGCTTGGCGATAAAGTGAACTCAAAAGTACATTTTTGACAAAATCTAGCTTGTTACATGAAGAATGATTTCATTTAATCCAACTGCATTTCCCAAAAAAAGTACATATTAATTTTTCACTAAAAAAATGTTATAAAGATTTTAAGTTACTTTTAACATAGAGCATTTCTCAATTCTAAAAGTCTGCCCCTTCAGATTAATCTCCCTACTGTATCCCTTCCCCCTCAAGGGTCTATGTATAAATCTCTACTTTCCTCTTTTTCATTCAAGTTTTGTTTACTTTGGTTGAATATGACTATGAATTTCTTGTGTGTGTGTGTATGTGTGTGTGTGTGTGTGTGCGTGTGTGTGTAACCATCAACAAGCTTTAAAAAGAATGGAATTAAAATTATACAAGAAAGAGAATGCATATTAACTGAGTTAACCCAAATTATTTTTATTTACAGCTATTTTTGCTCAGTAGCTCACCAATCTTGTATATGGAAACAATGTGATGGGTTCCTATGTAAGCTTTTTCAAATCTTCATTTAGTAACTAAAATCAGCATATATTCTGAAATATATTTCAAAATTTTAGAACATTCACATTGACAAAAGTGTTGCAAAGTCATAACATGTTTGCAGAAGCATTCTGGTGTAGGGAGAAGCACAATAGATTTGAAATCAAAAGGACTAAATTTGATCCCCAGCTTCACTGTTTACTAGCAGCATGATCTTGGGCAAGACACCTGAAGTTTCCAAACCTCAGTTTCTTCCTTTATAAAATGTGACTAATAGCAGCAGCACTTCTGACTTCAAAGAATTGTTCTGAGGATCAAATGAAATAGCCTGTGTGAAAGTAACTACCGGGTCCTTCACAGAGGTGAAACGGTATTCCAATAGATGTTCAACATATTTTAAAATAGCTCCTTATAACAAAAGAGGTAACCTTATTTCTTAGAGTAATAGTTTTCAGTCTAAGACTTTAAATCAGTGTAAGCATGTTTGCTTCTTCACTTTTCCCATTAGAAAATACCTACAAGTAATAGATGCGATCTAATGATAGTTGCACTGGACTCATAACTCTAGAAAAAGATTTATGTCACATTGTCATAGATTTAGAATTGGAAGGGAGCTTAGAAGTCCTCTAGTCTGTCCCCCCTCCATTTGCAGGTGAAAACTTACCCAAGGTTACACACTACAGTGCGTACCAGAGCTGGGGTTCAAACCTGGGTCCTCGCACTACAGTTCCAGCACTTCTTCCACTGAGCCATGTTGCCCCTCCAGATATCTAAAATATTAATACACAATGATAGAGGCAAAATAGTAGAGTAGAAAGAATTCCAAACTTGGAGTCATAAGACCTGAGGTCAAATTACAACACTGCCACTTACTCTGTGTGACTTTGGGCAAGTCACCTTATGAGGTCTCAGTTTCCTCAACTATTATATAGGTCTCTTCCATCTCTAAATCATTATCCTATGAACCAAATAGACACAGTAGAACTAAAGGAATTGATGATAAAAAAGATATGTCCATGGATCTTAGAGCTCATTGACATCGGTTCTCTGTCTAACATGGCAGATTACAACCCATCCATAATACTTGCATTGTCAGTTGTCATAAATTTTCTTAAAATATTATCAGTGAACAAAAATCATTTAAAGATTATTAATGCTATAATATTCAAAAATAAGTTTAAATATAATGTTCTTGTCTATATTCTGTCAGTATTTTCATCTTTTATGTTTATCTTAAATGCATGGTTTAATAAGCAAGCCTGACTCAGGGCTCTTCCCATTTGGTGTTGGAATGAAATGTTGATTTTGTCTCACTCTCTGTGACCCCATTTGGAGTTTTCTTGACAAAGATACTGGAGCGGTTTGTCATTTTCTTCTTCAGTCCATTTTACACATTAGGAAACAGAGGCAAAAAGGATTAAGTAACTTTCCCAGGATCACACAGCTAGTAAGTATTGGAAGCCAGTTTTGAATTTAGAACCATGACTCTTCCTGACTCCAGGCCCAGCACTCTATCTACTGTGCCACCTAGTTGCCCCTGCAAAGAAGTAAGATCCATATGTATTATACAACTGTTAACAAAATCTTTACTTAACCATAACGTAGAAAGGATATTCAACAAGGATACTTGTGGTAGCATTTAGCTTGGGTAGATAAGGTGTCTCCCTTGCCTCCTTTTGGAAATGTTGGTCAATAAGGCAGGGTGTATTGTCTCATCCAGTCTTGGGTTGTCTGTTAAACTGAAGGACTCTAACTCTACTTGAGGGAGTCTTTTTATAACCTTAGGTAAGCAGAAAGCCATGTCAATATGGCCAGAAGCTTCCAGAGAGGCATATGCAAGTTTAAGTCTTAGTTACTTGAGTCAATCAAATATAGTGATAACTTTGTTGACTTTCAGGGAGTTAGCCTAACTCAAGGAGTGAGTGAGAGAAAAAGAGAGAGAGAGAGAGAGAGAGAGAGAGAGAGAGGAGAGAGAGAGGGAGAGGGAGAGGGAGAGGGAGAGAGGGAGAGAAGGGAACACCCTGGTATTATGACAAATAAATTTTTTTAAAAGGAAAATTTAAGAAAATCTACAAAGAAAATATATATGTATATATACATATATATACATATGCATGTACATGTATGTGTGTATATGTATAGTATATGTGTATATACACTTGCCAAAAGGCAAGCTTGAAATTTTTTAGCTTTGTAGGTGAAAAATTCAAAAACTAGTCAAACATATTAAATAAATAATAATGGTAAAGCAATTTACATATAAGATGATTTCTGTGGGAAAATATATTAGACAGAATTTGTAATTGTGTAAGCAAAATAAAATCTACTCTTTTAGAATCAGTAGTTACAGAGTAAATTCTATTCCCTGGGGAACTAATGCACCAGGCAGGAGATGAGAAGTTTAGACCTCACATTAGTGGAGAACCAAATGTTCAAACACAGTAAAGGACTTTGATCAGTAATCCCAAAGTCACTCTCTTGGGATCAGAGTGGTTGTAAAATAACTGATCAGAAAGAATCCTAAAGCAAGTGTGTTTGTGTTGAGATCCTTTGCTCATCGCTTTGTATTTCCCAAGTAGGATCACATCCTTGATGTTGCCAGAAGCAATTTTTGCTCTCATGCTGTGCGCCCACTAGGAAAAACAGCCTGCTTATTGTAAGCATATACCTGTCTTCTGCTGGAATTATTGTGAAAGTTATAGGGAATCCAAGACAAATCCAGGAGTTTTATGGTGATTCATCTAATTTCATCCTGAACTCCAGTAATTCTTAAACCTGTAGGGGTAGATTTGAGGTCAGATAGGTTAACTGACTAGGATTGATGGTAATTAGATGGTAATAAGGGGAAGAAATGGATAGATAATGGTTTTGCTGTGTTATGAGGCAGAGGTCACAAGCTTGTTCTATCTCCTCTAGTATTTCTATTGGTTTCTTGAGATTTATCCAAATTTTGAATAATTTGCCTAGTTCTGTACTCATCTCAGGTGGGAGAGGGATATAATGGGATTGGAAAGGACAATTGAAAAGGGGATGTAAGTACTTGTACCTCAACACAGAGATGCTCATTAGGAGGTGCTAAACATGGAAGGGGGTGCTGAAAAAGGGAATAGGTGAAGGGGAATCCATTTACACTAAACTAGATTGGTAATCATGACTAAAAATCTTCTTGTGATTTGGGTAAAGAATCAAAAAAGGTTTCCAGGTGCTTGAGCATCTCTTTTGTAGAATCAGAGTCATAATTATAGAGTTAGAAGGGACTTTAGAAGTCTTAAAGAAAAAATACTAATATTATATTCAGCATTTTAAGCATATCTACCAGAAACAATTTTTACTAATTTATAATTATTCTAAATCAAAGCATCTCTAGCATATAGAAAAAAAATCCAAACTGACATAGTCCCTCTCATGTCCTCATATACCTCCCTAACCTGAGACAATCTAAGGTCATATTTTTGGGATCTTGAATAAGGAAAAGATATAATATGTCAAAGTACAGCTTTGGGTAAACATTCTACTCCATCAAATAGAACTCAACACTATTCAATTTCTTCCCAGATCACTCTCCTCTAGGGTCCTCAGGCAGAAATAACCTACTTGCTTCAGAATAGAAAAAAAAGTATATAGGAGTCATTTTTGTTGCTTTTATTGTTCTAGACTTGGTTACCACCACTAATCCATTTTCTGAGACTTTAGCTTTTGATCTTCACCATTTATATATTCTCCTAAAAGAAAAAAATCTGGGTTTGGTAATGTTACCTTAGGAAGAAGTAGAAGGAGGTATGGTAGGGAACTGAGCCTAGGGTAGGGACCTAAGGGCCTTGTATAGGGACAGAGTTGTTCTCTGGGACACATAGAAACCATTGCTCTTCACTCTCTGACTATTCTGTGTATCCCACTATGTACCATATTTAGGAAAGCCCTTCTTCTTTCCATTCACTTGACTGGTTTTTCCCTCATCAATACCAGATACCCAACCCTCACTGGAGTTAAAGATGCATTGATTTCCCAGGGATTTCCTCTTCTGCAACTGAAGAGTTGACTTCTACAGAAAGTAGTGTGACAGAAGATGGTGCCAAGAACATTATCAGTGAGGGGATTGTAGTGGAAGGAATGGAAATTGAAGTTTCTGTCATTTTTGCTGAAAACCAATAAGTGTTCCAGGAAATTAAGCAAATGCCAATCTGTGCCTCTAGAGTTAGAGCTTCCTCCCAGGGACCTCAATAACTATCTGAGAAGCTTCTGAGCTTTAGAACAAATCCCTTTCAGTAGAAATGTACAAACTAGTGAAGATTTTTGTCTAAATGGGCTTTTCTACTTGGTTGTCATTTTGAATTGTCTGGCTTACAAGATCACAGTTGTGGAAAATCTTGAAAGGTCTTCTAAACCCCTCATTTTACAGATGAAGAAATAGATTTAGTGATGAGAGACAGACCAATTTTTTTAAAGTCATTTTTAAAAGTCATTTATCCTGGCAGATGGAGGGAATTTGACTTTTTTTTTTTTTAACTGACAATTCATTCTAGGGATGCAGAGATTATCCTGCTTCCCTCAAAGGAACAAAGCTCTTGGGCATATAGAATCACCCAAAATGGGTGAACAGAGGCTTCAGGGTTCTCTTCATCTACTTCTGTTTTGGGGGAAAGGGGGCCCCCTAAACTCCTCTTGCATTGAGGAAACTGGTGGAGCACAGGGCAGGCAACAAAGACAGCCTCACCTTCAGTAAACCTCTCCCTGCTCCTCTTCACACAACAGGAAAAGATCAGTCTCCAGGTGTGTGATCTCTGAGACCCTCTCTTTCTGGCCTTCTCTCCCACTCCCTCACCTTCTCCAGGAGAATACAGGACATGGGCCTGATAGTAAGGAAACCTCTAGCAGCAGGACACAGGAAATTAAGAGAGACAGTTCCAAATACCTGCATCCTCTGTCACCATAATTACTTCAACCACCCACCCTGTTCCTTCTCATCATCATTCTCAGTCTGTAGGAGGTCAGATAGTAAGAGGTATTACGTTCTTTAGTCCTGCTAGGATACCCAGGTAGAAGAGTGGCCAGCGTTTTTCAGTGAAGGTATTAGTAAAAGTATAGGTAGAGGAGCGGTCAGTGACATTGTAGAAAGGCAGTGTGCCAATCTCATAGCCCAAGAATACCCCCACACTCTCAGGTTTCACTTTCATGCATAGAGGGGTGAAAGGTGAGATCTTGGCTGCATATTTGTCCCCATTTCACAGTTGCACCTTTCAGTATCCTGTCTCAGGCAGTGGAGTTAGTTCACCTTGTTTGCTCACAGAGTCCTGGCACACACCTACTGCCCAGTGGGTCTTATCCCCTACCTCCACCTCCCACTAGTGACAACCTGGGGTGAAACCTTCTGTGGCTAGGACACAGGGGCAAAAGGTAAAGTGCCGAGGTGTATCAGGCAAGTCCAAAGCCAAGTTTTCACAAACTTGACACTTTTTCAGTCGTCTGATTGGACTAGGTTAGGTGACCTGTCCCTGGGTAGAGGATCACATCCATTTTCTGGTGTGCTTTTGACATCCTTGAACTTCTGAAAGCCTGATTGTAGGCACTTGTCCTCTATCCCAGCAGTGAGGCAGGCAAGGTCTTGACACTGCTCCCCATGCTGGGCAGCATTTTATCAAAGTCTCTGCAGAATATTTTGCTCCTCCTCCTCCAGTTGAGAGAGTAGAAGCTGTTGCTCTCCTTCTAGCCTTCAATGTAATTCCTCAAACTCCCCTGCAATTTGCTGCCACCTACTCTCCATTTGATGCTTGAGTTCCCCAAGCTTCTTCTCTTCAGATGACTTGCTCTGGGTGATCTCCTGCAGTTTCTGCTCCAGAGGCTCCACACACTTTTGCAGCTTCTTCTTGTACTCCTGTGCAGCATCATCCAGTGGCATGATAGTGTGAGCTCAGTGGACATGGGAGATCTCACACACCAAGCATACAGGTTTCTAGTCCTCATAGCAAAAGAGGTTAAGGGCTTCATGATGCTTGGGAGAGAGACTCTCATCTTGGGTCTTTCACTTGATGACTTGTAGCTGTTTGGCGATTTCCACCATGTTGCCCAGTTGCCAGTTGAGTCAGAGATTGTGATAACATGATGTCTTGTGGCAAACAGGACAGGGGAACTCTCTTTCCAGTTCCTCACACCAATGAGTAATGCAAGTCTAGCAGATATTGTGCAGATATTGTCATTCAATGATAACAGACTCCTTCAGGTATTTCAGGCACACTGAACTGCTTGCTTCTACCTACAAGTTCTTCAGCTCTGTAGTTTCTGAGGCCACTTAGGCCCCTGCCTCAATCAGGCCTATATTTGCCATTATTAAGAAGGATGTAACCTTGCTTAAAGACCCGCTCTCACCCCCCTCCCAATGCAAATGACTTGGTTATATCATGGGGTACTTCTTGTCTAGTTCATTAACAGATGATCTGTTAACTTCAAAATCTAATGCATCTTTCCCTTTCTCCTCATCAAGATGAGGAAAACAGCAGAAATGAAGACAGGAAAATATCCACATGAGAGTAAAGTGTGACTATAACAGCTGCTGAACAGAACTGTAGGAGGTAGAGGACATGGATAGATGCATAGGATAACATCAAGCACTCCACCATACACAAGAGGACCTCCTATCACAGGTTCTTAGATCTGCATTATAAAAGGAAAGGCAGCTTTCAAGGGGTTAACAATCACTTTAATCAAGCACTTGTATGAATCCTTTGGTCAAGCACATATATCATTCACCTAATTCAGGGGAGTCAACACCCTGAATCCCAAAGTAATCAACAGACATGGCTTCCTCTTTCTGACAGTAATTCAACAGACAGGTACAGCACGACATCTGGGTTCTCAAAGCTGGGGGGCATTTTAGCGGCTTCCCAGAGTCCTCATCTGGCACTCAAACCTTCTTACCAAAGTTAAGTCCCAAAATAAAACTACCGCAGAATCTTTATACACTTGTTAGAGCCAGAGGGCATCACATCCTCTGAGAACCAGTGTCTCATTAATGAAATGTGTGGACCTTCTTACAAATCCTCCCAGGCCAGACAATAGATGGGAAAGATCCTCCACAGTTACATTCAAATAGAGGCATTATACTTGATTATACTAAAACAAAAGCAGCAAAAGATCTTATTTTACTTGCCATTATGGATAGATGGATGGATGGATGGATGGATGGATGGATGGATGGATGGATGGATGAATGGGTGGAGACAAGGATATAATGACCAGTACCTGTAAAGGTTTAATATTATCTTATCACCATACCTCCTGCAATGGAGTCGTGGAGAGCAATGACAGGAAACAGCTAGGAGGAAAAGCAACATGTGGTATCTTCATAGACAATGAAGGCTGTAGAGTGAGTGAAAGGGCATTTATTAAATACTTTGTATATGTCAAGTACTTTGCTAAGCTCTGGGGATGCGAAAACAAAAAGCAAAAATAGTCCCTTTTCTCAAGGGTATAGTATTTTAATAGTGTGGACACCACACAAAAGACAATGATCATCATGAAAGAGCATTTTGGTCTTGAAAGAGATATAGGGATGGTTAATGAGGCCATAGTGGAATAGATTAATACAGCCCATTTAGGAAAACTGGCAGAAGAAGGAGAAGAGAAGAAAAAATATCATTACCCAATGTCACTAAGGACTATTGAAATAAAACTTTTAAGTAAAATTTTGGCAGAAAAAGACTAGAGAAACATATCCAAAAAATTAATCATGGTGATCAAGCTTGATTTATACCAGGAAAGCAAGGATGTTTCAACACTGGGAATCAATTAACATAATTCATCATATGAATAAGAAATAGAGCAAAAACCACATGATTTTATCAATAGAAGTTGATAAAAGCCTTTAATAAACTATAGTATTCATTTGTTTTAAAAAAGCTTTAAAAACATAGACATGGAAGGACTCTTATTATGTCTGATCAAAAGCATATATCTAAAACCAAGAGCTAGTGTTATTTACAAAGGAGAAACGCTGACAGCAATCCCAGGAAATTCAAGGGTAAAACATCTTTCTCCACTATCATTTGATATAGTACTACTAAAAAAGCTTGCTATAACAATAAGACAAGAGAAAGAAATTAGAGAAACAAGCGTCAGCAAAAAGTGGGCAAAACTATCTTAATTCTCAGATATGTTGGCTTAACTAGAACACTTGAGAGAACCAGTGAAGAGTCAGATGATGAATTGCTTCACTAAGATATCAAGATACAAAATAAATCTATGAGTCATTAGCATTTCTGTATATCACTAACAAAACTAGAAGGCAATGATAAAAAGAGAATTTTCATTCAAAATAATTATAAAATTCATGAACTGTCAATTTATCAAGATACACTTGGAACCTACATAAAGACTCAAGTCTTCCTGACTGCAGGTCCATGCTCTATCCACTATAATATAATATATATTACATAATATATAATACCTAACTAGGGAACAACTAGATATATTGTCAAAGGATATTTATGAACATGTAGTTCTCAAAGGATGAAATCCAACCAATCAGCAACTACATGAAAACATTCTCTATTCGTTAGAGAAACATGAATCAAATACAAATGAATCAAATCAAATCAAATCAGATACCTGAGCATCTACTTCATATCCATCAGATTTGCAAAGATGACAAAAATAAGAAAATGACAAATGTTGAAGGCTCTATGGCAAAACAGGCACACTAATGCATTGCCGGTGGAACTGTGAAATGGTTCAGCCATTATGGAAAACAATTTAGAACTATGCTCTAAAAGTCATGAAGCTGTATAAAACCTTTGATCTACTAGTTTTAATACTATTTCTAGGTCTTTACCAATACTTTCTCCCCTCCTTAAACCAAAGATAACGCAGAAAGAAGAAATGGATTCATATGTACAAAAATATTTATAACAGTTCTTTTGTTGTAGTAAAGAAATTGAAACAAAGGGTGTGCCTATCAATTGAGAAATGATTGAACACATGAAAGTATACAATATTGTAAATACAAACCACTTTGAAAGACTTAAGAATATATCAGTTCCATGACCTACTACTGTCCTAGAAGACCAATTATAAAATATTGAGAAGGGATGATGCAATCAAGGTATAGGATGAGACCCAAATTTTTGAACAGGGTCAGTATGGGAATTAATTTTGTTTGACTTGTATATTTGGTCTTTTTTTAAAAGGTTTTATTTTTCTTTACTTTCAATTTGGGGAGGTGGAGTAGAAGGAGGGGAAGTTTATGCCAAAAAGAGAATGAGTCATTGATAAATCTTTTTCAACTGAACATAAGGAAGGTCAAAAGGAAACACAGGCAAGAAACACATCTTTGAAAGCTACATGTAGAATTTATCATACATGCAAAAGTAAAAGTCAGTAAGCCAATAAATATTTATTAATTATCTAATATTTGCCAGGCACTGTGATAAGCTCTGGAGATACCAAGAGAGGTAAAAGATGATCTTACACTATAGTAGCCTATAAAACAGGTATTACCTAATATTTTCAAAAAAGGAAAGACTTATAAACAATAGGCCAGTGATCTTGAGTTCCATTTTTTGGAAAATTCTAACACTGATCATTAAGGTATGGTTGGTGAACATCAAGAAAGGGAAGCAGTGATTACAAAGGATCAGCAAAACTTCAAAAACAAGAGTCATTCCACTCTAGCCTTATTTCATTTGTTAACATGCTGAACTGATAGATGAAAGGAACTGTGTAGATCTTAAAACAAGATCTTTATCACATGTCACATGCTAGTCTTTTTTTAAAATTTTTAATTTTATTTTCAGTGTTCCACAATCACTACCATATAACTTAGATTTCTTTTTCCCTCCCTTTCCCCTCCGTTCCCCCTCCCTCCCTAAGATGGCATACAATTTTATATAGGTTTTACACCTACATTCCTATTAAATACATGTTTACCACAGTCATGTTGCATAGAAGAAGTGAAATGAATGCGAGAAATTATATAACAAACCAAAACATAATACAAAAGAAAATGATCTGCTACATTCTGCAATTGAATTCCATAGTTCTTTCTCTGGATGTGGAAGGCATTTTGCCTTAGAAGACCACTGGGAATTTTTGAAGTCCTTGCATTGCAATGAAGTTCCAAGTCTACCTGAAAAAACTCTCACACACTGTGGTCGCTGCTGTGCACAAAGTTCTCCTGGTTCTTCTCCTTTCAGTCAGCATCTCTTCATGTAACCCTTTCCAGGCCTCTCTGAAGTCTTCCTGTTCATCATTTCTTATAGTACAATAGTATTCCATTACATTCATATACCATAATTTATTCAGCATCCTCTTGATTTCCAGTTTTTGACTACCACAAAGAGCACTGCTATAAATATCTTTTTACATGCGGGACCCTTTCCCATTTTTATGATCTCCTGGGGATATAGTCCTAGAAGCAATATTGCTAGGTCAAAGGGTATGCATATTTTTATAGCCCTTTGGGTATAGTTCCAAATTGCTCTCCAGAATGGTTGGTCAGCTCACAGCTCCACCAACAATGAATTAGTGTTCCAACTCTCCCACATCCTCTCCAACATTTATCATCCTCCTGTTCTGTCATGTTTGCCAATCTGACAGGTTTCACATGCTATTCTTATGGAGAAGATTGAGACAGGTGGACTATGTGATAATACAATTAGAAAGATTCACAAAACCACTTAGGCCAATTCAAAGAATAGTCATTAATGGTTCAATGTCAACCTGGCAGGTCTCTAACTAGAATCTCAAAAATCTGTACTAGTCTCTGGCTTATTCATCTACACATATTAAGACATAAATATTTATCTGACCTTAAAATCCTTTTCAGACATGTCCCTTTGGGAGGCTAGTTAGGTTAAGATCAGGAAGTCTTCCTCAAGGAAATGTCTTAAGGATGGCAAACAAATTTAAAACAACAATAAACCTTGATGACATTCTCATCTGAAGTGTTTGGGCTATTGACCCATCTAAGGGCTGTCTCTTCCTTCTCCATCCCCTGAAGCAATTGACCTCTGATCCATCCAAGGGAAATGCCTTCTATTCCTCACAAGGAAGTACTTTCTTCTAATATTCAGAAAAACTTTTCTATATTCATCCCAGAGAGGAAATTCTTTTTGACTATTGGTCAAGGAAGAAATAGAATGGTGACAATTGTCACAACTCTTCTGAAATGTTAACATAAAACTGTATTTAATGTTGTGATTTTTCTTCTTCAAGATTCCTATAAATGTTACTTGAAATCATCTCAGAGTAAAAATATTTTGAGAACATGAAGAACATATACCAGTTTGAACATTTTTCCCTCTATATTAAAAATGGCTTGGATATTATGTTAATGTTAAATGAAAAATATCTCTGACAGTTTTGTGTTCTAAATACAGAATATAGCATTAATATTTTTTCTTTGATGCAGAGTTTCCAGGAATAACCATTTGATAGTTCCTATGCATTCTGTCCTCATCAAACTTCATCTGAATTACTATAAGCACCAGAATTTGAGGAGGACATTGAAGTGCTGGGAAAGTCTCCAAGAAGGAGAAGGGCCTTGAGTCCTTATATGAGTATCTGGTAATGTTTATTGTGGAGAAGAGAAGTTTCAAAAGAGACATGATAATTGTCTCAAATTATTTAAATGGGAGGTGGAGCCAAGATAGAGTGATAGGAAATATAACGGAAACTTTTAATTTCCTTTTATTAATTATTTTAATTTAGGTCTCAGGGCCATTCTTCCTTCAACTTTCGGTTGACCAAAGGTCTTTCTTCTGTTAATATTGACCTCATCTGACTAAAACCTGACTCCTAGAACAATAAGATTTGGAGAATGTCAGGGCTGTTTCTCTTCCTTGAGAGACTGTTGAGCTGATTGAAACTTGTCTCATGGAATGTGAACAAGAAGCCAGAGAAAGAATCTTAATTCTCCTTGACTGCTTAGAGACATAAATCTCCCCCCTCAATTAACCCATTTGTAAACCCTCTCAATATAGCTTAATCTATAATCTTTCTTAGTTTACCAATAATATGTTTTGACAAATTTTGTTTCCTTACTGTATGTACATGGTTATGACTGTTTATGTTTGTTCAGTTTCTATGACATTAAAGGAAGTATGCTATTTTTCCTTTAACTTTTATGGCTTAAGAGGAATGAACATATAAGATTGCAATGTGTAAAATAATTATTTCTCTGTCATTCTGATATACTTTTGCCTATAAGAGGTCTTGTTAGAATTCTAATGATTGTTCAGGTTTATTATTATCTCTGAGGTATAAATGTATGCTTGAACATAATAATAAAACCCATGCTTTTAACACATACAATTTCATCATTGTGATAAATAGATTTTGGTACTAGTTACCTACTAGATGAGGTATTTTTCCTATGATAGAAGGATTGCAATGATCTCCTCTGTATAAACTCCTCCTAATATATCTATAAAGGTATCAAACCAAATCCTGATGGATAAATTCAGAGAAGTTACTGTGAGTCCTTTGTGCAGCTCAGTGGGACATAGGGAGATAGACAGGGAGATCTGTAGACACTGGAGGTGGGGTAAGGCCAGGAGTAGGATATTTAGAGAAGCATTCCAATGCCCAGGGAGAGACTTGCAACAGGGCAAGAGGATGTCTCAGGCTCACACTGTGGCAGCCCCATACCTACACCAGGGCACTGTGATGGGGACAGTTGCCAACGGGCAACTTTCTTTTCTACTACCTAGTCCCAGGGCACAGATTCTGGGTGGAATGAGGAGACCTGCACAAGGCAGTGGTATTTCCCAGTAGCTGTGGGTAATGCATGGAGAAAGAAGAAAGTTCAGAAGACAGTACCAGCAGCAACCATGTGACTCAGACCTCAGGGGTAAAATAGAATGTCACTCCCAACATCTAGCCTAGTCTTCAGAGGATTAAGAAGGTCTCAGACAAAAGGGTATCCTATAATTCTGTCACTCTGAGCCAACAATGCAGACCAGCAACAGTCCACTCCTATTGTTCAGTCTTCTCAATCACATCCTCCTCTTTGTGACCCCTGTTGGGGCTTTCTTGGCAAAGACACTGGGGTGTTTTGCCATTTCCTTTTCCAGCTCATTTTACAATCGAGGAACTGAAGCAAATGATTCCTAAATGACTTGCCCAGGGTTGCACAGCTAGTAAGTGTCTGAAACCTGATTTGAACTCAGATCTTCCTGAATCCAGGCCTGGTACTCTATCCACTAAGCTGCCTAGCTGCCCAAGTCTAACTTGTAGAGCTCAGACTAGGGGCTTAGCAATCAGACTTTGCCCTGGATCAGATTACTTTGGGAACACTGAAAGTTTACAGGTCCTCAGCCTAACTCAAAGATTCTGGAATAACACAAGAGCTAAAGAAGGATAAACTGTTTATATTCTTATAGCATATAAACTACAGATATTAAGAGATGATACATGTGTCCCTTCATCTCTGTCATCATCAGGGATCATAAAGGGAGTTCAATTAGACAAGGTCTGGGACTGGTTCTGTTATATATTGATGATCTAAGAAAAAATGGAAGGAGAAGGAGATGGGGGTGAGGGTGCGAAGGGAAGGAATATTAGGGAAAATTATCACACATAATAAGGGTGCAGAAGTAGATGTCTACACAAAGAGGAGTGGGAGAGGAGCTGGTGGACACTTGAATCTCATTCTCATCTGAACTGATCAAAAGAAGGGTGAACTCACACACACACACACACACAATTGGATACAGAAATATATTTCATTCACCAGTGAAATTAGAGAACAAGGAAAAGAAGGAAGAGGGGAATTATGGGGAGTAGATTAAGGTAGAGAGGATTATTGTTTGAAAGTTTTTGTTATTCGGTCATGCCTGACTCTTCATGACCACCATTTGGGGTTTTCTTGGCAAAGATAATGGAGTGGTTTGTCATTTCCTTCTCCAGCTCATTTTACAGATGAGAAAACTAAGGCAAACAGAGTTAAGTGACTTGCCCAGGCTAGTAAACGTATGAGGCCATATTTGAACTCAAGAAGGTGAGTATTCCTGACTTCAGGCCTCACCCTCTATCCCCTGTGCCACCTAACTGCCCTAAAATAAATTCTAAGAATGTATGAAAAGTTTTATAGATTTTTTCTGAGATGGCAAAGAATGGGAATCTAAGGGTATGCCCATAAATTGGGGAACGGATGAACAAGTTATGGTAGGTAAATGTGATGGAATACTACTGTGCTGGACTCTTAAATCAGCATAATGTCCAACCAGGATTCCAGAAGACTAAAGATGAAAAATATTACCCACCCCCTGGTAGAGAGGGGAACTGCTCAGAATGAAGAATAAGAAAAAAATTTTTTAACATGACCAATGTGGACATTTGTTTTGATTGACAATAGATATGTGTAAAGAATTTTGCTTATCTTGTGTTCTCCACTGACGGGGGTGGGGGAAGGGGCAGCAGCAAGAAGGCCAATCTTATCTGATTAAAACAAAACATATTTTTAAAACAAGAAAACTTGGGAACTTTTATCCATTTAATCACTAATTACAGTTCTTCAGGATTCATGATAAATTATGTTGCCCACTTCCTGACAGATGATGATTGACTCAGAGTGCTGTTTGAGACATTTATGTACACACACATACACACATATACATGCATATGTGTGTATATATGTATATATATACATATATATGCTGGAAAACAATGTCAATTTTTAAAATTCACTTCATATGTGTGTATATGTATATGTATATATTACACAAGACCAATAAGAAATTTTGTTTTGCTTGACTACATACACTTGTAATAGCAGTTTTATTTTTATTGATTCTCAATGTGGACAAGGCAGAGAGGAAGAGGGAGGAGTATAGAGAAGTGAGAGGGAGCGAGGGCTGATCTT
Source organism: Notamacropus eugenii (assembly GCF_028372415.1). Taxonomy (NCBI): domain Eukaryota; kingdom Metazoa; phylum Chordata; class Mammalia; order Diprotodontia; family Macropodidae; genus Notamacropus; species Notamacropus eugenii. Next base: position 138,517,790 of record NC_092873.1, on the reverse strand, counting down.
TGTGTGAAAATAAAATTTAATTTTAAAAATGTGTTTTAAAAACTGGCATGTGAAGGATAGATTACACTTAATCTATTTGACCCCAGAGGGAGTGGGGTAAAAATTGCAAAAATGGAAATTTAAGCTTCCAAACACTTAGTACTGTCTGAAAGTGGAATGAATGATTTACTTCTAGATGTTGAAGATTCCCCCTTTTTGGACGTCTTGGAGCAAAAGCTGGGTGATCGCTTGTTGGCTATGTTACAATGAAAATTCCAGCAGTTTTCTGAGACAGCTAATAGAACAGTGCATAGAGCACCGAGCAAGATGACCTGAGTTCAAATTTAGCTTCAGACACTTACTAGTTGTGTGATCTTGAGCAAATTTGCCTTGCCTCGGTTTCCTCATCTATAAAATGGGGATAATAATAACATCTACCTCACAAGGTTTTTGTGAGGAGCAAAAGAGATAATGATTGTAATGCACTTAGCACAATGTCTGACACATGATAAGTGCTATATAAATGTTAGCTATTATTACTCTCTGCCATGAATTTAGTTACTAAAGGAAATATCTGTAACATTTATAAAGGCAGTAAAACTTTATTTCTTTGCTCTGTAAAGAAATCTAATATTTTCATAAACACACATATATAAAAATAGATCAATTATCTTTTTATGGAAATACTAAAACTTCCAAGATACCTATGAAAAAGGTAATGCCATGATTCTGTTTATATGAAAAATCATATAAAATTAGCAAGAGTAAGAAATGCCTTTATTCTCAATTATTTCTTCATAATTTTCCCTTTTTAAGCTCTGTTTAAATGAGGAAAGGAAAAATTCTATTCCATGGGTGAATCATCTATGGAGAATTTACATAAAAATATGAATAAGAACAATTCAGGATAAGAAGGCATGCATGAATTACAATCAGCAAGAGTGTAGAGAGCACCCACATATAATTTCCATTAAAACACTGTAGTGATGAAAAATTTAAAATCTTATCAAATTATTATCAATTATTCAAAATCTTTGCTGATTTTGAAGTACCTCCTGGATTTTACTTAAGGCTGAAAACAATATCAATTTTTAAAATTGGCTGCATAATAAAAGTGAATCTAATAGAATTACTTTTAAAAGCTAATTATGGTATCAATCAATTGTTTAATTTATTAATTATTGTAATATTTACAAAGTCACTTTGCTCTAGTGATACCATGTAAGACTTACAAGTGTAAACATGGATTGTCAAGTTCTCATATGGGAGAATGATAGGGTTTTTTAGCACTTTTAAAATATGCTATGATCTTCCCATGTGATTATGACAGTTGTGGTTCCTTGATATGCAAAAGAAATGAACTTAAAATAAAAAACATGAATAACATCTTATGGTGAAGACCTTAATGCATGTCTAATTATGTTGTTTTCTGAAATACCCAGAGGAAATATGTTGTATATTAAAATTGTTTAAGAAATGTGTCCTATCTTTAGCTTTGAGAATTTGAGGCTGAGAGGAAGCTAAACATTTTTAAATATATGAAGATACTGACAATTAGTAACCTAATGACTAGTCAGATTTTTTAAAGTGCCAGTTTTTTCTAGTGTATCCCCCAAATTTCTGTATACAAAATTTCTGTATGGAGAATCTCTTTCATGGGTCCATGACAATGTAAATGGATAAATTTTTATCCCAGATGAGTCCCTACATACAGTCATATATTTCAGAGTTCTTTATCCAATTCACACAAACTGATGAGTTAGTTCCCGGAGCAGAGTTTGCCACATTGCCCCTTGGCAATGTGGGCTGTTCTCTAACCCTATCTAATAGACTCCCTAATGCTCTTTAATCTACCCCATACTAATCACCAATTACAGTTAGAATCTCCCCTATATCATTTAACCAATGAATATCAATTAACTTTTACAAAAGGATAATTACTGAAAAGATCTAGCAAGGACAGAAGCACAAAAAATTTCCCTGAAGTGTGGATCAGTCTCCCCTCTTTACTACCTCAGTTCCTAGAGAAACTGGGCTCATATTTAAAGGGGTTGCTACTCACATTTGTCCTACCAAGTTCACTTCCAAATGTGGCAAAACAAATAAATGGAGTTGCTTCAGAAAACAGAATCTTGGCTACAGGGTCCCATCTGCTGTTGAGCTGGATCTCCATAGGTAGTTTGAAAACTCTAATATGTACTCTAGCACCTCAACTTCCAATAGCTCCCTCTCCCCACCTATTGAAGCTCACAAAGACATAGACATATCAAATACTTCACTTAAGCTCAGGAAGGAACAAACAGAGACACAGAGGCCTGTATTCATGGGCCATAAGACAGCCTCAGTAGAGAGACAAAGATTTCCTCACCTTCGTCCAGCCAAGCAGGAAAGAGGGCAGAGTTGCCCCTGTAGGTGTCTTTTGCCGCCTCTCAGTTCCAGTTTAGCAGTCAACCAAAAAAGTTCCTTTTCATCATAATGTAAATGGACCAGAAACAGAATACCTACCTGCACATGCTCTGAATTGGGGAGCAGAGCCCTTTGATTTTATTCAGCAGCACATCTTTATGTAAATAGGTTCCCCAGCCTTTTCCTGCTGACAGCAGGAAATATTCATGATCTAGACATGAGTCTTCCAATCCATATTTTCTAATATATTTGTCACCATAAGTTATAGGAATATTCTTAACATGAGTGGCTCCATCTTGAATTTTAATGAGCATGTACTCTAGGCACCTAAGTATATAAATAATTTTCTTACATATGTCTGATAAACAAATGTTTGTAATAAGGTTATCTGGTTATCTTGATCAGAATGGACAAATCTGTTTTATCATGAGTTATTTACTAAATACTTAATAGACACCTTGAAGTATGAGGGCTGCGTATTAGTATATTGGCACAAACAAATATTGGAACCTATCATATCAGCTAAAAGCTGGTTATTTGAGTTCCCCATAAAAGCAGGCCACACTGAGCCCAAGGTACAATTCCTGATCATTACTGAAGGATTTAGTGGCACAGTGGACAGCCCATTTAAGCCCAAGAGAAGCTAAACTAATAAAGTCCACAAAGCTACTGACCTGAGATTTAAGAATCGTATCTCCATTTGTATCTCCAATATTTAGCTGACAGCTAGGTGGTGCAATGGATAGAGCACCAGACCTGGAATAAAGATCTGAGTAAAAACATGCCTCAGACACTTATTGGTGTGGGACTCTGGACAAGTCACTTAACTGCTTGCCTCAGTTTCCCATCTGTAAAATGAACTGGAGAAGAAAAAGCAAACAAGTCTCAGTATCTTGTTAAGAAAACTCCAAATGGGGTCATGAAGAACTGGACATGACTGAAATAACCAAATAACCAACACTTAGCACAGTGCCTGACAGGGTGTAGATCACTGAAACAGTGACACAGACCTCCAACTTTCTCTGGCTGCAAGTTGGACAGATACCAGAACAGTTCACACAGCAGTTGTCACTGGTAGTAGTGAGGAAGATGGATTCCTCTCTCCACAGTGATGTCTCTTCTCAGTAATGGCTAGACTAGAGGAAGCTTTGGTGGTTTGGGGGACCATTCTCGAGGTTCTTGCACTTAGGATCATGGGCTGTCTCTGTTGGGGTCTCGAGGAAACGATGGTCAAAGTGGTGATGATGGTTTGACTTGCCTAGCACATGCAGTCTTCCATCTCTTTCTCTCTCCCTCTGGGCCCAGAGGATGAAGGCACATAATTGAGTCTGGAGTCTGTTAGATACAATGACCTTCCGCTATATTGTTGCACACAGATATGGCATTTGTCCTTTATTCACCCTCAGACCTCCAATCCACTGTCATTATTTCTGCCATTCTGGATATGATAAAATTATCTGGGGCTGTTTTGATGAAATGTTGCATTCAGTATTCTCTACCGCATCTCAATCAACAAGGGATTCAGTTTACATGGTATGGGAATCAGAGTAGGGATTCCCCTTCCTCTACTCCGTAGTTGAATGATTAAGTAAAATAGATAAAATAACTAGGAGTACATAAAGTGACTGAAGTAAATAAATGCAATTTGATCGACCAAATCATTGAGTGCTTGCCTTACCTTGGAAGTTATATTGTTAGTTTTGATGGCTCTTTTTAACATAATGCCTTCAGTGATTGTAGTTAAGTCAGTAAAAGAAAAACAAAACCCTAGATAATCTCAACTGAAAAAGTTAACCAGAATAGTGGAGTCTGGACCTACGTAAAGCATAATGGGTTTAATATTCCAACCTATTCCCATCTTCTCATTTAACTAACCAATTATCAAAGTATTCATTGATTTAATTTAGACCATCTTATTCTTCATATAATTTCTCAGTCTTTTCATCTTTCACAACAGATATTGGCGTATAAGCTGCAAATATTTTTATAGTCAGTGTTTCGCAAATATTTTTTATGAGCACCACCATACGATATGAACAAATGTCCCGTGAAACTGTTTTTCTTATTCTTATACTCAGGTATAACCTCAAATGCTAACTCTTTTATTGACCTCTCCCAGAATGACCTACAAGTCAACCTTCCATTAAGCTTTGACTTTCTTCTTTCTTCTAGTTTCATTTATATGAAGAATGTTGTTTGATATAACTTAGTTCCACCAGTAATATCCCATCCACTTCTGAGCCATTGGACAAAGACCTCTCATTTAGAATAACAATGGCTAAGTTAATGTTAGCATACAGCCTACAAACTGTTAATTTTTTGTTAGTCATTTACCTTGTTTTCTGCCATTCTGCCATAGTGATTGAAGAAGGAGAAGGGTAGAAGTAGAACACAGGACAGAGAATAATTTTCTTTTCAGTTCATTTTATGAATTGCTTATGAATTCATAACCAAAAAACTAGCTTATTGGTAATAACCCTCTCAACATTTCATGAGGTTGATCCTTGGAAAGCAGACTCAGGCTTAAGATTGTCCCTATGCCCCTCTCAGGAGCAAAAGGCCGGACTGAATGGACTTAGCTTAGACCTTCAGTTCTTACCCACAGGATATATTGAATTTGGAGGCTCCTAACATTTTCTTTCCCATTGCTGTATGAAATTAGGCAGATTAAGTAAGGGTTTCCTAAAACACAGCGCATGGGCCAGAAAATAAGGGACCAGAAGCCTCAATATTACCAGGATAGGTAAGACAGAGCAGATGGGCCTATGATAGGCAGTAGGAGGTTTCAGTGGGTGATGGACAGCAAGGTTTTTGACTGGGCCTAGGTCCAGAAGGGGTAGGAGTAAGTGTGTAGGTGGATAGGCCTTAAAAAAAGTTATCTAGCAAAAGGAAGGATAATATTCTTACTTTTGCAAATGAATTTAGAAAGAAAAGAGTAATGATGGACAAAAAGGCCCAGAATAATGCATAAAGAAGAAAACAGTAAAGGAAAAAAATCAGCTTCCTTTCAACATTGCGAAAGATATATCAACTTGAACAAGGTCATCTTTAATTGGTACTACAACTCAAGTAGATAAGGGAAGCAACATTGCTGAGCTAAATTGGTCTATCAATACTCTATTGAGTTTATCAACACAAAATAGCAAGGATTTGAAGTGAGGGAAAGATCCATTTTACAACTAAATGAAAAAGCTGCAGACCTACAAAGTATTTTTTTCATTGACCGTTTTTCATTGCCCGATTTTAAGCAACTGTAATCATTTTTTAAGTACCAATTCATTCAACTTTTGAAAATGATTTTGCCTTTTAATGAAAAAAATCTGCATTTTAGTATAAAGATGAAACACCACATCTGTGGCTCAGGACATCTGTGGACTGCTGTTCTCACATGCTATGTAAACAGTACCTTATAAAAAGAGACTGTTACCAAAGATATTAACTTACCTAAGAATATTTTTTGAGGCAGCTGGGGCATAGAGGAAAGACCACAGGAATTGCAATATGTTCCAGTTGCCTCTACTAGCTGGATAAATTTGGGCAAGTCAGCCTCCCTGACCCCTAATTTGTAAAATTAAAGCAACACCATTTGTACCACCCACCTAAATGAGGGAAAGGGGAAGGGAATAAGCGTTTCTATATATATATACTATGTGCCAGGCACTATACTAAGTGATTTATAAATATTATTTCATTTAATCCTCACAAGAACCCTGTGAGATTCGTGCTGTTATTATTATTCCAATTTTAGAGTAGAGGAAACTGAGGCAAATTGGTTAAATGACTTGCCTAGAGTCACACAGCTAATAAGCAATAGAAACTAGATTTGAGCTTAGGTCTTTCTGACTTCAGGTCCAGCGCTCAATCCACTATGCCATCTTATTGTCCCCTAATACTGAGGTGCTGTGAAGAAAACCCTTTATAATGCAACAAATATAAATGTATTATTATTAATATTGTCAAATGACATATGAAAAGTGCTTTGTAAATTGTAAAGCCATCCATATCATCTTTGTTTCCATCTTTTTAAAAATGTCCTGCAATTCATTAAATATATAGAAAGTTTGGGATGTGGATTCTAATAAGAGGCCTTAATTGTTAACTTTTATCCTTATCATCCAGCTAGGTATGTCCCTACTCTTTCTAAATAGCTAGAGTTGGACTTAAAATAAAGATGCTTCATTGATTTGCAGTATTTTGTTAACAAAGTAAGGATCTAGGGGAATTGTTTTTAATGTTTATTCATCCATCCATCCTTCTTATTAACTGATTACTATGTACCCAGCACTCTGCTCAGATAGAATTATGTGATGTGGATTAAATAAATTTGGAAAGGCTGTTGCATACCTTGTTGGAGAACACATTCAGCCTCAGGGCATCTATGGATCCAGGAAACTAAATATTTAATAGTAAACTATCTGAAACTTTCCCTCTGGAGTGTGGGGACTGATCAGTCTCAGTGAAAGTGAATGAAAATACATGAATTAAAACAGAATACAGGCAAGGGTTAGATAAAGTGACTGAAAAATTGTCGTGATACTTTATACACTGAAAGTAACTAATTTAAATATAGTTACTAGACAATTTTAATTGATAGTATGGATATTTCCAAGTCAATTTTTTAAACAGAATGTTAAAAATACATGAACAAGAGCATAAGAAAATGATTAAGAAAAATAAGCATGGAGATAAACAAAAAAATAAAGGTTCTAAATGATTGTATACATCTGTAAACTTCTATTGTTTATAAGTTAACTCCACCATGAAAAAATGCTTTTTGACTCCAAAATAGTAGTACCCACATTATTCATGATTTTAAATTATTTTTAACTTCTTCACTGTATATATAACAAATCTGTCTCTATTATCATTATTATTTCTTTAATTACATAATAATAGCTAGTATGGTGGGAGGGAAGGGTGCAACTAGGTGGTGCAGTGTGTCGAGCACCAGCCCTGGAGTCAGGAGGACCTGAGTTTAAATATGACCTCAGATACTTGACAGTTACTAGCTGTGTGATTCTGGGTAAGTCACTTAATCCCAATTACCTTGCCGCCCCCAAAATAGTTAATATGTATATTTTAATTTTTGTTATATTTTTTCACCAAGTATCACTTTGTGTCTTCCTTTATTTCTTGAATTTCATAGTTTTTATAGTGTAGTCATTTTCCCTTACATTTATATACCATAATTTATCTGGTGTTATCACAATTTTTATACCCGTAAGTTTATTTACAGGTTTTTTTCTTTATAATGCTGGGTCTTTAAAAAAATTGTCATTAACTTTCTTGAGATATAGTTCTAATTCTGATCATATGTTATGCACATTTTTGTAACTCACTGTTATTAATCTATATTGTTATTCTCAAAGGATAGACAAATTTATAATTCCACCAGCAGCATTAGTCTCTCTACTTTACCTCAGCTGTACCAGCATTGAGCTTTGTTGTTTTAGATTATATTGACAGATCTGAAGGCTGTAAGGCAAAATCTCAGTCATTTAAATTTGCGTATCTGATTATTAGCTATTTTGAATAGTTTTTTATTTTGTTTTTGAAGCTTTGTGTTTCTTATAAAGTGTTCTATTCAGAACCTTTGACTACTTATCTACTAAAGAGTGACTCTTAGGTGTATACATGGAATTCTGGGACCTGAGGAAAATTCAGTTGATGAAGGAGTCATGGAGTCTCTTCGCTTTTGAAATGGTCATTATCTCTTTGGTCTCCAGTACAAGGTAATATATCCTGGCTTGCTGTGGTCATACTAGCATAGAAATGGGGAAAGGCAAGCCCCAGCAGAGGAATATGAGATCCTCAAGGTTTGGTGACCTAGGGCTAGATAGACAGATATAGGATGGGTCCTTGCCCACATAATGGGTGGTATTCTTCTACCCCATAATAGTTCTCTATCAGCCTTGTGCCATTTGTTGGGACCCTACATGGGAAAGTGGTGATCTGTGAGAAGGAAATATGACCTTTGGACATCAGCATCCAGGACAAAGATCCATATTGTCATCCCATGCTGCTTTCTGCTGTAGTTTTTTACATACTTTACATCTATTTTAATTGGAGTTGTTTAATGGATATATATTCCTCTTTTTTTCTTCTTATTCATGCTGCATTATTTTTCAATGTACAAAAAGACTTTAATTTTATACAATATCTTTTATGTTTTATATCTAGCAATTTATCCTAAGTCAAGGATTATTTATGAACTGAACCGTTAAATTTAACTATTGATATGTCTTGGAGTTTGCAACCTTGAGTTTATTTTTTTATCTTGCAGGTAATATGTTAATGCTCTCAACTGAAACTTCATTTTCTATGTTCAGAAGTTCTATGCAGTTCTCTGTCCAGAATATTCCTTCATTATGATGTTAAGGATTTTTTGGCCTATTGAGTTCTTCTTGGAGACCTATGATCTTAGGTTAATTCTGCGCATATTATCTTCGAGATAACTTTGTTTTGCTTGCATTGTGAGCATTTTTTCTTTTAATGTCATTGTTTTTTGCCTCTCTTCTTCTATGTTGTCCTTTGCTTCTATATATTTGCTCTCTTGTTTTCTCCTTATTTCTTTGGTAAAGCTTATCATTGGAGATTCAAATTATTTTTATTATACTTAATATTCTTGTTGTGAAGGACATAAATCCTGCTCCTACAATTCTCATTTCTCTTTTAAACCACTCAGGAACAGTATATTGTGTTTCCATGTTCTCCTCAAATTCCACAAGGTCCTCTATCTCATAAAGTGTCAGATAATTTTCTTTTGTTTACTAGATATGGAAGCCATATTTCCTTGTATTGTTATGATTTTTCCAGTTGATTCATCAGTTTATGTTCAGGGTCTTTGAGATTTCTTCTTCCCCAAATCTTTGGTGTTTTTAGTTTTTTTTCCTCCCTCTTATTTTCCTTTTCACTCACTTCCCTCCCCACTAATTGTGGTTTCCTTGGAGGCTGGATCTCAAAGCATCTCAGCCTCCTCCAACACTGGGAAATTCATGATTCACTAACCTAGGTTTCTGCCCCAAATGGCTCTTGGGTGGTCAGAACTGGCCCCAGCTGGGTGATATGCCCTTTCCATCTGTCTCATTGGAATGCTACATAGTCCTGGACAAACACAGTATCCTGCTAGTGACTGGTTCCACTGTCTGTGTTCCTCAATTTTCTAGCCTGGCACCAGCTCTTGAACTTCTGCTCCTGAAGGGCTGTGGCCCACTGGTTACTTAGGTCCAAGCCTGAGGGCCAGGTCCCCACAACTAGAAAGAGGGAGGTAGAACAGGGTATATGAAATGCCAATGAGATTAAAGATCTCCCTCACCCATTAATGAGCCTGCCCATTAAGGGAAGCTTGATTAGGGAGGCACTGGTTCTTGAGGGGGGTCATGATGCTTCTCTCTCTGGTAACTATGTGAGTATGTTATGGTCAGACAGTTGGATCTATCTGTTGATCTATGATGTATGTACGGCTTATCTTGATTTCTCTGTATTTTCTCTGAATTTCAGGGTGCTGACTTTTTCCCCTGAACTAAGTGAATGATATATTGTGCTTGATTAAAGTGATTGTTGACCCTTCAAAAGTTGCCTGTCCTTTTAGAAAAGCAGATCAAAGAACCTGTGATAGCAGACCATCCTGGATGTGTCAGGGTACTTGTTTTTACAGTATAGAAGTGGGTTCTGATACAAGCCTGTGTCACGTCCTTGGATCTGCTAGTGTATTCTCCACTGATAGTAGTGTTGCAGGTAGAGAAGAGATGCTGAGTGAACCCATCAGATCCTAAGTTTTTTGGTTTGTTTTCTTTTTTTTACCATCTTTTGGATTCTGGGTGCGTTGGACCATGGCAATAGCTCAAATTGCTTTATCTTGGTCACATAATTTCTGTTTTGGAGAGTTTTGAGAGGCTGTGGAGATTTGAGAAAATGCCTTGTCTACCATCTTCTTACTCATGTCATCCAGAAGCAAATCATGGATTAGTAAGAATTGGTCCTTTCTTCATAGTTGTTCAGAGTAACCCATTATCTGTGGCTTTTTAAAAATAGTATTTTAAAAGAAATATTAAAATAATTTTTGCATTTGGAATTTATTGTGACATATGGTGTAGTAAATTCATCTTTTCTTATTTTTCACCATACTACTAATTTTTCCAATAAACTCTGTGGAATAATGAATATTTTCCCCAATGCTTTATGACAGAAAGTTTATTAAATAAGAGATTTTGGTTCACATTTTAATATAGTTCATTATTATCTGAGCTATTCCACTGACTTATTTTTCTTTTGTTTATTTTTACAGTACTAAATAATTTTGGTAATTAATGCAATATACTATAATATGGGATCTGAAAATGCAAGTCCACCTTCCATCTTTTTCATTTTCATAATTTCCCTTGATATTTTTTGCTTTTTATTTTTTCCACATGAATTTTGATATTATTTTTGTCTAATTCTCTAAAGTATATATACCATTGGTATTTTGATTTTTATACTGTTAAATCAACAATTAGTTTATTCATTATATTAATTCAGCCTAACAACAAAAATTGAGAATTGTTCCACTGAGGATATGTTTCATGTTATTCAGTTTTTCCTTTCTTTAAAAACCAGCTTAAACTTGACTCTATGTATCTTTTACATGTCTTTGTAAATAAATTTCCAAGTGGTTAACTTATTTCATCCTTACTTTAAATAGTATTTTGCTTCTTGTCATTTTATTCTTATTTTTATTGTCTATATATAGGAATATTGGTGTTTTTCTCTTTTATAATATTAATTTATTTAGGTTTTTTTTTGTTTCATTAGTGTAGGCATATATTTTTGTAAACATTCACTCATTGTCTTCATAATCTGTTTTATTTATGATAGTCATAAATTTATGTGTAATCTTGTGTAATACTTTCTAATTAACTTTCACTATTCATTGCAATTTTGCCCTTTTCACTTTGATATTTCAGTTTTCCTGTTTCTTCATTTTAATGAAATTAGTTAAGGGTGAAAGATTTTTATTGGACTTCTAAAAACCAATTCTTTGTTTTGCTTATGAATGAACTTTTTTGGCTTCAAATTTTGATAACATTTGTTTTACTCTTGATGAGCTTTCTTTTTGTGCATACTTCTGATTACCAATTTGCTGGTTTTCAAGTTATTTTAAGTGATAATGCCTCCTTCTTCTTATCTTTTGTTAACAGATTCCTTCAAAGAAATAAATTGCTCTCTGAAAACTTTTAGTTGCATCCTATAAATTCTGATATGCTGTATTATGGTTGTCATTATCTTTAACATACTTTTTATTGCTCCTCTAATTTTTTCCTTGGTCCCATAATTTTTAAGCATATTTTTTATACCCAAATTAGGCATTACTACATACTCTGTTCATATTTCCTTTATTGATAACTTCAGATTTCATTTATAGTGACAAAGTTGACATCAGTTTGAATCAGTATTTCCAATATTATATAAACGTGTTCACTGGAATACAGATCTCAAAATTAGAGTACTATCCATTAAGTTAATATTTATAAACAGTTTAAAAACTGTGTGATTATTATTTTATTTTATTTCATTGAGATTGAGTCTGCCTATCACACTCAAGCTGCAAGTGCAGTGGGTACTCACAGCCCAATCTCATTCCTTATGGGCATAAGAGCTTTACTTTGCTTCATTTTTCTGACCTTGGTTGGTTCATTTCTCCCTGGGCATCCTGGTGGTTCCTGTTCCCACAGACCCACCCACCTAACTGGTGCTAAACTTAATGTGGGCCCCCACTCAGCTTACTGCAGCTCAAAACTTTTGAGTTAAAGCAACTGACCAGCCTCAGTCTCCCTAGTGGAAAAAATTTCAGGTGACCATCATCATGATTGGAAACTACGATTTTCTCTGCCTCCTTTTTCTTTTACTTTCTAAGCATCACTGAAGGAACAGCAGGGGGCCACACAGAACCAAAGATCATCTTCTGTTGTTTTTTTTTTCCTTTGGTTTGTGGGAAATAATAGCCAATGAACTGATTATAAAAGGCAGCACAAAATATTTCAAATAGTTGCATGATCAGAAAAGCAAGCTGAGCCAATTATGTTGTGACAATAAGTAAAGTAGTAGCAGTTGCATGCTGCATTAATACCTCCATTATTTTAAAATACCTGGAAAAAGGCCCCCAGAATATTGGTTGAAACCTATCATAGAAGGAATAGCTCTACTAGAGTTCCTCTACCATGTGGGCTGGATTTATTTCTTTCCTTAACAAGTATTGAAACTGTCCTGGAGGCTTAATTGGTTCTAGGGATTAAAGACTGCTGCCACTGATCCATTTTCTTGGTGCCCTAAATACAAAATCCAGTTCATGTCCTTTCTTTTAGTCTTTTGACCAGAAAACCATCAAAAATGACCAACACCACCAATGCAGAAAAGCTGCACTCAGTTGAATTCATGCTGCATTTCTGTTAAATATATTTCCCCTGAGACAGTTAAGTAGAACTCCTTTTGCTAACTGGGAGATGAATTATGTACATCTCATTTCATTTCAATCTCAGACAAACATTCCAGTCTATAATGAACCAGGCCTGGCCTACCACAGAACCTCTGTGGAAGACTTAAGGTAGGAAATGGACATCAGTTCTATGAATATAAAAGGAATGAATCAGTTGTGGTTTATAGCCTTGGAGGGAGTACCCACACTTTTAAGATCACAAATTCATTTAAAGTATTAAAGTAATAAGAATACTATTCCAATTGCCTTATATTCTTTTAAAGCAATATTTAATATTTCTGCTTTTCTGAAATTATTTAAAAATTTTATGTCATAGGGCATAAATCTGTGTATGTGTATATAAAATCAAAAAGTTTTCTGAAAAGTCTTTCCAACTCTCTTTATCTATCTCTCAAATGTAATTTTTCCAGCATTGCACAATGTGATTCTAACATACCTTTCCATTCTCACTTCATATTATTCTATGTCATGCACTCTTTATATTGTTTGTCCTTTGTTCTCAAAGAGGACCATGACATCAGGAAGCTGATCCCATGACTTTCGAGAGAATTGGATTTAAGTGAGGAAGGCTGTGCAAAGTCACCAGCTTCACTTTCTCCTCCAGAACCATCTGGCCTAGTGATAAGAACACATCAGGACAACTGGAGATGGCCCCCAATGCACTTTGTGCATTCTAAACTGAACATCTAAATCACAGTACGGAGAGTTGGCAATGGCAACATGAGGAGTTGGTATTTTATCCTATAGGCAATAAAGTCACAAAGTTTTTGCTTCAGGAATGACGTGGTCAGAGGTATGCATTCACCAGATTGTTTGGTGGGATGCACGGGAGAGAAGTACAGAAAATAAGCAAGGAGATCAATCACAATATTAATTACTATCATAATAATTCATCAGAAAAGTGACTAAAGAGGTAGTGACTTTATGAGTAAATAAAAGGGGACAGATGCAAGAGATGTGTGGTTAGAAGTGATACAAGACATAGCAAATGCCCAGAGTCAAGGTTATCAATTGGGAGACTGGATATATCATCATTCTTTTGACAACATGCAAGTTCAGGGGGAAATATTTTAAGTTGTGTTTTATATTTGCTGAATTTGAGGTGTCAATGGGACATCATTTAACCAAAATTGCTCTCTCCAAATTTACTAATAATCTCTAAATTGACAAATCTAATAACTTTTTAAAATTGATCCTTGTCCTTCTAGACTTCTCTGCAGCCTTTGATATTGTTGATCCATGATACCTGCTTCTGTAGAGGTTTTTTGTGATGTGGTGCTCTCCTAGTTCTCCTCTTGTCTGACCACTCCTACTCTGTTTCTTTTGCTGAATTTCCATCCAGTCATGCCAGGTAACCATAGGGATCCTCAAGACTCTATTCTGGGCTCTCTTTCTCTTCTCCTTGTTGATCTCATCTGCTCTCATGATTTCAGTTATCATCATTATGCAGATGACTCTCAGATCCATTGTACAGTCTCTCCTAACCTCCAATCTCACATTTCCAATTAGCTATTGGACATGTCAAACCCGATGTCCCATAAATGCTAAATTCAACATGCCCAAAAATGAACTCATTATCATCTCCCTCAAACCCTCACTTTTACTTATATTTGCTGTTATTGTCAAGGGTGTCACTATCCTCTCAGTCATCCTAGCTTGAAACCTAGGCATTAACTATGACTCCTCCCTTTCTCTCACCCTGCCCTTAGTATCCAATCAATTACCAATTCTGTTTTTTTTTATCTTCATAATGAAAGAGAGAGAGAGAGAGAGAGAGAGAGAGAGAGAGAGAGAGAAAGAGAATTCCTTTCACTTCTCCAACAGTCACCACCTTGATGTAAGCCCTCATCACCTCATGCCTGGACTATTGCAATACCCAGCTAGTGGGTCTGCTTACTTCAAGTCTGGTCTCACTCCAGTTCATCTCCTACTCCTCTGTCAAATTGATGTTTCCAAAACGCAGAGCTAATCATATCACACACATCCAATTCTTTTCAACAAAATCTAATGGTTCCCTATTGCCCCATGATCAAAAATAAAATCCTCTGGCATTCAAAGACCTTCACAACCCAAATAACCTTCACAACCAAGTCTTCTTACCTCTTGCATCCCATACCCTGTACTTTGGAAAGTTTTGGAGAGAAAAATGACCTGCGGTGTGGATTTGAGAACTTGGATCTCTTTGTTAAGCATGTGGAATAATGCCTCACTTGGGCAGGGACAAGGTAATGTTATAAAGAAGCAAAGAAAGGTATTTTATTTTATTAACAAATAGAGAAATGTGAGTAGAAAGAAAAGCATTAAAGAGATGGACTGCCTTATTAGAGACTTTAGAGAAGGCATGATAGGTACTACAGCTAATTTGCATATGCAAATTTTAATACTAAGGAAGGTAGAACTAAGAGGATGACAAATTACATAAGTATTTGGAGACTGTAATATGATTAAAATAGGACTGTCCATTCCATAAGAGAAATTTGGGGAGTTGTGATTTCTTAGATAAAAAGTGAGTCATGGAGTGAGATGGTTCTCATTTTAGCCATTTATCCACAACTAGGATGGCAGCAGGGGAAGGAACACCTGAGGAGGAAGACACAGCAAGGGGACTGAAAAAGCTGCTCTATTGGAGCTATAACAATTAGAGAGAGAGCTGACTGAAACAGGACCCTTCAGTTTAGCAATTCCTGATTGATCAGAGAACTAATTTTATTGGTCAATGACCACTATTGCCCTTCAGTCCACCTAGAGTTGGAGAAGGGCAAAGCTTTCTATAAGGACTCTCTTTGCTGCCATCTCCGGCTTCAGAAAGAAAAGTTAAGGGGCTTTGCAGCTGCTTTCATATCCTAGTGAGACATGTGTTGCTGGACAGCACAGTACACCTGGGCTAACTTGCATAACTGGAGGAGCTAGTTTGTATAGCCCAGAGAGAGTATGTTGAACTTGACTCCTGTCTGACTTAAAAGAGTAATGCTATTCATATTAAACACTAACATTTTATGGTGGCTAATTGAAAGACTTTTAAAGGCTGTTCCGGTAGAAGAAAGAAAAGGATTTCCCCAGCTGAAGAGCTGTGAGCATCAGTAGACAAGCAGCAAGCAGAGAAGCAGTTTTCTGCATTGCAGAGGTTTTGTAATAGGCAAATGTTGAAGCTTGCAGTCTGGAGTTGTATGTTACTCTAAGCACATTGAGTTCCCTTAAGAGTTTTTCTTATAACTGTCTGAGAGCAAATTTGAATTTGGCCTTTCTAACTCCAGGTCCAGTGCTCTATCCACTGGACCACTTAGCTGCCTACAAAGGACCTTAGTGATTAACTTGTCCAACCCTCTCATCTTGCAGATGAGGAAATTGACACTCACAAAGATGGTGACTTGTTTAAAGTCACACAAATATTAGGTACAAAAGTAGGCTTTGAACATAGGTCTTCTGACTTTGAATCCCTTGCTCTTTCCACTATTTCACTGGGCTTCTTGTTCCTTGGGATTGCTTTAAATAGTTCTTAATGAATTTTGCTGGATTTCTGCTTACCTTGGATTTTAGCTCATAATGCCTCTATTGTTTTGCTAACTCTGATGAATATTTACCTGACTTCCCCTTTTTCAAGGGATAACCAAGCTTTCACCAGAAACTACCCAGGTTTAATCAAGAATTGGTTTCTTATCAAAGACTTCAAGAAGAGTTCTTTTTTTCTGCATAGAAATTCAAATTCAGCAGACATTTATTAAGTGTTTATTATATACAAGGCATTGTGCTAACTATTGGGTATTTTTTAAAAAATCAAAACAAAAGCAAAAAAACAAAACAGGGTCAGCCCTTACGCAGCTTAAATTCTATGGGTTTTATTTGGGGAGAGGGTGGAATATGATACATACAAATAAAACAATACAGAGCAAATACATAGTTATTAAAAAAGAACCTTTTCTTCCCCCAAAGGAAAGAGCACTAATAAAAGGGGTGAGGTGGGAGGTGGTTTCTCAGCTATGCTTTAAAGAGAGCTAAGAGTTATAAAAGAGGTGAGGACCCACGTATTCCAGACATGGGGAACAACCCACAAATGTATGGAGGTATGACATGAATCATTACATCCAGGCAATAGTTTGCAGGCAAGTTTGACTGAAGTGGAGAAAGCATGAAAAGAAATAATATCAAGTAACCCTGGAAAGTTAGAGGGGATCCTCGTGGTGGGTTTACATAACAGGTTATTTTTTTTAAATCCTAGAAGCAATAGAGAGCCATTAAAGACTTTTTGAGAAGGGTTATAACATTGTCAAGTTTGTGTTTTAAGAATATACCTTTGGTAGAGGCTTTTGAAATAGTCCAGATCAGAGATGAGTATGAAACAGGGTAAAGACTATGAATGGGAAGAAGGGAATTGGATGTGAGAGATACAGGATATGGACATTTAGGTGATACAGTGGATAGAATGCTCGTCTTGGAGTCAAGAAGATCTGAGTTAAGACCTGAGTTAAAATCCAACCTCAGATATTTATTAGTTGTGTGACCATGAGCATGTCACTTAACCTTGTTTACTTCAGTTTTCTCAGTAATAGCAACTACCTCTCAGGGTTATTGGGAGGATTAAATGAGATAATATTTATTCAAGTGCTTAGTACAATGCCTGACATACTTAATAAATGCTTGTTTCCTTCCTTCGTTCCTTCCTTCCTTCCTTCCTTCCCTCCCTTCATGGATGACTTCAAGAGGTAAACATTGGTGAAAGGAATGATTGTGGTACAACAAAAATAGAAGAGTTTGTATGCAGAGAGAATTACCATTGTGGACATGCTGAGTTCAAGGAGTTCAATAAGCTCTTGGAAATACAGGACTGTAGTTCAGGAGAGAAATACAGACTGAATTATAGATTTAAGTTTTATCTGTATAGAGATGATAACTGAACCCATAGGAGTTGATAAGATTTCCAACAAAAAAAAATGTGGGCAAAGAAAAGAAGAGAGCCCAGAGCAGAGCTTTGGGGTACATCCAAATAAAGGATAATTTAGTTGTAAAAATCAGACATGTAGGAGAAAAAATTAGATAGTAATACCATAGAAGGCAGTAAAGAGTACCCAGGAGAAGAGAGGAGGTGGTCAACAGTGTGAAAAGCTATGGAGAGGCCATGTAAAATGAGGACTAATTAGTGTTAGTTTCATTTGTACTTAAAACATCATCAGTAACCTACTCCATAAAAGCGATTTTAGTCAGAAGCCAGATTTCAAGATAGGAGGAGTGAGTGGGAAGTGAAGAAGGTGAGTCAATAAATGTAAACAAGTCTTGGAATGTTTGGGAGTGTTGTGGAGGAGAGAAAAAATATTTTTTAATCTTCAAATATTATTCCTAGCTTAGCTAAGTAGAAGATTCTAGGCTGAAGTCAGGGTCTCCAAAAATGTACACATGACTCATTTTAAATTTTAATCTGCATTATTATCATTTTCTCTATCATTTTCTTTAGTCTAGACAATCAACAAAATAAATGAAGCCCAGATTTGTAGCTTTTGCCGTTTTCTGAGATGCTAATGTTTACAATGAAAATTTAACGACCAGTTCCCAAGAGCCATTGTATCCTAGGTGAAATTCAATTTCTCTGGACTTTCACCAAATTGTATTTGACTTTTTTCTGTTTTCTTCTGATTGACGAATATTTTTGTATGATATGAATTGAGATATGTTGATAAATGATTTTTGTCTTCTCAAACTTTGGTAAAATTCTTCATCAATGAAACTCTTGAATGATAACATATGTGCTTGATTTGCATCTGATCTTTCTCTCTGCCAGTGCCCAGTGAATGTAGGGAAGCAGTATGGTACATGGAAAGAGTCCCAGATTAGGTGTCAAAGTCCCTTAGTTCAAATTCTAACCCTACCACTTGCAATAGATGTGATCTTAGACAAATTACCTAATGTCTCTGGGCCTCAGTTTTGTCATCTATAAAATAGTGGTTTATTAGACTAAATGACTCCTAAAGTTTCTACCTGCTCTAAATCTATAATTCTATGATCTTTCCAACCTTTGTCTCCTAATTTCATTATATTCACTAGCAAAGCTTTCAAGTTTTTTTCCCAGTCAGGGTGTCTATTGATCATTTTGCTCCATTTTCTGCTGTTACTGAGAATTGACCTTCAAACTGAAAATTTCATTTGATGAAAATGATGGAGAAATTCAGAAGCTGCTAAATAAAAAACAAGAACTCCACAGGGTTTACCAGCAGGATAATTTGTCCTTCTCTAAGAAGGCAGTATTTAACTTCCTCAAAAGTAAAGGACAAGTGAAGCTTAGAGAAATGCAGGATTCTTGACTCAGTAAGAAGGCAGATGAAATTCAGTTTATATTTATAGTAATAATCCAAAGAGTTTTATGATGCCCAGAAGGTTATTTATAGACCAAAGACCTATGGTGCCTCTCAACTGCTCAGTGATCATGGAGCCACATTGATTAGTGATAAGGACATAATCCTAGAAAGATGGGGTGAACACTTCCATAGGATTCTCAAAGGATTATCATCAATCAATGCTGAAGCCATTGACTATATACCTGTAGTTGAAGTCAATCCCTCTTTAGCCAAACTTCCAACTGAAGAAGAGGTTTTACATGCCATTAGACTATTCTTATGTGCAAAATGCCTGGCATTGATTCTGTCCCAGCAAAGATTTACAAGGCAGGGGATTTACAAAAACTGACTGAAATATTCTGGGTTATATGGCAAGAAGAGGTTATCTCCCAGGAATTTAAGGATACCTCCATTGTCCATCCCTATAAATGAAAAGGAAATTGTTCTGGGACAATCACAGGGGAGTTTCTCAATCATTGCTGTCAGGATTCTTGCTGGAGTCCACTTAAATAAGTTGATCCTTCACCTGGAAGATAGTCATCTACCTAAGAGCTAGTGTGGCTTCAGAAAGGACTGGGGAATAGTTAATATGATGTTTGCTGCCTGACAACTCCAGGAGAAAGGCCAGGAGCAGAACAGAGGTCTGTACATAATGTTTGTCAACATGACCAAGGTCTTTGATAGTCAGTCATGAAGGCTTGTGGAAAATCATGGCAAAAATTTGGTTGCCCAGAGTTTATCAGGATTGTACATGAAACTGATGTATGATATGTACGATATGTATTTGTTCTCATGCTTTTTAGCATCGTGTTTTCTGTAATGTTGTCAGACACTTTCAAATAGGACAAAAATGGCATCAAGATCAGCTACCAAGTGCAATAAATTGTTTAACTTGGAAAGGTTATAATCCAAGACTGAAGTCCAGGGAAGAGTTGATGAATGACTTTTTGTTTGTAGATGATTATGCACTCAATGCAGCCTCTGAGGCGGAGATGCAGCAAAACATGGATTGATTCTCTGATGCTTGTACTAATTTTGGCCTAACAATTAACACCAAGAGAACAGAGGTTCTCTACCAGCCAGCACCACACCATCCATATGTAGGACTATCGATGATACCATATACAGAAATTTTGAATGATGTGTATACGTTTGCTTACCTTGGTAAGGTAATGCGCACATAGATGATTAGCTTAACGCTGTATTGCCAGAGCAAGCTCAGTGTTTGGGAGGCTCTGAAGGGAAGTGTAGGAAAGAGGTATTAAGACTGCCTACCACACCGAAGATCTCCAAAGCCATTGTGCTGACCTCATCGTTGTATGCCTGTGAAACCTGGACATTATACTAGTGCCATTCTAGGAAATTAAATTGCTTCCATCTGAATTGTCTTAGAAACATTCTGATGATCACCTGGCAAGATAAGGTACTAGACGCTGAGATCTTTTCTTGAACTAAACTGCCAAATGTTCAATATCTACTGCACAGATTGTAACTCTAATAGGCTGGCTACATTGTTCAAATACTAAATGTACATCGACCCAAAAGACTATTTTATGGAGAACTTACACGGAGGTCAGAAGAAGTGATGCAAGGACACTATCAAGGTCTCTCTGAAGAACTTTGGAATCAATTGTGAAACATGGGAAATAATGGCACAGGCCTGGCCAGAATGGAATGCCTCACCAAAGAAAGCACTGTGCCTATGAGCAAAGTAAAATTGCAGCAGCTCGTAAGAAACATGAGATATACAAATTTAGAGCCATCTCTCCTCCACAGTCCATTCTTGTGGACTGTTTGTTCCCAACCTGTGGTATAGCCTTCCAAGTGCCTATTGGTCTGATCAGCCAGTAGAACACACTGTACCTTGGCCCCAATATAGTGATGTCATTCTGATCCTCTGAGAATGAAGGACAGCAACCAACAGATCTTTGGTGTTTTAGTGGACACCAGAACATCCTCCTTTTCTTTGAAAAGTTTTGTTATTTAATTTGATGTGTCTTGTGCTTGATCTAGCTCAGCTTCTTGGACTATTGTTGAAGCTAATTTTTTAGTTTTTATTTCTAGTAATTTCTCATTGTTAATACTTTATTCCACAATTTTTTTATCATGTTGTAGGATTTTTTCCCTGTTATTTGCTCATTTCTTTGTCTTTAAGAGAGGTAGTTGACTTAGTGGATAGAGGACTGGTATCCGAGTCAGGAAAGTTTTCATTTCAGTTCTATCTCTGATACATGATGGCTACGTGACCTGGGCAGTTATTTAATCTGTCAGGGTCTTGGGCAAGACTATAAATTGCAAAGTAAATATTCATCTGTTTCAGCAGAGGGAGTTTCCTCACTGGGAGTTCTTTCAATGAAATCTGAGATGTTATGTTCCCTTTTTTTCTTTCCTCCCCTTTTTACAAAATTTACTTGTTTATCCATTTATTTAGGGAACATTTAATGTATTTATGCAGGTGGATTGAGAATTCTATTTCTCTCATGTTCCCTCATTCTACTGTCTTGTTAGATTTCTGCCAATCTCCTCCTTTTTCAGATGAGGAAACCAAAACCCAAAGAATGAACAGAAAATCATGTATTACAACCTTACTGTGATCCAAACACTGTGGGTAAAAGAAAAAAAAGTGATCCAGTCTTTTTCAAAAAGTTTACTTTATCTGGGGGAAATAATATATAAAAGAAAATTCTGCTGTACAGGTAAAGTAATTATGATGGCCCAAAGATCGTTATATTACATTAGCAGTCATAGGGGACAGGAGGAACTGGAAGGCATAAAAGTAAAACAGATGGTAAGATGTTGTGGTCCTCTATCTAACTGAAAGAAAGCAAATTAGTAACTCCCATCTTATTCCAGCCCTGTAAGCCAGGGTAGGGTGGTGGTCTGTGTGCCAGCTGTTAGGGATTGATTATGGGCAGCCAGAAAAGGTAAGAGGAGAAGCTATATTGCTTGCCTATGAATATATTCCTATATTATAGAATGTTAAAATGACAGAGAATTAATAAGAGCTGATATTTACATAACACTTGAAGGCTTATGAAGTATTCTATTTTCATCTAAGCCTCACAACAATCCTGTGAGATTGGTACTGTAGGCATTATTATTCCTACTTAACAGTTGAAACTCAGAGATTAAAAGACTGGCCCAAGGTTAAATAGCAATATATAAGTATTCAAAACAGAATTTGAACCTATTTCGTCCTGACTCTAGGCCCAGTGCCTTTTCCTTTAAAGTACATTTAAAGTCTCATCTTACATGAAAAGAGAATTCAACAAGTTTACATTACTGTTACTTTTGGTTCAGTTTATCCTTGTGTTTATGATAGCAAATATAACAAGAAGACCCCATTTCAATTTGAGGAAGTTTAAATTTTCAATATGTATACTGCAGAAACTCTTCTTATTTATAATGATAAACCAAAGAGTTTTGAGAAAAAGAATTGGATAGTTCAAGAAGTCATCTAGTTCATTATTTGTGAAAATATGTGATATTCTGAGTACAGTGAAACATCGTATTTTTTTAGGTTTTGTGATTTCATCCACATAGGGAATTCTCAGTGTGGAAATAATCTCTGTCAATGCAGATTGGCAGTTTGCCTGTAACTTAGAATCTTAGAGAGGCTCTTTTGCAAATGCTAAAGCACTATACATGCTATTTATACCAGAGAGTTGCCTAGGGGCACTGAGGTTAAGTGACTTGCCTATGGTCACACAGGTAATAAGCCAGATCTCTATAACTCCAAACTGGGGCCTCTATCTACTATTTCATGTGGTTTTTGCATTATCATATTCCATATAATAACAGTTAGGTGGCATAATGGATAGAGTATCAGGCCTAGAGTCAGGAAGTCTCATTTTCCTGAGTCTAAATGTGGCCTCAGAAACTTACTAGCTGTGTGACCCTGGACAAGTCACCTAACCCTATTTGATTCAGTTTCCTCATCTGTAAAATGAGCTGGAGAAGGAAATGGTAAATTACTAGGGTATCTTTGCCACAAAATCCCCAAATGGGGTCACAAAAAGTTGGACACTACTGAACAATGACGATAACATTTTATTTTATGCATTTAAAAATGTTATTCTGAGAAGGGCTCCACAAGTTTTCCCAGATTGTAGAGTCTATAACACAATATTGAATGGAGGGAAAGGGAGTAAGTGGTGTTTGGATCAGATTTGTTAAGTCAGTACCAATATCCACACAATTTAAAGACAAATAATTCAGGGAATTGGACAGAAGAGTAAATTCTGGCACATAAAAAGGATTTGTTATATATGGAGTTTGACAGAACATGTAATGTTCAGTTTCTTGCAGATATGGGAGTAAGCCTATGCATATTAAGCCTTCCAAATTCCCCTAAATTCCCTGTAAATCGACAACCTTCACCACTATTCCTGGTTTAAGGATACCTTGTTGCTCCAAACACCGTTTCTTCTCTGCTTCCTGTTCTAGCATTCTGATTCGAAACCTTATGCTTCAAAGAGAACATCACATTCCATCAAAGGTAAAACCGACAGGGCATGACCAGAATCTACGGGGTCAAAGGAAAGAATCATACTTACCTGGGGAAGAGGAGAGAGCTGTGAGGAGAACAAAGATAAAGTGGAAAGCTAAAATGGGTTGTTACTATGGTATCCATGGAAAGGTGAACTCCAAGGGGATAAGACAAATAGGAAGACTGACTGATAGAGCAAGGGATTTGAGACTAGGAAGTATGTGCTAAATCAAACTGAAAATACAGGGAGTGCCAGGGAGTTGATCTGTTATCTGATTCAACCTGATTTTCCAATATTTTAGTCCTTTTCTTGTGCCTGCTTGTGCTGGTATCTTTTATAGGTAGCTATGGCGCAGGTGATAGAGTACTGGATGGACCTGGAGTCAGGACGACCTGAGTTTGAATTCTACCTTAGACATTTACTGTGGGTTGTTTGAGTCACTATCCTCTCTAAGCCCCAGTTTCCACAATCGTAAAATGAGGATAATAATAGGACCTATATCACAGGGGTCTTGTGAAGATAGAATGAGGTAATGTATATAAAGATGGAATGTGATGATCTTTTTGAAGTATAAGGTTTCGAATCAAAATGAAAGAACAGGAAGCAGAGAAGAAATAGTGTTTGGAGCAACAAAGAATAGTTAAACCAAGAATAGCGATGAAGGTGGTCTATTTACTGTGAATTTTAGGGGAATCGGTAAACCTTAAAGCACTTTATAAGCTAGCTATTATTGGCATTTTAATGAGAGAGCTAGATCTAGCCCAAGGGTGAGGAACCAGCAGCCTTAAAGTCACATGTGGCCTTCGAGGTCCGTAAGTGCAGCCTTTGGACTGAATCCAAATTTTACAGAACAAATCCTTTTATTTTAACACATTTTTGTTCATCTTTTATATTTTTATTTTATTTTTTAAATGAACATATTTAAAATATGAAGGAATAAAATAAATTGCAACAAAATAATCCTCTCAGATAGACTGGCACAATTAGAATATTGGTAAGCCATAAGTGTTAAATTGACTGCTGCTACACTCATTATTTAGTTCTAACTTCCCCCACCTGTCTGGTGCCACTACCACATGAGGCTGGTTGGCAAGAATTTATGGGAGTCAAATATGCCAGTCTGTTTTCACTTTTTGACTGCAGTGTACTGTGTTTCTGTTTGAAGTGGAATTTGTGAACGGTGCACAGCTCAAGAGTATTTTAAAATTCTGTCTGCTTCACAGCCCATCATGTCAAAGAAGAACAAAAGAAATCTGTAGGAAGAAAACAGATTTTTTAAAATGAGGATTAAGCATTGCTATTTTATCTGGTTTCTGCCAAAGATAAGATGATTTGCTTGCTTTGTGATACTCAATATCAACATTAAAGAAATTCAATGCTCATCAGCATTATAACACTCATAAGGACCATGAATATTTTAAATTAGAGGAGAGGATAGAAAGGTTGCATTGCAGAAATTTAAAAATGAAAAGCAAAAGCAAAGATAATCCTCTCAAGCAGCAATAAGATCTGGAAATAATGCCAATGAAGCAACTTATAAAGTACCTTATATACTTGGGAAAAAAGAGAAGCCATTCAGTGATATAGAAATTGTAAAAGAATGCCTTCTTGAAGTTACAGAATGCTTAAAACCCAATAATGTTTCAAAGTACAAACACTGCCTCCTTCAAGGAGAACCATAACTGATCAGCAGCATGAATTAGCCTTTAACTTAACAGAACAACTAATACTTCAAAAGGAAAATGTTGATTATTCAATCACTTTGGATGAATCAACTGACACTACTGACTTGGTGTAGGTTTCATACTTCATTTGGGTCATAAAAGAAAATTTTCTTTGCTGCTAAGTTACTTACTTTGGGCACTCTTGTGAATATGGGGAATAGATATCTTCACTAACTTTCAAGATAAATGTTGTGAAGTTGGACTGAATTTGGTAAACTTAGTGAGTGTCTATATAGACAGTGTACCTTCCAGGACAGGAAAGCATGAATCGTTTATTGCACTGATGAAAAATTAACAGATCCAGATCCTTGCATTTCTTTTCGTTGTATCTTGCATCAGCAAAATCTCTGTACTAAAACTATTATTTTAAGTGACACTTTGCAACAAGTTATAAATATTATTAACTATATTTGTGCAAATACAACACATCATCATCAGTTTCATAATATGCCAAAGCTGAACAATGAAGTATTCAATATGGGTTTGCTGTATAATTCTAAAGTGTATTGACTATTGCAGTGACATGTATTAGCCAAAATTTTATTTCTGTGAGACCAGATAGTTAAATTTTGTGAAGAACAGAATCCAGCAATGTGAATTACTGAAAGAAGATTTCTAGAGGAATGTTGCATTTCTGTGTGATATCATGTCAAATCAAAATGACTTGAATATTTCTTTGAAAAGTAAAACTAAGTCTGTATATGATATGTGGCAAAAAATCCAAGCATTTTGAAAAAAAAGCTCCTTTTTCAAAACACTTCTTCTTCAAAAGGAAATTTCAGATAAACATTTTCTCCAGTTAGCAAACGTCATTAGGAGCAGGATGATATCTGTAAATTATTTGAAGAATATATAGTTGCTATAGACCTAGTAATTGGAGAATACAATGAAAAATTCACTGACTTGGAGAATCGTGACATCACATTCAAATGAGCATTTCAGCCTCACCTACTTGATATCACCAAGACATTTAGAGAACTAAAGAATTGATTGAGCTCTTAGTAGATGACATTTTAAAGTTATTGTTTGATGCTAAGAAAGATCCAATTGAAATATGAAAAAATGCAGTAGAATATCCATGCCTTCAGCAACAGACCCCAAAAAAGTGTTCTTGCTTTTCAACCACTTATTGCTGTGAATCCTGCCTAACCCAAATCATGGCATCCTTCAGGTCATAAATGATTGATACTGATCTAGAGGATTAACTGAAACTGTGGACCTTCATGGGGCAACCACATATTCAAATGTTTTCCAACAAAACATAGACACAACAAAGTCATCAAAAGGTTAGCTAACTACAAAATTAACAATTACTTCTCATTTTTGAAATTATTAAGTACAGAGTAGCTAGATTTTTATAAAATAGTGTACATTTTTAAAGTATACTTAAATCCAAGTTTCTTGAATGTGGCTTTATTTGATTACAGCTAAATATTAATGTGGTCTTCCAACATGAAAAGGGTCCCCATTCCTGATTTATCCTCTTGTAACTCAGCCATCCTCATTTGTCCACAAACTAGTATACTCTGGTATAGGAAGTGTTCCAGGAGTCCTAGCACCTCTGGTGTGAGGGCTTGCCAAGTCTTTTCCGGGCTGCTCATCCACCTTTGGTGTCCACCTTTCACCCGGCTCCAAGAAGCTTGTACAGTGGCCACAATCTGGTAAAACCTTCTCAGCAGATGGGATAAACGAGGTTAAGGGTAACCGAGAGA
Source organism: Notamacropus eugenii (assembly GCF_028372415.1). NCBI lineage: Eukaryota > Metazoa > Chordata > Mammalia > Diprotodontia > Macropodidae > Notamacropus > Notamacropus eugenii. The sequence continues at coordinate 138,490,682 of NC_092873.1, read as the reverse complement.
GAGGTCTTAAACCTGTTGATGAGTTAGGAGCATGTCTACCCCAAACATGGAAAGATATCCATCCCCTGGTACAATGGGTGGATGAGAACAATTTGTTCCAACTGCTATGAAGGAGGTGAAAGCAGATGCTGTGGAGCAGTTACAGCTTAGACAGACAATGAAGATGCCAGTCATCCATTCATACTGGGCCAGTTGTCTTGACTTTGCCATGCCATAGGATTTGAATGACTCTGGAAGAGAGACTGGGGCTGATGACTTTGTTCAACTCTGCCTTACTTAAATCCAATTCACCCATGAGCCAAGACATCACCCATGAGGTCACTGGTCCTCTTCAAAAGCAAAGGACAAAGAAAGGTATACTCACAACATGGATACTTCTTTTGACCCATAATTTTTCTCTACTCAGTGGTGGGACATGACAGAATAGAAAGAATGCAAGGTATCTTTTCTCAAATGGCTAGTCAGAGAGATTAGAGAGATAGTCTCTGAGGTGACCAGAAAGTGACAAAATAACGAGGCATAGCACTGTAATAGAAGGCTAGAAAGGAGACAGAAGAACAGAGAGCTATCTCGAAGTGTAGAAGACAACACAGGGATTGGGAAAGCTGACAAAGCAGAAGGGAGCGATATATTCCTATTAAAGGTTTCAAAGAACACTATGATCAGTCTGGCCAATGTTTGATAGATTCACAGATATTTAATAGTTGGACAGTCAGTAATAGTAACTTGAATGGATGCCAACCAATTATGGGAATGCATAAAGATATGCTATTAGAACAATAAGGAAGCTATTTGGGGGATACACAGAAGTGTGTGTGTGTGTGTGTGTGTGTGTGTGTTCCTCAGGTCACACTGAATGAGTGAGATTTACTTGCTTTTCTTTTCTCCAAAAGAGATTGCATTTTGGAGCTTTAGTGGAATTCCTTTTCTCTCCACAAGACTGGTTCTAGGAGTAGTTTGCTGCTATCTCTAGAACAGAATAGTTTTCTGGGGGAAATATCTGGATAGGCGGTTTTTTCCTCTCTCAGGAACCCAATTCTGATCTCTCTTCTGCCCATGCTCAGCTCTCTGATCTTTTGAAGATTTGTTTGCTCCTTTTTGTTAGGCTAGGAATTCTGGGGTGCCACTCAACTCTAAAATAGACATAGCTCAAAATAATCATCTAGAATCTTTTGACTCAATGATTCATCCTCAGGCTGGTGCCCTTGGACAAACAAGTAGCTGGTACAAGGATGATGCCCACACACCATAAAAAAAGATACAAAAAACCCTTCTTTTTGACCTTTAAAACTTCACAATCTAGCTTCAGACTATCATTCCTGACTTATTGCAAGTTACTCTTTGCATAGCCTACCTTCTGGCCAAACTAAACTTTTCCACCGAATCCCAAATATTCCATTACCTATCTGGGTGATTTTACCCATATTTGGAATACACACCTTCCTTACCTCTATTTCCTCTTAAAATTTCTAGCTTTCCTCAAAGCTAAAGCCAAGTGCCACCTACTACCAGAAGTTTATGCTGGTACCTCCAGCTGCTAGTGCCACCTCCAGCTGCTAGTGCCACCTCCAAGAAAAATGGCTTTCTGTCTACTTTGTACATATTTTGTATTTAATTTCTGTTTATGTGCTCTTTACTGTTTCATTTTTGTTTCTATATCCCTCTGTGCCTAGAACAGGTCTGGGCACAGAGTAGAGGCATACATATTTGTTGAATGTTAAGTAAGATGTAATCAATTTTCTAAATGTGGTGCTTTAATGAGGATGTCCACCTCAAAGACTAAACAAAGGTTTTCTTTAACTTCTTCATTTCAGAATAGCCCCTGCTGTTCATACCCTCTACATATAGAATTTTGTCAACAATCCTAGGAAAATAACATGCACCAACATTTATCTCTTCTAGGAAGTTTTCCCTCATTCATTTTCACCATAATCACTGTACATGACATCTTTGCCTCTAGAGCATGGTATTAATTTTAACTCATTTGTAACTTACATTTTTTTTTCTCCATGGATATAGGCTGTCAACCTAGATTTATAAAATATTAAGGCTAGAAGAGAACTTTGAAGTTATTTAAGCCAATTCTCTCTGCAGATGAAGCTGCGGCCCAATATAGTTAAGTGACTCGCCTAAGGAGACACAGTTGGGATCTGAACCTAGTTCCATTAAACCATGATGGGTACTGTCAAACCTTGAAAATAAATGACCAAACAGTCACAGAGGTTATGCAACCACTGCTAACTCTGAAAAATACCAGAGTTCACAGAGATAGTGCCCCAACTGAATATTAGACATTTAGACAATATTAGATCCGTTATCTAATATTTTCCTAAACTAGCTACTACAGAACTTAGTACAGTTTTTTCTTTTGAAAAATACATTGAAAATAAATTTTTATTGTTTTCATTTTTATATAATCAACATTTCTACTAGGTTCTTTCCTCCTAACCCTTTAAAATAGTCATCACTTACTGCCAGACCTAGAGGCCTGTGGGCTACCCGAGTCTTACCTTACCTCTATCGGAGGGCTTCGGTTGGCCAAACCGGATGCTCGTATGAGAGAAAGGACGTTCCAGAGTCGAACAAGGGTTGAGCTTTATTTCAGGGTCTAGTTACAAGTGCAGGGGAATTCTTCCTTAGGAGGGAAAGAAGAATCTCCCAAGGAGGCAAAGATCTTACAATAAGAGATTGGAAGTAGAAGTGTAAGTGGGGAGAGAGGGGGAGGGGAGAGAGGAGAGAGGAAAAGCGGAGCCTTGTTGTCCTGTCCTCTCCGCACCCCAACGCCCAAGAGAACTTTCAGGCTTTCCTGATCCTACCTAAACTCTCCAGCAACATAGTTTGCATCTGAATACTGTGCTGTTAGATAACAATAGTGTGCCCAGATCCGGGACTATCTCGAGGGCGGGGAGAGCTCTCTCCCATCACGTTTCTCACGGGAAGAGGCGGAAATACACGAGATAGCTCGGTTCACCTCGATTCCCAGCCGTTTCCTGGGGGGGTCTCATGAGAACTCTAAGATTTAGAAGTTCCCACCTTTACCCGCCTGAGACTGTCCACCTGGAATTGAGCTTCCATCCCCAGCAACTTACAACAAAAATTATTTTAAAGAAAAAAGAAAAAGATGAAGGAGATTTAAAAAAAACATCAAAACTGATCAAAGTAGAGAAATGTCTGAAAATATATGTAATGTTCTATGCTTTTGGACATCTTATTGCAAAGGAGTTGGGCTGGGGATGATTTCTTACATCTCTTCTTTGGGGCCATGCTTGTTCTTTGCAATTTTGCAACATTCCATTTAATGAAAAATAAATGTTTAATACTATCTTTTATTTTTTATATTAACAGAATTCTACCAGTATCCAGCTCCCTCCTACCTTCCAGAGAGCCATCCCGTATGAGAAATAAAAACTTTTAAGAAAGAAAAAAGAGATAAGATGAAAAAATCAGCAAAACCTAAAAACATATTGAAATAGTCTGAAAATAGACACATTGTATCAATTGGTATACTACACCCTTTAAAGGAATGAGGTGGCAGTCTTTTAATTTGTCTTTTTTGGAGCCATGCTTGTTCTTTGTAATTTTGCAGCATTGACTTTTGATTGTTTTATGGTGATTGGTCTTTCTGTTTGCATTCTTGTTTTCATTTTCTGTATTGATTTCTTTGCTCTGCTTAGTTCACTCTTCATCAGTTCATGTAAGTCAGTAATTTCATGCTTCTCTGTATTTATCATATTCGTCAATTCTTACAGAACATATTCCATTAATTCATATAACACATTTTATTTAGCAATTCCCCAATGGGGGCGCATTAATAGATTTCCAACTATTTGCTATTTAAAAAAAGTGCTGCTCTAAATATTTTTGTGGATATGGGGATTTTCTTCTTATCAGTGACTCCTTTGGGATTATACTACTACTACACAGATCTCTGGGTCAAAGGGTATGAACGTTTTAGTCACTTTATTTACATAATTCCAAATTGTGTCCAGAATGGTTGTATTGGTTCACAGTTTTACCATCAATGTACTAGTATACCTGTTTTGATCCCTCCCAACATTGACTATTTATCCATTTGTCATATTTGTCAATACTCTGAGTGAGAAATAAAGTCTTAAGGTTGCTTTAATGTGAATTTCTTTTTTTTACTAGTGATTTGGAGGATTTTTTAATACAAATATTAATAGTTCACAGTTATTTTGAGAATTGTTTCTTCAAATTCTTTGACCACTTACCTATTGGAGAACAGCTTTCAGTCTTTTAATTGTGTATATATTTTGGATACCAAATCCTTATCTGAGAAATTGGATACAAAATCTTCCCCATTCAAGCGCTTTATTTTTCAACTTAGATGCATTATTTTTTTTTTTGTGAAAAATCTTCTACTTCATATAATCAAAATTATTTAATCTTTTGCTTCTCTCTTTTTCGGTTAAGAATATATCCCTTATACATAACTGTGAAAGGTATATCCATTTTAAATTTACTTTGGAATGTGGTATAATATATTGGTCTAAAACCAAAACTAATAATAATATTGCCAGACTGTCTTTCAGTTTCCCCAACAGCATTTACCAAATGGAAAGTCATTTTCCAAGTAATTTATCTTTTGAGATATACTGGACATTGAATTATTGAGTTTCAGCGTTTCTAAATCTCCCTCATCTAGTCTGTTCCATTGATCTACTTATCTTTTTTTAATCATTAGCAGATGGTTTTGGTGGCTGTTGCTCTTTATAATGTAGTTGGAGGACTGGAAGTGCTAATCTCCCCTTAATTCCTGCCTTTTTCAATTATTTCCCTTGATATTTTAGATCTTTTGTTTCTCCAAATGAATTTTAGTATTTTATCAAATTCTTGAAAGGTCCTTTTGAAAGTTTGCTTGGTATGTCATTAATCATGTAAATCAATCTCCATTATATTCAGGTACCACATTTTGTTTAGTCATTCTCCAGTGAACAGGCACCTACTTTGTTTCTAAATCATTAGAATTGGAATCTATTTCCAAAAAGCGTTGATATAAATATTCTGGTATATATGGGTACTTTCTTCCTATAAACTATCCCTTTGGGGAATAAATATAGTAGTGGAAAGTATTTAATTTTCCACATAAATGTCTGTCCATGAGATCAAGTAGAATGAACACACACTAGATCACTCACTCTTTGAGCCATTTTGTTCAGCAACTCAGTAGTAACTGAAAAGGTATGTAATTGTCCAGGGGTAAAACATCTGTAAAATAAGGATGGTCCAGGTCATCTCTAAGGCCATTTTCAGGTATCTGCTAATGATACCACCCTCCACCCCCCCAGAAATACTGTTGTGTTGACAGCGAGGGATCAGTTGACAGAACAGGTTTGGGGAGTAAATTGTGTGGTCATGTGAAAGGTACTTAATCTCCCTAAGTTTCGATTTGCTCACTTGTAAAATGCGTAAAATAATATGTTCATTATTTATGTCATTGGGCAGTGAAAAGGAAAACATTTAGTAAATTTGAAAGTGATTGTATAGTGATGGGTTTCACTGGTGATTTAATTTAATTGAAATTTCATAGTAAAAGTTGGCTGGGAATTCCAGATCCCATCTGTCCACTGCCTGGGGTACTACTGTCTTGGCTTCCCTAGTCCATCAGACTCAGTTGGTTGGGGAGGCTGAAACAGATCAGCCACAAGCCCCACCCAGACTCGCAGTATCACTAGACACCAGCTGGGGGCGAACGCGAGGAAGGGAGGGGGAGGGGTGGGGTTATGACGTCACACACGTCAGACGCGCAGAGCCCAACCTCCTCCCTCCTCCCACACCCCGCCCACTTCATCCTCCCAGCCTCGTGAGGCTCGGTCGGCAGGGGACGCTAGTGGGCTGGTCGCCTCGGCGACCGGTGGCCCCGCCCCCTTTGCCCCTTTAACCTTTAGGCGGCCCAAGCTGCGCGTCCCGGGCCGCTCGCGGCTTTCTGCTCCCGCCGCCTTGTACTACCGGATTCCCCGGCCGGGAGCGAAGATGGCGGCGGCGGGGAGCGGGTCCGCCTCCGCGGAGCTGGTGATCGGCTGGTGGATCTTCGGGCTGCTCTTACTGGTAGGAGGAGGAGGAGGAGGAGGAGGAGGCGCCTGTCGTCGTCGTCGCTGCTTTGTGGCTGTTGGGCAGAGGAGGAGCTGGCCTCAGAGCCGGCCCCTCTCCGTGGAAAATAAAGGCCCCCCTGCCCCGGCCGCCGGGTCCGGACGGGACCGGGGCGCAGGCCTCCACACGCCCGGCCCGGCCTCGCCTCTTCCCTCCCCACGGCGCGGGAGTGGGGAGACTGCGGGTGTTGGTGCGGACGCCTTTCCTGCCCCTCCCTCTTCTCCCGGTCGGGGCCAGGGGCTGTCACTGGGGGGCCGCACGGGGGGGGGGGCGTGGAGCGGCCTCCCCGTATGGAGAAACTAACCCGCGGGGAGAAGGGTGGCCTCCCGGGCAGCCCCTGGGACGACATACTTGTGCCCGGGCTCGACAGCCTGGAACCCCTGGAAGGCAGACGTAGAAGAGCCGTGGGGAGGAGGGTCTATTTGCTCCCCTACCCGCACCCCCCGCCCCCAGCCCACTCCCGGGGGTTCAGGAAGCCTTCTTCCCTTTGTATGGTTGTCGTCCTCGTGACGTGCACCGCTGGTCGCACTTCCTGTGTCAGTCACCCACTCCCCCACCCTGTCCCGGAGTTAGTCTGCAGAAGCCTGCGAACCCCCTCCTTCTCAAAATAATGTCTTTAAGTGCGTGAAGTACCCAGGAAACAACCTGAAGTGCCGCTGTGAAGATTTCTAAGAGTCACCAACTCCAGTTTAACACGAATCTAGACAGATCTGGAGAGACCTTAGGGAATCATCCAGGTCAGGGGTGCCAGACTTAAGGGGAAAGGGATCCCCGAGGCTGCATGTGGATTCAGAAAACCTCAAATTAACGATATCCACGTCTATATCTATATCTATATCTATATGGGGTTTTCTGTGGTCATATTTTCCAGTTACATTTTAATCTGATTCAGCCCCACTCAGAAAGGTTGCAGGCACTTACGTCCAGGGACCAGAGCTGAACTTTCCTTAGTAGTTTAGCACAGTGCTGAAGCATGTAATAGGTATTTAATGGATTGTTTCTGTGGGCTTGGGTTTTCACATGTATAAAGTAACAAGCTTGGCGAGCTTGGTGTACCTGGCCTCTGATGCTCCTTACTTAGCCTTTAACCTTGTGGAATTCACTTAACGCACTTTCAGGTTATCCATCTGTAAAATGAAAGGCTTAGACTCCTTGCCTCTTTAACTTTTAAGTCTATTAATCTTAAAGTAAAAAAGCATCTAAGTGATTTCTATATGCCAGGCCCTGTGTTTGGCACTGAGGATGCAAAGGACAAAAAAGAAACAGTGTGCTTTCCATTGGGTTATTCTAGATAATAGATTCTTAACCTTTTTTTGTGTCATTGACCACTCTGGCAGTGTGGAGAAACTTATGGATCCCTTTTCTGAATAATGTTTTTAAATTCATAAAATATAACATTTTAAAAGGAAACCAATTATGTTATATGTTAAAACATTCATGAACCCCAGATTAAGAACTTCAGCACTATGATCATGTGAATCATTTTCCTGTGAAATATGAAAACTTGGGACATTCTTAGACATTTTTTCTTGCACTTTTATCCTATCCCCTTCCTTGTTACTATTGCTTTAGTCTCCTAGTTAACTTTGCCCACTTTTATCAGGATGTCTAGGCTGTAGTTACAAGTAAAGATTTGTGGGTTTTTTTTGGTAGGTGATTTACTCTGTGTACTTTCTATGATGGGGTCTGGAATTAATGCAGATTAATTCACCTAGTAAATAAGGTTAGGTCAGTGCTGTAGCAGAAAACCTTCAAAGAAAATAATTTGGCAGGTTGAGGGATTAGAAGAAAAAAGCTAGGTCATCACTGGCATAGTCAGGTGGCATTAGGGTAGCAGTTATAAATCAGCCTTCAAATCTTTATTGGGTTCTAGGCCTCTGGGGAGAAGAAAGAAAGAAATATAGAACATGGTCGCTCTAGGACTAGACGTGTAGTAAGGAAGACAAGATTTAACATGAAGCAGATGAAAGAATCAGTGCTAAACTGAGTAGATACTAGAAAAGGGAGTCAGTATTGGCATAGTTGGTGAGGGCTTCAAGGAAGACATGGATCTTAAAAGGTTAGATTTGAATTGATGTAGAGGGAGAGGACACCAGAACCAGGGTGAAATGGAATGCGTTGGGATAGCAAATAGACCTGCAAGATTTGAGTAGGCTATTGGCAAGCAATGGTAAATAGGGTTGGAAAAATAAGATAGGTTAGATGTTACATAACCAATCTTTAAAAGGCAGAATATTTTGAACTTGATGTGATATGCAAGTAGAAGTGCTTAAACTGAAGAAGGATAATGGTGTGATGGAAGTGGTGTTTTTTGGACTGATTTTTTAGCAGCAGCGTAGTCATAGTAATTTGAGGTTGTGAGGAGCAAGTATCAGGACCTTGATATTGGAGGTTTTAATCAGTTTATATTATTTGACACTAAATGCTTATGCATGTGGTACCAACAAGTAGACATCCTGCCTTTTCTCAAAGACATTCAGTGAGGAGGAACCCATTACCACCTGAGGAAGCCCATTATGCTTTGGGATAGCTCTTCATTTTAGAGAAGTTTCTTTATATCAAGCCTAATCTGTTGCTCTGCACCTTTTATACCTATTCTTTTTAATTCTTGCCCTTTGGGGGCAAAGCAGAATGAAATTAGTCCTTCTTGGGCAACTAGATGGTTCAGGGGATAGAGCACTAACCTGGAGTCAGGATGACCAGAGTTCAGATTTGATCTTTATCATTTGATAGCTCTGTGAGCCTAGGCAAGTCGCTTAACCTCTGTTTGCCTGTTTCCTCATCTGTAAAATGAGAATAGTACCTACCTCACAGGGTTATTGTAAGGATCACATTAGGTAATCATTATAAATATAAATAATTATGAAGTGCTTAGCATAGTGCCTGGCACGTAATAAGTGCTATATAAATATCAGGCTGCTCTGAAAATATTTTGTCTATTTTTGTATTTTAAATTTATCACCTCTCTATCAGGAAGAAGGTGAGAGGTATATTTCATCTTCATTCTATTGAACCTCTTTTAAAAAAAATTCTAATATGCAATATATGCTCCATTATTTGCAAGATTTATTTTATACTTTTATACAACATTGACTTCACAAGATTTTACATCTTTTTTATTCATCATGATATCACATTTTTTATCATATTGGATATTAAGTGTACTTTTGACAGCCTTTTTTTTTTTTTAACCAAATATAGTCTTGATTACAGCCCAGAAGTTTTCAGTGGGCTTTAAATTATATGAGTTCCCAGACCACTGAATAATGTTTATCTCCATTTCTGTGATAAATTTCTTAACTTTTTGTAACATATGACCTGGGCATGATTGAAGATCATATTGTAATATTATATGTCCATTTGAGAATTTTTGTAATAGTATGAGTCTCCTTAGTAGAAATTAATTTTTTCAAATTTTTAGTATTCTACTTTGTATTTTGTTACCCATGAAAACTTTTTTTTTGGCTTTCTTCCCACTGTTTTTCCAACTTCAAAATGCCTGTGGTATATTGTGGAGGAATGAGTAATAAGCCCTCCAGGAGCCATGTCCTAATGAAGATCTGTGTTTTCTGCAGATTTATTTGTCTGTTTTAAAGTAATATTTTCCTAGTTCTTGGTGTTTTTAAAATTTGGTTTTGGCTTCACTTTTCTTTGTGCTTTGGTATGATTGATTCCTTTTCTTTTTTTTGTGAATAAAAACTATTTTCTTCCCAAGTCAGTAAGCACTTATTAAGCATCTGTAGTGTACCATAAGTGATCAACAGAGTCAAATGCTGCAGAGAAGTTGAGAAGAATGAAGACTAAGAAAACTTTATTGAATTTGACAATTAAAAGATCATTGATAACTTTGGAGGGAGCAGTTTTCCTGGAATGATGAGGTTGGAAGCTGGATGGTAAGGAGTTAAGAGTGTGACCAGAGAAAATGGAGATATTTATTATAGACAGTCTTTTCTAGGAGTTTAGTCACAAAGGGCAGAAGAGATAATAGAATGATAGTGAGGATGGAAAAAGGATAAAATGAATTTTTCAGGATGCATGAGAAGAGGACAGTGTAGAGTTGAACTGGTTCACCAAGTTGTCAAGACGAAGAGGGGAGAGATACAACTACAGGGAAGATAGCCTGGGACCCAGGAGAGAACTAAGGGATTGCAGGATTAGAGGTGATGATGTGGAGGAAGAGTAGGGTTAGGGAAGGTCTGAGAGAGATGTGGAAAGTCAATAGATTATGGTCAGATAAGGGGGAGTTAAGTGCATTTTTGGATGATGGAAGAATGGGGCATGACTATCTTTGCCTGTGGCTGAGGTAGAGGATTATTAGATCCAAAGAAGGGAGTAGGTTGAGGAAATGAGTGGTTAAAGTGTTTGAGGGAGAGTCAGTTGTATGTTGAAGCCCCAGAGTAGGAGGGCAGAAGTTGAAGAGGAGAGAAATTTGTGAGTGAGGTACTTCATTGACTTCATTGAGGAAGGAAGAGGAATGACTTGGATGTCTATAGACAACAGCTACCAGAGTTTTGATTGGATGGTAGATATGAATTTCATGAATCTCAAAGGAGAAGAAAGTGCTTAATAATAGAGGTAAGAGGAGAATCAGAAGTGGTCAGGGGGAGTAGAGTACTCCAACTGTATGGCTTTGACCAGTGAGTTGAGGGAAATTAGTGAAGGTGCAACCAGTACTGGAAAGGGTGGCCTGAATGGGTGGAAGTCTGCCCAGTCAGGCTCTTTGCTACTTTCTCTTAGGAGACAAGCTTATCAGGAGGAGAAGAAGGGGGATGGGGTCAGGAGATGGTCTTGCTCCAACTCCCACAAACAAAAGAAAACAAAACCTTTATAACAAATGCACAATCAAGAAAAACAAATTCTTTGATCACATCTAAAAAAATAAATGAAATTATTGACTTTGATAGACCATCCCACCACAATATCTCTTACAGTGATCTAAATATGCTCTTTAAGAGTTAACAACTTTTGCACATTTTCTTGGAATAATATTCATTCCAAAAATCACAATTAAAAATTAAGTAAACTCTTTATAGCATGAAATCCAGCATTCACCTTCCATAGAACTTAATGAAGAAGAACCACGTCAGTCCAGTTTCTTTTCTACCAGGGTAGAGACTCTGAGTCAGCCTATGTTGTGAAACACACACACGTGACCATAGCTGCCACAGAATGAAACCTTATCAAAATTATTGCTTGTCCTAAATTATTGACATGCTACTAAAACTGTAGAGAGCTTTTAGGCCTATCTTTATCTCATTTACAACAATCTTATAAGAGCAGGTAGGAAGGAGATAAGTGGGAGAGAGGTGATAGAATAATTGGTGCAACTTTATGAAAATGTGGCTTGGTGTTAATCTTGAAAGACTGAAAAAAGGAAGTGCTCTGAATACACATTGATTATTAGGAGGAAGAACATCTTTGTATTATTTTTTGTTTCTATTTTTTTTAGAGGTTGTTGAGATGGGTGCAAAAGGTAGCTGAGGCCTTGCAATAAAGGTAGCTGAGGCCGTGGAATAAAGATAGGTTTGATTTGTTTTTGGAAAGTGACTTTATTAACACCACAATTTTTGGCTAATATTCTCATTTATGTCATTGGGGCATGACTAGCTAAGGGGCATAAAAACCCCATGGATCAAGTAAAGGTCCCAGACATCTATTATCTTGGAGAGAGATGGAAATGAAGGCTAGTTTTGAGGAGGAAAGCTGTGTTGCACCTCCCTGGTAAAGTAAAGTTAATGATTGTTAGCAATTTAACAAGAGAGCTTGGGACAGATGAACTCTGTATTTATAACATTCCTTTATAGAATTTTTAGAGACATGAAGTCAGTATATAAGGTATTTATATCATACTCATGTTTATAGTATGCCTCTCTCTGACAGATTATCCAAATCCTATGTCCAGGGTTCATTAAGATCTAATGTGTTTTATATGTTAAGCTCATGGTGGTTATCAGACATTTTCAGCTATACTCTTTAACTTCTCTCTGTTGGCAATACTGAAGTAATATTTAGTTTCTGATATCAATATCTGATGTTCTACTAGCAAGTATCTTTCTAGGATAGAGCAAATTAATTAGCACTCTTAGATAAGTGACACAAGGGAAAATTGTTTTATAACCCACCGTGACAGCAATATTGTGTAAATCCATTAGGTATTGAATTGTGCTCATATGTTAGGTTTTAGTGCTCAGTAACTACTTTTTAGGCATTGTATTTGGAATTGTGCTATATGATGAAATAGGTTGGATAATTTCTTGAGATGCCAGGCAGAGTTAAGGGAGCAACTCAAAGTATATTTGACTTAATACTCATGTTACAAATCCTCAGTTACTCTCTGGTTACAAGGAGTGGTACAAACTTTCATAATAATGTTATCTATGTATTTTTGGGAGCCTGCTCATTATAGTAACGCTACTCTTTTTTTTAAATTTTAGGCAATTTTGGCATTCTGCTGGGTGTATGTTCGGAAATACCAAAGTCAACGAGAAAGTGAAGTTGTCTCCACCATAACGGCAATTTTTTCCCTGGCAATTGCACTCATCACATCAGCACTTCTACCAGTGGACATTTTTTTGGTTTCTTATATGAAAAATCAAAATGGAACATTTAAGGTAATATACTTTAGCAGTGTCAGCCGTCCTCTTCCCTTCCCCCCCAACCAAATGCTTAGAAAAATTTAAGTGGGTTAAAAATTTTAGTAGTTGATTCAAATTTGTGGTTTTTGTTTCTGTTTTGGAATGTTGCAGGCGGCTGAGAGACTAGATACCAGATTCCATTCATTTAATTTCCAGGAACTTTTATCATTCTTATTCTAATTCCAAATGATATTTTTCTCATCTGAGAACATTTTAAGTACTCCTCTTAGACTTTTATTACCCAATTTTCTCCAAACTTCAGGACTTTTAAGGTAAAATTGGAGGACTTAATCCTTTAATAATGGTAAATGTTGATTTGGAACTACTTTTGACTGGTTGGTCTGTTTGTTAGAAGACAAAAAAACTAAGATCAGGGTTCTAGATTCAAGTTCTGTGCTGGAAACCTTTCTGAGGCATCATGGTATTAGGAAAAAGTTCTAGATGTTTCAGCCATTACTTAGTTGTGTGGCATGGAAAAGTTGTTTTGTCTTTGTACCTTAACATCTATTAAATGAGGATGTTGAACTAGATGATTTCTAAACATTCTCTAAACCTATTGTAAGCATTTCAGAAATACAGAAATCAGAATTGACTTTCCAAAATCTTAAGACGAATCTGAGGTTGTTGACTCTTATTTTGTTTTGCTAGAATCCAAAAAACTGGTTTCCTATTTGAGACTATATTGTTTTTGTTAGTGACCTTATCATCTCAGGCAGCTAGATGGCACGGTGGATAGAGCACAAGGAATACCAGAATTTACTTTTGACTTCAGACCCATATGAACTATATGACCCTGAGCAAGTAAGTTAACCTCTATTTGCTTCGGTTTCCTCTTTTGTAACCTGAAAGTAACATAAAACAAAAGTGTAAGTCCCAGTCAAAAAGATTGAACTCTAAGTTTGAGCTAATGAAAAGTAGCAATACAGATAATAATAACCATTAGTACTGAAGATAATAATAGCACCTACTTCTCTGGGTGATTGTAAGGATCAAGTGAGATAGTAATTGTAAAAGCACTTAGCACAGGGCCTGGAACATTGCAGGTGTTATATAAAAGTTAGCTATTATTATCATCTGTTTTGTTGCTTTTCATTTAGTTTTCAGCCTTTTTTGACTGGAACTTTCACTTTTGTTTTAGGTTCCTGGTAATGCAGTATTTTCGGTGGTTTCATTCATCCATTAGTTGTGTTCTGATTCTTATTACTTAACAAGAATAAAGAGTATATTTTTCCTGTTAATTTTTAAACATTTTTGTCCTGGGATAATTGCAATGAATGAATAAATGAAACAAAGCATTTATTAAGTGCTTACTACATGCAAAGCACTGCATTAAATACTGGTGCTACAAATGCAAAAGTAAGATAGTCCTTGCTTTCTAGGAAGAAGAGACACTGAGAATTGAAGGAGGGTCTCATCTGTAAGTCAGATGGAAAGTTCCCATGGTCTTTAGTGTGCCATGTTAAAGCATATAGTAATACCGCTCCTTTAGTGTCATTTTCAATGATAAAATATCAAGGTGTGCTGTGGAGTCATTTGACAGAGCCAAGAACTTTGGTGACAAGCACTTTATTTTTTAAAAATGGCTGATATATGAAATAGTCCTTTCTGAGAAATAGTTCTATCATTTTAGGACTAAGTTATAAATAAGCTTAAAAAGCTGTGAGAATGTTTAATTCCTTGTAAACTTTGTACATTTCTAGGATAGAAGGATTTGGCAGCTTCAGAGTGTTAAAAGTTTTCTTCCTATTTTTAAATAGGATAGTGTACTTCTCAAACATACAATACATCATTCAGCTTCTAAGATTTTTTTCTTGCCCAGTCTGGATTACATGTAAAAGGTTCTGCTGCATTTAGATAAGTGGCCTAAATATTGTACTTTTATAGCAGCTTAATTTTTTTTTTCCATGTAGTGTGGATATAGCTTTAATGCTCATTTATTCAGGAATAACGTCTTAACTGTATCAATTATATCTTGACTGCAAAGATGTTTAGCTACCAGGTTGCCATGTTGCCTAGCTTGTGGTGCTTAATATTTTTGGCATAGTCCACCAGAAATTATCACAGTATACTTTATACTTCTTGCTTGAACATTTCATAATTTATAACTTTATAATTTATAATATAATATAATATAATTATATCTTGAAAAGAAATCCACAGTGTCATTAGGCGTGGGTACATGCCTAGGGTCTCTTTAGGTTTTCAACTGCTATATGTGTGTACCAGCCTTTCAGCTCAGGCTCATTCTTTTTTGGACAGGATTATGGCAATGGAGGCTGTTTATGGCCAGTACTATTGCTAAATAGTCCTAATTCCTACTGAGCCTTTCCAGAGGATGCTTTAGAACCTTTCTTTAGATCCCCGTAAGCCCCAGTTTGCCTTTTCAAAAATGCAACCAAGAGTCAGACGTTTCCCATCCTACTCTTATTTTTCTTACTCTGCAAGTCTGATAGTATTGTTTGGCTCCTAAAGACTTAGAATAGCTCCTGTATCCAAAGTTGTTGAGCTCTGTCTTCTTCAGGATTTGTGATCTGACAGATATTTTCATTCTGAATTTTCTAATAAGATTTTTTTTTTTTGTAAAGCTAATTCTTTTGGATTAGCCAGTTTGCTTACTTATTCACTAAGCATGTATTTAGTACCTATTTACTTACATTGAGATGCCATCTTGGGGACCTGCATGATGGATGTCAGCAGGTCTCTCACTATATAACCATAAGGAACTGTGCAGAAGAACATAACTAAAAAGATGTCATCAAAGAAATGTGTGATAGGGAAGTAAGATGTGCTGGTTATATGCTGAGGGATACCAGTAGATTGCCTGAAGGCTCCATAATGTCAGGAGAAAGAAAAGAAGGTCTCAACCATCTTGAGTGGTCCTCCTGTGGCAAGTGTAGGGGAGGAGACAAGCATTGATGAATTATGAGCTACATTGGAGGAAATGTTGAAATCAGTAAAGTCACAGATCCATTTTTCATGCTTCAAGATAGAGAGCTGAAAGAAGCCTTGGAAGTCACTTTGTTCTGTCTCTCTTAATTTTTCAAGTGAGGAAACTGAGACCCAGCAAGATTAAGTGACATGCCCAGGAATCATACAGGCATTAAGTAGTGGAGCTTGAGTTTAAACCTATGCTTCTAATCACAAACCCTGAACTTTTTTCTACTTGTACCTTTTTACCTTGCTCTAGGAAGAATCTTTTTTTAATATTTGTCTCACAGAGCCATTACTGAATTCTTCTCAACTGTACACTTAAAAGAAAGTTTAGATTTGGCAGTTGTTGAGAATGTGAGCAACAACTAATGTGAAATTAGTCACAACAGAGTAAAACAGAGTAGATAGTAATGTTTTAATATAGCCTAGCCTTGTCACATAGGTTGGATATATAAGTAGACCTCGAAGACTTTCTCGGATGGATCATTCTCCAGATTTATAATGTTTGTTTTAAAATCTTCTAAAAAGGAAGATGGGCTTGCTTTATGAGACTTAATTTTGTGTGTGATGCTATAGATCTTGGCAGTCCCTTCATATAAGGGCCAGAGGGAAGTGTACCAAAACACTTTGCTCATAATCTGGCATGGCTTGGGGTTGTCATCAGTGCTTTTCCTCTTCTGGTGGTCCTTGGTTCCTTCTGTCTTCATTAAGTGGTTCAGGCATTGAGAAAGAGAAAGTGTATATCTTTAGGTGTCTGGTGCAGTGTACCCCCAGCAGTTTACATTATTAATTCTGTTTCTTGCCTTTGTAGTACGGCATTTTAAAGGACTTATTTTTCCTGCTATAAGCAGGCAATGAGAAAACAATAGATTTTCTGTGTAGCTAAACTATAAATTTAGGTTGTAATATATATCTAGAGCAACATGCTCTAATACTAATCAGTTTTAAATATTAAGAAGGAATAGAGACTGGACTTATGATTTTATTAGTATAAGAAACTACTGGACAAGCAAATACTACCTTTACCAATGCAGATACGCCCCTTCTCTACAACCTTTTGTCTTAGATAGCTATGTTGAACACTAAAAAATTAGATTAAATGACTTTCCTGGGGTCACACACAGTCAGTATGCATTGGAGTCATCTATTTGAGAGCCAGCGTGGCTTCAGAAAGGGCTGAGGAACAGTCGATACAGTGTTTGCTGCCTGACAACTCCAATAGAAATGCCAAGAGCAGAACAGAGGTCTGTATGCACATTTGTAGATCTGACCAGGGCCTTTGATACTATCAGTCATGAGGGCTTTTGAAAAATTATGTCAAAATTTGTGAGGGCTTTTGAAAAATTATGTCAAAATTTGATTGCCTGGAGAAGTTCATCAGTTTTGTACATCAATTTATTGATGGTGTGCTTTCTGTTCTGGATGATGCTCTTGTAACTTTCCCAGTCACCAATGAAGTGAAAGAAGGCTGTATGCTTTCTCCTATGCTTTCTAACATGATATTTTCATCCATGTTGTCAGACTCCTTCAATGAAGATGAACGTACCATCAAGGTGAGCCACTGCACTGATTCTTCAGCTTGGAAAGGCTACAAGCCAAGACCAAAGTGCAGAGAGTGTTGGTACATGATTTTTTGTTTGTAGATGATTGTGCACTCAGTGCAGATTCTGAAGCTGAAATACAAGAAATTTTGGATTGATTCTCTGTTGCTTGTGCTAATTTTGGTCTAACAACACTAAGAACACACAGGTACTCCATCAGCTAGCACCATACCATCAATATTTGGAACCATATGTTACAGCAAGTGGAGAAGTTTTGAATGATAAGTTCACTTACCTTGGCAGTATACTTTGTAGATATGTACACTTTGATAATGAGGTTGATGTAGGCATTGCCAGAGATAGCTCAATGTTTGGGAGGCTCCAAAGAAAAGTTTGGGAGAGAAGAGGTACTTGACTACCTACCAAACTGAAGGTCTGCAGAGCCATTATGCTGACCTCATTGTTGTATGCCTGTGAAACATGGACAGTCTACCAGGACCATGCCAGGAAACTGAATTGCTTCCGTTTGAATTCTCCTAGGAAGATTCTAAAGATCACTGGGCAAGGCACAATACCATTCCTTTTTTGAACTAAACTGCCAGACATTCAAACTCTATTGCAGAGGGCACAGTTCCGATGGGCTGGCCATATTGTTTGAATGCCAAATGTATGCTTGCCAAAAAAGACTATGTTATGGAGAGCTCAGACTGGGCAATTGCTCACATGGTGGTCAGAAGAAGTGATGCAAGGACACTTTCAAGGTCTTTCTTAAGAACTTTGGAATTGATTGTATGGCATGGGAGACATGGACATAAGACCACCCAGCATAGTGTGACCTCATTAGGGAAAGTGCTATGCTCTTATGAGCAAACCAGAATTGAAGTAACTCAAAGGAAATGCAAGTTGTGCAAATTTAGATAATTCACCCCAAATGTTCTCATGGGCTATTTGTGCCCAACCTATGGTAGAGCTTTCCGAGTTCATATTGGTCTAATCAGCCGCAGTTGGGACCCATCATAAGTTGACTCTTAACACCATCATGTGGTTTTGGTCGTCTTAGAGAACAGAGTTAACAACCAGAGACCAGACTTTAACTTTAACTTTAACTTTAACTTCAAGGCCAGCTCTATCCACTATTAGTTACACTGTCTCTCAGGAAAAATTAGGAGGATAAATTTAAATGCTTTTTTTCATGATTTCTGTAGAATAAACAAATCTCTTATTTTAGACTACACGTTAAATGAGAATGAAACAATAAGTAAAACTTTAAGAAGTCAAAACTAGTTTAGTACTTTGGTAGCTAAAATTCAGTGCCTAAAATCTTTTTAGATTTTAAGATCTAAGATCTTTTTCTTCATAACCCATAGCTAGTCACTCTTTAGCCTTAAGAACTTTAGAATTTCCTTATCACCACCTGATCCCCTCCAGTTTTCACCAACAATTTTCTTTGTCCCTTTCTCTTCAGAATTCTCTCTCCTACTTTTTGCTTTCTGTTCTTTCTATTCTATGTTAATCCTTGGCTCTCTCATATAACTCTTTGGACACTGAAGATCTCTGCTTGACTCCAGACTTCATTGGATACTACTTTGGCAACTAGTGGTTTATAAAACATATCAAAGGCTTAACATTCTTTAGTATGTAAGAAAAAAGACTGTTTCATGAGCTAAGCTCCTTTGACAGTAAGTACATCAAACACCTTGGAGGAAAGGCTGTGTATAAATGCCAAGTAATCTAATCATGCTTGAGTGATGTTGTATATGTTGTACATAGTTGTGCTTTCAAAATAGTAACAGTTTATGTGATGAGATTTGGGTAAATGAAAGTACATTGTAGCTTGCGAGGCTCAACACGTTTGCTTTAGATCCTAGGAGCTAGCCCCCAAATTTAAAAGCAAAATTATTTTAATAAATAAGCTACAATAAGAACCGCTTTCACATTTTGACCTTAAAAAAAGAAGTATACAGCTGAGAAAGTGGGCAGAGGAGCATGGGAATTCACTGCCAAGCTACATCCCAATCCAAAACCTAATCTCACAAAAAACTGGAGGGTTTTGTTTTTTTCACTGGGGAAAATTCTCTTCATTCCCAAACTTTAACAAGATAAAGAGACTTGGAGCACCCTGGATAAGAAAAAAAGAAGTAGGCCCAGGGGATTTACTCACTTGTTGCCCTTGAATAAATAGTTCTGTAGGTTTTTTTCTGTAGCGGGGTGCAGGATTTGTGATTGTTTTTGGAACTCAAGCGGACTCACTTTGAAAAGCTGGTCAGATTAGAGCATCTGTTTGACTTGCTTTTGGCAGCAAGAAATAAAGGAGGCAGAGCCAAGTAGTCCCACCTGGTTGGTACTACTGATTGATGGAGACATCTTCTGTTCCTAGGAGCCAATATGATTCCTTAAATATTCAATAATAATTTACTGTCTAAAGTTTAATATAAAATTCTTTATTTTATATATTATAATCAAATGATTACTGTCTCAAATGTTAGGTACCAGTGATGGAATTTTGAGTCTTCTTGGAGACTTAACACCAACATTTTGTCTATGTCTACACTAAAAGAGATTATTGTTACTTTTTTTAAATGTGTCTGGACACAACTGTTAATAAGTTAATAGTGTCATATACTTTCTGGTCTTCTAAAGTCAAATCTTATCCTGTTTTCAGATTTAATCCGAATTGTGTAGTTTACCCTAAGTAATGAAAAAGGATAAGTGGTAGTACAAGAGTCTCTGACAAAGTAAAAATTGTATCCCCGAAGATGTGGTTATTAAAAAGGGGGAAAAAAATCACTTGTTCTGTCACTAACCTTGGATAAGGGATAAAGGAGTTGATATATGTATATATATAATCTTCACATCTTCATTCTCTTTTGTTATATAAGAAGTTCTTAGATTAATAGGGGATTAGTATAATGATTTAGAAGAATTTCAGATTTTTCATTCTACTTGTCCTTTTGAGGTTTTTTAGGTAATAAATATTTTAGAGGTTTCAGTTGGTAGTAATCCTGATAGTTCCTAAAACTTTTTAGAAATGCCATTGTTTTAAAACCAATATAAAGAATGTTTTCTTTTCCTTAATAATATTTTTTCCTAGTTACGTGTAAAGATAGTTTTCAACATTCATTTTTGTAATATTTTGAGTTTCAAATATTTCTCCCTTCCTTTTCTCTCTCCAAGACTGCAAACAGTCTGATATAGATTGTACTTGTATGATCATGTTAAAAATATTTCTACATTAGTCATGTTGTTAAAAGAAGAATCAGAATAAAAGGGAAAAACTATGAGAAGGAAAAGACAAACCCCTCCCTCTCCCCCCAAAAAAACCAGAAAATAGTATTCTTCAATCTGCATTATTTTCCATCATGAGTCTTTTGGGATTGTCTCAGGTCATTGTATTGCTGAGAGGAGCAAAGTCTCTCATAGTTAATTACACAGTGTTGCTATTCACAGTATTCTGGTTCTGCTCATTTCACTCAGCATCAATTCATGTAAGTCTTTCCAGCTTTTTCTGAAATCCACATGCTCGTCATTTCTTATAGAACAGTAGTATTCTGTTACGTTCATATACCACAACTTTTTCAGTCATCCCTCAGTTGATTGGCAACCCTTCCATTTCCAGTTCTTGGCCACCACAAGAAGAGCTGCTATAAATATTTTTGTACATGTGGGTCCTTTTCCCTTTCTTATGATCTCTTTGAGATACTGACCTAGTAGTGGTATTGCTGGATCAAAGGGTATACACAGTTTTATAGCCCTTTGGGCACAGTTCCAAATTGCTTTCATGAATGGTTGAATTAGTTCACAACTGAACCAACAATGCATCATTGCTTCAATTTTCCTACATCTCCAATATTTACCATTTTTGTTTTCTGTCATATTAGCCAGTCTGATAGTATGAGGTGATAACCGTTTTGATTTGCATTTCTCTAATAGTGATTTAGAGCACTTTTTCATACAGCTATAGATAGCTTTAATTTTTTCATCTGAAAACTACCTGTTCATATCTATAAAGGATATTTTTTAAAAATTTGTAAATAGTAGAGTAAAAAAGTAGTGAAAAGAAAACTAGACATGGATTCAGTAACTGGAATCTGTTTCAAGTATAATAAGTTATTTTGAGCAAAAGATTTTGTTTTTCTGAGGCTGTTTCTTCATTTCCACAGTGAGAACAGTAATATTGGCTTTATCTCACAGAGTTATGAAGATTAAATAATCTAATTATGTGATAACAAAAACCTTTTGAAAATTTTACCATATGTACTTAAGATAATTTATTAGAAATAATGATTAATGCCATAATATTTGAAATTAGCTAAAATTTTTTATTTGCTTTCAAATATTTAATGCATCTTGGTGTGAGGAATTTTTAAAAGACTTGCCACACAGGTTTTTATGTTTACAGAAATTCCTTAGTACTCTTCCCCAATTCCTTTTGATTGTAATGTTTCTCTTTCTTTAAAGGTACTAATTTTTATATAAATTAGAAAGGTATTTGAATGATATGCAAGCTCCATAGTGCCTGTTTATTGATTGTTATGATATTAATGAAGTTTTAGATCAGATGTTAGGCTTATACTTTCCTTGAGAGGTGTTACTTTCTGTTGCAGAAGAAGTCCTGGACTGCGAATTGGGAGACATAGGCTTTTGTTTCAGTTCTTTTTAACCTTGGGCAAGTGCCTTAGTCTTTCTGGATCTTGTTTCCTTCCCTATAAAATGAGGGAGTTGAATTAGATTATGCCTAAGGTTCTTTGCATCATTGGTATAATTCTACAGTACCCACGTTGGAAAAATATATAAATTTGAGTTAGTCACGTTTTTAAAAGTTGAAAGGGTAAAAGAAGAGTATAGATAATGAATAATGAATTAAAAAGAATTCAAAATAACTGACTTTTTTTTCTTATAGATTCAGTTTTTTCCCCCTCAATGTATGTAACACTATACTAAAAACAGTTCCAGTTTGTAAATGGTCATGAAAAATTATTTAACTATTCACAAAAACAGTCTTAAATTTTGATATACAAATGAATGTTGCCTAATGAAACATTTCTTCTATTTTCTTTTCTTATTAGGACTGGGCTAACAGTAATGTTAGTAAACAGATTGAGGACACTGTATTGTATGGATATTATAGTAAGTAACTTTTAGTGTTTTATTTACTATTTTGCTGTTCTTTGTCTAAGAAGATTCAAGTTTTTTACTTTTGAATGTTCTAATAATTATTATCTAGTCAAATCTAAGGCAATATTATGTATGAAGTTACTGTTTTCATAGCTTATATCCCCAAAAGAAAATAATATAGCTATACTCTTAATATTAACCCTTTAGCCTCCTTTAAAAAAAATCATCTTTAATGTTTCCTTTTTCATTCTCCATTTAGTTTCTGGCTTAAATTCTTGGTTTTCTAGGTCTCTGAAAAGTTGGCTATATAGGTTTCCCAGTAGTAGCAGCTTTACTATACCCTATGAGGTCTTCTTAAAAGCTCAACTCAAATAAAATTGCTGTAGTAAAAGATGAAGTAGGAAAAAGACCTTACTTTGTTCTCCTCCTTGCTATTTTGTGAAGCTTTGAATATGTTTGGTTCTTTTTTCATATTCTCTTATGCCAAATAATAAGAAAAAGTATTTGCTAGCTAACAAGGTACAGGAGAATTTTCAGATGTGAGAATTTCATAAAAATGAAGTAACTGTAAAAGCAAGCACATACAGAGGAGGGCCTGCTGTACAGGTTCTTAAATCTGCTTTTCTAAAAGGAAAGCAACTTTTGAGGGGTCAGCAATCACTTTAATCAAGCACATGTATCATTCACTTAGTTTAGGGGAAAAAGACATCACCCTGAACTTCTGAGAAAATACAGAGAAATCAAAATCAACAGACAGGGCTTCCAGCTGCCTGACATAAGCAATACATACATCATAGGCCAACAGACAGATCCAACTGTCTGATCATTACATACCTAGTTACCAGAGAGAGAGGCACCAACATTTGGGTTTTCGAAGTCTGGGGGCAGCTTAGCGGCTGCCAAGAGTCTGGTCTGGCCAAACAAACACTTCCAGAGAGTAAGCCTCAAAGTAAAACCTCACCTCAGAGTATTTATACATTTTTCAGAGCCAGGGGGCATCACAACCCTTGAGAACCAGTGCCTCACTAGAAAATTAACAAAAGGTGTATGCCTGCCCTAATCAAGCTTTCCTTAATGGGCAGGCCTATTAATGAGTGGGGAAGATCTATAAACTTTTCATATTTACCATAATAGTAGCAAAATTTGGTGATGAAAAGTTTGAATAATCAAATCTCCTTAAAAGAAAAATGACAACATTGAATATGAGAAGATTTTAGAAAAAGTCAAGGAGGCATGTATATCTTTGTATTTGTATTGTTTAGCTTACTTTTTGGTGTGTTTGTTTTCTATCTTACTTTTGAAGCCTCTGGAAGGCAAGGCACAATATCCAATTTCAGATGTGTAATTTAATTTACAAAAGAAACTAATGAAAGTAGATGCTCTAAGTCTCAGAGTGGTTTACATGATTAATTAAGAATGACAATTTCTTTAAATTTTATGATTGTGAATAATTATTTCTAGAGTCACTTTTAAATTTTTCCCCTTAGGTCAGAAATCCATGTATAGTTGAAAAGGATAATAAATCCTTTGTTTTTCTCACTCTTGAATTTTAGCTCTTTTAATAAACTAAAAAGTCTATATACAAATAAAAGCAAGCTTCTTAGTTTTGCGTTCTGGAGGTAAGAAATGGCCTTTTTTATCAGCCAGTTTAATAGATATGGACAAGGCTGATTCGTGTTTTGTATCTTTTTAGTCGTAGGTATTTATGTTTTCAAATAGCTTTGGAATTTTGTTTATGGTTTTCTTATTTAGAGTAAAACATAAGACCAAGCCTTAAGTAAAAATTGTTTGTGGTTATTTTTGATAGTAGGTATATTTCAGTTTTAAGACAAAATAAGAAATAGCTAATCCTTCATAGGATTTATAATTTTTTATTTCTGATAAATAGCAGAGTATGTGATAATTATGTTTTAAGTTTGAAATTCACATTTAAAAAAATCTTTCATTGACAGTGTAGAAAGCCTTTGTTTCTTTACAAAATCAAGAAATCAACAAGCATGTATTAAGTACCTACTATGTGCCAAATATTTGCTTTGTGCTGGGGACTCAAAGACAAAAAAATGAAACTATTCTTTCCTTCAGAGAATTTAGGGTAGCTAGATTGCACAATGGATTGCACTGGTCCTGGAGGTCAAAAGTACTTGATTTCAAATGCAGCCTGAGACACTTACCTGCTGTGGGACCCTAGGAAAGTCACTTAATCCTATTTGCTTTAGTTCCTTATCTGTATAATGAACTGGAGAAGAGATGGCCAACATTGTAGTATCTTGGCCAAGAAAACCCCAGATGGGTCATAGGAAGTTGGACTTGAGTCCAACAGGAAAACAGGAGAATTTACATAGTATATAAATACATAAATATATACAAAAAAATATAGATAATTGTGGGGGAATGAAAGAAAGTACTATAACTGTGGGGATCAGGAAAGACTTCATGTATAAAGTGACATTTGAGCGGTTTTGAGGGAAAAGGGGGCTTTGGAGAAGTGAAGGTGAGATGGGAATAAATTCTAGACATGGTTGACAGCTACTGAAAAGGCTGGGAGAAGGAACTCTGTGTGAGGAACAGCTGCAGGTCAGTTTGGCTGGACTGAGCAGTTTGGGAAGGGGAGTAATTTATAATGTGGCTGAAAAAGTAGGTTGAGACTAGTGAAGGTCTTTAGAAAATAAATTGAGAAGCAAGCCTACATTGACCCTAGAGGTATTAGGGAGCCATTTAAGTTGATTGAGTAGAGAAGTGACATTGTCACACCTGCACATTACTTTGGCAGTTGTGTGGAGATCTGATCATGTTTGTAAGTACCCCTTGAATTTTAATTCTAACTTCTGATGTACTGAATATTATTTTATATTAGTTTAGTGCTTATCCCTTTGCTACTCTTTTTTATCCATCTAGAATGTAGTAGAGACAGTACATTTCATTATTTTCCATAGTGCTAATTTTGTTAAAGCTCTATTTTTAATACATAGATCATTCTTGGTACATACTTTTGACATGTTATAAAATACTTTAAAAACTTGTTTTATTGACTTTTTTGTTTTTATATCACTAACATTTCTGAATCTCTTCTCTTTCCCAGAGATCCATATTTTTAAACAAAATATCAAAAGAAATAGGGGAAAAGAGACTGTTCAGTGATACTAACCAACCAACTCTCAAATCTGAGAGTATGTAAATGTTATACATCCATAGTCCACTATCTCAGCACAGAAGGGAGGAGGGTGCATTTTCTCATCTCTTCTCTGGCATCAAACATGGTTTAAGATGTTTCCATTTTATGTCGATTTCATTCTCACTCATCTTTCTTCTTCTTCATCTGCTTTAAAAATAACAAACAACAACGTCTTTAAAAAAAAAAAACAAACAAAAAAATCAAAGTTAAAATAAATTCCTGCATTGATTGTTTCCAAAAAATACATTTGTCATTGTGTACCCTGAGTCTGTTGCCTCTCTGACAGGATATGGGTAGCATGGGTCATCATTGTTTCTCTGGATTTAAGGTTGGTCACTGCTTTGATCAAAGTTGTTTAAGTCTTTCAGAATTGTTTGTTTTGACACTGTTATTATTGTATAAAAATTGTTCTCCTACTTTTTATCCATTGGTGTTATTTCATACAGCTCTTCCCAGATCTGTTTGAAACTGCCCTTGTCATCATTTCTTATAAGCACAGTATATTCCATTATATTCATAGGAAAAATTTGTTCAGCTATTCCCTAATTGGTGAGCATTTCCTTATTTTCTAGTTCTTTACCACTACAAAAAAGGGCTTTACAATTATTTTTACAAGACTTTGAGTTCCAAATTGTTCTCCCTTCACTCTTCCTAAGATGGTAGGCAATTTGATATATGTACAATTATGCAAAATTCATTTTCATTTTTTGTCGGCTTTGCTGATCTTATGGATATGAGGTAGAACCCCTGAGTTCCTTTAATTTACATTTTTCTAATTGTGATTAGATGATTAGATTAGTGATTTTGGAGCAGTTTTTTTCATAGGTATTGGTAACTTTAATTTCTTCATTAGAAATCAACCTGTTCATGTACCTTTTCCATAACAATTAGAGCAGAGATGGGGAGCCTGTGCCTTCAAGCTGCATGTGGCCTTCTAGGTCCTTGGGTCTGGCCTTTTGACTGAATCCAAGTTTTACAGAACAAATCCCTTTATTAAGGGGATTTGTTCTGTGAAGTTTGGATTCAGTCAAAGGGCTGCACTTGAGGACCTAGAGGGCCACATGTGACCTTGAGGCTGCAGTTTCACCATCCCCATGTAGTAGCTTCAGACACTTACTAGCTGTGTGACCCTGGGCCTCCAAAATTTTTTTTTTTTTTACCTCAGAGATCATTTGATACTCTCAGATATGCAAATGAAGAAACATATGCCTAGGAAGGATAAGTGATATGCCCAGGAAGGATAACTGATATGCCCAAGGACACACAATTGATATGCAATGTATGGTAATTGATAATTAACAAGTATGGCTCTTATTCCTATGAATTTGAATCAAGATTAATTTAAAAATACTTGTAAAAAAAAAGTTTGAATCAGTTCCTTATATATCAGTATCCTTATCCCTTATAAGAGAAACTGGTATCAAACATTTTTCCTTCTTACCTACTTCCATTCAAATTTTACCTGCTTTGTTTTTTGCTTCTGCCAAAATTTTTAAAGTTTTATACATTAAAATTATCCATTTTATTTTTTAAGGACTGTGTGCCATTTGCTCATGAATTCTTTGGATATTATAATTGCACATTTTATTTCATTTAAAAATACCATTTTAACTCATCCTTTAAGTGAAATTTATTTCTTGGAGTTAAGATATTGATCATTAAATTCACCACAAATTTATCATACTATTTAAGGAATTTATTCAAGTGTTTAGCCTGTTGATTCCTAACAATAATACCTGAACTTAGTATAAACATGTTGATAAGTTTTGGATTTACCCAAAAGATAGAGGGAATTCTTTTCATCTTGGCAGAGGATTCTTTTAAATAGCCCAGCTTGCCAGCATATTTAAATTGACTTGATTTATAAAAATTGAATTTTAAATACGTGTATTACATAAAGATGTGGTTATATTGTGGTATTATACTTATGGTTTAGCATATCTAGGTAGATCAAAGACTTTAGAGAAAAGAAGAAATAAGGACTACTGTTGGCATATGCATGGATGAAAACTTAATTTAGCATCTGATAGACCTCATTATTTTCATCCTATGAATCTGTGAACTATTCCAACCATCAATCTTATGATGCAGATCATAACCCATGTCTACCCTTTCATCAGTGTTCTCCTATACAATCCTCTAAAGAATGTCTTCTCAGTGGAAGTTGTTGGGTGGTTCAGTGGTTATCCTTTACTTTTGTCTATGTGATCTACCCACGTTTCATTTTACCTGCTTTCATTTAGGTTCATAGATTAGAATTAAAAATTACCCCAGAAGAGCAGCCAGGTTACGCAGTATATAGAGCACTCTCCCTAGAATCAAGAAGATCTAAGTTCAAATCTGGCTTCAACTACTTACTAGCTGTGTAAGCCTCCAAAATTTTTTTTTTTACCTCAGAGATCATCTGATACTCTTAAATATGCAAATGAAGAAACCTAGTAAGGATATGTGATATGCCCAAGATCACACAATTGATATGCAGTGAATAGAACCAGCATTCAGACCAGGTCTTCTGACCCCAGGTCCATTGCTCTTTTTACTATACCAAGTTGCTTTTTGTTTACTGAAATAGTGTGGGTACTCTTTTCTGAGATGTAGATCTGAAATTTGAATCTGCCCATGCCTTTTCTCATCCTATGTAACTGGTCCATGTCTTTATATACATTCTCCGCAGGAGATCCACCTAATGTGATTGGGAAACTTTAGACATTGCTTAGATAGGAGTGTAGCACATCATGTAGGTCTGTTCATTCCAACTACCTGTCTTTCCTTGGTGCTTTGCATGACCAACTTTAATTCTTTGGAGACTGATATTCTATGACTTAGAACCTTACGTTATTACTAGAAGAATATCATTATGAAACTATAGGTCTTTGTTTTACATAGGAACTTAGGGCCATTAAAATCAATATTGAGTTTCTCAAACCAATCCAGTCTTATTTTTTCTTCCCTTGCATTCTGGGCTCACCTCACTGTTGGTTTCTAGCATTTGTCAAAAATATAGACAGGATGTCCTAGAAGTGTTAGTGCAGTTTTAAGCTTTAACAGTACTAACATTTTTGGAACATCCTATATATGTCATTGGTTCATTCAGCTCCATATCAAAATTGGACAAAAAGCATTCTTTATTGACTTTATTTTTTCTTTGTGGATAGTAAGGCCAAATTCTTAAGTGCCCATGAAACTCATTTAAGAGTCAATATTACTATCTAGGGACTTAGATGCAGTCAGCATAATGTCTTCTGCAAATAGTAGTATCTTGATGACTTCACCTAATCTAGTGAAGCAGTCTTTCCTTTGAAATCTTCCTCTATGCTCATGACAAACTATAAAGCCAGTCATGGCAACACATCTGAGGACTGCTGCTGTGAATGATTTCAAGGGTCTTATCACATAGTATAATGAACTCGCTATTCAGCAATAAACTAAACATTGTTCAGTAAAGTAAAGCATGACATTCATAGCATCATCCTTAATCAATACCAAGTATCCAAGTAAAGTCCTCTTTCAGAATAACATACTATCCACCCATAGGTCACAGTAAAAAAATCTTCTTAATATTAAGTGTCCAAGTAAAATCCTCTTTCATCTTAACTTGATGTTGACTTCCAAGTCCCATGGCTCTTCTTTGGTGGACTGACCACTCCCAGCTCTCACCTGAATTCACACAGAGGTAGCTGTATGCTCCTGCTCCATCTCAGTTCATGGGGACTGTTCCACTCCTTAGCTCTGCCTCTGGGAGAACAAAGCTCAGCAGGGCAACAACAGTGGTAACACATAGCACCAGCACCATCATCTCAATTCACTCATAAAGACCAACAGACAGGGCTGTTCTGTCTGAGAAATCAATACAGACCAACAGACAGGGCTTCCACCTCACAAATATTGTTAGGCCTGCCCACAAAAAGTTTCCCTAACCTGCTCACTGTTGCTTGCCTCTGAGTTCTGCTTTTGTCTCCTCTCTCAGCTCTGATTCTGACTGCTCCCTGTACAGTATATATACTGTTTCTAATCACAGACTCTTGATTTGATTCAGCTAAAGACAAGACTCAATCAAAGGCACTTGAATGACTAAAACTCAAACAACAAAAGATCCTACTTTGCTTGCCATTTCACAGACCCCTTTGGCAAACAAACACTTTTCCTGTTTTTGCCTTGATTGATTTAATTCAGAGTATTATGAGGAGGTTCTCTGTATCTTTGATAGAATCTAATATGACTGACATGGAAGAGAATCTTTAGGTGGCCTTTTCACTCCACCAAATCAAGGACTTTTTTTCCACAGTCAACAAACAATAATCATAGCGGTATCCAGTATTTTTTCATTCCTTTCAGTCACTTGTTTTATGGAAAAAAAATATGACCTGCTGCAGAATATGAGTGGTAGCAGTTGGAATTTACTTAAAAGAAGTTATAAAAATTGATAAGAATTGGTGACTTGATTCAGGTGTCAAATACAATGCTATGTATGTAGCCTACAACTCTTCTGAACCCCAGATTAAAATATATTTGAGAAGTACAAAGATTAATGCCTCCCTTCCAAAACTGACCAATTATTAAAAATCCTCTCTATAAATATACTTTAATTCTTATGTTTAGGGTTAAGACCTTTCTTCATGAAATTAATTTAAGAAATAGATTTTTGTTGAAATGTTTTGTTTTTATATTCCCTATATTTTCTGTTTCAGTTCTTCCCTTGCCCCTGCTCAGAGATCCATTCTTTACAGCAAACGATTTTTTAATAAAGAGAAAAAAGGCAGAAAAACTTATCAGTTCAGAGGATTGGGGAAGGAGGTGTTTTTTTCACATCCTTTTTGGGCCAGCCTGGTTTTTAAATTTTTTTTAAGATTTAAATATTTTTTTTCCAATTACATGTAAAAACAATTTTTAACATTTGGTTTTCAAAATTCCTTTTCTTCTCCCCTTCTCTTCTTTCCCCTCCCCCTTATTGAGAAGGCAAGCAATTTGATATTGATTATACTTGTTCAGTTGTCTTCAGTCGTATATGACTCTGTGACCATATTTGGGGTTTTTCTGACAAAGATCCTAAAGTGGTTTGCATTTTCTCCTCCAGTTCATTTTATACATGAAGCAACTGAGACAAATAGGATTAAATGACTTGCCCAGGGTCACAGAGCTAGTAAGTGTCTGAGGGTGGATTTTAACTACCATAGAGCAATCTTCTCCAGGCCCGGCACTCTTTCCACTGTGCCATTTAGCTGCCCGGTTATGCATGTGCAGTCATGCAAAACATATTTCAACATTAGTCATATTGTCACAGATCAACCCTACAGAAACAACACAACAAAAAACAAAATAAAAACAAAAAAGCAAGAAAAATAAAGTTTTGAAAAGTATGCTTTCATCTGAATTCAGACTCCATTAGTTCTTTCTCTGGAGGTGGATAGCATTTTTCTTGATAAGTCCTTCAGAATTGTATTGTTGAGATTGTTGAAGTCACTCACAGTGGATTATCATATGTTATTGCTGTTCCTGTGTACACAGTTCTCCTGGTTCTGCTCACTTTACTTTGCTCAATTCATGTAAGCTTTTCAGTTTTTTGAAAGTATCCTGCTTTCCTTCACACACATGCTACAGCTTCTTCTGAGTTTGTGTTTTGATCTTCCCTGTTACAAAAGTAATTTTTTATGGTTGGGTTCTTTTGTTGTTGTTTTTATTGTTTGATCATTTTTCCAGCCTATTTCTTGACTTAACTTTATGTTAAAAGTTGGGCTCTGCTCCTGGGGTGAAGTACTGTTCCAAGCTTCATGTTTTTCATGCTGTTGTTTTCAGAATTAGTTCTGGGAATCTGTCATTTTTCTATACTACCTATGCATTATGATCTAAGGAGAGGTATGGTCACTGTTCTCCTGGCCTGTGTTCTGGTCTATGAGAACCCTTTTTTCCATCCTGGAACTCTAACCAGGTTCCTGCTCCGTTGTGACCACGTGTTCTACTGTGCTTGTGCTCCTCCACATCATCATTAGGACCCAGAATCATGTATGAGCAATGCAACAGAGTCCTGAGCATGTAAAGGGACATAAGAGTAGGGAGTGAAAACAACCAGAGTACAATTGAAATTGGAAATTTGCCACATTGTCTGGCTTAGGGTGTGTGTGTTAGTTGACTCAGATTGTTTTAACTAGGAGGACTTAGGATATTCAGGTATAGAAAACTGAAGCTGATTTGTCATTCAAAAAACTGGCATTTTCTCAGTTTTTTGGCTTTGGGTTTTACAGAAACTACTATGTGAAGTACAAAGTTAGAAATAAACATATAAAATCACCATGTATGAAAGAATTCACTAGAATCAGAGAGCTGAGAATTCAAAGGAAAAAAAAGATATGGGCAAGTTGGAGTCAGGCTTGGAGGAATTGATTTTTGTTCTAGGAGATAGCTGAGGGTTACCCCCATAGGTGATCTTGAAATGAAAGTATTGGAGTGTTTGTTAGCACTTCTCATTTTATATGTTGCATATGTCTTTGCCACCTACCAGTGTTTCCACTGTAATTCTAGTGCCTGCTTTGGATTGAAAAGATTTATAAGCAAAGCCAACTCTGGACATAAGAATATGTAGATTTTAGGTAAAATGACCATCCACAGTCCAAATTACTTGTTGAATTAAAATATCATTCACTTTATAAAAGATGTGTGTGTGTGTATGTAAAGATTACTATTCTCTTATTTTTTTAAACCACTGTGTTAGTCCAAACATAGGTCTTTCCCCTCCAAAAAATCTACTTTGTATAAAACTTAAACATAAGCTATAATTAGTGTTACTTTCAGTATCCCTGGAGACACATATATGTATGTATGTATATAAGCATGTGAGTGTGTATATATATCTTCCTTTGACAGAATTCTTTTTAATTGTATGATCTATATAGTTAAGAGTAACCATAGCAATATAATATGTTTTCTGGTGGCTAGAACTTTAATGCTTTGTATTTTAGAGGATAGAAGTGTGAGGAAAACTCACCTTTTTTTTTTCTCTAACTAGTAGAGATCATTCAGTTGTTGAGATCCAACGTGTGGTAACTTTAAAAAAAAATCAGTGAGCAATTATTAAAAACTTATATAAAGCCTTATGATAGACTCTGGGGTTGCACAGACAAAATGAAAATTAGTACCTACATCAAAAGAACTCAAAACTAGATTTATGCTGAGGAGGCATTCTAAATGTTGACCACTGAACATTATGCAAGTTAAATAGAAGTCATTAATGAAAAAATATTTGTTTTTTATAATCCCATTCAGTCTAAAAACTGACCCAGAACTTGTTTAAAAAGGTTTGAATTACTGTTGAGGTCATCACCATCCTCTAGTTACCAGTGCTTGGAAACTTAAGAGTCATCCTCCATTTCTTACTCCTCCCCATTTCTTCTCTAACACTGCCACCACTTAGGTGCAGGCCCTAGTCCTCCTCTTTCCAGTGTCTCCTCCAGTCCATCTTCTACTCAGCTGCCAAAGTGACCCATTTAAATTAAAGTTCAAGTCTGAACATGTCAGCTCCCTCTTCAATAAACTCCCTATTACCTCCAGGATCAAATTTTAAGTCTTGTTTGACATTAAGACCTTCATAACTTTATCCTCTTCCTCCCTTTTCAGTCTTCTTACATCTTCTTCCTTTCTATATACTCTTCTATCCAGGCCTCCTTTCTGTTCCTTGAATTTG
Source organism: Notamacropus eugenii (assembly GCF_028372415.1). Classification (NCBI taxonomy): domain Eukaryota; kingdom Metazoa; phylum Chordata; class Mammalia; order Diprotodontia; family Macropodidae; genus Notamacropus; species Notamacropus eugenii. Next base: position 138,457,502 of record NC_092873.1, on the reverse strand, counting down.
ACACTCCAAATTCCAGCTCTTGATGCATTTTCACTGGTTGATCCTAATGTCTGGAATTTTCACCTTCCCCATCTCTGCCTCTTGCCTTTCCATCTCTATTTTATCCTCTTTGTATCTTGATTGTACATATTTATTTGCATGTTGTGTCCCCATTTAAACTCTTAACTCTTTGAGAATAGGGACCTTTTTTTTCTTCATTTTGGCTGTTGTTATCTCTAGAAGTTGACATAGTATCTGACACATAGTGGGCCCTTATTTACATGCTTGTTTACTTAGCTTCCTTTGGCCATGTATATTTTCCAAATTGAAATTCTTAAATAATATTAGGTTTATTCAGTAATGTGACTCTTATAACCATTAGTGAGAAAAAGAAATCCATGGTCATTTTCATAACCAGAAAAATTTTCCCCTGTAATCTCTCAACAGGATTCTTGACATTTTGTGTACAGAGTATTTGAAACCCCATTGTTTGTTTTTCTGTCTTTTGTGTTTCTTGAGAAAGTATCAGTACATTTGGCTTCCTTCACATAGTCACGTAGAATAGTATAACTTAGAAAGTTTTTGATTGTCCAGGTGAATTTCCACTAAATGAGAAAACATGAAAAAATGTACAACTTCGGCTAGAATTATAGAGAATTCTGTATTTTGTTGGAATGTTTCCTACAAGCATATTGTTATAGCTATTAGTTTTTCATATAAATAAATTTGGAAAGCATTGAAAATAAGGGTTTAGAAACATCCTAGTGCTATAAATTGGGAATACCAGTATGGAGCTATAAGCTTTCCATTTTTAGGATAAAAAAAAAAATTCCTAAGTACTGTTAAATCTCTTCGACTGTTTTGATGCAGTATTGCCTCCAGGTGGTGGTAGAGTTTTATGTGCACATTTAGAAAAATAATTTTCTTGGTAATTTATAAATTTTGATCAGGATTTTTGTCCTTTTCCTTCCCAGCTTCATGTTAATTTTTTAATTAGGAGTTACCTGTGCAATATCCTGAGCATAAGAGATATTTGAATGTACCTATGTTTTTATGTGTATTAAATTAAAGCTGGAAGAATTGTAGCTTCACATGGGATTTCTTTGAGTTGTCATATATCTTTAATGGAGTGTCTAGAGTATTTAGAACATCATTCACAGTACTGTTTTGCTCTTGGGAAGCATCTTGCAACTTGTTTAAATCAATACGAGTCGTTTGTTATTGTTTACATGAAGTGTAATACATGTGTCTATTACAGATAGCTGGGAAAATAGCTAATTGTGATAAAATTGTTCAGAAAAACCCAATAACACACAAAGGTTCATAAGAGCTTCTATGAGTTAAATACAATGATTTAATGACATTTGCTTTGGTTGTATGTTTCTACTTTTGGTTTTTTGCTTATATTCCGTATAGTTGAGTTTGCTTGATAATGATCTCTGGATAGTGATGTGTTGTAGTATAAAACGTAATATATTAGTGTTGAGCTGAAGAGAGATAATGTTGATATGGTATAAGAATGATATGTATTGCAAAGGGTACTGAATGAGTCTGGTGATCCAGGGTTGTAGTTCTAGTGGCTCTACCAGGTATGGTACAACTCTTAAAGGTATAGCTGTTCTAGTGAAAATCTGATGACAGACAAGCCATGGCTTTGAGTGTCACTTAACTTTTCCAAGCCTCACTTTCCTTGTCAAGACAACTAATTTATTAGAAGCAGCTGGATAAAGCACCAGGCCAGGAGTCAAGAACTCTGAGTTCAGATCCAGCTTCAGATATTTGCTAGCTGTGTGACCCTGGGCAACTCACTTAACCTGCCTGTGCCTGAGTTTTCTCAGCTGTAGTATGTGGATAGCCACTGTCTCTCAGGATTGCTGTGAGGATCAAATGAGATAATATTTGCATAAAGCGTTTAGCATGGCGCCTGGCACAGTAGTGCTATATAAATGCTTATTCCCTTTCCTCATAAGTAATTTACCCTAACTAGCTTACAAGATTGATATCTGATAAGATCCAGCTATATTCTGGGCAATCTCATCAGCTCCCCTTGATTCATTCATCACCTCTATGAAATATCTTCCATATCTGTTGAGCCTTATGTCCTTTCTTGAACTCAGTCCACCATTGTGCTTGCTGGACATATTTACATGGATGTCCCATTGGTATCTCAAATTCAGCATGACCAAAACAGTTTATGTCCTCCCTTGATTCATTTTTTTTCCCCTCACTGATTCCCATCACCCCTATTCTGCCTCCATAGGGTCTCAGAATTTCTCTCCACTCATATTGACATTAATTCAGACCCTTATCATCTTGTCACTATTTAGGGAGTTTCTGAATTACTGTTTTGCTCAGTTTTCTCTGCAGCACCTAGATGGCACAGTGAATAGTGTTGGATTTGGAGTCAGATCTGAGTTCATATCTTGCCTCAAAAACTTGGGTTTCTAGGTGACTCTGGGTAAATTACTTAATCTTTCATAGTCTCAGTTTCCTCATCTAAAATATAGATAGCAATAGTATCTCTTTCACATTATTTTTGTGAGGATTAAACAAGGTAAACTGTGTCAAATGCTTTATAAACTGTAAAGCACTTATAATGCTGTCTATTATTATTTATTATTATATTAACATTCTTAAGACTCAGGTCAGGCCACAGCCAACCACTGTACTAGAAGCAAAAATTCAGTAAATGACTGTCTATTGCTTCTTTGCCCAGGGTGGCCAGTTACCAAAGGGTAGGGAATTTATTTTATAGTTTGTGTTTATACTTCTTTTTTCTATCACCTATATCCCTTCCTCTCTCAGGATATAGTGTTCCACACTCATAGTCTCGTGCCTTGCAAATAAGGGAGGGAGGAGCTTCTCACGTTTATTCTTTGAGGCCAAGCCTGATCATGATAATTTCTCAACATTTAATTTTAGTTGTTTAATGTGTGATATATTTAGAGCTAAAAGAGACCTTAGAGATATGTTTTTATTTATAATTTACATTGTATATGTTTTCTTGTTTCTGCTTACTTTAGCTTTTATCAATTCATGTCTTATATTTCTCTGTATTGATCATGTTAATCATTTCTTAATACAATTCCCTAATTATTGGGCATTACTTTATTTTTATTTCTTTGTTACTGTTGGTATAAATATTTTCACATATGTCAGTGTTTCTTTTTATTATTGACTTCCTTGTGGTTTATGTCTGCCAGTAGAATTCTTGGGTCAAGAGATGTATTTGACCTTTTTAGTTGCTTTTTTAAAATAATATATTATATAATATATGAAATATATAACATATAGTATTATGTTATACGATATCATATACCATTATATAGTATGTTACATAATATATAATACTGTACAATATTTTATATATATAAAAATTAGCTGATATTTTGAATAGCAGACTTACTGAAGATTTTTTATATAAAATTTTTTCTCAGCTTCTTTTTGCTAGTAACTTTGATTTTCTTCATAAAAAAACCACTTTTCAGTTTTATACAGTTGAAAATTGAGAACAAATGAAATTTAATCTTCCTAATTACCTCTGCCCTTTGTTTGACAAGGAGGTACTTTTGAGCAGTTGTGTCATCATGTGATCATTTCATGCTATATGGATTCCTTAACATTTTTAAGGGTTTTTTCCACATTTCAATTTATTTATTTATTTTGGTTTACAACATTGACTTCCACAAGATTTTGAGTTCTAAATTTTCTCCTCATCTCTCCACTCCCCTCACTTCAAGATGGCATGCATTCTGATTACCCCTTTCCCCAATCTGTACTCCCTTCTATCACCCCCCCCCCCCTTATCCCCTTTCCGTTTTGTTTTCCTATAGGGTAAGATAGATTTCTATACCTCATTGCTTGTGTATTTTATTTCCCAGTTGCATGTGAAAAAAATTTTTAGTATTTGTTTTTTAAAACTTTGAGTTCCAAATTCTCTTCCTTACTCCCTGCTCACCCACTCTCATTGAGAGGGCAAGCAATTTAATACAGATTGTACATGTGTACTCATGTAAAACACTTCCATAATAGTCATGTTGTAAAAGACTAACTGTATTTCCCTCCATCCTGTCCCCTCCCCCGTTTATTCTGTTCTCTCATTTGACCCTATCCCTCCTCAAAAGTGTTAGCTTCTAATTACCCCCTCCGCTATTCTGAGTTCCCTTCTGTTACCTCCCCCCATATACTTCCCCCATACTTTCCTATAGGGTATGATAGACTTCCATACCCAATTGAGTGTGAATGTTATTCCCTCCTTAAGCCAAATCCAATGAGAGTAAGGTTCACTCATTCCCCCTCTCACCTCCCCTCTCTTCCCCTCCAGTGTAAAAGCTTTTTCTTACTTCTTTTATGTGAGATAATTATTTCATTCTACCTCTCCCTTTCTCCTTCTCCCAGCACATTCCTCTCTCTCACCCATTGATTTTATTTTTTTGCATATCATCCCTTCATATTCAACTCACTCTATGCACTCTCTCTGTCTCTCTCTCTCTGTCTCTCTCTCTCTCTCTGTCATGTGTGTGTGTGTCTGTATATAATGTATATTCTCTACCCTAATCCTGAAAGGTCTCATGAGTTAAAAGTATCATTTCTGTATAGGAATATGAACAATTAAACTTTAATAAGTCCCTTATGATTTCTCTTTCCTGTTTCCCTTTCCATGCTTCTCTTGAGTCTTGTATTTGAAAGTAACTTTTTCTGTTTAGCTCTGGCTTCTCAAAAATGCATTAAATTCTTCTACGTCATTGAATATCAGTTTTCTTCCCTCCTTGATTACAGTTAGTTTTGCTGGTTAGGTGATTCTTGGTTTTAATCCTACCTAGCTCCTTTAACCTCTGGAATATCATATTCCAAGCCCTCTGATCCCTTAACGTAAAAGCTGCTAAATCTTGTGTTATCCTGATCCACAATACTTGGAATTGTTTCTTTCTGGTTGTTTGCAGTAATTTGTCCTTGACCTGAAAACTCTGGAATTTAGCTATAATATTTCTGGGATTTTTCCTTTTGGGATCTCTTTCAGGAAGTGATGAGTGGATTCTTTCAATTTCTATTTTACCCTCTGGTTCTAGAATATCAGGGCAGTTTTCCTTGATAATTTCTTGAAAGTGATGTCTAAACTCTTTTTTTGACCATGGGTTTCAGGTAGTCCAATAAATTTTAAAATTATCATTCCTGGATCTATTTTCCAGATAAGTTGTTTTTCCAGCGAGATATTTCACACTGTCTTCTATTTTTTCCTTCCTTTGGTTTTCTTTACTGTTTCTTGATTTCTCATAGAGTCATTAGCTTCCATTTGTTTCATTCTAATTTTTAAGGAATTATTTTCTTCAGTATGCTTTTAGACCTCCTTTTCCATTTGACTTATTCTGTTTTATGAGACATTCTTCTCCTCATTAGCTTTTTGGACCTCTGTTATGATGTGGCCTAGTCTGTTTTTTAAGGGTATTTTCTTCAGTATTTTTTTTTGTTCTCCTTTAGCAAGCTGTTGACTCATTTTTCATGTTTTTCTTGCATCACTCTCATTTCTCTTCGCAATTTTTGCTCTACTTCTCGTAACTTTATTTTCAAAATCCTTTTTGAGCTCTTCCAGGCCCTGATTCATACTTTTCTTGGAAGCTTTGGATTCAGGAGCTTTGACTTTGTTGTCTTTTTCTGGTTGTATGTTTTGATCTAATATGTCACCAAAATAAGATCTGTAGTCTGAAGTTGTTTTTTGTTTTTTTTTTTCCTGCTGTTTGGTCATTTTCCCAGCCAGTTACTTGACTTTTTAACTCTTTGTTAAGGTAAGGCTCTGTTTCCAGTGTGGAAGGTGTACTGTCCCAAGCTTCAGGGGTTTTATGCAGCTGTTTTCAGAGATATTTCTAGGGATCTGTAAGTTTTCAGTTCTTCTAAGATGCTATGATCTAAGGAGATGTATTTATTCCTCTCATGGCCTGTGCTTTGGTCTGTGAGTGACCACAAGCACCCTTTTCTGCCCTGGAACTATGAGGAGGGTTCCTTTTCCACTGCTGCCACAAGGTCTGTTATGCCAGTGCTCCTCCTTTCTTTGGGACTGCCACCCAGGGCTGAGACTTAGTTCCAAGTATAGGCAAAGCAAGAGTCCTGCCTCGCTGTCAGCAAAGAGATTTCCTTCTGACCAGTTGTTCAATTGCCTTACCTTACCGTCTGTGGGCTGAGAGCTCTAGAAGCAGGCACTGCCAGCATTGCTGCAGTCGCTACCCTGGGACTTCACTGGTTCTAGGGCTGGCCTCTATTCTTCTATTACCCAGGTCCAACAGATCTTTCCCAGTGACCTTCTAAGTTGTCTTTGGTTTTTGTGGGTTGTGAAGTCTGGAAACCACTTCAGCTGCCAGTGATTCAGTCCCTGGAGGTATAGGTTGGGTATGGCCCCTGTCTTTGCAGGCACCTGTGTTGGACTGCCCTCCTCTCCGTCTGGTGCAACAGACCTTTCTCATCGACCATCCAGGTTGTCTTGGGCTGGAAATTTGCTTTACTCTTGTCTTTTTGTGGGTTTTGCTGCTTTAGAATTTACTTAGAGTTATTTTAATAGGTATTTGGAGGAGTTTTGGAGAGAGCTCAAGGGAGTCCCTGCTTGTACTCTGCCATCTTGGCTCTACCCCCTCCCTTACATGAAAGAAAGGAAGGAATGAAGGAAGTCATTGTTTCACCGTCATTAGCTTGCTTTTCTAAGGGTATCTCAAACAATCCTGTTAATCACCAATATTATAAATTCTTTTCTAAACACTTTTTTTGGTATTAATACCAAAACTCTACCAGAATAAATATTTCTTTGTCTCTAGAGCTGAGTCAACAATAATATTTAGTGAAAGCAATCCTCAATATGTTAAGGATCTGTTGTTTCTTTGTGTAAACTTATTTCACTTAAGAAAGACTGAAAGACTTAGTTTTAGAGAGTTTGCTGAGGCTCACAGAGGTTAAATGACTTGTCCAAGGTGATTTAGGGTATAAGTGACTTGTCCACACTGACATAGTCTAGGTCAGAACCAGATTTGAACCCAGGACTTCCTTGTTTAACACTTAACTTCTAATGAAGTTTAACTCTTCATTATACTTTTATCTCTTAGGTAAAGGCATAGTTAGAAAGACATTCACCAAATCATGAGTAGTTTCTAGAATACAAATAACTGATATTGAATGAAAAAATGTTAAAAAAAAAATTTCCACTAAGTACTGAACATACTTGGGTGAGTGGGAGGGAGCTGTATAATGGGTATAAAATATCAATAGTGGTGCTTGAACAAATTTAAGTCTAAAAATGCTAACTTCATGCCTAAAAAAAGGACTAAAATAGTAGAATAACAGGAACAATAGAAAAGTAATGTTTATGGGTCCCTAGCACAGTACATTCAATATTTGTTGACTGCATAATTTAGTAAATGAAAATTAAAACATCTTTGTGCCTGGTTAGATACTGAGGAATATGAAAAGCATAAAATTCCCTTGAGAAGATAGCACGATAGAGTTGTTAGAGACCTGGCTGCACTTTCAGCCAAAGACAAGATTTATTAGAACACGAGTCACTGGGGGCATGATTCTAAAAAATCTGCCATATTGGCCAGACTCTTAAGGAATTTGAGCCCCTAGAGGCAGTATGGATCTTTTATATAGAAAGACTGTGGGTTTAGAAAAGAGGGCCTATATGGAATTTTAAAGAGCAATGGTCTAGAGCAATGGGCCAGGTGCAGACAATGAAAGGGCAGTTAATTAACTGGAAAGGGCCAATTGCCCCAGGGGAGTGCCAGGGACCACGGCTCCATGGGAAAGTGCTGGAGCTTTTCCTTTTTGGGGTTCAGATCCCATTGCCATCATTCCCCCCTCAAACAAATGGAACTCAAATTCTTTTGTGGTAAGGGCGAATGTCTGGGCTTCTGAAACTGCTTCTTTCTGGCAAAGGGCATAGAGCTGTCCCTGCCTCTAGGAGGTCCCAAAGAGGAGGTTGATTGGAATCCAGCACAGGGTGCATCCAGGGGATGATAGGGTGGGGGGAGGTCATTGATTGGTACCCACTGTTTGCTACCAACTGTATGTGAATCTGGAAGACACAAATCTGACATGCAAGTCTGCAGGACCCACTAAAGGAAGAAGTAGAAGTGCACAAGCCCCATTAAAATTGTCTGCATTTGACCTGCAGGATTATCTGACCTTATTCTCAAAAGTTTAAGTAACGCTTTTGCAGGTAGAAATTTTCCACCCTGGGGTTCAATAGTTACACAAATGAATTTGCCGGAGACTGCCTTTTTACTCCAATTGCTACAAGAGACTTGGGAGGATACTTAAGTAATGATTAAGCCAAATAGGTTACCTCCCTCTAAGAAAATTGGTTGCACTGAAATTCTCTTCCCCCAAGCAAACTGAAGATGTTTCTGATTTAATTTCAATTGTTTAGGTATGTAATGACTACACATTCAGGTCAAAACAGCAAGATCCTACACACTTGCATTATGTTTAGATCTTTTACTGATCATTTATTTGCTCTGATTATAGAAATTTGCTATAAAAGGATAAAGCAGGGACAAGATTTATACAGCATAAAATATTCTTAGAATTCACATAATTCACAGTTTTCCAGTCCTGCAGTCATGAGTTCCATCTCATAGCCAGACTCAGGAATAGCTAGGTGGGTAACATCCTTTTTCAAAGAAACACAATGGGGAAGCACAATGAGGATCCCAGCTTAGACTGAGGCTAAAATTGTCTTCTCAACTTTTCCCAGATACAGACCTCCCCCAACCTGTATCACATTCTCTCTGAGCAACTTGTGGTATTTCTCTCAGATGGTGGATTATTGACTATTGATTATGGATGGATTATTATGATCTACCAGAGAACTCAAAACAAAATCAGTTACAGAAGTCCCAGGAGCTTTCACCTCAAACAACAAGTTTCTCTAATTATAGTTTAAGAAAAACTTTTCCAGGATTTACATCTCAAATTTTAAACCTATTTCAATATACTTGCAAATTCTCAGCAAGCCAGATTCATTGTTTAGGAACTCCATTACCCAAAAAAGCTTTTTGGCAAGTTTACACATTAAAACAATAACCAACAGTCAAAATTTTAAATTTTGAACTTCAGATGACATCAATCACATTTCCAGATCATGTAAAAATTATTAAGGATGGGCTTACCAGTGGCTGGCTTCTCACCTTGTGCTGCCTGGGTGGTACTTCCTCTTGACTAAAGGGCAGGAAGTGGTGGAAGATGCTTCAACTAGGGTTATAAGAAGATATTTCAAAACTCTTTAATTATCAATCACAAAACCTCCAGAATTTGCCAAGATGTTTTTAGCTGTTCAAACTTTATATTGTGGCTTTAATTTGTTTGGTCAAGAACCAGAATTACAGGAAGAATCTTAATTTTTCTTTGAACTTTTACAATTTATCTTGGTCCTCTAGATCATAGAGACCAGGCACAAAGCTTTCTTTTTCCAGTTCTTACCTAGGGGTTTAAAGGGAATGGAGTAAGTAAACCTCAAGAAACCAAAAAGCATGTTCAGTTTTCCCAGTTCCCTAGCGCTAGAGGAATTGAGAGAATTGACGGAATTGGGGATATGCTTCTGAGTAGAGTTGTCTGTCCTTGTCCTCTATGCTGGGGAAGGTGTGCCCCAGGTCCATGTCCTTGAACAGAACCACTGAACCGAGAGCCTGGGAGCATCAGGCTGAGTTTGAGACAGCCTTGTAACTGTCTGCCTGAAAAGCACCTCCAATCCTTCCTAGGTGATTGGAAAGCAACCCCAGCTGTAGGGCAAGAAGGGGAAAGGGAGAGAGGGGAGGCTTACATACCTTCTAGTCTTGGCTGGAGAAGAGCTTGAGGTTAGGCAGTTTCCTGGTCTCAGGGAACCATATGTTGATACATTATACATGTTACTTTTAAAAGTGCCCTGTCTAGCTTCTTCAGAACTTCATTTTGTTCTCTGCATTTTTAAAAAGTTGCCCCCAGCCCCATTCTTGGAATTATTTTCCTTCTTATCTTGGCCCTTGGCTCCCTTGGTTTTATTCAAGAGTCAACTTACATTCTACCTTTTGCCTTTCTTGTTCTCTGATCTACTAGTGCCTTTTCTCTACTAATTTCTCCAATTTATATTACAACTTTTTTGTACATACTTTTTTTTAATCTTACCTTCCTTATTGGAATGTGAGAGGCATTGTTTTTGTCTTTTTATTCCCAGTGCTTAGTACATGTTTAATAAACTTGTTGATGCTGATGATGCTGATGTTGGAAGAAGGAGGTTAACGAGAGGATCCCAAAATTGGTAAATTATGCCAAAATAAAAATAAATTGCTATTGGAAAATATTCACAAAGTTATGGAGTTAGTGATTTTCCCAGCCCTTCTCATTTTGCAAGTTGTCCACTTAATTCTGTTATGTGAACATATGCATCTAATTTTTATTGTGGAAGTCAGTGGGTAAATGTGATTTATTTTTGTAAAACTTTGTTAGAACTATTTATTCTACACTGGGGATACTTGGTATGTATGTATCTCAGTCAAAACAGGAAGGAATAATGTCCCTAAATCTTACAGGGTTTTTTCATATTTGTATTTACATAATTATATAAATCAGTCTATAACTTCTGTATTAGTCATGAAATGTAATGGAATGAATTTAAATACAATATGCTTATTCTGTTATTTAGGTTTATTTACCATTTTGCTTTTCATCAAATGATTAGAATTAATATAATTAAATTCATTGAGTTATAATGAGAGGATAAGAAGATGGAGTCAGGATTAAGGGAGGAGAGAGGCTGAATGGGAGAAATGAAGGGGGAAATCAACTCATTGTATACTCAGAAGACCTGCTTTTGGCAGTCATTACTTGTGTGCCTGGGCAAGTCACTTAACCTTTAAAGACAGGATTATGCTACATTGTCTTTAGGGTTCTTTTAGCTTTAGATGTTTGATCATATGAGGAGGGGGAAAAATAGAAGTGTAATGTATGTTGGAGTGGGGAATATTGTAATGAAGATGCCATAGAAATTTGTTGTATTACAGATTATCCATTTTTAATATCTATTACACTGTGTAGTTATCAGTACACTTTTCCATAAAATCATTGAACCTTTTCTCTTTGTTCACAGCTTTATATTCTGTAATATTGTTCTGTGTGTTTTTGTGGATACCATTTGTCTACTTCTATTATGAGGAAAAGGAGGAAGATGATACTAGTAGGTGTACTGTAAGTATCTCTATTTTATTTAGACATTTTAACTTAGGAAAAATTGCCTAAGAATGAGAATATAGATGATATTCTTTCTCATTCATTGTCCTTTCCACCATACAAAAAGTATAAAGAGCCTGAATGTCAGAGGAAAAGTGAAAAGATAGAGTAGTGGTCTTTGTGCTGTTTCCCCATTGTGGAGTCCAAGTTCCTTAGTCTTATAAAAGAAAAACTTAAAATTTTCAAGAATCATTTTATTGCTCTCTCACCATCACTTTTATTAAGGCGTGTATGGTAGCTGTTGCTAACTGGTTTAACATGTTTTGCAGTTGCTAGGTTTATATATTCTAATTGCCATCGCCTTTATTATTAGTGTTTGCAAAATACTACATACACATATATATAATGATCACTTAGCTTCATTCAAAATGCTTAACTTTGCATCTCATTTTAAATTAGATTGTTATTTTCCATTCAAAAAGTAGGGGGAGGAAAGGAAGAAAATTAGTGAGTTTTTCTTGCTTTGAAGAGAAAGATCTATCTTTAAGGATTTTACTAGAATAATCTCCTACTGAGAGAACACTGGAAGATGGGAAGATAGCCATTACAGTTCACATAAAAGCCTAATTGTCCAACAAAAATTGAAGACAGTATAGTTTGCAAAAATGTATGTAAGGTGGCATGTTACAGTTAAAAAAATATATCTCATCTTTAAAAAAGTAAAAAATGTTCCATTTTGAAATTAAATGTGCTTTTGACATAACCATTTTTTAGATTTTATGATAGAAAAAAATTTAACTTAAAATGTCTCCTAAATCTTACATTGTTACTTTAATATCTCTAGCAAATTAAAACGGCTTTCAAGTATACTTTGGGATTTGCTGTCATTTGTGCACTTCTTCTTTTGGTGGGGTAAGTATTGTCACTTGTATGAACAGTGCTAACATTCTTCAACATTTTTTATTGTGCTTATTTGAGAGATTATTTGGTAAAGGGGAAGGAGTGCTGCACTCAGAGGCACTTCTGACACTTGGTAGAGTGTAGTCTTGCGCAGATTTCACTTAACATCTTTGAATCTTTTCTTTGACTGTGAAGCAGTTTCTGAGATTTTCCTGAAGTAGCTAACCTCAAAATCAGGAAGATCTGAGTTCAAATTTCACCTTTGGTTCTCATTGTGACCTTAGACAGGGCCCTTCCCTTCTTAGTGCTACAGAAAACTCTCTAAGACATGTGCCTTGTTGGGGAAATTTCCTCACTAAGACCTTTCTATACCAATGAAATCCCGGGACTGTCCAAAAAATTATTTTCTTTGAAGAGTTATTGTATGTAAAACATTTTAGAGTTTGTAAAAAGTGCAATATAAATGTCATTCAGAAATTTCCCTTTACACTTTTCCCCCCTTTTCATTAGCACACTAATTTCTGCCTTTCATTTTAAATGTTCTCTTGGGGAAAAATTTGTCTTATTTTTACCTTGAGTTGTGCGTAATTTTCCATACTTATATGTATGGCAGGTCTTGATGTAAAATACCTCTTGCTTAGCAAATTTAAGTAAAATTGAAAAAAAATGAATTAGGGAGAGAGGGTAATATGGTGGGAAAAACATTGAACTTGTTTGACCTTGTGCAATCACTTAACCCCCTTGAGCTTTGGTTTCCTTGTCCTTAACATGAGGGTATGGGATTAAATGAACTGCATAGTCTTTTCCAGTTGAACATTTTGTGATTGGAATGGGACATGATGAACTTGATGGTAGAGTCAAACCAAGAGCAGCTGGTCTCACTTGCCCGAGTACACACGCATACACACAGACACATACACACAGACCCACAGACACACACACACACACACACACACACACACTTACACCCAAAATGCTTTGTAGGTGTGTAGGCATGTATATGCAAACATATTTCCTATTCATTTGCTTCCTATTTATACATAAGGCTGTTTGTGTATAGACAGTAACATATTGCATCTATCTAATAGTCTCAAATATGTGCTACATAATGAACTAAATAGTTAATGCATTGATTTTCCTTGAAGAAGATGCCCTTATTTAGTACTTGCTTTTTCTTAAGATGCAATTCTAAAAAGTTTTAATGTCTTTTTTTCCTAGACAATAGGTCATTAGAAAGTATGTGGTGGACAGGGGGAGTTATTAGAAGCAAGCACACTGATAGAAGAAATGACAACTCATGGTGTGAAAATAAGCAAAAAGGCAGATGGAAAGCATATGTTTAAGGTCTAGCTCAAGAAGCAAAATGTACATATGATGATACTAGTTTATGATACTAAGTAAATATAATAGGAATTTAGAGAAGTATAAGAGATCATTGTGAGCTAGAATAGCTGAGGAAGGCTTCAATGGAGATGGGATTTGGGTATGTGAGTAAAGAAAGACATTCTTGATTTGAGAACTGGGAGGCGTCTAGGTGACAAAGTGGATAGAATGCCAGGCCTCTACTCAGGAAGACTCATCTTCCTGAGTTCAAATCCAGCCTCATGTACTTAATAGCTGTGTGACCCTGGGCAAGTCACTCAACTCTGTTTGCCTTAGTTTCTTCATCTGCAAAATAAGCTGGAGAAGGAAATAGCAAATCACTCCATTTTCTTTGCAAAGAATACCCCAAGTGGGGTCACGAAGAGGTGGACACAACTGAAAAATGATTAACAGCAACAGAAGAAATGAGAATAAAGTGATAAAGGAAGGCATGAACATGGAGAGTATTCTTCTCTAGGCAACTGCTCATCTTGAAGCCACACTTCAGCCATGGAATTCACTTTGGAATTGGGTGTATGAAGTGTTCAGGAGGACTAACACCTTTGGTATGAGTGCTTGCCAAGCTCTTTTCAGGGCTGCTTGTCCACTTTTCACACAGTTCTCACCTGGCCTCCAAGAATCTATAGCATGTGCAGTGACCACATCCTGGTAAACTGAGTTGGGGGTAAAGGTTCAGATGTCTACCCCAAGCATGTGAAGACTTTCCCAGGTGGAATGGATGAATGAGAATAATTTGTTCAAGTGGCCATGAAGGTAGCTGAAGTATGCACTATGGAGCACTTAAAGCTTGTTCAGACATTGACGCTAAGGTTATCCACTGCATCCTGGGACCATTGCCAACCATCTTGACTTTTGTCTTGCTGCTGGACTTAAGAAGAGAGACTGCAACTCTGCCTCATTTAAATCTAATTTGCCTGAGTCAAGCCATCAGTCTGTGATGTCATTGGTCCTCTTCAAAATGAAGGACAAACTACACTTGTATTCCCTGTGCTAAGCACAGTGCTTGGCATATAGTATGTACTTAATAAATACTTTTTGACTTGATTGTTATTCTTACGTTTACATATATAAGAACAGGAGATTGAATTGGAAATGTATGGTTTCCTTGGTGTGGAGAAATCCCAGATGAGGAAAACCCCCTCTACCAATGTCAGTACTTCCTCAGCAACTTGTAGTCTCAGAGAGGTGATTAGAATGCTAAGAGGCTTAGTGTTTTGTCCAGAGACATAGTATCTCTTTGAATTTAATTCAGGTTTTCCTGGTTCCATAGCCAACTCCATCCATTATACTATACTTCCCATTTTTATAAAACTTGTATGAGAATCTATAGATGCATGAAGGTTACCTTTAAGGAAAGTATAAGAGGGGAAGAGATAGGTCCTATGTAAGATAAAAGATAAGAATGCAAGTAGAGTTCTATTTTGCTTTCTATATTTATTCAGCAATCCATAATGAGAACTTAGTTTTCATGCAGATGCTTTTTAAAAAAATGAAATATGTAGTATAATAGTGTTACTTGAGAGGTGGGCTGGCATTGTGGCTAGAGAGCTTATCTTGGAACTAGTGCTGATTACCAGTCCCACCTGTGAGACACATACTGGCTGTGTGACTTCATCTCTTAGTGTGACTTTACCTCTTAGTGATGTAGGCACTAGGCCTTCTGATGTAGTCTTCCCTAACAGAAAATGAGCTCTTTGAGGGCAGGGACCATGTTTTACCTTTTTACCTTTCCTTTTGTTCATCATACACAGTGCCTGGCACACAGTAAGTGCTTAATAAATGTTTGTTGATATGCTTTGACTGAAAAGATGTTGAATGCTATTTTTGTTTGATTCAAATTTTATTTTTTTAATTTCTGGAGGGAATATACTACTAGAAAATAAATACATTTTTCATCTTGTTAGTAAATTTAAGAAGCAGTTCTGTCATTTTGAAAATATAAGAAGTGGGTTTTTTTTTAAACTTACTAACTGAAACTTTGATTATATCTAGAGTAATATTATTCTATTTTATATCCTGGAAGCAGTATGGCTTCTTTTGAAGGTGACATATTCATAGCTTTCTTATAATTTGCCTGTAAATAAATGATTTATAACTGCTAGTAAAAACAGCACCTGACTTTATGGTAAAGTTAGTGAGTTTGATTCTAGCCAAGTCCAGATTCTAAAATGATAATGTGAGGGGATACCTTTAAGAGCCTCAAGGTTGATAGGTTTGAAGCTCAATATAGCTTTCCTTCCTCACCTCCCTCTCCCATCTACTGAAATACTTTAACTTAGCTTTTTCCAAGATAATGTGGAAAAAATGCTACACTTGGAATCAGAAGGTATAGATTTCTATTCATTCCCCATACTTTTTGCATCTTCCCCTTTTCACTTACTAGCTGTGTGACCATGGGCAAGTCACCTAACCTCTGTTTTCCCCAGTTTTCTTGCAGACTTGTTGTGAGGATCAAATGACAAATCCTACTCAATAAAAAAGATAATCTCACAGGATTATCTGGTGGGTCAAGTGAGAATATTGATATTTAAGTACTTTTTATATTATTAGAGTCCATGTTAAGTTAATTTGAGGAATAAATTGGGTTGCGCAACCTACATTTTGACTAAAGGAAAAACTTCAGATTTAACCATTTTGAAAGACATGGGAAAATGGAAGTGCCTATACGTAGAAAGAATTAATGTAAAAGTTATCTTTCTAATGTTGGTTTTGAAAGCTATTGTTCTATTTCCAACTAATAACTGACATTTTTATGGTATGTTTTGTGTATATTATTTTGTATTATTTCATGTATTATATATTATTTTATGTATATTTCATTTAAACCTAATAGAAGTCTTGTGTGATAGGTACCATATATGGTATTTTCTCTACTTTGCAGGTGAGGAAGCTGAAGATTAGAGAGATGAAGTGATTTGCCATGGCCACATGGCCTCTTAGAGGTGGCATTTGGGTCTGTTTTTCTGACTTCAAGTCCAGCACTCAGTCTATGCTGAGTACTCATCAAAAGGAGATGGATTATATTAATTTTCTTTCTATTGGAACTGTGTCATTAACAAAGGATATGTCATAGTCTGGTTGTCTGAACCTTTATTGCCTACAAATTCTGTTGTCCAAACATTTGATTTAACGTTATTTTTCTGTTTCTAATTAGTCAGGAAAGTAGTAATGGAGGAGTTGAGGAGCTGGAAAAACTGAATTTTACCTATTTTGTGAAGCCTTTTTAGATCAGCCCTTCCTAATTCTAGTTACTTCAGTGATTTCCTGTGTTATCTCTTAAAAATATCCCTGTTACTTTATATATCCTTGTCTCTCAGTTCAGATATGCCTGCTAATTTTGTAGATGTTTTCAAGGTTACCACAAAAAGACTATTTCCATTTAGAAAACTTTTTGTCTCTTTCACTACCAAAGGTAAAGCTACCAGTGATAGTGCCATTTTTTTTGTTTGTATGTATTATTGTGAAAGTTGTTCTTGTTGCTAAAGGAAAGGAATTGAGAAATGCCTGTATGTACTTTAAAGTAATAAAGAGCAAAGAGTTCTTAGACACGATGGAAGAAATGATCCAAGAAGGGGACTAGGAAGAAAGATTCAAGTAGCAGAAAAGAATAAAAGAAGATTTTCAACAGATTAGCAGAAGGAAAAGAAAGTGTGACATTTATAGAATATGACTAAGAACCTACTGAGACTTTTTAATTTTTACATGAATCACCAGCAGTGGGGAATAATTGCTGAGTGCTATGAGACTGTTAGAAGTTACCTGAAAAGAATCACATGGGGCTGTAAAGTCTTAGGCAGGAAACTAAGAAACTTGGGGGACATTTGTGGAATTTTCATCACTGCTTTCATATGGAGTTTGGAAATTGAGAAAAGGAAGCTAGAGGATATGAACACTAGACTAAGCAAGTGATTGCCAAGATACGATTTGGTTTCTGTACTGTGCTGGATTTTTCCCATCTTCAAGTGCTCACCAAAACCTGACCCTTTCAGAAGAGTGTCTTTGGATTCTCACGCTCATGAAGGTTGCTTCTGTTGTGTTCCTTAACAGTAGGCCAGAAAGAATAATTTGCATATTCTCTCTATTGCTACTTTTAGACACTTTGCTAAGGTAAGAACACTTCTTACTTGTGTTCTTGATCTCAACTCCTTTCTCTTCCAGGAACTTGTCCCAGTGATTATTCGCATTTTCTTTCATTTTTAATTCCTCCCTTTCTGCTTACTTCTAACTTACTGCCTATAAATATATCCAAGTTCCTTGCAACCTTCATACACAAAACATCTCTTCATCTGATCTCTCCATTCCCCGAGGAGCTCTTTCTCCCTGTTTCTGTTTCTCTCTCACTCTGCCATGCACCTAGAAAGACTTGTCTCTTCTTGCTGTCTACATTTCCTCACTTTACCCATCCTTTTTTTTCCCCTTTGCTCTTGCAAAGAATTAACCCTTTGTGTCACATGTAGCCCTTCTCCTTGTGCCCTCTATCCTATCCTTTCACTTTCAGCAGCTTTTCTTTTTTGACCTTGCCATATCAGTCACATCTGCAATCTCTCTTTGACTCTGTCCTTCCCTGCTATGTATAAACACATTCATATTGCCTCTGTTCTTGCTGAGCCTTTCTTAACCCTTCAATCCCCTCATGCTATCCTCTTCTATCTTTTTTGCCTTTTAGTAGAGTCCTAGAGTTATTTATACTCATTCTCCACTGTACTTCTCACTTAATGAAATCTAGTTTCTGTCCTCCCTTGTCATACTGAAACTGCTTTCTTCAAGGTTACCATTTATTTCTTAACTGTTCAGTCCTGTGGCCATTTCTCATTTCCCCACCCTTACTGAGCTCTATGTATCTTCTGACTGATTTGTATTCTTGGATGTGTTCTCTTCCAGTTCTCTTTATACCCATCTTAACATTCCTTTACAATTTCCTTTTTTGGTTAATCATTTGATTTTCACCCCCTTCATGCTGATATTCCTCAAATCTCTGTCCTGGGCTCCTTTCTTCTCATACTGCAGTTTCTTCCCTGGTGATATACCTTTCTTATAGATCTCAAAGTTCATGAACATAGGCATGATCCTATAGCACTAGACTATTTTGGGGGGGGGGAGGGAGAGAGTGAGAGAAGACTACTTAGGGAGGGTCTCAAGAATAAAATTCTCACTATCATAAATTTATTCTGATACCCAAGAAAAGGAGGAGACATCTAAAGAAAATCTGTTATACTTTATATGTGGAGTTCAGATTTTCTAAAAGAACATATATAAAAGATAGAATATAAGATCAGTAAATAAGAATCATGTTGATAAAGCCCAGAAGAAAGTAAAAATCTGAGTAAAATACTGATGTTCACAAGACTTTTAAAAGTTATATTTGAACTGAGAAAACAAAAAGATGAAGAAGAAGCTGAGTGCTTGGTGTGGAGAGACTGTAAAATAGATGATAGGAAAGTAGAGAGACTAGAACTATCTAATTTCTATTTTTGTTTTGGTCTTACTCAAGGAGAATGGTCTGTAGACTGAAAAGAATGAAACCTAAGATACATGAGGTGCTAGTAATTGATGACCTAGCTGTTTTAAATGCTTTTTCATCTTACTCAAATAAATTTTTTTCCTGGAAGACTTTTGCTCATGTCTTTGCCACGCTGCTTTCCATTATCTTTGAGAAATTATGGAGATGGGCAGATATTTTCCAGATTTCTGAAAGTGAAAAAAGAAGAGGGTTCTTCAAACTAGAGACCTGATGACATCTGTTTTAGAAGTTACTACTTAATGAGTGTTTTTAAGTATTTAATTAATCATTAGGAAGTATCATAGCTCATAGAACTAAAGGTGAAAGGGACCTCAGGCCATCTAGTCCAGTGGTTTTCCACAAAAAGCAAACATACACACACATACACAAACACACACACACACATACATACATACATTTTATAGATAAGAAACTTTGAAGGAAATTGAGTGACTTTCCCAGTCATGGATTCATTAAATGTTATTCCAGACAAACATCATTTCCTATTTTTGGTAGGTTAATGAACTATGAACTAGGGTAGTGCTGTTCATAATAGTAAGATTACTCTGAGTAGTCAGGGTGATAGTACGATAAGGTGGATTTATAGCTGGGCAAGTGATTTGAGAATTGATCATCGTCAATCTGGAAGAGTCTTTATTAGCAAATAGCGCTGCTCTTACCCTGTGTTTTTCAGTGCATTTATCAGTGACTTCAATTGAGGTGTATCATCTGTAATATCTGCAGGTGTGTGTGTAGGTATAGATAGATAGATAGATAGATAGATAGATAGATAGATAGACAGATAGATAGATAGATAGATAGAAAGAAAGAACTAGAGCTAAGCTTTTCTTTTTCTAGGAGAAAGGGCCAGTAATGGTATTAACTAGGTCAGAAGGCATACACAGTTTAGTAACTTTTTATTACAATTCTAAATTGCTTCCCAGAATGGCTGAATTATTCATATTGCATTAATGTGCCTCTTTTTCCACAACTATAACATTTATTATATTCCTTTTTTGTCAGCTTTGTCAATCTATGGGTGTTAGTGGAACCATGGAGTTGGCTTAATTGTCATTTCTGTAGTGATTTGGAGCATTCTCTTTAACAAGGCTTTTGATAACTTGGACTTTTTTCTTTTAAAAATTACTTACATCCTTTGACAATTGTCACTTGGGGAATAGTTCTTATTCTCAAAATTTGAATCACTTTCTTATGTGTTTTGGCAACGAGACCTTTATCAGAGAAACTATCTGCAGTTTTTTTTCCTCAATTATTTTTCTTCATTTGTGCAAAAATATTTCACTTTTAATTATTTTATCTTCTGTAATCCTCTCTATTCTTTGTTTGCTTATGAGTTTTTCAAAGGCTTTTTGGCATCTATTCTTGTAGTCATGTGATTTTATTTTTTGTTTGCTCATATTGGAACAACCTTGAATTGCTGGTGTAAGTATGTCTTGATCTTAGTGTATAATGTTTTTATGACCTTTTTGCTAGTATTTTATTGACTAATTTTGTGTCAATGTTCATTAGGATTATTGATTTACAGTTTTCTTTCTCTGATTTATCTTTCTCTGGTGTAGGTATCATTACAATAATTGCATCTTTGAAAGAGTTTAGTAACATCCCTTACTTTCCTGTTTTCCCCAATAGTTCATGTAATATTGGAATTAATTTTTTCTTTGACTGTGTGATAGAAATTACATGTAAGTCTGTATACACTGGGATTTTTTTTCTCCTTTTGAGAGTTTATGGGTTGCTCGGTTTCTTTTTTTTTTTTTTTTTAATGTTTGGTTATTTAAGTAACTTTTCTCTTAATCATTATTTCTGAAACCAGTAACTAGAGTCACAGAGCATTTGTCCCAGGTAACCAACTCTACTTGGAAATTTGCAGGATAATTCATAGTGATTCTAAGGAGTTTTACTTTTGAGAATTTATATGGATATAGACAATGGGAGCTGGAGCCTTTTGCAAATTGCTAGTCTAGTATGACCAGATCTAAGAATACTTTAATATTAATGTTTTATATTAATATTTTTCAATATTAATCCAGTCATAGGTAGGTCTGATAAACACAAATATAGCAATTGATAAAATTCTTTTATTCCATTAATTAATGGACCTTTCAGGTATTTTAGCTTGTCTATACTTCCTTGAGTGAAGTAACCCAATTCAATTATTCTTTATTACTATGTTCTATGTAATACAGTGATGTAAAATTTGAATTGCATGTGTGTTTTAAGTTTTGTTACTCAATTGTTTGTACCCCTAATATGAATATCCTTTTGTCTTCACAAAGATGTGTTAAACTGTAATATTTGCATGTATGAAGTGCTTGGTAATAAAGAGATGGTTCCTCTCCTTGGTAATTATTTTTATCTGTGAAAATTGAAGGAATTCTAAGACATTTTATTGCACATTTCCCTTTTTTCACCTAAATCAAATAGACAATAAGAGAATCTAGTTGCTAGGGAGAACTTTGAGGAGAGTACTAAACTTGAGATCTAAATTTGAATCTTATTTCTAATATGATATTTGTTACTACATTTAACCTCTCTTGAGTCAGTTTTCTTTATAAAATAAATATGACCGCTCATATATATATATATATATATATATATATATATATATATATATATATATATATATATATATATATATATATATATATATATATGTATATAGTGCTTTAAGGTTTACAAAATGTATTGTGCACCTCCCAACTCAAAAGGTTGTGAGGAAAGTAAATTATTTAGGAATCTTCAAGTTTTTTTGTAAGTATGAACTCTTGATTTAGTTAACAATTCAAATACACGTAGGAGTTTTTTTGGTGATCAGTGCTAGAAACTTCATTGAGATTTTATTGAAACCTAAAAGGGAGAATAATTTTTATATATAGATTATCATGTACCTCAAAAAAATTTATCTATATGTATATAAACATACATATATACATGTGTATTGTGTGTATCATGTAATCTAGAATTTTGGGTCATGGTCAGAAAATGTTACCACATTCAAATTGAAGATACCAAAAAACCAAAATAGATTAGCATCACAAGGGAAGCTGAATCGTATAAATCTTTACTTTTTTGCTATACAGACTTCTGAAACTCATCTCTAGGCCTCTTGGTGTGGTACCTGGACTTCAGGCTGCATACCGTTGATCATACCAAAGGTATTAAAGGATAAAAATAAAAAGAAGACTACAGATCAAAGAGGAAAAAAAAGGAAGAAATTTGCAAAAACCACATTGACCACTATTTTCTCTGCTACTGTTATGGGACTACCACACTTGAACCCTAACATTACAGTCCCAAATGCGTATGTAGAGGAATTAGGAATGACATTAAAGAGAACAAATAGAAAAAGGAGCCAGATTTGATTTAGTGTATACAAAAAAGATTAATGCTGAAGACAGTGTGATTGTCAGGATTTTGATATATTGGATGTACAGAATACTTGAAGGATGGGAGCATATTAGAGGTATGGGAAAAGTGGCAGACTTTAATACCTAAAAAAGAAGTAATAGAGAGCATAAATAATTAAAGAAATATCTGAATTAAGGGTATCTTTGAGGAGAGACTATCAGGGAAGAAGAAGCAATCTTTTACAAGTGAAATTTAACAATGGGTCATATCTCTACCCCTTCACTTAATTGAAAGATGCAGAGAATAGAAAATCTCATTGTACTTCTTGTTGACTGACTTGTTGAAAAAGAAATACTCAATCTACACAGTATGTATAGTGTTGTAAATAAAAGCTCATAAAATTGAATGGTGAATAATGACTAACCTTAATTCCAGAGAAGAGATGAGGAAATACTTTCCTCCTTTTGCTGGAGAAATGGGAATTTGGCATGGGGGCTATATGTGGAATGTTGTATATGTTGTCATATGCTCTCTGTTCATTTGTTTTGCCTAACTTTGGGAATGGGGGTGGAAGAGAGTTATGAAGGAAAAACTCACATGGGGGAGGAACGAATGGGATGCCCAGAAATGATTGTGACATAAAAATGAATGGCAGAAAAGCAAACATATAACACCCCCCTCCCCCCAAAAAAAACAAATCCTGAGAACATGGGGATGCTGATTTGGGGAAAAACAATCAGAAACATAACTTCTTTCATTTTCCATTAATTTGCCAACATTTTCCTAACCTACATTATGTGTGGGAAATGGTTTCACTTGAGGGAATCTTCCTTAGTGATAATGCACGTATTTTAGTTTGGCCTTCATGAAGCCTACACACTCTTCACTACAGGATTATCCGGAAACACATTGTAGTCTTAGATCAAAGAGAAAAAAAGAGTCCTCTTTTCACACAAAGGCTCCTAAATCAGAAATCAGCACTCTTCACATTTAATCTTATTAATTTTCATTTATGTGACACATTATTCTAGCCTGCTGAAATCTTTTTGGCTTTGGACTCGGTCATCTAGAGTTTTAGCTATTCCATCAAGTTTTATACCATCTGTAAATTTTATAGAAGGGTATATATGCTTTCAAGTCATTGGTTAAAAATGTTGAAAAACTCAGGACCAAGAACATTCTACTAGATAATCTACAAGAGACTTCCCTTCAACTTAATTAAAAATGATTTTAAAAAATAAATTTGGTGTATGGTATATTAAACAAAAACAACTTTACACTTGTTGATGACTGTTTTTTGTATCTTTTTATTCAAATAGTGGCAAATTCACCCAAATATATTACCATTCAGTCCTTATCTCCCTGTCTCATTCATAAGCATAGGGAAGAAACATTGTAAAATACTTTTCTGCGGGGTAGAGATCAAATTTCTTGTGTATGTGGTGGGTGGCGAGCTTTAGAGAAAAGGTTGGGGTTGAGGAAAGCAGTCAAAGCAGTTGCTGTGGAGAATGAGTTACTTCAAGGGGCAGTAAGATTTGTTGGAACTGAACTTAACTATCATTTTTTTTCCTTTAATTGGAGTACTGTGACTTTTTTTCCTATGCACTTTAAGTACAGCCAGGAATGTTTCAGTATGAATTGAGGGGCTAGTCTATAAATAGATGCCATTTGTATCATTTATTCCTTCATACTTGGCAGTTCATATAATTCTAGTATTAAAAACGTATTTTAATGTATGAGAAATGGATTACATAAAAGAGTGTGAAATGTTTAAGGAGTACAAATTGACCTAAATATAAAATAAATTGAAGCAGAAAATTTTGACAGTATGTTAATTTTTTTATCATAATCAAGTTTATTAGAGGAAATTTTTCTTCTCTCCCTTTCTGTACTACAAATTGATTTTCTATATGGGGTTCTTACATCCATTTTTGGTGGAAACAGCTATTAGTGAGATCTCTTTTAATAACTGTGTAATTAAGCCTTATATATTTAAATACTTTAAGGTGTTTTCTTTTATTTGTTTATAGTGCTTTTGTTCCTTTGAATGTTCCTAACAAAAATTCTACGGAGTGGGAAAAAGTGAAATTCCTGTTTGAAGAACTTGGAAGTAGTCGTAAGTATTCTTTTAAATTCTTTATTCTTTAAAGCATTAGCAAGAGTAATAGATCTATAACAACCATAAACTATACCCATGCACAAATATATACATATCTATACACATATATATGTATATATACACACATACATCTTTTTAAAAATTATTAAAAGTAAGGAGATGCTGCCTGTTTGTGGTTCATGGTACCAGATTTATCTCATTACTCTGATAGACTTATTAAATATGTATTTGGTTTATTAGAAAGAGCAGTGGCATGCAGAGGACCCACAATAAAATCCCACTTTTATTTGTTATTTCTGTTACCTTATGCAAGTCACTTAACATCTCTGGGCCTCACTTTGCTCCTCTAAAAATGGGAGACTTAAACTAGGTAACATTTAAGTCACTTATAACACTAATTCTCTGATTTTGGGATCCTTTCAACCCTAAATTTGTGGTCCTGCTTATTATTATTTGCTATTATCCTGAACTCTGTGAGGGCAGCAACTGTCTTGCCCAAACTGTTTATCGTCTTTCAGTATCTAACATGGTACTCAGCATGTAGTAATTGATAAATTTGTTGAATGATCTGAATTAAGGATGGGTGTCCACTTTGTAATAGAAGACAGTTTAAGTACTGAAACTGACTTTGAAGTGTACTAAATATTAAAGGTGATATTTCACAAAAATGTATATGCATGTTTTAATACATGATAAACAATATTAACTTAATAGCTGTATTTGTGACAACCTCTTTTTAATAGACACATTCTTTCTCCATTAATCAGCATTTCTATTGTTCCCTGATTTAAAAAAAAAAAAGATTAAATTAATGTTTAGAGGTTTACGTGTATGACTTCCGAATTTTCTCATCTAGTAAAATGTGATCTATTAGTATCTTGTTATTATCAGTAAAAATAGAGATGGTGGCTGCCAGGCTTATTAATACAAAGTGTCCTGGATATAGGCACTTGATTCTGTTTGGTACAAGTAAATTAGTAGTTTATTTGGATTTGTTTTCTCTTTTAAGACATTTAGATACTGTTTAGAGTATTGGAAAAATTAGTAAGTTACATTTTATTGCATCCTTTTCTGGATTGGCCTAACTCTTAGCCTTTAATCTTAAACTAGTTACCTTTACTCTTCATTTTTCTGCTCCATACATTTTTAGTGGCTGTCCCCTGCACTGGAATTCTCTCTCCACGTTCTCTATATTCTGACTCCCTGAGTTTCTTGAAGTTGTCTCCTCTAAAATATTACCTTCTACAAGAAGGCTTTCCTGATCCCCCTTTAATGCTAGCGCCTTTTCCTTTGAGCTAATTCCAATTTATCCTATCTGTATCATCTTTGTATATAGTTGTTTGCATATTATTTCCCCTATTTAATTGTGAGCTCCTTGAGAGTAGGGACTGTATTTTGTTTTGCTTTTTATCCCCAAAACTTAAATATTACATCTGGCACATAGTAAGCACTTATTCCATGCTAATTGACTTGATTTTTAGTGTAAATGCTGCAGCAGGGCTGACGAAGTTAACAGTTATTTCGTAACCTTGAGATAGTACTTGTAAAGCACTTAACACAGTGCCTGGCATGTAGTAGGCATTTAACAAATGCTTCTTTTCTTCCCTTTGTGTGTTGTGGTGCTTCCCATAATGTGATGTGTATAAGAATGTTTATTTAGAATTTTTGCATCTACAGGTGCCATCCTTCCTTTGTGAACGTGAAGAAATCACTTTGCTTACTAGAATGTGTATACTTGCATATACCCATTCATATTTTGTAACAACTTTTCAAAAATTTATTTCAGATTTAAATACTAAAACTTAAATGCACAGTGAGAAAAAAAGAAGCATGTTGTAAACTTAAATACAAAATAAGAGAAAATGCATTGTCATATGCACTGCAGAACATGAGGATTCAAAATATATAGCAATAAATTTCCATTTTAAGAACGCCTCTATAATAAATACTACACATTGTGTTCAGAACTGTCCATCTTTTCTTGGTTCCTTGTAAGTTTTCTTTTGTTCTCTTCACTTTTTACTTTGTATTTTTCTTCCCACCCCCCCCAAGTCTCCCCAAAACTACAGTTAAGCACAGAGATATACATACATACATATCATACATAGTCATAAGCATGCATGTATGTACATATATGAATACATACATATACACAGACACAAACTCAAAATATATATCTATACATATACTCTTGCATACATACACTTACAAATACATATACTTAGATATCTATAACCATATTTATATATAGACATATACATTCATATGCATCTGTGTAATGCCCTACTATACTTTATTTGTCCTCTGTCTCTTTGAGGGTAGATAAACCTCTTCCTTCATAATCCAGGTCTTTGCATATTTTTCCAAGTCCACCACTTTGTCATTTCCTACACCACAGCAATATTCCAACATTACACTGTCTAGTTATTTTAAATAGTCTAAAACAACATTGATGAATATGGCTGACACATAGTGTAGTTTCCCAATCTACTTTAGCCTTATCTTAGTCTGAGATCATGATTACCTTCCTTGCTCCTTTTTCCCTAACAAATTCTATTCCTAATCTTTATTTTTTGTTTTTGTGTATCTCTTTATTTCCTATCCCTCCTGGGGAATAGGAAGATTCCTACTTTACTTTCACCAGCTACCTCCTTCTGTTTAACTTATACTCCCGCCCCTCCCCAAGGATCCCTCCATTATCCTCCCATTTCCATTAATCTAAATACCTTTCTATACCTTCCTTTAACCTATTCCCTCAACCTCCTCTCTAGAGATTCTTTCCTTATTCTCTCCCCCATCCCTGTCCCCTTAGCCCTTAATTTCTTTTTGAATTTAGAAGACTTTTATACGCTTCTAGATACTTATATATTATTCCCTCTTGAACCTATTCCCAATGAAAGTAGGTTTCCAGACCTACCAGCCCTCCTCCCTATCTAATTCCTCGGTCAGTCAGTTCTTGCTCTCCCACCCCGTTTGTATAATTACTCTTTTTAGCTGTTCCTAAATGGCTTTACTTTTTAAAATCATTTCATACCCAGATCTATTCTTTCTATCTTTCTTATGAACTACTCAGTTACTAATAACAATCTTAGACATATGTCTGTTGTTTTACATTTCCTCATGTAAAAGGTAAATAGTCGGTCTTTATTGAGTCCCTTGTAATTGGTTTTTAGTATGTACCTTGTATTTCTTTTGGCTCTTATATCTCAAATCTTTTAAGTTCAGGTTTTTGTTTTTTTTTCGAACAAAATCCTGAAAGTTTGACAATTTATTAAATGTCTGGTTTTTTTCACTCAGGATTATGCTTAGCTTTGCTGTGTATGATATTTTTAGTTGGAACCTCAGTTCTTTTGCTCTTTGTTACATAGTGTTCAAAGACCTGTGGTCTTTTAGTGTCACTGCTCCTAGATGTTTTCTAATTTTGATTGTGACACTGCCTTATTTAAATTCTTTTTTTCTTGTTGCTTGTTATATTTTATCCCTGAGCTGGAGACTTCAGAATTTGACTGTGATATTCTTGTGGGTTTTCCTCATAGGATCTCTTTCAGTTGGAGATCAGTGGATTTTTTTCTATTCCTACTTTCCATCTTGTTCTAATGGTTCAGGACAATTTAATTATTTCTTGTGTTATTGTATCAAGATTCTTTTTTTTATCATACTTTCATGTAATCTGATTATTCTTATGTTTTTCTTCTTGGTCTGTTCTCTAGACCATTTGTTTTTCTATGAGATGTTTCACTCTTTTTTGTTTTATTATTTCTTGGTCTCTTATGACTTCATTGGCTTCACAACCAATTCATTCACTTCGTTGCCTAATTCTGATTTCCATGAAGTTGTTTTCTTCCTTAAGATTCTGGATCTCCTTTTCTAATTGGTTGACTTTCTTTTCATAATCTTCTCGTTTTTCTTGGATTGTTCTTTTAATTTTTTTGGTAAGTTTTTTTCTCCATCTCATTTGATTTTTAAAGTCTTTTTAAAGTTCCTTTGTGAATTCTTTTTGGGTGGGTGACCATTTGACATAACTCTGAGGGGTAGTAGGAGAGGGTTTCTTTGCTTCAGTATCCTTGTCTGAAGAGAAAGTCTGTCTTCTTCCCTATTCCCATAGTAACTTTCTATGGTTGGATTCTTTCTCCTTTGACTGCTTTTTTTTTTTAAATTTGTAGCAGCTTATTTTTTGTAATCACTGTTATTCCTGGGTGATGGGGCATGTACCTTTGACCTCAGATCCTTCTCCACTTCTCCCCCTCTGGCCTGGAACCAAGATTTTCACGCTCCTGTTAAGTGTCCAAAGCCAGTTGTGTCCGTGCCCCATATCTTTTGCACTCACCAGGCATATGCTGGTTCCTTCTCTCCCAGGGCCACATTTTATTAGCTCAGCTGGTTCTGGCGTTCACTGTCATCAGAGGTTTCCTCAGTCTTCTCTGGCTCAGATGCCCAACCTCCTCTAAGGTCCTCGTTAAAGGCACCTTCTAGCAGTGATATAGCAATTTTGAGATACAGTGAAATCCTTTTGGATATGTTTATTCTTTTTGGACAGGAGATATTAATTACTCTTCCTTTCTAAATTATCCCTAATGATTTAAAATAGCATTAATTCAAGTGAATGAAAAAATGAATAAAAAACACTCATTAAGTGCTTTCTTTTTTGTTATGTATTGTACTAAGAGGTAAAACTATTAAAACATAATCTTTATCTTTAAAGAACTTTCATTTTAGAGGGGGATGGTAATTGGGGACATAAGACAATAGATTGACACATTTCTTCCAGGGACACAGAGTTGTTTTGATACTGGTTCTAGAACTGGAAGTTGGGAAGAGATAGAGAAGGAAAAGAGTACATGCAGAGAACAGCAAGGCAGAGGATGGTATGATGTAGGGTGCCATCTGGCAGCTCTCTTACCCACTGCTCAGGTTCAGGTCAGAGATCTATGATCAATTGAGAAGGGGACCTGCACATAGTGGTGAGGGAGAGGAGTAATTGCAGACCCTTGCTATGTTCTGAATGAGAAACAAGTGCAGAAGCAAACAGTACCTGTGTGCCTCTGATTGAAGAAATAAAACAGGGACTCCATTCTAGCCTCTAGCTCAAGCTGATTCCTGCATTTGAATAACCAGGGTAAGAATCCTAGACCAAAAGGGAGTAAACCTTTCTGTAGCTCCTATCAGGCTAATAATGTCATAGTCAAATTATAAACAACTGAAACTTCCAAAGGTGCAAACTGAGAAGTTCAAACCTAGGTTTTGCAGAGCTCATACCAGGTGGGGAGTGAATAATCCTCACCTTGGATTACATCACTTTGGGAGACCCTGAAACTCCTTGGACCCTAGCCTGAACTGTGAAAGCAGCAGACTGGTGCAAGAGGACAGAAGTTCAACCCAGTCATCACTTCCAAAAATGTGTAGATCTTAGTCTAACATAAAGTATGTAATCAAGAAGTAGTTGACAATAATGAACAAACAAAACAAGAATCTTACTACAAATGGCTTATTATAGAAATAGGTAAACTCAAGACACAAACTCAGAAGAGAATTATTCAAAAACATTTACGAGCAAATCCTCAAATAAAAATGCAACTGGAACATAAGTCCAACCAGAATTGTTGGAAAAGATAGTGGAAGATTTTTTTTTTAAGTTAAAAATGATATTAAAACCCAAGTAAAAGTGATCACTATGCAAGAAAAATATGAAAAGAAAATTACCAGCTTGGAAAAAATGAGCTTAGCCTTAACACCAGTTCCAAAGTCAAGAAGTTATCTAGGTCTGTTTCCCAAAGAGATCATAAAAATAAGAAAAGGGTCCACATATATAAATATATAACAGCTCTTTTTGTGGTGGCCAAGAATTAGAAATTGAGGGATGTTCATCAATTGGGGAATGACTGAACAAGTATATGAATGTAATGGAATACTATTGTTCTGTAAGAAATGATGATTGGATCACAGATAGAAGCAGACCGTTTTCTTTTGTATTAAGTTTTGTTTTGTTTTTATTGTTTCTCCCACTCATTTTAATTCTTCTATGGAACATGTATTTAATAGGAATGTATGTGTAGAACCTGTATATAAGATTGTGTGCCATGTCAGGGTGGGAGTAGGGAGGGAGGGGAAAATAATCCAAGATATATGGAAGTGATTGTTGAACACTGAAAACAAATAAAATAATTTAATAAAAAAAAAGAACTGATGAATAAGTGGACTTCAGAAAAACTTGGAAAGACTTACATGAACTGATGCTGAGTGAAATGAGCAGAACCAGTGGAACGTTGTACAGAGTAACAGCATCATTGTGCATTGACTGACTTTGATAGGCTTAGTTAGCTCTTCTCTAAAAGACTCATGATAGAAAATGCTCTCTCTCCCCAACCAGAAAAAAAGCTATGGAGTCTGAATGTAGATAGAAGCATATTATTTTCTCTCTTTTTGTTTTTTTTGTTTCTTCTTTCCTCCCATTCATTTGAATTCTTTTTTTTGCAACATGACTGATGCTAAAATATGTTTAATATGAATGAATATGTAGAGCCTATATCAGATTGCATACCATTTTGGGGAGGAGAAGGAGGGGGAGAAAATTTAAAACCCAAAATCTCATGGAAGTAAATGTTAAACTAAAAATTAATTTTTTTAAATTAAAAAAAGTCAAGAAATTAGTTAAGAAGAATGAGCAAAGAAAAAAAGAAAAGAACCCTTTGCATTAAATTATTATGGTGCCAAAGACGCTTAAGACACAAATGTACAAGAGCTTGACTCCAAAACATCCTTAAGCAAAATCTTAGAGAAAAACAAAGCTTGGGCACAAGCTCAACTAGAATGCCTGCAAGGATTTAATAAAAGAAAAATAAAGGTTTTAATAAATGAAACGAGAGTACTTGGTGGAGTAGGGAAATGGAAAAGAAATGAGAGCTGAGGAAGAAAGTATTAGAGAGGGCATTAGCAGCTTGTCACAAAAATTACAAACCTTGCTCAAGCAACAAATTCCCCCATTAGAGTGGACCAAATGGAATCTAGGGACATGAAAAAATAATAAAGTTCAAAGGCTGAAAAAAAAAGACCTTGACCTGAAAAGCCAGTGGGGGAGAAAATAGTTAACAATCACTGGAACTACCTGAATGCCATGGCTGAAAAAAGAATCTACACATCTTATTTCAAGAAATTTTAAAAGAACACTGTCCAGATCTCTTAGAATCAAAGAGCAAAATAATATTGGAAAGAATCCATTGGTCACCACCTAAAAGAAACCTAAAAATGAAAGCATCGTAGCCAAAATCCAGTGCTTCTAGGTCAAAGAAAAAAATACCGCAGGCATCCAGAAAGAAACAATTCAAGTACCAAGGAGCCACAGTTAGAAGCAGAGAGCTTGGGGTGCAGTATTCCAGAAGGTAAAAAATATGGGCTTATACTCAAAGATAACTTTTAAAGCAAAACTGCATATAATTCTATAAGACCTTCAATGAAATAGAGGACATCTAAACATTCCTGATGAAAAGACTGTAGCTATATTGTTTTTGTTCAGTTGTGTCTGACTTTCCATGACTGCACGGACCATAGCACACCAGATACTTTTATCCTTACTATCTCTTGAAGTCTGTCAAAGTTTGTGTCTGTTGTTTCCATAGTACTGTCTATTCATTCCATCCCTTGCTGTCCCCTTTTCCTTTTGACTTCACTTTTTCTCAGCATCAGAGTCTTTTCTAATGAATTATATCTTCTCATTATGTGACCACAGTATTTAAGCTTCAGCTCCAGTATTTGATCTTCCTGTGATAATAGTCTGGATGAATTTCTTTAAGTATTGGTTGATCTGATCTCCTTGCTGTCCAAGTGAATCTCAAAAATATTCTCCAGTACCACAGTTCAAAAGTGTTAATTCTGTGGTGCTCAGCTTTCCTTATAGTCCAACTCTCACAGCCATGCATTGCTACTGGAAAAATCAATTTTGACTGTATGGCCCTTTGTTGACAAGGTAATGTCTCTTTTTTTTTAGTACGCTGCCAGATTTGTCATAGTTTTTTTTCCCCCTATGCAGTGTCTTTTAATTTCATGTGTGTAACCACTGTCTGCAGTGATCTTTGAGCCAAAAAATATAAAATTTGATAGTACTTCCATTTCTTCTCCCTTTGTTTGCCAAGAAGTGATGGGACTAGTTGCTTAGGGTTGCTTTTGTTTTTTTTATGTTAATCTTCAAGCCAACTTTTATCTCTTTCACCCTCATCAAGAGGTTTCTTAATTCCTCTTCACTTCCTGCCATCCAAATAGTATCATCTGCATGTCTGAGATTGTTGATATTTCTCCTGACAACCTTAATTCTGACTTTTGGTGCATCCAGCCTGGCACTTCACACGATGTATTATACATCATGTGAAATAAAAAAGTTAAATAAATAAGGTGACAACATATAGCTTTGTCATATTCCTTTCCCAATCTTAAACCAATCAGTTGTTCCATATACAGTTGTAACGTTTACTTTTAGGCCTTTATACACATTCCTCAGGAGACAAGTAAGATGATCTACTTGCCCCATTTTGTTGTGATCCACACAGTCAAGGGCTTTAGTGTAGTCAGTGAAGCAGAAATAGATGTGTTTCTGGCACTCCCTTGCTTTTCCACAATCCAGTGGATGTTGGCAATTTGGTCTCAAGTTCCTCTGCCTCTTTAAAAATCAGCCTGGGAGCGGAGCCAAGATGGCGGAGTAGAAAGACGCACATACACATAGCTCCGAACCCACAACCCATAGAACATCTGTATAAAGTAACTCATGGCGAATTCTGGAGCAGTGAGGCCACAGAACAGTGGAGCGAAGGAGATTTCTGTTCCAGAGGGACCTGCAAACCTCTCGCAAAAGGTCCGTCACGCTGTGGATGCGGAGCCCAGCCCAGCTCTGCTGCGGCCACGGCACCGAGAAGAACAGATCCGACCAGGCTTCAGGGACGGGATCTCCAGTGGCCGTGCAGGTCCCTCTACCCACAGGTGACGGGGGTTGGTGAGAGGGTCTCTTTGGCGGGTCGAGAGGGGAGTGGGGTGCCCCCATAACTCAGGCCCCCTCGGGAGGCAGAAGCTGAGGCAGCGGCAGACCAGGGCTCCCCAAGCAGGCAGGAGCCTGGATCCATTATTGAAGGTCTGTGCATAAACCCCCTGAGGGAACTGAGCCTGAGAGGCTGCGCTGCCCTGACCTGACCACCTGAACTTAGTCTCACACTGAATAGCAGCCCTGCCCCTGCCAAAGCCCCGAGGCTGGGGAGCAGCATTTGAATCTCAGACCCCAAGCTCTGGCTGGGAGGATCAGGAGGTGAGGTGGGTGTGAGGAGAATATTCAGAGGTCAAGTCACTGGCTGGGAAAATGCCCAGAAAAGGGAAAAGAAATAAGACTATAGAAGGTTACTTTCTTGGTGAACAGGCATTTCCTCCCTTCCTTTCTGATGAGGAAGAACAATGCTTACCATCAGGCAAAGACACAGAAGTCAAGGCTTCTGTGTCCCAGCCCACCCAATGGGCTCAGGCCATGGAAGAGCTCAAAAAGAATTTTGAAAATCAAGTTAGAGAGGTAGAGGAAAAGCTGGGAAGAGAAATGAGAGACATGAAGTCAAAGCATGAACAGCAGGTCAGCACCCTGCTAAAGGAGACCCAAAAAAATGCTGAAGAAAATAACACCTTGAAAAATAGGCTAACTCAATTGGCAAAAGAAGTTCAAAAAGCCAGTGAGGGGAAGAATGCTTTCAAAAGCAGAATTAGCCAAATGGAAAAGGAGATTCAAAAGCTCACTGAAGAAAATAGTTCTTTCAAAATTAGAATGGAACAGATGGAGGCTAAGGACTTTATGAGAAACCAAGAAATCACAAAACAAAACCAAAAGAATGAAAACATGGAAGATAATGTGAAATATCTCATTGGAAAAACAACTGACCTGGAAAATAGATCCAGGAGAGACAATTTAAAAATTATGGGACTACCTGAAAGCCATGATGAAAAAAAGAGCCTAGACATCAGCTTTCATGAAATTATCAAGGAAAACTGCCCTGAGATTCTAGAACCAGAGGGCAAAATAAATATTCAAGGAATCCACAGAACACCACCTGAAAGAGATCCAAAAAGAGAAACTCCTAGGAACATTGTGGCCAAATTCCAGAGTTCCCAGGTGAAGGAGAAAATATTGCAAGCAGCTAGAAAGAAACAATTCAAGTATTGTGGAAATACAATCAGGATAACACAAGATCCAGCAGCTTTTACATTAAGGGATCGAAGGGCATGGAATAGGATATTCCAGAAGTCAAAGGAACTAGGACTAAAACCAAGAATCACCTACCCAGCAAAACTGAGTATAATACTTCAGGGGAAATATTGGTCTTTCAGTGAAATAGAGGACTTTCAAGCATTCTTGATGAAAAGACCAGAGCTGAAAAGAAAATTTGACTTTCAAACACAAGAATGAAGAGAAGCATGAAAAGGTGAACAGCAAAGAGAAGTCATAAGGGACTTACTAAAGTTGAACTGTTTACATTCCTACATGGTAAGACAATATTTGTCACTCTTGACACTTTTCAGTATCTGGCTACTGGGTGGGATTACACACACACACACACATGTACACACGCACACACACATAGAGACAGAGTGCACAGAGTGAATTGAAGAGGATGGGATCATATCTTAAAAAAAAATGAAATCAAGCAGTGAGACAGAAAGATATTGGGAGGAGAAAGGGAGAAATGGAATGGGGCAAATTATCTCTCATAAAAGAGGCAAGCAAAAGACTTATTAGTGGAGGGATAAAGAGGGGAGGTGAGAGAAAAACATGAAGTTTACTCTCATCACATTCCACTAAAGGAAAGAATAAAATGCACACTCATTTTGGTATGAAAACCTACCTTACAATACAGGAAAGTGGGGGATAAGGGGATAAGCAGGGTGGGGGGGATGATGGAAGAGAGGGCATGGGGAAGAGGGAGCAATTTGAGGTTGACACACATGGGGAGGGATAGGATCAAAAGAGAATAGAAGTAATGGGGGACAGGATAGGATGGAGGGAAATATAGTTAGTCTTATACAACACAACTATTATGGAAGTCACTTGCAAAACTACACAGATTTGGCCTATATTGAGTTGCTTGCCTTCCAGAGGGAAGGGGTGGGGAGGGAGGGAGGTAAAGAAGTTGGAACTCAAAGTATTAGGATCAACTGTCGAGTAATGTTCTTGCCACTAGGAAATAAGAAATACAGGTAAAGGGGTATAGAAAGTTATCTGGCCCTACAGGACAAAAGAGAAGATGGAGACAAGGGCAGAGAGGGATGATAGAAGAGATAGCAGATTGGGCATAGGGGCAATTAGAATGCTTGGTGTTTGGGGGGGGAGGGGATAAAAGGGGAGAAAATTTGTAACCCAAAATTTTGTTAAAATGAATGTTAAATGTTAAATAAATAAATTAATAAAATCTGAAAAAAAAAATTAAATAAAAAAATAAAAATCAGCCTGTTCTTCTGATAATTCTCAGTTTACATTACTGAAGTCTAGCTTGCAAAATCTTAAATATAAACTTGCTGACATGTGAAATTAGTGTCAGTGTTCAGTAATTTGTACATTCTTTGGCATTGCCCTTCTTTAGGATTGAGACATAAACTAATCTTTTCTAGTCAAGTGGCCACTATTGAGCTTTTCAAATTTGTTGGTGTATTGCAGCTGTAGCACTTTAATATCGTCATCTTTTAGGATTTTAAATAGCTCAGCCGAAATTCCATCACTTCTTCTAGGCTTATTGTTAGCAGTGCTTCTTAGGGCCCACTTGACTTCATTCACTAGGATATCTGGGTCTAGATCAGTAACCACACCATTATCATTGTTGGTGATGTTAACGTCTTTCTTATATAGTTCTTGTCACCTCTCCGTAATCTTTTCTGCTTCTGTTAAGTCCTTACCATTTTTTATTTTTTATCATGCCTTGATATTGATTTTCTTGAAGAGATCTCTTACCTTTTCCATTGTGTTACTTCTATTTCTTTGCGTTGTTCATTTAAGAAAATCTCATCTCTCCTTGCTGTTATCTGAAATTTTGCATTCAGTGAGGTATATCTTTCCCCTTCTTCATCTCTTGCTTTTCTAGTTTTCCTTAGTTATTTGTAAAGCCTTGAGACAGCCATTTTGTTTTCTAGATTGACTTTCTGTGGAATATTTTTTGTTGTTTCCTCCTGCACAATATCGGGAATGGTTTTTCAGGTAGCAGATCTAATCTCTTAAATCTATTCAGCACCTCTACTTCATATTTATAAGGGATGTTATTTAGGTCATACCTATATGGTTTGATGGTTTGCCCTACTTTCTTCAATTTAAGTGTGAATTTTCCCATAAGAAGCTCATGATCTGAGCCACAAGTCTGCTCTAGGTCTTTTTTTTTCTGACTGCGTAGAGGTTTTCCACTTTTGACTTCAAAGCATATAATCAGTCTGATTTCTCTGTTGACCATCGGGTGAGAGCCATGTGTAGAGTTGTCTTTTTGGTTGTTGAAAAAGAGTATTTGCTATAACCAGTGAATTATCTTGACAAAAATTTATAGTTTCTGCCCTATATCATTTTGTATTCCAATACCAAACTTGACTGTTACTCTGGTTATCTTTTTATTTTCTCCTTTAACATTCTGACTCTTTATGATGAGTACGACATCTTTTTTGAGAGTTATTTCTGAAAGATGTAGGCCTTTGTATAACTGATCAACTTTGTCCTCTTCAACATCAGTGGTTGGAGCATAGACTTTTATTACTGTAATGTTGAATGGTTTGCCTTGGTTTGAACAGATATCATTATTCTGCCATTTTTGAGTCGTTACTGTTTTTCTTACCGTTTTATTGACTGAGGGGAGCTATTCCATTTATTCTAAGGAGTATGTGTAGTGATCACTTGAATTAAATTCACCCATTCCCATCCATTTAAGTTTACTGATGCCCAAGATGTTGATATTTAATCTTTCCATCTACTCTTTGACCATATTCAGCTTACCTTGGTTATCTTGGTTGCATCTTACATTGTAGGTTCCTCTACAATACTAATCTGTAATTTAATATTGACACCTTTACCCCCTTCCTGATCGATCACTGCCTTGTCGTTGTGGAAGGTTTCGTGTAGCTCAGTGAATGTAGTTCCTTGAAACTATGAGCTTAGACCATGCAGGATGACTCAAGACAGACAGGTCATATTGGGAGTTCTGACAAACTGATCCACTGAGAAGGAAATGGTGAACCATTCCAGTATTTTTGCCAAGAAAACCCTAGGGACTACTAGAATGACAAAAGAGATGATATTGGAAGATGAGCCCCTCAGGTCAGAAAGTGTCCAGTACACTACTGGGGAAGAATGCAGAACAACTAAAAGTAGCTCCAGTACTAATGAAGTGTCTGGGCCAAAGCCCAGAAAAACTGCTGCAAATGTGTCTGACAATGAAAGGAAAGTCCGTTGTTGTAATGATTGATTGGCAATTTAGAAACTCTAAAATTAAAATGCAAGAGGGATGAAAAAGTTTAAAAGGTGAATAAATAATGAAAAAGGATAAAATGATTACATTCATTGGGAGATAATATATGTGTCTCCTCCGATGCCTGTCATCATGAAGAGTCATAAAGGGAGTACAACTGGCAATGCCTGAGAGTGGTTCTCTTATGTCTTGATGATCTTAAGAATGGAAAAGGAGGAAGAGAAAGGAAAGTTAAGGAAAATTGCC
Organism: Notamacropus eugenii; assembly: GCF_028372415.1. Classification (NCBI taxonomy): domain Eukaryota; kingdom Metazoa; phylum Chordata; class Mammalia; order Diprotodontia; family Macropodidae; genus Notamacropus; species Notamacropus eugenii. The sequence continues at coordinate 138,419,374 of NC_092873.1, read as the reverse complement.
CGTCATAATCGTCATAATAGACATTAGTACAGACAAGGACAGGTTGGGGAAACAACTGACATCTGAAACTCATCTAAACTTCTTAAAAGAAGGAAGAAAATATATACGCAGGTACAGAAATGCATTTTATTCAGCAGGGAAATAGGAGGGAAAGAGGAATGGGGATTATGTGAAGGGTAGATTAGGGGAGGCTAAGCAAACTCCAAGTATGTCATAAATAGAGCTTTTTTTGAGGTGTCAAGGAATGATAATTTGAAGGGGTACTTAAAATTGGGGAAATCAATGAACAGATTATGGTATATAAATGTAGTGGAAAAATACTATGCTTAATTCTTATAAATAAAATGACCAATGATGATTCCAGAGACATATGTAACATCACTTTACCTCCTGATAGAGAGGTAAAGGACTTAATGTAGAATGAAACTTTTCTTTGTACATTGCCAGTATGAAAAGTTGTTTTGATTAACTATCCATGTTTGTAGTAAGTTTCAATTTTCTTGTGTTATTGAGACAGGGATGGGGAAGTAGGAGACTGAGGAGATGAATTTCGTCTGTTTTAATCAATATACATATATGACAACATGTATGTATATATACATGTGTATGTATGGAGAGACCTACCTAGATAAGAGAGATATGAGTAGATGAGTCAAAGAACAAATCATAGAAAGAGACAATTTCATTAAATATAATGACAAAACAACATGCCAGCATTTTTGGACTGCAGCCAGAGCAGTTATTGGGGGGGAAATCACATCTCTAAACACTTTCATCATTAAGAGAAAGAGCCAATCAACAAATTAGATGTTCAACTAAATAAACTAGCAAATCAATTAAAAGTCCTGAAATCAAAAGAGAAATTAACTATATTGAAAGCAAAACCATTGGATTAATAAATAAAATTTGGAATGTAAAAAAAATAGATAAGCCCTTAGCTAATTTGATTTTTAAAAAGAAAGAAAACTAAATTATCATTATCAAAATGAGGTTGAATTTATAACTAAGAAATAAAAGAAATTGCTAGTATCTATTTTGACCAAGTACTTTCCAATAAAACTAAGTGAAATGGGTGAATATTTACAAACATACAAATCCCCCAGATTAACTGAACAAGAGATAAAGCACTTTGATAACCCCATCTTCAAAAATAGAAATTTAACAAGCCGTTGTAGCAACTGGAATTTAGCAAGAAGGTAAACTGAGGCACATCTATATGCAAGATAGCATTTATTAGCAGGGGCATGCTGTTTATCAATAAGTGGATCAGTGGCTTCCTCTATTTATGCCGCAGACCCAGAGCAAAAGGATAGTTCCCCTTTTATAAGTTTTAGGGAGTAGAGAACAAAGAATAGGACAAGGTAGAGGACATCATGGGATTATGGGCAACATGACTAATTACAGAGCTTAAGTGCAGGGAACAACATGATTGGCTGGAAGTTTGGTAATGGGGGCTTGTTGGGGCCCAGCTCTGGACCGTGGCCTCCTGTATGGAGAGTTGAGACACCTGGAGGTGCTAACCTGCTTACGTGGCACTAGCTGGTCTAGTAAGGTGCGTGATACTGGGAACGCCTCAGTAATAGGATAGGCTGCGCCTACGGGGAGGAACATGGGAGGAGCTCGGATGCCCAAATATATGGTAGGTGCATTGGGGGATCTGGGGAGTCATGTAACCATTAAAGAGTGTGCAGCTGCCAACTCGGGTGTTCTGTCTAGTTATTCCCCTCCCCCACTGGAGGGGCCAGAGACGTCCGAAGACCAATAGAGATCTAGATCTTGAGGTAAGATTCCAAGCGAAGCCCAGGGAAGGAGAGCTAGCATAGGAAGCCCGGGACAGGGGCTAGCAACGACCCCCCTTCTTCTTTCATGATACTAAGAAGTACTTATTGTTTAAGTCCAGGTGCCCCAGATTTAGGACAGCAAATCAGACATGCAGACATGCTTAAAGGAAAACTTGGTGAAGTAGAGGTATCAGACTTCATTCCATTGCTTTTACATACATTTCCCAAGGATAGCAGAATTCTTTGAGGCAAGAACACATCAGTGATTAGCAGGAAAACTGGATTCTAAAATTAACCCATTACAAGTCGGTTGATTTCTGAAGTAAGTTCAGAGATAAAGAACCAGGACTCAAGCAGTTAATATGACAAAAGCAGTTAATTACAAATATCAGTAAGGAAATTACATGAAACAATCTTAATCTTCTCATCATAAAGAAATTCTCAAAGGAAAATATCCCAGGATCATGTAGATTTACACTTAAATTCTACTTAATATTTAAAGAACAATTATAAGAACAATTTTTGATACCTAAGCCATGGAGAATCAAAACGGAGAAAGAAAACTATAGAATAATATTCCTAATGAATATTGATTGCTGCCTACTTTTTAAATAAAATTTTATCAAGGAGTCTATAGCAGCATATCACAAAGATTATATACACTGTGACCATACTGGATGTTTGCCAGGAATCTAAGCTGGTTCAATATTAGGAAAATTAGAAACCATATCAATAATAAAAATCATGTAATTATATAAACAGATTAAGAAAAAGTTTTTGATGAGATACGGAACCCATCCCTGATATAAAAACACCTAGAAAGCATAGGAATTAATGCAGCTTTCCTAAAAATGATATTTAGTATCTATGTAAAACCAAAAGCTAGAATTATCTATAATGGGTATAAAATAGAGGCCTTTCCAATAAGATCAGGGGTAAAAGCAAGGATGTCCATTATTATCATTATCATTTAGTATATTGCTAGAAACGCTAGATGCAACAGTAAGACAAGAGTAAAATATTAAAGGAATAAGAATTGGTAAAGAGTAAATGAGACATGACAATTCTAGAGAGTCAACTAAAAACTAATTTAAATAATTTAACAGCTTCAGCAAAATTGCAGAACATAAAATATGACATAAATTGTCCCCATTTCAGTATTATTATTTAGCATGAAGAGATACAAAAAATTCTAATTAAAATAGCTACAGATAGCATAAATAAAATAGCTACAAATAGCATAAAATACTTGCATATCTCTCTGCTCAGACACACACAGGAACTATATGAATACAAGTACAAAATACTTTATAGAAATAAGAACAGTTTTAGATAATTAAAGAAGTTTAAAGTTTTCATAGGTAAACTGAGCCAGTATAATAAAAATAACACTGCTACAAAATATTTACTTGCTCATATTAATGAAACTACCACAGGAGCTATAGAGCTAAGGGAAAAAAAAATAATTCATTTGGAGTAATTAAAGGTCAAAAAGTACAAAGGAATTAATGAAAAAAATGAGAAAGAAAAATAACTTGGCAGTACCATATCTCAAACTGCGCTACAAAGCCATAATAATCAAAACATTTTGGTACTGGGTAAGAAGTAAAGAAGTTCATCAGTGGTACAGATCAGATGTACTTTACATAAAAGCAAATGAACACAGCAGCATAATGTTTGGTAAGTTCAAAGACTAGCTGTTAGAGAACTCACTATTTGACAAAACCTGTTGTAAAAACTGGACGGTAGTCTGGCACAAGCTAGGTTAGGTCAACATTCCAGATTACATGAACAACTCTGTGGGGACATGATTTAGACATAAAGTGTAATGCCATAAACAAATTAGAGGAATATGGAAGCAATTGACTGTCAAATCTATGGATAAGAGAAGAGTTCATGAACCAGATAGACAGATTCACAGGAGGTAAAACAGATAATTTTGGTTATATAAAATTAAAAATTTTTGAGCATACAAAACCCACCTAGCTAAAATTAGAGAATCATAAAATTAGAGAATCATGAAATTAGGGGGGAAAATCTGTATATCAGATTTCTCTAATAAAGTTTTCATTCCTAATATATGTAGCTAATTGAGTCAAATTTATATTAATAAGAGCCATTCTCCAGCTGTCTCAGTTTCTAAGGGAATTATTGTTTTATAATGTTGGTAATAACTGCACTAGGTCATTAATGTAATCTTCTTTCCTGCATACTGTGATGTAACTTGATTGTTGTGGCCTTCTATTTTAGTGTCTTTAAAATTTGTCAGAAGAATTGAGACCCAGAAATATTGAATTTTGGAGGACAGGGAACAAAAAGATATGCTAAAACAGACTGACTTGGGGCGGAGGGGTGTGTGTGGGTGTGGATGTGGGTGTGGGTGTGTCTGTGTGTGTGTCAGAAAGAGAGACACACTACAAAAACCCAGATAACATTAAGGTGATTTTCTTAGTCAACATGTGGCCTCTAAAGATCCTCATGTTCAGTTTTTGTTCAGTTATTTCTGTAGTGTCTGACTCTTAATGACCCCATTTGGTTTTCCTGTTTTGTTTTGTTTTTTGGTAAAGATAGTAGAGTAGTTTGCCATTTCTTTCTCCAACTTTGCAGACTGAGGCAAACAGGGTTAAGTGAGTTGGCCAGTCACACAGCTAGTAAGTGTCTGAGACCAGTTTGGACTCAGGAAAGATGAATTTTCCCAAGTCCATGCCTGGTACTTATCCACTTCATCACTTAGCTGCCCTATATACAGTTTAGTAGCCTGTTTTTCTTTTTGACTTTGACACCACTGCTTTAAAGTAATCCTCTACTATCACACTTGTGAAGCCTTGAGATCTTTGTCATTTATTAGAGTAGTAATAGAATTGGGAAGAGAATGGTTTTTTTAATATAAGCCCTGTTATATTACTGAATCCTTAGTATTGCATTAAAATGCACTTCAATCTATTCCACTATTTAATTTACTGATTTGTTTATCAGGCATTTAGGTGCCTAATGTATGCAGAGAACTGTGCTAAATTCTGGAAATCACATAATGTTGAAATAAAACAGGTCCCTACTAAACTCTAATAAGTTCTGGTAGTGATTGAATGTAACACCCTATAGCTATGATTTTCTGTAACATTAATGCCATGTTTTGTTTTACTTAAAATGGATAAATAGTTCTTAATAAATGTGTTTGTAATATTACCAGTGGAATCATAAAATTTTAAAGGTGGAAATGAATTTATCAGAATCAAAGATGTATTTCTTAACATACTTAGAAGGTAATGAAGCCTTTACTTGAATGTTCTCATGGACAGGAATCTCACATTCTCATAAGACAGTCTTTGAATAGTTGTAATTATTCAAATATGACTCCTGTTGTTGAACAGAAATATTCTACCTATAACTTTTACTCTTTGATTCAAGTTTTTTCTCATGGAAGAACATTGAATAAGTTTATTCTCTTACTATGTGAAAAATTTTCTTTTTAAATTATTAATTATTTATTTTTAGTTTTCAACATTCACTTCCATAAGTTTTAAATTTTCTCCTCTCCCCTTAGCCCCTCCCTCCCCACAATGGCATGCAAACTGATATAGGCTCTACACATGCATTCCTATTAAACACATTTTTGCATTAGTCATGTTACATAGAAGAATTATAACGAATGGGAGAAACCATGGCAAACAAAACAAAAAAGAAAATAGTCTGCTTCACTCTGCATTCCAGCTCGATAGTTCTTTTTCTGGATATGGATAGCATTTTCCATCATGACTCCTTTAGCATTGTTTTAGGTCTTTGCATTGCTGAGAAAGGGCTACGTCTGTCAAAATCAGTCATCACGCATTGTAGCTGTTAACTGTGTACAGCGTTCTCTTGGTTCTGCCCACTTCACTCACCATCAGTTCATATAAGCTTTTCCAGGTTTTTCTGAAGTTCTCCTGTTCATCATTTCTTGTTCAGCCATTCCCCAATTGATGGGCATCCCCTCAATTTCCAGTTCTTGGCCACCACGAAAAGAGCTACTATAAATATTTTTGTACATGTGGGTCCTTTTCCCATTTTTATGATCTCTTTGGGGGATATAGCCCTAGAAGCAATATTGCTGGATCAAAAGGTATGCACATTTTTATAGCCCTTTGGGTGTAGTTTCAAATTGCTCTCCAGAATGGTTAAATAAGCTCACAGCTCCACCAACAATGATTAGTCCTCCTCCTTTTCCACATCTTCCTCAGTATTTATCATTTTCCTGTTTTTTTGTGAAAACTTGACATTTGATTATAAATCCTGTGCTTTTTAGAGGTTTGTACACTTTGTAAACATTGCTATTTTCCTTCAATAATTTCTCATAGGACATGATTTCCAGATGTTTAATCCGATTCCCTCTTGAATAATAATGAAAGTGGTACCTCAGAATGATTAGAGACTATTTCAAGGATTGAGGATTGAAATGAATTGTTACAGTCCCACCTTTGGGCAAGAAATTGCTGAATACATTAAAATTTTCATTTTAGTTGAAGCTTAAGAGATAACATGACAAAGTGATAGAAAAGTGGCCTAAAAGATTTGGCTTCAAGTCCTGTATGTGATTCATGCTGGCTCTGTGACCCCTATGCAAGTCATTTAACCATTTAGCACCATAGGCAATTTGTTAAGACTAACTTGCAGTGAAGTTATTGATCTTGTGCTGATAGAGGGAGTTTCCTTAGCTCAAAGTTCCCTATAGCAGTGAAATCACAGGTCCATTCTCTGATCCTTGAAAGATTTGTATGTTTGTGTGTGTTTTGCTTGTACCTGTGGTTTCATTCAGATAGGGAGTCTGTGAAACCGTCTTCACCAAGCATACTGGTACCTATTCTTTAGTCTGAGTTTCTTGAGTTATTGAAAGTTTAAGTGATTTGCCCAGGTTCACAAGATATGTGTCAGAGGTAAGAGTTGAACTCAAGTCTTTCTGACTTTGAGGTTGCCTCTTTCTCCAGTATGCTGTGATGATTCTCCTTTAAAAAAAAAATGCATAATTCTTCAAATCCTCCAAATATAGGTATTTGTAGGTAGTCTAGTTTGTTATATCAGTTACATTTACACAGTTATACAGAGTTCAAAAAAATAAATATCCTTTGAATTTTGGAAAGAGTGTGTTCTTGAAGTTATTTCTGAAATAAAGTTCTATATCAGGTAATCTGTCTTTATTGATTACTTTTTTTCCAAAATAATGAGATATACTCCTCAGAAAATAATTTTGTCCTTTTACAGTTGGAGTACATATTAAAAAAAACCTTCAAAACCAAAACTAGTCCCCAGCCCTCTCATATTGTCATAGGATAATAGATTTGGAGCTGGAAGGCACCTTAGAGGTCATTTAATCCAACTCCCTCATTTTATATGTGGGGAAACTAAGGCCTGGAGAAGTTAAATGACTTACCTAAAGTCAGAGGCAGAGTTAGGATTTTAACTCGGATCTTCAGAATCCAAATCCACTGTTGTTTCCAGAATACTAAATCTTATTTTTGATACATATTTGAAATAATTTGTAGAACAGAAGTACTCAAACTATAGAAATGTTTGTGGAGGAAATGGGAGAAATGATACCAAGATTATCTGTTTTGCCTTTTGATTTAGCTCCTCTGTTTATATTTTCGTCATTAAGAGGAACCCTGGTGTAGGATGTGGAAAGTAGGGGAGCACTTCCTTGAATGGTTTATCTTCTCACCTCCCTTTCCAATTCTATAAACATCATTCAAAGATGTTAAGTTATTTATATTTCAATATTTTATTTAGCCATATGGAAGGTATTTTGGAGCTAGCTCAGTGTGGTGTTGGGGGACGTGATATAAAGATGAAGACAAATTCCTTTCTACTAGAGATTTCCAGTTTGTAAAAGGTAGATTAAAAATGGCTTTTACAAAAGAATTTGTGAGTATTAGGTTTTTTGATCACATATTTATATTTGCATTTTCTTCATAAGTTAGTAAGAGTGCCAAGTAGATTACATATCATTTATTTGATCCTTTGTAAGTTATATAAAAATACTATTGAAGAATCATAAGTAAATATTTGTACCTTATGTGAATTTTTACCAGTCTTTTTTTTTCTAATTACAGATGGTTTAGCCGCCTTGTCGTTCTCCATCAGTACTCTGACCTTGATTGGAATGCTGGCAGCTATCACATACACAGTAGGTGTCACTGATTTGTCTCTTGAATCCTAAAACCTATTCTACTATTTTATTAAGTCATTTATGTATTCGTACAATTTCATGAAATTTATATTTTCATGTCATCCATGTAAACATTAGGTATTGAAGAATACTAAATACTCATGCTGTTAAGGAAAAAGAAAATCCTTAGAGTAGACTTGAGCAAAGAGTTTTTGGTCATTATCATTTTAGCATTTTTTTCATATCTTATGATGTTCATCTCATAAATAATCATAGGATTATAGATTTAGAGCTAGAAGAGACCAGCTAAATTAAGTCATCCTTAAGGTATTTACAAATAAAAATGCAGCAACTAACTGAAGGAAAATGGAAAAGATCTTCAGTGGCTTTTATAAATAAAATGTTTTTGCCATCCAGGACATTATAGTCACCATATCACTATTTGTGAGTTATACTGTTACATTTTTCTTCTTTATTCTCTCTGTCCTCTGAGAGGTAGAACTTCTGGAGTACAGAATTTAAGTCCTCCTCCAACTCATTTCTGTTTCTACATTTGTTACTCTCACCCTGTCCTCTTTTTACTTTTTGTGTAATTGTTTTATTTTGATCTGATTTTGGTACTGCCTTCTGTTGAGTTCAACTTCTATAAATGTCAGTTCATAAAGGAAGCAACAACCTAAAGTAGAAGTCACACTTTTTATCTAGATTCATGAGGATAATTTCCTTGGCACAATATTTCTACACTTAAGGCTATTATATCCTGTAATATAATCTATGTTGCTATCACCCTGAATACTTTTTGGGAATATAACTCTTGTGTATTCATATCCTTTGTCTCTAATAGGTAAATTTGAATTCAGCTAGTTTATATGTATGTAGACAATGTAGTACTTCCTTGGTCATGTTACTGGAGAAAATTTCAAGATTATACATTTCTCTTCTTCACTTTACAAGAGAGAGCTAATTGCTTTAAAAAAGTTTTTCTGGAACTTAAAAAAAAATTATAGCATTATAGCACTTAAACTTTGTTCTTGTCTCATTTTAAAAGGAGACCAGTGCTTACAAAAGAAAAACTTACAGTATTCTTTCAATGTAGCTTTCTCTCACCAAATAAAAAAAAAAGTGGTTTTTTTTTTGTTTTGTTTTTTGTTTTTACAAAATAACAGGCTAATAGTTATAGTTTTGTTATTTTTAATCATTCTTATATCCTGGTATATTATTAAGGAATTTAAACAAAGCTATCATTATTTCTTTTGTTTCTTCAGAGGCAACAAGTGATAGATTAAAAAAAACCCATGATACTATAAGTCAGAAGGCTTACGTTTCCATCTTGACACTGTAACTAACTTGTGAGTGGGCATGTTGCACCTTTGTGATTCCATTTTTTACTCTCTCAAAGGCAGTAATGCCCTTCCTACTTGTGTTGCTTTCACATGACTCTCCCATCTCCTAACTCTTCATTTTCACTGACTGTCCCCCATACTTGGAATTTCTTCCTTTTCATTTCTACCTTCTGGCTTCCATTTCTTATTTTGAAGTTCAGCTAAAATCCTTTTGCAAGAAGCCTTTCCCCCTTAATGAGAACTTAATGGTAAGTGTCTGACTTGCGTTGATTATCTCCATTTTATTCTGTGTATATCTTTTTCATACGTAGTTCTTTTGTGTGTAAATTTCTTGAGGGAAGTGATTGCTTTTTTGTTTCTTTGTATCCTCAATGTTAGCAAAGTGCCCATGTTTAATGCTTAATAAATATTTGTTGACTTCTTTGCGTTTTTTGTGGCAGTAAAATTACATGTACATGGAAACATGGAATATTCAATACTGCTCTCTGATTTGTCAGATTGTGTTTGTAGATAAGGCATTTTAATTCAAAGTAATTTAGATTAAAGCTGACTCCTCCCCCCTCAGAAGAAAAAAAACGTCAAATATAATAGGGCATAATGTTCCTAACTCAGCAATTTTAATCAGTTGGCTGTTCTTCTGTTTTGATACTAAGTTTCCTTGAAGATCATAAGACATGAACAACTCATTTATAGTAACCATCATATGTTTTTATATTCTTTTGTGGTTTACAGAATGCAGTGTGTTTAGTTTATAATCATTTATTAAACATGTATTTTTAAGCTGGACGGACATACTTTATACAATTTCATAACAAGGTTGTTCAAAATCTGGTATTTTAAGATCTTCATAATGAGTCAGTGATCCAAATTTTTTTTAAATTTTAGGTTGTACCCATATGACTAACTCCCTTAACACTTAGTCTGTAGCCCTCATTTTAGCAAACATTTATATAGTAACACTAGAACACTTATCTAGAGAACTAGATTGCTATATCTTCCATGGTCACCTTAGCTGTACATAGCTACAAACCCAGAAGTAAATGTGGAATCTTTCTAAATCATTGCATTCTGCTTCAAAGGAATGGTATGGATCTACCCTGAAGTTCTTTGTTTTACAGCATAAAATAAAGCAACAGTTTAGAAATAACTGTGTCAGCAGAGAGACGACAAATTATAAAAGCATAGTAATTTGGGGGTGTTAATTTAGTGATGAAAAGCTAGCCTTATGTACTAGAGTTGTCCTTGAGCATTGAAGGATAGTATAGTAATTAATGTTTTCAATAATGTCCCTTATTCATCAAAAGGTTAAGTTATATTTGGTATAACTTATTTGAGAATGGAGCAATGTATAAGGATCTGGCCTTGGTGTAAGGAAGACATTACTTATTGATTATGGGATCTGGGCAAGTCACTTAATCTCTTAATGTCCCCTAGGTAACTAAAATTCTAAATTTCAGAGTATTTGTTGATCTGCATTTGCTCACCTGGATGTAATCTCAGGCTATTGACCCAAAGTAACAAAGTGTATAGATGCTGACATCTACATTATTGTATATGATCTCCTTGTTAACACTGAATATCAACATAGCTATTATTTTCATTTTATAGATTAGAAAATCGAGTCATTAAATGATTAAGTGATGTAATCACAGAGCTGTGACTGGAACCCAGATCTTCTCACTAAAATATCAGTGTTTCTAATATTATATCACATTAGCTGAGTCAAATTTCCCCTGTTTTCATATATCTTCTGAAAATAATTTTCATCTTGGGCATTAAAAGCCCATAGGCCATTTTGGTTTCAGTATAGACTTACTGGTAGAATTTATTTTCTGCCTTCTGTCTTTAGCTTAACAGAAGATTTTAAAAGATCCCATTGTTAATCTTTCCCTACCAGAGCAGTTTTTCTTAGAAAAATCTGCAATATCCCACATGGAATGATTGGTGCCTCAAGTCTTACTCCACTCCAATCCATTTTCCAAACAGCTGTCAGTAATTTTCCTAACACATGGGGCAGACTGTGTCATTCCTCTATTTAGTAAACTCCAGGGATTTACTGTTACCTCTAGGATAAAATACAAACTCACTCTCTCTCTTTTTTATTTTTTTTTTGGTATTTAAAGCCCTGTGTAACTTCGCCCCAACCTACTTCTCTAGCCTTATTACATATTACTTTACTTTTTGTACTCTACAGGCCAGGCACACTGGCCTTCTTCCTGTTATACGTGATTCTCTCTGTCCTAAATCTGTGCCTTTGATTAGGCTGTTCCCCATACTTGGAATACATTCCCTCCTAGTTCCATCTTCAAGACTTTGTTCCTTTCAAGGCTCAATTCATTCTATATTAAGCCTTTCTTGATGCCACCCCTACCTCGGTTTCCAGTGTCACCTGCCTGAACAAACTTTTTTTATTTTGCTTCGGCCTACATACATACATGAGTGTTTCCCCAATGAAAGGTAAGTCTCTTCAAAATTAAGAGAATTATTTTATTTTTGTTTTTGTATCTCCAGTTCTTATCAATATCTGACCCATAGTAGGTGCTTAAGAAATGCTTATTAATTGGTCATTCACACTGATTATAAGGAAGAGATTGTGTCTTTATGTCATGTATATATAATTATAATTCTGACACTTGATTATTTGATTTTTTTTTTTTGTCAATAGCAGATTAAATACATATAATTTTGGATACCCATTTCCCTGGCTGAACTGTGAATTCCTTGAATCAAGGATCATATTATATTTTTTCACTCCACTATGTTGAAAATAAGTGCCAGTTTTCATTAGACAAGCAAGTTTTCTGGCTAGGAATATCGCTAGCCCAAAGAAATTTCAGGTGCAGTCCAAAAATCTATGGGACTTATTGAGTAAAGGAATTCAGTTTAGCAACCATTCATTAAGCACCATGTGGAAAGCACTGAAGTGAATGAAAAAAATTAAGCCAATGCTAGTCAACTACACTGTGAGTAATAAGAAGAAAATGCTGGCGTTAGGGGGAGGAAGAGGTGGATCTAAGCTATCTGAAGTAATGTAAGTAGTAGCAAGTTGACCTATATCTGTTTATATCCCTGAGGGCTTTTTTTTAAACACCATATTGTTTAATCGTTAATAATTGCTGTTCATGATGATGTGTTCGATGTATACTAAAAAAAAAAGTTCTGTGTACCCTAACTGAAGCTGAGGTATAATAAATTTAGTTACTTTTAGGAGATGAGGAGGTTCAGTTATCAGGAAAGTTCACATTTCCAAACTTGCATTATTGAAATATAATATTACTTTGTTACATATTTTTTATTTTATGTTATAGCCTGAACTAAGAGAAACCATGAGTTACTGATGATGTTTTGTGTGTGTGTCTAATCTGTATATATGTGTGTGTGTATAGATATAAACATATAAGTACATATATATGCATACATATGTGTATCAGCTCCCTACTTTAATACATTTAAGCACTAAAACAAATAAGGAACTAGTTCATTCTATGTAGGATATTAGAATTACCTGGGGAAGAAAATTACTTGTAGTTCTTTTTATCATAGTTAAGCAATTTTTAAAAATTGTCTTTTAAAAGACTCATGTAAAACTGGGTAGCATGAAGAGTGTATAAAACTAGCATTTGATATGTCATGATCCAAGGATACGTTGGACTAGTGGTATTCATTCATTTATAATTCTTCCAAACCTGTGACAGCCATGTAAAAACAGAAGTACCATATGGGTATAAAATGTACCACTCAGAGAGCAGTGAGGAAGCACAGTATGAGTGTGAGTATGAGCAGATTGTTCATATAAGAAATAATGACAGAAAAATATGAAGAGGAGCCATAATATAGTCTTTCATCAAGGAAAATATGATCAGAAAAGGAAATGGGCTGATCACATATTGATAATGAGGAATGGCACCCAGATAGTCTGAATATTCCACTGATATCTTTGGAATGTTAGAAGAAAACAAGGGATTCAGATTGACTGGGTGCCCTTGCAAGTGAGGAAATGGACCGGAAGTCAAGCAAGATGGGCAGGTAGATACTTGCATCATTGAAGGGAACATTCCAATTACTGAGATCACAGATTCCTATGAGTATTTTGATTTTAGTGGTATTGACAGATAAATTTCATAGATGGTATTGGACCCTCTATTTTCTAAGTTCTGGATGTTGTGTAGTCTCCTGAAATTAATGATCCAAAATTATGTTAGTTGTTGATACATGGTGTAGACAGCAGAATTGAAGGCCTTTGACTTTGCTGTCCCCAAATGGAAAAATGCCATTAAGGTCAATTGTGAAACATACTTTACTGCTAATGGAATGTCAGGTTCCTTAGTGATAATAAATATCTTATTTAGTTCTTCACCAAAAAAGTGCTTAGTGGTGAAGACATAAAATGGAGTCTAGAGATTTATAGTCTGTTATTCAACTCCAAACACAATCCTCTAGCATATATCTTGTAATATATTAAAATCAATATTTTGATAATCCAGAAATAGGAATAGAAACCCAAATATAGTGGAAAAGATTTCTTAAAATTATTTAAGAAAAAAGACATAGGGTAACTGGTGAAAAGTGTAGAAGATAGTAAAGATGTAATGAGTGCTTTGTCCACGCCCTGCTTAACCTACCTTCCACTAGTCACTATTGTGTCTGTCATGTAACTTGGGTGGATTGCTCTCTTCTGTTTGTCTTGTTACCAGCACCAATTTTCAATCATTGTCAGTCTGTCTCTGGTCTGAAAGGAATGAGAGTCCTATGTTTTCACTGTGTTCTCAGTTGTTACTAATGTAAACAGTAAGAAAACCTGAAAAATGTATTAAAACTTCTACTGCTTAACAAAGTAATTTTTTCAACATCAATGTGATTTCATGATTAATAAAAATCTTAATAAGTGTTATTAGTTTATGTTAATTGAAATTTCCCTTTTAAAATATAGTTTATTTGCAAAAAATCATTAATTATAACTTTACTTGGAAAGTGAGCCACTAAAACCCTGTCTGTGGCCCGAAGAAGTTTAGCCTTTTTTAATTTTGGCCCCTACCTGCTGCCAAGTTGTACAGGTCTGCTCTAGCTTAACTTCATTTGGGTGACAGTCAGCAAGCATTTATTAAGCATTTACTACATGCCATGCTATTGTTTGAATAATAGTAGAGAAGTGAAACAGTCCCTAATAGAAAAGTGAGAGAGACAGGAGCTTATTCTCAACTGGCTGACATACAATTTGCTTCTGGATCAGTGCTAAAGGCTTTTAGATCTTTGAGTCTCCCCTGCTGGTTCTTCATTCATGTCATGCTTATTAATCATAGGTGTTCACCAAGACACTGTTTTGGGCCTTCTTCTCTTTTTCTCCATTAGATTTTGAATTCCCTGAGGGCAGAAATGGTTTTTGCCTTTCTTTGTATCTCCAGTGTTTGTTACATGCTTTATACACAGTGAGGACTTAATAAATGCTTATGGATCTGTTGTTTCCCTCTATGCCACAGATTCTTAACCTGAGGTCCACAAACTTTTAAGAAATCTTTTTCACTGTAATCAGTTTTCTATTCCTATGTATTTTATGTGTTTAAATACTTTTTTTTTACAAAGGGTCCCATAGGCTTCACCAGTGTGGCAAAGGGTCTGTCACATGAGAGTTCAAGAAACTCTGCTGTATACTATCTTACTTGGTAATCTCATCAGCTCTCCTAGATTCAGAGGTGATCTCTATGCAGATGATTCTCAGAGCTATGTATCTAGCCTTGGTCTGTCTGCTGAGCTATAGTCCTGTATCACAAACTGCCTTTTAGACATCTTAAACTGAGTTTAAACTGAGTTTTCTATAGATGTCTATAGATATCAGAAATTAGATATCTATAGATATCAGAAATTCAACATCTCTAAAACAGAATTCATTATCTTCCCTCCACTTCCCCTTCTTTCCTTCCCTGTTACTGTAGAGGATACCTCTGTGCCTGGAGCATAGAATTTGAAGTCTGGAATATCTCAGTCCCTTGGACATTTACTAGCTGTATGACCTTGGGCAAGTCATTTTTTAAAAAAAATCATTCATTCATTCATTTATTTATTTACATTTATTTATTTAAGTTTTCAACATTCATTTCCACAAAATCTTGGGTTGCAAATTTTCTCCCCATTTTTCCCCTCCCCCCACCCTACAATGCCGAGCATTCTAATTACCTCTATCACCAATCTGTTGTCCCTTCTAACACCCCTCCTTTCCCTTATCCCCATCTTCTCTTTTGTCCTGAAGGGCAAGATAAATTTCTATACCCCATTACCTGTATTTCTTATTTCCTAGTTGCAAGAACAATACTCAACAGTTGTTCCTAGAACTTTGAGTTCCAGCTTCTCTTCATCCCTCCCTCCCCACCCATTCCCTTTAGGAAGGCAAGCAATTCAATATAGGCCATATCTGTGTAGTTTTGCAAATGACTTCCATAATAGTCATGTTGTGTAAGTCTAACTATATTTCCCTCCATCCTATCCTGCCCCCCATTTCTTCTATTCTCTTTTTTGATCCTATCCCTCCCCAAGAGTGCTCCCTCCTTCCACTGCCCTCCCTTCCATTATCTCCCCCACCCTGCTTATCCCCTTCTCCCCCACTATCCTGTAGTGTAAGATAGGTTTTCATACCAAAATGAATGTGCATTTTATTCCTTCCTTTAGTTGAATGTGATGAGAGTAAGCTTCATGTTTTTTCTCTCACCTCCCCTCTTTTTCCCTCCACTGAAAAGTCTTTTACTTGCCTCTTTTATGAGAGATAATTTGCCCCATTCCATTTCTCCCTTTCTCCTCCTAATATATTTCTTTCTCACTGCTTTATTTCATTATTTTAAGATATGATCCCATCCTATTCAGTTCATCCTGTGCTGCTGTGTGTGTGTGTGTGTGTGTGTGTGTAATCCCACCAACTACCCAGTTACTGAAAAAAGTTTCAAGAGTTACAAATATTGTCTTTCCCTGTAGGAATGTAAATAGTTCAACTTCAGTAAGTCCCATATGACTTCTCTTTGCTGTTTACCTTTTCATGCTTCTCTTCATTTTTGTGTTTGAGAGTCACATTTTCTTTTCAGCTCTGGTCTTTTCATCAAGAATGCTTGAAAGTCCTCTATTTCATTGAAAGACCATTTTTTCCCCTGAAGTATTATACTCAGTTTTGCTGGGCAGGTGATTCTTGATTTTAGTCCTAATTCCTTTGACTTCTGGGATGTCATATTCCACATCCTTTGATCCCTTAATATAGAAGCTTCTAGATCTTGTGTTATCCTGATTGTATTTCCACAATACTTGAATTGTTTCTTTCTAGCTGCTTGCAATATTTTCTCCTTGACCAGGGTACTTTGGAATTTGGCCACAATATTCCTTGGAGTTTCTCTTTTTGGATCTCTTTCAGGAGGTGATCGGTGGATACTTTAAATATTTATTTTGCCCCCTGGTTCTAGAATATCAGGGCAGTTTTTCTTGATAATTTCATGAAAGATGATATCTAGGCTCTTTGTTTGTTCATGGCTTTCAGGTAGTCCCATAATTTTTAAATTGTCTCTCCTGGATCTATTTTCCAGGTCAGTTGTTTCTCCAATGAGATATTTCACATTATCTTCCCTTTTTTCATTCTTTTGGTTTTGTTTTGTGATTTCTTGGTTTCTCATAAAGTCATTAACCTCCATCTGTTCCATTCTAATTTTGAAAGAACTATTTTCTTCAGTGAGCTTTTGAACCTCCTTTTCCATTTGGCTAATTCTGCTTTTGAAAGCATTCTTCTCCTCATTGGGTTTTTTTTATTATTATTATATTAAATTTATTTATTTAACTTTTAACATTCATTTTCACAAAATTTTGGGTTACAAATTTTCTCCCCTTTTGTCCCCTCCCCCCCCAAACACCAAGCATTCTAATTGCCCCTATGACCAGTCTGCTCTCTCTTCTATCATCCCTCTCTGCCCTTGTCTCCATCTTCTCTTTTGTCCTGTAGGGCCAGATAGCTTTCTATACCCCTTTACCTATATTTCTTGTTTCCTAGTGGCAAGAACATAACTCGACAGTTGATCCTAACACTTTGAGTTCCAACTTCTTTACCTCCCTCCCTCTCCACCCCTTCCCTTTGGAAGGCAAGCAATTCAATATAGGCCAAATCTGTGTAGTTTTGCAAATGACTTCCATAATAGTTGTGTTGTATAAGACTAACTATATTTCCCTCCATCCTATCCTGTCCCCTATTACTTCTATTCTCTTTTGATCCTATCTCTCCCCATGAGTGTCAACCTCAAATTGCACCCTCCTCCCCATGCCCTCTCTTCCATCACCCCCCCCACCCTGCTTATCCCCTTATCCCCCACTTTCCTGTATTGTAAGATAGGTTTTCCTACCAAAATGAGTGTGCATTTTCCTTTAGTGGAATGTGATGAGAGTAGACTTCATGTTTTTCTCTCACCTCCCCTCTTTATCCCTCCACTAATAAGTCTTTTGCTTGCCTCTTTTATGAGAGATAATTTGCCCCATTCCATTTCTCCCTTTCTCCTCCCAATATATTTCTCTCTCACTGCTTGATTTCATTTTTTTTAAGATATGATCCCATCCTCTTCAATTCACTCTGTGCACTCTGTCTCTATGTGTGTGTGCGTGTGTACATGTGTGTGTGTGTGTAATCCCACCCAGTACCCAGATACTGAAAAGTTTCAAGAGTTACAAATATTGTCTTTCCATGTAGGAATGTAAACAGTTCAGCTTTAGTAAGTCCCTTATGACTTCTCTTTGCTGTTCACCTTTTCCTGGTTCTCTTCATTCTTGTGTTTGAAAGTCAGATTTTCTTTTCAGCTCTGGTCTTTTCATTAAGAATGCTTGAAAATCCTCTATTTCATTGAAAGACCAATTTTTCCCCTGAAGTATTATACTCAGTTTTCCTCATTGGGTTTTTGAAGCTCTTTTGTCAATTGAGTTAGCCTATTTTTCAAGGTGTTATTTTCTTCAGCATATTTTTGGGTCTCCTTTAGCAGGGTGTTGGCCCACTTTTCATGCTTTTCTTGCCTCTCTCTCATTTCTCTTTCCCATTTTCCACGTCTCTTACTTGATTTTCAGAATCCTTTTTGAGCTCTTCCATGGCCTGAGCCCATTGAATATTTATTTTGGATGTTTGGGCTACAGAAGCCTTGACTTTTATGTCTTTCCCAGATGGTAAGCATTGTTCTTCCTCATCAGAAAGGATGGGAGAAGATATCTGTTCACCAAGAGAGTAACCTTCTATAGTCTGATTTTTTTTTTCCCCTCTTTTGGGCATTTTTCCCAACCAGTTACTTGACTTTTGTGTCCTTTGTCAAGAGTAGGGTATACTCTGGGAATCTGTAAGATCTCAGTTCCTCCAGGGTGGCCCAATCAAGCGTGTACTGGTCTGGACGCAGAGAGGGATTTTTGTGCCCAAAATCTTAGCAGTTACCTCTCCACAGCCACCTGGCTTCCAGTTCCTCCAAGTCAGCACTGGGGGCTGATTTTCAGGTAAGCTGGATGGGCAGGGCTACCATTCAGTGTGAGGCAAAGACCAAGTCCCCTAGGGCCTCCACACTGAGGGAGGCAAGGCTCAGCTCTTTGATGCCCCCAGGGGTTTTTATGCTCTAATAATGGTCTGGCTGCTGTGCCTGCCTATGTGTCCTCTGTGGTGGTTGCCTAAGGCGGGAGCTACGGAAGGCCCTTCTCCCTTCCTGGCCAGCTGAATAAACCCTGTCACTGACCTTTGGCACCTGTGGGTTGAGGAATCTTCGAACCTGCTGCTGCTGGGACTGGGGATTCTGTGACTGGAGATTCTGCCCCCAAGGGCTGCTCGTGAGCTACACTGCATGGCCAAGGCTGGGCTGCACTCCGCTCTGCGACTGGTGCAACAGATGTTTCCCGTGGGCCTTCCAGGTCACCCCAGGATGGAAATCTCCTCGACTGTGTTTTTCTCCACTTCTGTTGCTCCAAAATTTATTGAGAGTTCCTCTCTACAGGTATTTTATGGACTGTGTGGGGAGACCCTGCATGTGTGTGTCTTTCTTCTCCACCATCTTGGGCACGTCATTTTTAACCTCAGTCTGCTTCAGTTTTCTCATCTGTAAAGTGTGGGTAATAATAGCACCTACATTCCAGGGTTGTTATGAGAATTGAATAAGAAATGTAAAGTGTTTTGTAAACTTTAAAACTCTCTATAAGTGGTAGCTATTATTATTGTTGACTCTTACATCCCTAATTTGCAGCCTCAGTGTCATTTCTCACCCACATATCATTCCTAAATACTGTCATTTCTGCCTGTACAACATTCCTTATATAAGTCCCTTTCTCTTTCTTCACATAACCATAACTCAGATTTGGTCTTTCATCATTCCTGTTGCATCAGTCTTCTAATTGGAATCCTTTTTCAAGTTTCTTCTTGCTACAATCCATCTTCCACTCAGCTGCCAAAGTGATTTTTCTATATCATGAGTCTGACCATATCACTCAGTAAATTCCAGTGACTCCTAGTTATTATCTCCAGTATCAAATATAAATTTCTCTGTTTGGCATTTAAAGTTCTTCACATCCTTGACCTTTTTTTTATCTTTCCAGTAATTTTACATTGTACTTACCCCTGTGAACTCTAGAGCCTGTGTACATTAGTTTCTCTCTCATACTTGTAATGCTCTTCCTCAACTTCTACCTCTTAGTTTCTCTAGCTTCTTTGAAGACTCCTCTCTAATCAGATCTTTTACAAGAGACTATTCCCAGTTCCCCTCCCTACACTGCTTTCCTCTCTGCAATTACCTTTTTTATTTACTCTGTACATATCTTGTACTTTCCTATTTATGCACATGTTATGTCTCCAAGTAGAATGTGAATTCATTGAAGAGAGGAACATTTTTTTTTTCCTTTTTTGATCCTAGTGCTGAGCACAGTCATACACAACACAGTAAAGATAATAATTTTCTCTTGATTGATGAATTGTTTAAATGCCAAGAGTTCATATTTATTGATCCTGGAGTTATTTGTATGCTATATGATGAGATATTAGAGTGATGGGTAAGCTTATCTTTATTAGGTAACTGAAAACCACATATGATTTTACTTAGAAGACATGGTTGTAAATAGAAAATTGATTCCATGTACAATCATTTTATATCCCTCCCTAAAAATACTTTCAAAAAAAAAAATGGAAACTTTCATATCCAGAGTAGCATTTGTTCACTGTAGAAATGATTTCTTAAATTCCAGTGCCATATTCAAGATGTTGTTAAACAATTGTGAATATCCTCTTTTACATTCTGAGTAATAGTATACCTTCATGCAGTCTCACAAAACCATTTTAAACACATCTGTACTTGTTGTGAGGATGGAACTCTTCTGCAGGTTCTAATTTGCTTTGCATATCACTGGTTGATTAAATTCATGTCATATAGAAGAATAACTTAATGTTTTCTTGCATTTTCTGTTTTGTACAAATTGTATAATTGAATTCTATGGCCAGTTATTTATCGTTTTTAATCACACCTTTTGTTTTATCATGTTCAGTGTACTTTTGTTATTGTTAAACAATTAAAGAATATTTGTCTTTTGTCTTCACATAGGCTAGTAGTTCAAGTCAGAATTTCCTCTTGTCTTCATTAGCCCTTGGAATAATTACAAAGCGTTGAAAAGCACATTCACTTTTTGTATTGATACAATTTGTTTTGACACATATATGAAAAACCCATAGCTTAATGTTATTAAGATGCTTAAGGATAACTTTAAGAATCTTCAGTTGGACTATCACATTACACTTCAGTTTCACTTAATTCAACTACCCCCAAGTTCTTATGGGTAGAAAATTAAGAGATTTTCCTAAATTAGTAACTAGCTGACTCCTCACACCCATCCCTTTTTTTCTAAGAGATTATGTGACAGCACCCAGCTTTATGCTACTCTTTCTCAGAGCAGAATATAACAGCTCTGAAGTGCCTCTCTTATACTGTGCACATTTTCTCTTCCCTCTTTGTTTCTTTTACTTTTTCATTTTGCCTTAATTAGAACAACACAAAGTTGCTTTTTGATTTCACCTTTAAGTCTCAGCTATAATATTAATATTCCCTGACACACCTCTTCACCCCAGTGACCACAGTTGCTTTTACTAATCTCCCTTCCTGAGGGTACATAGTCTTCCTCTCCCTATGCCATTTTGTAGTGACTTTTAGGTTACTCTCAGTCTCTGGACCATTAGGTAATTAATGAAGATCTTCAGGATTATAGGCAAATTAATTATGCTTCAGTTGCTTATTTCCCTTCTTATTTTGTTTTCTGTCTTTGTGCTTTCTTCTGTATGTAAAGTGCTTTGAATATTTTTAATTAGTTGTGTTAGGTATTCATTTATTGTACAAACCAAGAGGGTTCTGTTGGTATTGTAGCGATCTGATTAAAGTACTAAGGTTGTGTGTCATTCTTCAGTCCTAGCACCTTGAAAACATTTTCTGGCCAACATGATGGAAGGTGAAGAGGTGATGTTTATTTAGCTATAAGATGGCTTAGATGGCCTTTGAGATTTTTCCAGTATTAAGATTCTATTCATGCCTATCTGGTATTTTTTTAAACCTACTTGTTAGTGTCCTAAATTATTAATAAGTTGTCTACATAGTCATATCCTTGGGTCTAGTCAGTTTGTGTTTATCATGCTTTTATGAAAACATCTATCAGTTGCTTAACTGTTAATTTGCTTAGTGTTTTTTTCTTAGTTATTACTATGATGGATTTATTTTTTTTCTTTTGCCTTCATTTCTTTTTTAACCTTTGCTCTTAAAATATCAGAAGTGTTAAAGTAAACTTACTGTTTTTAAATTATTTCTTGAAGTTTAAGTAGATATATTTAGATTTTTACTTCCTCTTTCACAGCTGGAAAAATTTCTGGAAAAAATATGAATAAAAATATATATCTCTCCTTGTAACCATGATCAGATTTTAAAATCAGTAGAGGTGCTTGCTAGTCTAAAGAAATTCTTCAGTGACTATAGTGACATCAATTGCCACCCACTAATTTAGCCATTTTTATGTGTGGAACTACAGCATAAGCTATGTTGACAATGTACTATTTAGATCATAGACTGCTTTAAGAAGGACATAGGGTCCAAAACTTGGGAGAATGTAGTTTTGCTTCACTTTGCTTTGGCCAGAATAGACAAAGCATTATGTCTAACTCTGGACGGCACATTTTAGGAAAGGACATTGTTAAGCTGGACAGTGTATAGAGGAAGGCAGCTCAGATACTGAAGTGCTTCAAGACTACTATATGAAGATCACCTGAAGAAAGTAATAAGGCTCCTTGGCCCAGAGATTAGAAGACCTGGAGGGGTGGACTGGGAGACATATTTGTTCTCTCTAACTTCCCTGGGTGTAGTACTAGAAGAAAGAAGATAGAAGTTGCAAGGAAGCAACTTTTGGCTTGATGTTAAAATAACTTTCCTAATAGCTGTCAAAAAACGAAATAATTTTCTTGGAAGTGGTGCCTTTTCACTCATTAGAGGTCTTCAAGCAAAGGCTTGATGATTACTTACGTATGTTGTAGGTGGGATTCTTGTTCAGATATGAGTTGGAATAAATTATCTAAGGTCCTTTATATTTTATATTTTTCAAGTCTGTACAACAAAATACATAATAGTGTCTACGGTATTTTGGTTACTATTTTTAAAATGGTATTCCTAATAGCACTTTGAATTCCTTTTCATTCAGGTGTTTGATATGTACAAGGCACTGTACTAAGTGTTGTGGAGGATACAAAGGAATTACTTATTTGTCTTGGTACAAGACAACTACCTCAATAACTAAATAACATAAAATGACAGTGTATGATAATTACTATGAGAGTAACAAAGCTCTATTGGGAGAGAGATGTTTATGAATGGGATATAAATAAATGTTATTTAAATAGTAGGAGGGGGAGCATATGAACTAAGGCTTAGGGGCAGGAAAGTACAAGTTGTATTTGGGGGAGAATAGTGAGTAGTGGTGGGATTTTGTTTTGTTTTTTGGTATCTTAATGCAAGACTAAAATAGTAAGAATTACTGTATCAGACAAGAAGGTTTGTGTTTACTATTTCTCACATCAAAGGTATTGCACAAAGCAAAGAGAATGACTGCAAATGTATTTGAGTGATCCTAGAACCAAAGAAGAGAAATAGGACAGGCTGCCCTACTTCCTGGTGACTAGAAGCTATCTTGACTCTGCTTACAATTTCCTTTAAATAAATAATTACTGAAATGGCAGTTAACCACAATGTATCTTGGGTTTTAAAGTACGTCTTTTGGGAGCCAAGATGACAGACTAGAGGCAAGCCAGCTAAACTCTCTCAGCATTCACCTCCAAACAACTTTAAAATAATGTTTCAAATCAAATTTATAAGTGACAGAGCCCATAAAAGGTCAGGGTGAGACATTTTCCCAGCCTAAAAAAATATAGATCAGGAAGAGAAGTTTGTGACACTGAAATGTGACACTGTCCAAAAGCTACTCACAGGATGGCAGCAAAAGCAACTTTGGGAGCTCTCAGAGCAAAGACAGTAAGGGGGTGAAACAACTGGTGAGAAAGATTACTGCATAACCTTTGCTTGCACTGAGTACAGCTGGCACCGATTGACAACTCTGTTACCCATACACAGTCCTGGTTTGCAGTTTTAGGGTAGAAAGAAGTGCTGGGCGTCAGTCATAAGGTATCAAGGGACCCTGGTCACAGATCTGAGGCAGTGGAATGCTAGTATTTGTGACTGCAGGGAACCTGAGCCTCAACCTGGCTAAAGACCAGAGCACAGACCAGTAGAGCAGTGACCCTACCTTTCCTCACATCACATTACCTTGGAAGCACAGAAAACTGGCAGACCCCCAGAACTATCTCTGAAGATAGCACCAGCAGAAAAGCCTGAAGGAAGTCAAGAAATAAGCTGGAAAAATGAGCCAACACCAACAAAATCTTGACCATAAAAAGCTAATGTGGTGGCAGGGAAGATCAAAACAAAAAATCAGAAGACAACAGTGTGATTACATCTACAACAAAGCTTCAAAGAAAAATGCTAATTGAACCCATGCCCAACAGGAATTCCTCGAAGAGTTAAAGAAAGATCAGAGTGGTAGAGAAATAATGGGAAAAGAAACGAGAGTGATACAAGAAAATTGTGAAAAGAGAATTTACAGCTTGGTAAAGAAAGCACAAAAAAATACTGAAGAAAATAACATCTTTAAAAACAGAATTGGCCTAATGGAAAAAGAGGTACAAAATCTCACAAAATACTTCCTTAAAAATTAGAAATTGGCAAGTGGAAGCTAATGACTTCATAATACATCAAAATAAACAAAATAAAAAGGATGAAAAAAAGACAAAAATGTGAAATTTCTTATCAGATGAACAACTTAACCTGCAAAATAGATCAAGGAGAGAGAATTTAAAGATTGGAGTATCTGAAAGCCATGATTAAAGAAAGAGCCTATATTTCAAAAAACTATCAGGGAAAACTACCCTAAAATCTTAGATCCAGAAAGTAAAATAAAAATTGAAAGAATCCACCAGTCACTTGAAAGAAATCCCAAAATGCAAACTCCTAGACAAATTCCAGAGCTCCAGTGTCATGGAGAATATTGCAAGCAGCCAGAAAGAAACAATTCAAATGTTACAGAGTCACAATCAGGATCACACAAGACTTAGCTTCTATATCAGTGGAGCAGAAGGCTTAGAGTATGATATTCTGGAGGGCAAAAGAGCTAGATTTAAAACCAAAAATCACTTACCTAGCAAAACTGAGGATAATTCTTCAGAGGAAAAAAAATGGACATCTAATGAAATAGAGAACATTTAAGCATTTCTGATGAGAAGACCTGAACTGAATAGAAATTTTTATTTACTTATTTATTTTCAGTGTTCCACTATCACAACCTAGATTTTTTTCTTTCCCTCCCTTCCCCCAACTTCCTTCTCCCTCCCTGAGACGGCATGCAATTTTATATAGGTTCTACACATACATTCCTGTTTTAATCATGGTCATGTTGTGTAGAAGAATTAAAATGAATGGGAGAAATCATATAACAAACCAAAACGTAATACAAAAAGAAGTGATCTGCTACAATCTGCAACTGAATTCCATAGTTCTTTCTCTGGATGTGGAAGGCATTTTACCTTAAAAGACTGTTGGGAATTTTTTAAGTCCTTGTATTGCAGTAAAATTCTAAGTCTACCAGAAAAAAATCCTCCCACCCTGTGGTTGTTGCTGTGTACAAAGTTTTCTTGGTTCTGCTCCTTTCACTGAGCATCAGATCATATAACACCTTTCCAAGCGTCTCTGAAGTCTTCCTGTTCATCATTTCTTATAGTGCAATAGTATGTCATTACATTCATATACCATAATTTATCAGCTATTACCAATTGATGGGCATCCCCTTGATTTCCAGTTTTTGGCCACCACAAAGAGAGCTGCTATAAATGCTTTTGTACATGTGGAACCCTTTCCCATTTTTATGATCTCTTGAGGATACAGTCCTAGAAGCGGTGTGTGTGTTCGTCCTTCATTGCCGAAGAAAACCATGCCATCAGAGAAATAATGAAATGACTTGCACTTGACTTTGTTTTGAGTGAGAGAGAGCTGTGCGGGTCACCAGCCTACTTCTCCTCCAGAGCCATCTGAATCCAGTGACCACATATTCATCAGGATGACTGGAGATGACCCAGCATGAGGCAGTGGGAATTAAATGACTTGGCCAAGGTCACACAGCTAGTGGACATCATCTGAGGTGAAATTTGAACTCAGGTCTTCCTGACTCCTGCACTGGTGCTCTATCTACTGCACCACCCAGCTGTCCCCCTAGAAATGGTATTGCTGGGTCAAAGGGTATGCACATTTTTGTAGCCTTTTGAGCATAGTTTCAAATTGCTTTCCATAATGGGTGGATCAGCTCACAGCTCCACCAACAATGAATTAGTGTTCCAACTCTCCTATCTTCTTCCGCATTTATCATCTTCCTGTTCTGTAATGTTTACCAATCTGGTAGGTGTGATGTGGTATCTCAGAGTTGTTTTGATTTGCATCTCTCTAATCAATAGTGATTTAGAGCATTTTTTCATATGACTTTAGAGATCTTTAATTTTTTCCTCTGAAAACTGCCTGTTCATTTCCTTTGACCATTTATCAACTGGGGAATGACTTGTATTCTTGTACATTTGACTCAGTTCTCTATATATTTTAGAAATGAGGCTTTTATCACAGACACTAGTTGCAAAAATCTTAATAGAAATTTTGACATGCAAACACAAGACCCAAAGAAACAAAAGCATGAACAGGGAAAAGTAAATGTAAGAATCTTAATAAAGTTAAACTGTTTACATTCCTGTATGGGAAGATCATACTAACTCCTAAAAACTTTATCATATTAGGGCAGTTAAAAGGAATTTACATAAACAGAGGGCATGACTGGGAATCAGTTATGTTGTAATGATCTCAAAAAAAAAAAGAATGCATGAGAAAGAAAGTATACTAGGAGAAAGGGGAAGGAAGAGGTAGAATGGGAAAAATTTTCTCTCATAAAACCTGATGCAAATGAAATGAGAAGAATCAAGAGATCATTGTGCACAATAATAGCAGTGTTGTATGATCAGCTGTGGAAAACTTGACTGCTCTGATCAATACAATGATCCAAGACAATTCCAGAGGACTCATGATGAAAAAATGCCATCTACCTCCAGAGAGAACTTAGAAACTCTGAGTATAAATTGAAGTATAATTTTCTGACTTTGTTTTTCTTACCTTTAAAAAATATGGCTAATATGGGAATTTGCATCATTTCACATATATAGTTGATATATTGCTTGCCTTCTCAGTGGATATGGGGGGAACAGTGGAGGAAGGGAGAGAATTTGGAAATCAAAATTTAAAAAGAAAAGAAAGTAATAAATAATAAATTTAAAGAATGAATAAAGTATATCTTTCACGCTTATTTTTATTTTGGAACTACCCTGCACACTGTCACTCAGACCAAGATTCCTTCTTCAGTTTCCTGAGGGTCTTGGAGAAGGCAAGAACAAGAGCTGAACTTTTATCAAAACTTTAGTCTTCCTAATTACCTGTATGATGGTGTCTCCTTTCCCCTCTTTTAACAAAATTATCCACAAAAGAGGACTCAGTAATTTTTCTGGTTCAGCTCTCAAGACATTTTGCCTGTGGCACCTTTATTTAAAAGTATTTAATATAGGAGATCATCAAAATTCAAGTTTTTCATTTGATTAATTTCTATTTTGCTGTCATTTAATTCTTTTTCCTCAAGGGTTGTGGTTACTTGGTTATTTCCCATCAGATTATTTACTGAAAGGGCACAAGTTACTTACATCCTCCATCAGACATTTATCCCCCAGTTGTATATTAACATGATTATTACTCTCAAGTGTTCAAGAAAATATACACCTTTTTAGCCAAATAGTAGTTACAATGCTATCTAAACTTGTGCAGTAGTACAGCAATTTTCCCTTTTGAAGACCATTTCTCATGTGTTGTTTTATTAACTTTTTAAAGTGACTTGTGATTAAAGTTGTTGTTCCTGACTTACAGGCGAAACGATTGGTAGTTGGTGCGGTTGGTTGAGTACTCTGGTTGAAATGTAGATGAATTCATGATTTATCCAATCAGTCTAAAGACTAAACTATTTTCCAAGTTTATTCTTTATAGTTTTACCCCCTAGACTCTATAATAACAGTATCAGCCAATAAACAGTTCCTTAGGAATATCTTCTTTTAATCTCTCCAGATTTTCTTAAGAATTTCTTAAGATGTAGTATAGGAAGGACCAGAGGCAGCAACAGCAGCTCTGCTCAGCTGTTGGCATGTTGTGTGATTAAAACCATTTTAGCCATTTAGTCTAACCATTTTAATTATTAAACTTCTTGTATACTTGGACCCAGGAATACCCACTTATTGGGCTGTTTCCCAAGATACTTAGGGAGAAAGGGGAAGAACCTCTATGTCCTAAAATACTTATAGACGCTCTCTTTGTGGTGACCAGTGATCTTGAATTCATGAGGATGCCCATCAATTGGGAACTGTCTGAAAGAGTTGTGGTATGTGATTGTGAAGGACTACTACCATGCTATATAATGATGACCTTGGTGATCTTAGAAAAATGTGGATAAACTTGTATGAAATAATTAGCAAAATGAGTAAAACCAAGAGAACATTACAGTAACAGTAATATTTTTTAAAGAACAACATTGTGTGACTGAGCCGTTTTGACTATTATAAATATTCAAACTAACTACAAAGCATGGGAAGGAAGACTCTATCTGTATCCAGAGAAAGAAGTAATAAATAGAAATATGTATAGAGTGGAGCTGTGTGTGTGTGTGTGTGTGTGTGTGTGTATGTAATGGTAGCCATCTTTAGGGTAGAGGGGAAGAAAAAGAGAGTTACATGATAATTTTTGTATCACAGCTAACACAGAGGTAACACCAGCTATGCCAGGTGTCCTTAGAAGACATGGGAGGGCTGCTTGCAGGTGTTTTAGCACAGGTTCACTCTTGATCTGAGCAGACAAGAAGACAGTAATGGAGTCATAATAAGGGGTTAAATAAATTTTAATTTATTCTAGTCTATTCTTCTCAAGAGGGTTGTTGATAATGACAGTGCCAACTCCTACAGCTTCCCTAGTTACTCTTCTTGTAGGGGTAGGCAGGAATATAGTGGGAGCTCTCAGTGGGGCCTAGTTGAGACAAACATAGATTCCTCCCAAGCCCTCATTGGGTCTGATCAAGGCATGCACAGCATTTCAGCTTATGCATTCAGATTCCCCTGTGTTCCCCACTTACTGACCAGTGCCTATTTGATTTATAGGATAACAGACAAAGAAGGCATTTTGCCCACATTAAGGTCACAGGTTAACTTTAGCAATATTATCATTCAGCACAAGCATAGTAAACATTACATTATGTCATCCCCATATCTCACTGCGCAGTCACAGTAGAAATTATTTATAGCCCTGACCCTGGGAAATTCTATCTAGGATCCTGGGAGCTATAATCTAATAGTGAATAACAAAATTCTCTTTCTTTACAACTTTATTATATATTTGAAAGGAATAGCAGGTTGTATATAATTTGCAGTTTTATGTGCAATCATCTTTCTATTCTATAATGTTATAGAAATGCTTGTTTTAATTCTTAAGTTCAAAATAAAGTACATTAAAAAAATTTTAAACCATCTTAAAAAATCATCCATGTGATTAGCAGATTGTATTTCTTCTGGTGAGAAATCTGTTCAGTCTGTACCATTTGTCCAAGGTCATAGTCCATTCAGTCAGGTAGAGAGAGTGACCAGTTATACAGATCCTGGGTACTTTACTGTGCCTGAGGATTTCAGCACAACTACCTAGTTCTCTTCACAGTCTTTGTCAAAACACAGTTTCTTATACTTGACCTACCACTCAATCAATCATCATTTATTTACATGCCTACTATGTGCCAGGCACTGTGCTAAAGCACTGGAGATTAAAAAACTGTCCCTGTTTTTCAAGGATTTTACATTATCAGTTTCATTAGGCAAACCTACAGGGACAGTTTTTGATTAAATCTTGTTCTTTACCTGCTGGAATGACATAGTTATCTAATGAAAAAGCTGATATTTACACCTCCTCTCTCTGAAAAACCTCCAATATTATCTCTGTTAACAAGTATGGATCTCTTTTTTTACTAGAAAGGCTTTGGCTAGGTACTTTGCTTTCCTGACTGGGCCTCAAGTGACATTGGATAAGTTGTCCACCAGTCATTGGGAGGTAGAATATATTTTCTACCTAGAAGTGATTGGGAATGTTTATTGTTGTGCTAGAAACTGAAAATGGTGTGTAGATTGCCTGATTTAGTATCTGGCAGGGACATTGTCTTCAATGAAGCAATTTGGTGGTACTAATAATGTATTTACATAGTGCTTTAGTATTTACAGAGTATTTCCACTTATGTTATCCTGACTAGTAACTGGAACTTTTAAGGTCTTCGTCTTTGAATAGCTTTACTAATTGCTTGCTTTCTCAATGAGGGTGAGTGGAAAGAGAGGAAGGGAGAGAATAAGGAACTTAGGGCTTTAAAAATGAATGTTAAAAATTGTTTTTGCATGCAACTGAGAAATAAGATGTACAGGCAATGGGGTATAGAAATCTTTTTTGCCCTACAGAAAAATAGAGGGGAGGGGGATGGCAGAAGAAGGGGGCAAGAAAAGGGAGGACAGATTGGAGGAATGGGTGGATTGGGGGGTACACACTGTCCTGGGTTGGGGGGGGTGAGAATATTTGGAATTCAAATTCTTGTGGAAGTCAGTGTTGGAAATTGAATAATAAATTATATGTTTAAAAAAAGTAAAAACTCAGATTTCCTGATTCCTGGTCAGTCTTTCCTCACAACAAATGAGTCAGTATTTTAAATTTTTATTCTCATATTGTATTTCTACATTACAATTTTTTAATATATCTTTCCTCTTCCTCTACCAAGTGAGCTATCTTTAAAAAGAAAAAGAGAAATTTCAGTTTAGCAAAACTAACCAGTGTATCTTTGGAGTCTGATAACATATATAGTATTCTACATCTTGTAGTCAATCTTAACACAAGCAGAATAAACCATTGCCCAATGACTCCTCCCTGTCATAGTACCCAAATAGGACCCTCCCTCATGACAGAGTGACCCATAAAATTCAAGCTTGTAAAAATATTGAATCAAAATTATATGTTTTATTGTATTTATTGTATTTACAAACTTGTGTAGCCCTGTATATATTTCAGTAATAGACTACTTCAGAAACTTGGTAGAATTCTATTTGAATTGGAATGCCCATAATAGTTTTTTTTACATCCTTCCAAAATTGGTACTGATTTCATTTAATTAGTTTGCAAATTTTCCCTACTGTTGGCTGATGGCAGTTATTTTGTGGCTGAAATATCACAAAGAAGAAAATGATAAGTTGGATATAGTCCAGAAGAGGGCAGCCAGAGAGCCATTTGAGTATTGTTTGGACAAACTAGGAATCTTTAGCCTGGAAAAGAAAAGACTTGGGCCATGATAGATATCTTCAAATATTTGAAGGACTTGTCATTTGGAAGAGTAATTAGATTTGTCTTACTTGGGCCTTGGGGGCAAAATGAGGATCAGTAGGTGGAAGTTGTAGAGGCAAACGTAGGTTCAATAAAAGGGAAAATGCCATGACTCTTAGAGCTGGCCAAAGTGAAATGAGCAGCTTTTAGGTTTGTATGGTAGATCTTCAAGCAAAACTTGAAAAGAACACTTGTCTAGTGTAATGTAGCATAATACAGAGTCATGTTTGGGTTGGGTTATGTAGTCTCTTGAATTCCCTTCCAAGTTTGAGATTCTGAGATTACCCTACAAATTATTTTCTGAGACTGTATTTTACAACCATTCTCTTCTTTCTGAAATTCCTGTCATAGGAATTTTGTTTGGATCATTCATTTGTTGTTAAACAGCATGAAAACCAATAAACAGGAAGTCAATAAATAAGTGCCTACTATGTGCCAGGCCCTGTGCTAAGTGCTAGAGATATAAAAAGAATCAAAAGACAGTCCCTGCCATTGAACTTACAATCTAATGGGAGACAGCAAGAAATTGTTCTCAAGACTTTTTTTCCTTTAAGGGAAAGCAAGCAGGGAGTTTTTGTAAATATTTGAATGACCTGTTTTAAGCTTAGTTTTAAGCTGAATTAGGAACAAACCTTTCATCTTACAGTACTGTAATATATCACATATTAAAATACAAACCAATCCCAAACGTTAAAACTTTGTATTAAACATATCTGATCCTCATGTATTAAACAAACATATATGATCCTCATGGAGTTTGTGTATTTCCATGACCTTCTTGATCTATCTTTTCTGGAGCCTAATGATAATATGAAAAATTGAGACAGCAGTGTTGTGAATCAGTTTCACAGATGATATAATTTGCATCTATATTTTTATTAATGTGTTTTGCACTGAGATGATTTTATCTAGCCCCAGGCATTAATACAATAGTTGTCATTAGCTATAAGTTGCCATTTGAATGCATGGCAGAATAATATATTACTTTCAGTATGATAGGCAGATTAATTTTTGAGTGGTTTTTGTGCATCTCATTTAACTTGCCCTCAAAAGATGGAACATGATTGGTTTTGTATTTTTTGAAAACATTTAATAATTTATTTGATCTTTTTGTGTCTTTTTGGTGTAACTTCTGAGCAGTTACTCCCTTTATTGTCTTGAGGGAACAAAGCATTTAAAAGATTTGAGAGTGATTCCAATTATCAGACTAGAAAAGCCTTTTTTTCACTTTTTAGAGTGATTGTGCTAGATTTGTCTTTATTGGAAAATAAACTTTCCTAATCTGAAAAAGAACTCCCACATAAAATACTGCCCTTTAAATAACATCTTTTATTAAACAGTGAATAAATTTTTAAAATTTTGTATTGGTATCTTTTGTTTTTATCATCACTTAGACTTCCCCCAGATCCCACCTCTCCTCCCCTCATAACATCCCTTACAGCGAATACTTTTTTAAAAGGAAAAAGAAGAGCAAAAATGTCAGCAAAACCCAACAAACCTAAAAAATGTAATACAATATTTAATGACCCGTACCTGTGAAACCTTCACCCCCTTGCAAAGGAAGTGGAGGAGGTAGCTCCTCAAGTCTCCTAAGCTTGGTCTTTGTAATTTTACACCATTCATTTTCTGCTGTTTTACAGTTCCTTCCGTTTGTGTTATTGTAGTCATTATATGTATTGTTTTCTTGGCTCTGTTTCGCTTTGCATCAATTCATGTAAGCTTTCCCATGCTTCTATGTATTCTTTATTTTTGTCATTTTTTTTGCAGCATAGTATTCCATTACGTTCATGTACTACATCCTGTGTATCTACTTTGTTTCTTGTTCTTTGATATCATAAAAAGTGCTCTATAAATATTTTAGGGTGTGTGGAGCCTTTCTTTTTGTCACTGATCTCTTCAGCTGGTAGTGGAATTTCCAAGCCAAAGTTTATGGATATTTTAACCACTTTATTAACGTAATTCCAATTTTTTTCCTAAATAGCTGTACTAATTCACAGCTCCACTAAAATTAATGATTAATAAAGGTGGCAATCTTTCCTTAACCCCTTCAACATTGACTAACTTGCCTTTTGTCATCTTCGATAATTTATTGTGAGGTAGAACCTCAGGATTGTGTGTGTGTGTGTGTGTGTGTGTGTGTGTGTGTGTATTATTATTATTATTGATTTGGAACTTTTTTCCCATATAGCTGTCAATTTGCATTTCTTTTTTTGAGTATTCTTTGTTCATATCTTTTGACCCCCTTTCTGTTGGGAAATGAAAGGGTAAGTAATTTTTAAAAATTTTTCATCTTGCCATGAACTGAGAATGCTATGTTAGAAGGAAAACTGAACTAGGAGTCAGGAATCATGAGTTCTAATCCTAATTTTGCAGCTCATTTTTCATCAAATGATAATAAGGATTTTTCACATTTACAGTGTTAGCCTTTCATTCCCCAACACATAAGTACGCCAAAAAAATGGCAATTTGTTGAAAGCTTACTCTTTTTCCTTCCTTATCTTAACATTACTTGCATGTCTTCTCCCACTGTATTAGTACCAATATTCTAACCCTGCCCTATGCAAACTATTGTTTCTTAAAAGTTATTGAGACCGTCTTTGAGTCTTGGTTGTCTTGGGGACTAAAGACTCAGATTATTGATATCACTTCCTACTCACCTGAGTGTATGACTGTGAGGAGCTTTAGTTGTCCTCTGTAATGCTTGTCTGATGGGTATCTAA
Organism: Notamacropus eugenii; assembly: GCF_028372415.1. NCBI lineage: Eukaryota > Metazoa > Chordata > Mammalia > Diprotodontia > Macropodidae > Notamacropus > Notamacropus eugenii. Next base: position 138,385,336 of record NC_092873.1, on the reverse strand, counting down.
GACTAGGGAGCTCAGTTGAATCAACTCAAGGTGTTCTCAGTGTCAGTCCTTGTTGAAGGTATTTCCTTCCCTTGCTTTGGCTACATCTCCTTTCGTTAACTTAAATGACCTACAAATGTCTCATTTTGTTGTGATATTGAAATTAAAGTACCTGGAAGTTGTCTTAAGTTATTTCTGATCACCCTCTGTTGTGTAATATCTTTTTTCTTTTCTTTTTTTTTTTTTTATTTTGTAATGTTTAACGATCACTGCCATACAATTGTGATTTTATCCCCCCCACCTACCCCCTACTCCCCCCCTCCCTCCCCACGACTGCATGCAATTCTGTATAGATTCTACATATACTTTCCTATTGAGTATATTTTCACTATAGTCATGCTATGTAGTCAGACTAAGATAAATGAAAGAAATCGTATAACAAATCAGAACATGATACACAAACATACACATACACAAACATGATCTGCTACAATATGTGAGTGACTTCCATATTTCTCTTTCTGAGTGTGGCAGGCATTTTGCCTTGAGATCCTCCATTGGGATTTTTTTTTTTTTTTTTTTGGTAAGAAGTTCTTGTGTTATTACAAAAATCTAAGTCTACCAGAAAAAACTCTCACACACTGTGGTTGTTGCTGTGCATAAAGTTCTCCTGGTTCTGCTCCTTTCACTCAGCATCAGGTCATATAAGTCCTTCCAGGCCTCTCTGAAGTCTTCTTGTTCATCATTTCTTATGGCACAATAGTACTCCATTACATTCATATACCATAATTTATTCAGCCATTCCCCAATTGATGGACATCCCCTTGACTTCCAGTTTTTGGCAACTACATAGAGTGCTGCTATAAATATTTTTGTACATGTGGGACCCTTTCCCATTTTTATGATCTCTTGGGGATATAGTCCTAGTAGCGATATTGCTGGGTCAAAGGGTATGCACATTTTTGTAGCCCTTTGGGCATAGTTCCAAATTGCTCTCCAGAATGGTTGGATGCGCTCGCAGCTCCACCAACAATGAATTAGTGTTCCAACTTTCCCACATCCTCTCCAGCATTTATCATTTTCTTGTTCTGTCATGTTTGCCAATCTTATAGGTGTGATGTGGTACCTCAGAGTTGTTTTGATTTGCATCTCTCTAACCAATAGTGATTTAGAGCATTTTTTCATATGATTATAGATAGCCTTAACCTCTTCCTCTGAAAATTGCCTGTTCATATCCTTTGACCATTTATCAATTGGGGAATGACTTGTATGATTATACATTTGGATCAGTTCTCTATATATTCTAGAAATGAGGCCTTTATCCCCGAGCTTAGCTGTAAAAATTCTTTCCCAATTTACTACATCCCTCCGGATTTTGGTTGCATTGGGTTTGGTTGTGCAAAAACTTCTCAGTTTAATGTAATCAAAGTTATCCATTTTGCATTTCATAATGCATTCTATCTCTCCTTTAGTAAAGAATTCTTCCCTTCTCCATAGATCTGATAAATACACTATTCCTTGCTTCTCCAGTTTATTCATGGTATCAATCTTTATACCTAAATCATGTACCCATTTGGATTTTTTCTTGTGTACGGTGTCAGGTATGGGTCTATGCCTAGTTTCCGCCACACTGTTATCCAGTTTTCCCAGCAATTTTTGTCAAACAATGAGTTCTTATCCCAGAAGCTGGGGTCCTTGGGTTTATCAAACAGAAGGTTGCTATATTCCTTGCCTACTGCATCTTGAGTGCCAAGTCTATTCCACTTGTCTACCTCTCTGTTTCTTAGCCAATACCAAGTGGTTTTGATAATTGCTGCTTTATAGTACAGTTTGAGGTCTGGTAGTGCTAGGCCACCTTCCCAAGCATTTCTTTTCATTAGTCCCTTTGATATTCTGGGCCTTTTGTTTTTCCAAATGAATTTTGATATTATTTTGTCCAGCTCTAGAAAGTAATTGTCTGATAGTTTAATTGGTATGGCACTAAATAAGTATATTAATTTGGGTAGAATTGTCATTTTTATTATATTAGCACGGCCTATCCATGAGCAACTAATGTTTTTCCACTTACTTAAATCTGACTTTATTTGTGCAAAAAGTGTCTTGTAATTGTGTTCATATAATCCCTGGGTTTGTTTTGGCAGGTAGACTCCTAAGTATTTTATACTGTCTACCCTAACTTTAAATGGGATTTCTCTTTCTATCTCTTGCTGTTGGACTTTGTTGCTAATATATAGGAATGCAGAAGATTTGTGTGGGTTTATTTTGTACCCTGCAACTTTGCCAAAGTTGTTTATTAATTCTAGTAATTTTTTACTTGAATCTCTGGGATTCTCTAGGTAAATCATCATATCATCTGCAAAGAGTGATAACTTAGTTTCTTCTTTGGCTATTTTAATTGCTTGGATATCTTTATCTTGTCTAATTGCTACAGCTAACATTTCTAGTACCATATTAAATAATAGTGGTGATAATGGACAACCTTGTTTCACCCCTGATCTTATTGGGAATGCATCTAGCTTATCCCCATTGCATATAATGCTTGCTGAAGGTTTTAGATAGATACTGCTTATTATTTTATGGAAAGTTCCCTTTATTCCTACATTCTCCAATGTTTTTAGTAGGAATGGATGTTGTATTTTGTCAAAAGCTTTTTCTGCATCTATTGAGATAATCATGTGGTTTTTGTTAGCTTTGTTGTTGATGTGATCGATAATGCTCATAGTTTTCCTAATATTGAACCAGCCCTGTAGTCCTGGTATGAATCCTACCTGATCATAATGTATTAATCTCGTGATAAGATGCTGTATTCGTTTTGCTAGAATCTTATTTAAAATTTTTGCATCTATATTCATTAGGGAAATTGGTCTATAATTTTCTTTCTCTGTTTTGTCTCTTCCTGGTTTGGGTATCAAAACCATATTTGTATCATAGAAAGAATTTGGGAGGACTCCTTCTTCCCCAATTTTCAAGAATAGTGTATGTAGTATTGGAATTAACTGTTCTTTAAATGTTTGATAGAATTCACTTGTGAATCCATCTGGCCCTGGAGATTTTTTCCTAGGGAGTTCATTGATGGCTTGTTCAATTTCTTTTTCTGAGATGGGGTTGTTTAAGTATTCAACTTCCTCTTCTGTTAATCTGGGCAATTTGTATTTTTTAAAATATTCATCCATCTCGTTTAGATTATCGAATTTGTGGGCATAAAGTTGGGCAAAGTAGTTTCTAATTATTGTTTTAATTTCCTCCTCATTGGAGGTGAGTTCACCCCTTTCATTTTTAATATTAGTAATTTGGTTTTCTTCTTTCTTTTTTTTAATCAGATTGACCAAAGGTTTATCAATTTTATTAGTTTTTTCATAAAACCAACTATTGGTTTTATTTATGAATTCAATAGTTTTCTTAATTTCAATTTTATTAATCTCTCCTTTGGTTTTCAGTATTTCTAATTTGGTATTTACTTGGGGATTTTCAATTTGTTCTTTTTCTAGCTTTTTCAACTGCAAGCCTAAGTCATTGATCTCCTCTTTCTCTATTTTATTTATGTAAGCATTCAGAGATATAAAACTTCCCCTAATAACTGCTTTTGCAGTATCCCATAAGTTTTGGTATGTTGTCTCACTATTGTCATTCTCTTGAATGAAATTGTTGATTGTTTCTATGATTTCTTCTTTAACCCAACCCTTCTTTAGAATTAGATTATTTAGTTTCCAATTGATTTTTGGTTTCTCTTTCCATGGCCTTTTATTACATGTAATTTTTAATGCATTATGATCTGAAAAGGATGCATTGATTATCTCTACCTTTCTGCACTGGATTGTGAGATTTTTATGTCCTAGTACATGGTCAATTTTTGTAAATGTTCCATGTACCGCTGAGAAAAAAGTATATTCCTTTCTATTCCCATTTAATTTTCTCCAAAGATCTATCATATCTACCTTATCCAGAGTTTTATTTACCTCCTTAACCTCTTTCTTGTTTATTTTGAGGTTGGATTTATCAAGTTCAGAGAGGGGGAGGTTGAGGTCCCCCACTAGTATAGTTTTGCTATCAATTTCTTCCTTCAACTCCCCCAACCTCTCCTCTAAGAATCTGGATGCTATACCACTTGGAGCATACATGTTTAGTAATGATATTTCTTCATTGTCTATGGTGCCTTTTAGCAGGATATAGTTTCCATCCCTATCCCTTTTGATTAGATCTATTTCTGCTTTTGCTTTGTCTGAGATTAGGATTGCTACTCCTGCCTTTCTTACATGAGCTGAGGCACAATATATTCTGCTCCATCCTTTGACCTTTATCCTATGTGTATCCCCCCGTTTCAAATGTGTTTCTTGTAAGCAGCATATTGTTGGATTATGGCTTTTAATCCATTCTGCTATCCGTCTCCGTTTTATGGGAGAGTTCATTCCATTCACATTCACAGTTATGATTACAATCTGTGTATTTCCCTCCAACCTCTTTCCCACCATTTGTGCTTTTAGCTCTCCCGTCTCCCTTCCCCTCCTCAATAGTATTCACTTTTCTCCCCCTCCTCCTGCAGCCTTCCCCTCCTTCTTTTGACCCCCCTCCCTTTTGGTCCCCTTTACTCTTATTGCTTCTTTCCTCCCTTTTAGCCACCCTCCCCTTTCTTCCCCCTTCCCCTCCTACTACCTATAGAGCTAGTTAGGCTTATCTACTTAAGATTATTGTTCCCTCCTTTGAACAAATCAGATGAGAGTACCTCTCAAACAATGCTCATCTCCCTCCCCTCCTTCCCTCTACTATAGTTTTGTACTTCTTCCTGTGATATAATTTGCCATTTTCTGCTTCCCCCTTTCCACACCTCCTATTACATTCCCTTCTCATACTTAAATCATATTTTTGACATGACATCATTTACTTTATACCCGTTCCCTCTACATATATCCCTTTTATCATAATAGCTGCACAGTTCTCAAGATTAACAGGTATCATCTTCCCTTATAGGGAGGTAAACAGTTTGCCCTAATTGAGTAGCAAGTTTTTGTTTTTGTTTTTTCCCCTCTGTTTACCTTTTTATGATTCTCTGGAGACCTGCATTTGAAGATCAAATTGTCTATTGAGTTCTGGTGTTTTGGTCAGGAAGCTCTGGAAATCCCTTATTTCGTTGAATGACTTTCTCCTTGCCTGAAATGTTATGCTGAACTTTGCTGGGTAGTTGATCCTTGGTTGAAGTCCCAACTCCTTTGCCTTACGGAATATTGGGTTCCAATTCTTTCGATCTTTTAATGTAGAAGCTGCAAGGTCCTGTGTGATCCTGACTGTGTGTCCTTGATATTTGAATTGTTTCTTTCTGGCTGCTTGTAGTATTTTCTCCTTCACTTGATAGCTCTGGAATTTGGCAGCTATATTTCTTGGGGTTTTGAGTTTGGGATCCCTTTCGGGAGGGGAACGGTGGATTCTTTCGATGACTATTTTGCCCTCTGAGTCTAGTACTTTTGGACAGTTTTCCTTGATGATTTCCTGGAAGATATTGTCCAGACTCTTTTCTTCATCATGGGTTTTTGGCAGGCCAATAATTCTTAGATTTTCTCTCCTGGATCTATTTTCCAGGTCAGTTGTTTTTCCAATTAAATATTTTACATTTTCTTCTATCTTTTCATTCTTTAGATTTTGTTTGACTGATTCTTGTTGCCTCATTGAGTCATTAGTTTCTACTTGCCCAATTCTAATCTTCATCGTAGTGTTTTCTTCAGTTAGCTTTTCCATCTCCTTTTCCATCTGACCAATTTTTCCCTTTAAGGAGCTATTTTCTCCATTTAATTTTTGTACTTCTTTTTCCATTCGACCAATTTTCCCAGTTAGGTTTTGGGTTTCCTTTTCCATCTGATCAGTTTTCCCAATTAGGTTTTGGGTTTCCTTTTCCATTTGATTAGCTCTTCCTTTTAGGGAATTATTCTCTCCAGTTAATTTTTGAACTTCCTTTTCCATTTCTTCAATTTTCTTTTTCAGGGTGATGTTCTCATCAGTGAATTCTTTTTTTATAGTTTTAAAATCATTGGCCAGTTTTTCTTTTATATCCTTCTTCAGACGTTCCAGGTAATCTAGTTGTGCTTGCGAGAAATTCATAGTCCCATCTGAGGTTTCAGATGGAAGTACAGTCTCAGCTCTAACCTCTTTGGTGTTTGTGTTTTGGTCCTTATCCCCATAGAAAGATTCTATGGTTTTTTCACTTTTCGTCTGCTTTTTCCGATTCATGATGTTGGCTGAGTGTTGTAGCTTTTGGTTCTTTCAGTCAGAAGGTACAGATCTTTAAGTTGAGCTGATGTTGTAATATCTTTTTTCTAGGTTTTAGTGACAGTGCTTTCTCCAGAACTTTCCTTCTCTTTCAAGTGATGCCACCTAACTGCAAGAGTTCTTCAAGACTCTGTCTTAGGTCTTCTTCCCTGTTCTTTCCACCCCATATTACTTACTGTTCTCATCATCTTCCATGGATTCAAATATCATCTCTCTAGATAATTCCCAAATCTACATATCCAGCTCCAATATCTCTGCTAAGTTTTAGTTTTGTACCACCCACATTTCAGACTTCTTGAACTGGATGTCCTTTAGCCATTTCAGGTTCCATGTGTCCAAAATAACTCATCACCTTTTTTCAAAAAGCCCTCCCCTCCTCCCAACTTTGTTATTACTGTCAAGAGCATTGTTATCCTTTCACTTACCCAGGTTCTGCTTCACTTGACTCCTCATTTGCACTTACCCCACATAACCAGTCTGTGGCCAGATCTTGTTGTTTCTATCCTTACAACATATACCATTCTTCTGTGACACTGCCATCACCCTGGTACAGCCCCTTTATCACCTGACTATTGCAATAGCACTAATTGGTCTCCCTGCCTCAAATTTCTTCTTACTTTTACCCATTTTTGATTAGTCAGTAAACATTTATTAAGCACCTTCTGTGTGGTAGGCACTGTGCTAAGCACTGGGGATACAGAGAGTCAAAAGATAGCCCTTACCCTCAGTAAGCTGACAGTCTATCTAATGGAGAAGACTTCATGTAGACAAATGCATGCATGTCATGTAGACAAACTATACACAGGATAAAAATAGGAAATAATTAAAAGTAAGAAAGCACTGAGCATCACTGGATGGAGAAATGTGTGTCAAGGAATAAGATGTGAGATTAGAAAGGTAGAAGGGGGCTAGGTTATGAAAGGCTTTGAATGCTAAATAGGATTTTGTATTTAAACCTGGAGGCAATAAAGAATCATTGGAGTTTATTGAGTGTGTTGGGGGAAGGGGATGACATGATTGGACATGTGTTTTAGGAAAATCATTTGAGTGGCTGAATGATGGATGGATTGGAGAGGGAAGAGACCTGAGGCAGCCACCAGTAGGGCATTGCAATAATCCAGGCATAGAGAGCCTATACTAAAGTCGTAGCAGTGTCAGAGGAGAAGAGAAGGGAGTATGAGAGATGTTACAAAAGTAAAAGTAACAGGCCATGGCAACATACTGAAATAGGGGGTGGGAAGGTGAGAGATAGTGAGGAATCCAGAATAACTCTAGGCTTATGAGCCTGAAGGACTAGAAGGGGAGGAAGGCTTAGAGGGAAAGATAATGGTTCTGCTTTGAATATTGAGTTTAAGATGTCTATGGACATCCACTTTGAGATACCTGAAAGGTGATTGAACATAAAGTTTAGGACAGGATGGATAGATTTGAGAGTCATCAGCATAAAGATGATGCATGAATCCATGAGAACTGATGAGATCATCAAGTGAAGTAGTATAGAGGGAGAGGAAAAGTGATCAGAGGGTGATCCAAGTTCAAACCCTGAGGGACACCTGTAGTTAGGATGACCTTGAAAAGGATCCAGCAAAGAAGATAGTAGGAATGATCATATAGGGTCAACAAGAAGTAGGAGAGCGTGATTTCTTGAAAGTCTACAGAGAAGAGAGTCATTAAGAAGTGATCAGTAGAGTGAAAGGCTGCAGAGAGGTCAGGGACAATGAGGGTTGAGAAAAGACCATTGGATTTGGCAACCAAGTGATCATTAGTAATTTTAGAGAGTGAAGTTTTGGTGGAATAATGAAGTTCTATGCTGCACATTTTACAAATATCTCATTTGAATAGATGGAAAGTAATCTTAGCTGCCAAAATGGTCATCCACAAATACATTCAAGATAGTCATCCTAAAGTACAAGTCTGACCATGTAGCCACTCCCCCCACCCCTCCCAATACCCACAGATATACTCAATAAATTTCAGTGCCTCCCTGTTAGTACTTTGGATCATGTAAAAAAATCCATTAGTAATTTAAAGCCCTTCACAACCTGACTCTTCCTATCTATGAATTCTGTGATCTAGCAGTGTCAGCCTTCTTGCTTTTCCTCTCTTTGACACTGTCTCTGGACTTTGTGCCTTTGCACTGGCTGGCACTTAGCCTAGAATATTTGCCTTCATCTCTATCTCTTAGTTTCCTTGACTTCCTTCAAAAATCAGCTCAAATGCCATCTCCTCCAGGAAGCCTTTCCTAATCTTGTCCTCATTCTTGTCTCCTGCCCCCCCTAAACTGCCCTCAGTGCCTTCCTTCTGAGATTAATTTCCATGTATTCAAAAGAAGTAATTGTAAAGCATTAGCACAAGGCTTTGCATATAGTAGGCACTTACTAAATGCATTTTGCATTCTTCCTGTTTTGTATATATCTTGTATGTAGGGACAACTAGGTGGTGCACTGGATAGAGCACCAGTGCAGGAGTCAGGAGGATCTGAGTTCAAATCTCACCTTAAGACACTTGACACTCACTAGCTGTGTGACCTTGGGCAAGTCACTTAACCCCAGTTGCCTCATCCTGGGTCATCTCTAGTCATTCTGATGAATATCTGCTCACTGGATTCAGATGGCTCTGGAGGAGAAGTGAGGCTGGTGACCTGCACAGCCCTCCCTTACTCAAAAAACAAAGTCAAGTGCAAGTTATGTCATCATTTCTCTGATGGCATGGTCTTCTTCAGCAAGGAACGATAAACACACACTTATCTTGTACATAACTTAATTGTTTGCATGCTGACTCATGTTAGAAAGTGAGCTCCTTTTGGACAGTGACCATGTTTTTGTTTTTCTGTATATTCCTAGCACTTGGCAAGTTAGCAATTCATCATGTGTTTATTAAGGATCAACTTTGTGACAGACACAAATGCACCATCAGTTTCCTAATTATTTAAAGATCATACCAGCAAATTCTGGAGTTGACCAGGCTTCTGTGAGTCCTCCAGTTTGCTGTAATCCATTCTTGTTTGACAAATAAATACCAGAATCTAGAAGTAAGTTGGTAAATTATTTAAGTGTTTCCTCTTCTGCTAAGAATTAATTTTCTGTGTAAGTATTTGAAGAGTGGAAAATAATAGAAGATGAAATGAAGTATTGTGGAAAGTAGAATATATCAGTTTAAAAGTTCTTTGAAAGTAGACGGGAGTGAGAAGTAAGAAAATAATATGTTGAGTAATTTGGCATTTAAAATAATCAATTCTCAAAAGGGAAAATACTATTCTAAAATCAGGCATTAGGACTCGTGCAAAGGATGTCTTATAATGTCGACCAAGTATGGATCCTAAATTATGCATCTCTTATTTCAAAGCTTGTCATGGCCTAAAAAGTAGTTGATTATTTAAATTTAATTAAAATTATGACCATTTTTGTAAATGATAAAAATAACTAAATAATTGAACACAATTGTAGAAAAATAAAACAATGCATCATATTTGCCTGCTTATTGCTTTTAGTTTAAATTTAGATTGATAATACTGCTTTTGTTTTTAGTTAACGTATGTGGCTACTAATCAGAAATGGTTATACTAATATTTTAATTTTTTAGTGCCACCAAGTGGGGAAATTTTGAAAATTTATTATCTATGTAACATATACATTGCTGGCTAAATGTTTAGCGTCAGGGTGTTGAATGTTTTAAAAAAAATTAACTATAGAGCTTATCTGAAGAAGAAAAAATTCTCTTCCATATTGAGCAACAAATTATTTTGAAATTTGTTGTTTGACTTTTGTTCTGAACCTCTGGTTCGTTGGTATAGGGAACTCCTTGATGATGAAACTCCCTTTACCAATGCAGAAATTGCCTTTTCTCATTTTTTACTGACTTCAAGATTTCCTTCTTAAACTGTCTGCAACTTTGGACAATGTCAATGACTCTCTCCTCAAATAACTCTTAGATACTTTTTTGTCTCTAGATTTTTAGGACATTGATCTTCTTAGCTATCTTCTTCCTATCTCTATGACTGTTCCTTCTCAGTCTCCATTGCTTGATCGTTGTCCGGGTTCTAAATCACTGCCTGGGTCTTTTGGAGTTCTTTCATGGGCTCTCCTTTTTTTCTACTACATTACCTCAATTGATGATTTCACCAGCTTTCATACTTGCATAAAGATCATCTCTACATAGATAATTCACAAATTTATATATGCAGCCCTAGCTTCTTGGTGTTCTAGTTCCCCTTCACCAGTGTACTTTTGAGCATCTCCAACTACATGCCCTTGTGGGAAACCTCCATCATGTCCAAAACAGAAATTGTTATCTTTCGTCCCCCAATTCTTTTTTCCCTCTAACTTTGCTATTATTGTCAGGTGTACCAGTCACTCAAGATTATACTACAATATCATCCTTGACTCTTCCCTCCCAAAGACTCCATGTGTATAACCTGTTGTCAAATCTTGTAATTTCTACCTTTATGGTATTTCCTGTACATGAACACAGGCACAACCCTAGTATGGGCCCTTTACACCTTTTGCCTAAACTATGTCAATAACCTTCTGGTTGATATTTGTCTCTCAAATCCCCATCTGCCCCCACTACCTCCACCTGCTATCTATCCTCTTATCTGCCAAAATACTTTTTCCTAACATAAGTCTTCCTATGTCATCTTTCTCTCCCTACCACCTCCAACCCCCATTAACATAGCCCCATTGGTTCCCTTTCAGCTCCATGATCAAATACATAATTCTTTATTGTACTTTTAAAATCCTTTACAACCTGATCCTTTCCTATTTTTCTAATATTCTTACATTTATTCCCCTCTGTGACCTCTGTGATCTAGCTACTTTGGCCTACTTGCTTCTTCACACAGAACACTTCCTTTCTCATCTCTGTGTCTTTGCATTGACCATCTCCTCTGCTGAGAATATTCTCTCTCACCTCAACCTCCTTGCTTTCCTGATATCCTCAGGAGTTAATTCAAACCCTACTTTTTATGGAGTTCTTTCCCAGTTTTCTTGATTTCCTCATTTGTGCCTATCTTTTGAGATTGCCTTCCATCTACTCTCTACATATCTCATTTTGTCATGTCGTCACCCCCATTAGAACATGAGTTTCTTGAGCTAAGAAACTGTTTTTGCCTCTTTGAGATTGCCCAGTGCTTATCACAGTGCCTGGCACAGAGTTAAGACTTAATAAATACTTGTTGACTGACTGACTTAGTTTCTTAAAGAGTTTCCTGGAGGCACTGAGAATTTTAAGGGACTTGCATATGAAAAAAAGTTCTAAATCACCGTTTATTAGAGAAATACAAGTAAAAACAGCTTTGAGGTACCACATCACACTGATCAGATTGGCTAGCATAACAAAACAGGAAAATGATAAATGTTGGAGATGTGGAAAAATTGGAACCCTAACACATTGTTGGTGAAGCTGTGAACTGATCCAACCATCCTGGAGGGCAATTTGAAATTATTCCCATAGGACTATAAAACCTTTGACCCAGCAATACCACTTCTAGGTCTGTATAAAGAAAAACAATTTTAAGGGACCTGTCCAAAATTATTATGTATCAGAGTGAGTGGGATAGGTTTAGTGAAGATTTCTCAGATTGTAATTCTTCTCCCAGGGGTGAGGTAAGGCCTAAAGGCTCAAGGTTACAATATTTTTAGAATAGAATAGTTCCATATAAGGATATAAAACTGTGTGGTGTATTAGGGTCTCAATGATTGGACAGAACTCACATAATTCCTCGATGTCTTCATTTCAAAAAGGATTGGTTAGATTTCATGTCTAGAATGTAAGATCATATTCTCAGCTAATGAGGGTAATGGTCAGTGGGAGGAGGAGGGACTTGCATTAGGGTCTATATAAATCACTGCCCTTTTCTTTGTCTTCGGCTTTCCTACTCCTACAGGTTAGCCCCTCTTTTCGAGAATCGAATAAATCTCTTTTCTGTCATCACTTTGAGAGGCCTCTGAGTAATTGATTTATGTAGGGACCTGAGCCATCCCACACAGTTTGGGGGCTCGTCCGGGATCTGTGACCTTTCTGAGAGATGGCTGACAGCTCAGTTCAAAGACTGGGCGCCCGTGGGGAGATTTCCCCATAGTCCTTGAAAAGGGCTGCGGGGCCTCCCTCTCTGCAAGGTAATGACCCAAAGCAGAGGAACTCAGTGAAGACAGAAAAGAATAGAGATAGGGACTTCAAAGACTCCGAAGCTGTGAAGTGTGTAAAAATGCCAACTGGTTGGTGTTGAAGTTTGCAGTCAGGCAACTTGTACGCGTATACGACCCAGCGGTAAGTGCGGGGTGGGGAGGAGGGCTGGGGGTCAATTCGTTGCGTCTTAGACAGACTCGGGGAGAAGGTGATGACTCCCAACCAAATTAGTGGACTGCGGGACCCCAGGGTGAAGGGCCCCCCCAAAAAACGTTTGCTGGGTGACTGCTGGTGATGGGCAACCCTCACCTGAGAGCTGGCAAGAGAGCTAGCAGGAGAGCTAGCAAGGAAGCTAGCATAATTCGTTGAGTCTTAGACTCGGAGGTGTTGGTGACAACCCTCGACCAAAGAAGCTAGCAGGAGAGCCAGCAGGAGAGCTAGCAAGGAAGCTAGCATAATTTGTTGAGTCTCAGACTCGGAGGTGTTGGCGACAACCCTCGTCCAAAATGGGACAAAAGCAGTCCAAGAATAGAGCTTCGGAGTGGAGTCAGGAAGAAATATCGGTAAATAGTCCCTTGGGAAACTGATTACAAAATTGGCATGAATTACCAAATTATAGAGAAAAGAATGTAGAAGAAGATGATTAAGTATTGTTGTTTCATATGGGGTGAAAAGACATCGGAGGAGGAGGCACAATCTGGCCCAAATATGGTTCTTCCAAGGATTGGGTTTGCCAAAAATTTAAACCTATATGTACTATTCTATTCTGTTAAATGTTTTGTCTGTATATGTTGTGTTGGTATTTCTGTGTGAATGAAAGTCTGTTTCTCTGTGTCTGTGTTTTTATCTGATAAGGCTGTAAATTTAGCCAGCCAGCCAGCAGGAGCAGAAAGGCTGAGCTGAACTGTCCTTGAAATTCCTGTTACTCCCTTTCTTCAACCCCTCCAGACTAGTTTCAGAGGGGTGGAGGGACAAGGAGGGAGAGAAAGGAAAAAAAAAAATCTTTTTCCCTCAGACCTAAGAGGCATGCTAGCAACCATTTAACCATTTCCTGCCTCACCCAAAAGAAGAAATTTTAGTGTAATGGGAAATAACAGAAAGTTAAGTGAATTCATTCTGGTCGTATTTGGAATTGTGAATAGGTGAAATGTGTCATTCTTAATTTAATGTTTCAGATAGGTTAGAATTTATTAAAGTTTGGTGGAAGTAAGCAGAAGATTAGAAAGTAAAAAAATCTCAAGTAAGCAACTTAGAGCTGAGAGTTTTGGATTTAGGTTTAATTAGATCAATCTATTTGATGCCAGACAATGTATTTAAAGTAAATAGATAATAAGTTTAGATTTTTCTTTTTCTTTGCATAGTGGGAGGGCCAGAAAGGGGTGGCCTTGGGAATCCTGGCACAAATAAGAGGAGAGCAGAGACACCCAGTAGCATTTCTGCCAAAAATGTTAGATCCAGTAACAAAAGGATAGGTATTTGTTAGATGCAACATTAATCTAATGTAACTGTTTACACGATTTTAAATTTTGTAATTTGTTACATATAGATTGGGGTTTTAAAAAGATGTGATAGAAATTTGATAATTTGAAACTTACATTTGGTTATAAAAAAAGAGCTAAATAGGTTAATGGCTTATTTTAAGTTTTAAGTAAACTTAAATAAGTTTAAATTTTTAGGTAATTCATCTAAATATTGTATTAGAAATTGCATTGTTAAGTTAATTAATGAATTGGTTAAAAAGAGCTGTTATAAATTTTTTTATAAGAGTTTCCTTGTTGTAGCATTCTTATTAAGAAAATGAGAACGCTTTAAAAATGTACGTGTATATATATATATAGGTGTGATTTTCAAGCCTGTTTCATCTGAGCATGTATTATGTTAAAAGTTTATTTCTGCTGTTGAAAAGGAAATTTTAGCTAAAATTGTTTTTGCCATGAATCAAGCATTTACTCTAAAGTTATGTTTGTAAAAGAAAGTTTATGGGCAAATGTGAAAAGGCTTTGGGTTTAGGTCTTTTCTTGTGATTTCTGTCAGTTAGTTTCAAGGGGATTGTGATAAATTGCAAACTGTTCATAAGAGAGGAAATATTTGTAGTATTATGAAATACTTTGCAAAATCTTTTGTATAGTTTTTTGGAAGGCCTACCTATCCAATTTGTATTTGTAAGTTACAAAAGTGGGAAGAATTTAGTTTCTCAGGATATGAAAATGCTATTGATGTCATCTGAAATTTATTGTTCAGGTTCATAGCTAAAACAATTTGTTATCACTTATAAAAAAATTATGTTTGCCATTTGTAATTCTAATGCTAAAACCTAAAGCTAGTACACTGTGTGAATATGTGGGGGAAAGAAGCAGTCCTCAGGCTAGTAACAAGTGCAGCCCCAGCAGCTGAGGAGATTGTATATAGAACTTGCTTTGGTGAGAATTTGAAAATGTATAAGAAATGATCTTCAGTGATTGGCTCTTTAGGGCAAATTTAAGATCTAAGAGGTAAATAAAATCCCTGGAAACATTCTTTCTAAATCTAATGGGAATAAATAGATATTCTATCATTGTTACATAGAACAAAATTGGGATTTAAAGTTAACTGTAATTGTATTTTATTTACAGGGGGATTCAGGGAAAGGAATCCCTTACAAAAAAAAGGGGGCGGGGCAGGTGGTCTGGGATCTCCAGGAATGGTCTTGATGGGAGTGGCCAGTAAACTGGAGATTTGGACTGATAGAATTAAGAGTGGGAAGTAGAATAGACTTGGGCATAGTGATAGAGTGGACCTTAGGAGAGCTGGTTCACGTGGAAAAAAACCAAGGAGTTTTCAAGGTGAGGTTTTCCAGGGCCTTTAGACAAATGGGACTAAAACTCTTTTGGGGGAATGGACAAAGGTCCCAACTTGGAATGAGATCTTTACAGGTTACAAAATGATGTAAAAGCAATTAGTATTAAAACAATTAACTGAATTAATTACTGAGACTAAATCAGAGACATCTTCAGTTTGGGAAAAAGAATTTCAGTCTAATTTTCTTAGAGGTAGGTAGCCTCTGGTAATATTAGGCATTGAAAGTTAAATGATAGTTTTGATTTGAATTCATTACGTAAACATAAAAATTCAAGTTAGTGTTTGAACTTATCACATGTGTAGCTCATTCTTTTAGATAGAGCAGGGTTAGAAAGGGATAAAGTAGTTTGGGAAACATATAAATCTATTAGAGCAATGACTTACGATTGTTATTCAATCAGGAACTAGAACATGTATAGAAAGGCATGTAGGCTACTTAAGGCCTGCTTCAAAGATGTTCCTTGGCCAATGTGAAATTAGTCATATTTGAAACTGATTATTGGAGCTTGCTATTTTAAGATTTTTGTGGGACTATTAACTGACTGTTCTTCTGAGTCTAACTCCAGGTGTGGATAGCAAGAGAGGCGGTCTGAGCCAGTGATCCATGATGCCAGTAAGCCTGTGAGATGCTGGTATGAACTGCAAAAAGGTGATCACATGGGAAGGTCGGGAGAGCGGCTGTTCAGCCTGAGCTGAGGTAGGATTCTCCTGACTCAATTTCCCCACTGACACCTGGCAGACTTGAAGCCTGGCTGAATGCCAGTTGACAATCTACTCCTGCCTGGAATTGACATGAAGTGAGGGAGATGTTGTTTCCCTGCAATGTCCCTACTCTTAGTGGCAAATTCCTAAAATCAGAAGTTTTGTAAGTAAAAATACCAGATCTGTTGAATAATAGATTGTTGGTAGGGGAACATCTGAGGTTAAGTCTAAAATTGAGCTAACAGGTTTAAGACTTCAGACCAACAACAATAAGTTAGGGTCCTCTAATTCTTAGTAATAGTGTGGAGATGATCAGGTTAAGGGCTTGTGAGACTAGCATGCATAGTTATTATTTTGTCTTAGTTGGTTAATGTTAAATGAAAAATGGTTTGTGGACTATATTGTAAATGCTTTAAAAGAAGCATCACATGATTAGAAGTTGGAATTGTTTTATGATGTGATATGCACTGTGTTAAAAATGATTATTTATTGTATTTATATAAGTACTGGAGCCTAGTATTGACTCCTTAGTGAAATCTCATCTTCCTAATAAGGGAATGAATAATGACTTACTGGGAAATGTAGGAGCTGCATTTTAATGTGAATTTTCCTTTTTTTTTTTTCTAAAAAAAAAAAGACAATTTGTCAAAGTTTCAATTTTGATTTTTGTAAGAATGATAGGAATGGTAATCTAAGCTGGTATTAAGTTCAGTTCTGTAGGAGAGTGGACATCTGGATTTCTACAAGAAGATAAAGAAAAGAAGATGCTGAGATGCTGTGCTGACGACTGTTTGAAGGAGCATCCAGATCAGAAAATTGCATAAGATGATATTTCTCCCCAGACTGCTGTATGAGATGGAACATCTAAATGGACAGTTCATTAATTTAAATCTCTGTATCTGTACTTATGACAAGGGGACTGCCCCCTGTAATTTGCTAATGTGTCAGTCAACTTTGCTTCTTTCCCGTATTCATATAAAAGGGAGATAGATGAAGGGAAGGATTCATAAGGGAAAGAATGTGAAGAGGTATTTATTGATTGGATTTAGGTGTGGAAACAGGAATAAATAAGAGGAGGGGAGGAATATGGATAAGATTGAACCTTGAACTATCTATTCCCCCATCCCACTTCAGAAAATGTTTAGCATGATTGGGAAACCAGTAGACAAAGTTATAGAAGGTTATTGCATTTAAAAATTTTGAAGTTGTTTACTGTCGTTTATAATTATTGCTATTAGTTATTAAACTCTCAAGCTTCATGCTTGGAGGCACACTTTGTCAGTATTAAAAGCTCCATTTGAAGCTTGTGTGAGAACACACAGAATTTGGAAAGGGATAGCCAATGACATATATATATATTCATTATAAGTTTTGTTATTTGGGGAACTATACTAGGATTATTATTGTTTGTTCTTAACAGGATTCTCTGTTCAGCAATTGTCCTAAGCCATTAATCACAATATCTAAACAGGACTCTTCTATTAAGACTTTGTGGACTTGACAAACTGTGGGAACAATGCAAGCAAAATGTAATACCCTGGGAATGTCCCTTTTAGGCATGATCCTGTTCCCACTGCTGGGACACCAGGCCCCACTTATCAACCCCCCCTCTTGAAAATAGTTTCCTGGCCCTAATTCAGACCATTGCAGACACCTTTAAGGTATCCGACTGTTGGATTTGTGGGGGAACCTCAGCGGTTAAGCCAATGGCCATGGGTAGCAGTACTGCTGAGTCCAGTCTGGATTTTAAGCCATAGATCTGTAGTACATGACAGAACAAGATTCTGGACAAGCCAAGAGAAACACCAATGGTCTTTGTCCGAATCAGTTCCAGGTGAACATTGTTTAAACCAAACAGGACCTGAATTGCAGGAGACATGGCTGGGAGAAAGTAATTGTAAATGGACATTCACACAAAGGCCAGAAACCCTGGCTCGTATTGATTGTGCCCAGTATGAAAACAGATGGGATCAGAACGGTATTACCTGTTCAGATGGTAGGGTGATTCCCTGTACCCATTCATTTTTCCCATCCTCTTCATACGAAGAGAGAACAAAAGGGGAATATCACAAAAGTTGTGGGTATAAGTTTTACAACTCCTCTGATCCCAGAAAACCATGTGAAGGGGGTCACAACCATGACTATTTGTGGAGATATATATATGAATAGTACTAAGAATAACATAGAATATAAAGAATAGGTATGGAAGTGGGAGAATGGAACACATAGGATGATGTTTTCTGGAGTGTAATCAACAGAACTGGGGAGAATTATCAACATTATATATGGAAGAGGAAACAACAACTATGGAAGGGTAAGTCAGAGATCATGAAAGGGGGACCATTAGGCCCAGATATATCTATTAAATAGATTAATCAGACTCCAAGCAGTAGTTGAAATTATAACCAATCAAAACAGCAAAGGCTTTGGACTTATTGGCTGATCAAACCACACAAATTAGGGAAGCAGTACTGCAACATAGATTAATCTTAGATTATTTACTTGCAGAAGAAGGAGGAGTTTGTGGGAAACTCAATTTATCTACATGTTGCTTAAAAATTGATGATAATGGAAGAATAGTGAAAGAGATCACCAAAAATATCAGGAAGGTTACTCATGTTCCTTTACAAACTTGGAACTCCCTTTTCAATACGTCTTGGTGGTCCTGTTTTGAAGGGAGCTGGTGGAAGAGATTACTGTGGTTTGGCATCATAGCAATTAGTGGTATCATATTACTTCCTATTTGTTTACATTGTTTGATTTCACTTATTACTAAAATAGTTAAAAATTCTGTCCTGAAACTTGCTAGAGTAGAAGAGAGGACCGAAGTTGATGATACTAAAGAAGGAAGGATGGGCACCCTGGGAGACAAAAGACTGGAATGATCCTGATTGGGATGAGGAGATTAATAGACAGTGTGAGATCATGTTACAGAACTGTGGTTGAAATATCTGTGAGAAGTCTTCAGGTTAATAAATAAGAGGAGTGATTGAGTGGGATAGGTTTAGTGAAGACTTCTCAGATTGTAATTCTTCTCCCAGGGGTGAGGTAAGGCCTAAAGGCTCAAGGTTACAATATTTTTAGAATAGAATAGTTCCATATAAGGATATAAAACTGTGTAGTGTATTAGGGTCTCAGTGATTGGACAAAACTCACATAATTCCTCGATGTCTTCATTTCAAAAAGGATTGGTTAGATTTCATGTCTAGAATGTAAGATCATATTCTCAGCTAATGAGGATAATGGTCAGTGGGAGGAGGAGGGACTTGCGTTAGGGTCTATATAAATCACTGCCCTTTTCTTTGTCTTCGGCTTTCCTACTCCTACAGGTTAGCCCCTCTTTTCAAGAATCGAATAAATCTCTTTTCTGTCATCACTTTGAGAGGCCTCTGAGTAATTGATTTATGTAGGGACCTGAGCCATCCCACACAAGAGGTAGGAATTGAATCCAGTGTGTTCCTGACTTGAAATCAGTCTTCTGTCCACTGCACAGTTCTGGGTCTTTCAAAAATCAGTATAATTTCTTCTAAAAATAAACTGGTAATGTTTGAAGTTATGACTAAATATATAGAGCGAGTGGACTATTAATCTTCACTTCTAACATTAGGGATATGTTACTGGAGTTGCTCAGATAGGCCCTGAAATAGTTTGAAAAGGAAGAAAAGATAGGTTCATATTCGCTATTAGGTTTGGCAATGTCAAAAGCAATGTTAAAATATAAAAACACAAGAAAATTTCAGTTGTTTGGATTTCTAACCTATCACAAAAGTGTTATTTAACTTGACTTGTCTTTAGGAAGAAAGTAGATTAGCACAGCTATTGGGAAAAGAATTGAGATATAAACTTACTGAGATTGTCTTATTAGCAATGTTATTGGTTTAAGATCACAAGAATAGTAAAGTAACAAATTGTATTCATAGTATTTTCATCTGTTTAACATACATCATTAGCATCCAAATAATATTATGGTGAAATAAACACCTCTTAACTGTGATTTTACACCTGGAGGTAGGTAGCGAAGTGGACAAGAGCTCCAGACTTCGAGTCAGAAAGATTTATTCCTGTCTCAGACATACACTTGACAAGTTACTTAACCTTAGCACCCTTAGTTTCCTTATCTGTAAAATGAGGATAACCTGCCTCACAGGTTGAGGCAGTGTGAGGACTAAATGAAATAATACATGATGTACAGTACTTGGCAGTTCTAAAAGCACTATATAAATGCTAGCTTTAAAAGAAGGGAAAAGAAGGAAAAATGTCACCCTGCCAAAATAGATTTATTTCTACTAAGTGGTAGTTATTGCTAATATCTGAGATATGATTAAATAGAACCTGTAAAATGGACTGTTCATCTTGACCTCATAAGATATTTCACTTGAAGATATGTTTTTTTCTTGTAGTGAAAAGCTGTAATGCAAAGCATTGTAAGACCTGGAGTCCTAAGACCTAGCTCTACCCCAAAATGCTGCATGGCCATGAACCTCTCTAAGCCTCTATCTTCCTCTCTTTACAGTGTACATAATACTTAATCCTGTTTTCAGGAGGACCAGATGAAATAATGGATGTGATGACACTTATTATAAAGTATTATATGATTATACTTATATTAATCAGTCAGCATGCAAAAATGACTAATTCCCTACTTTGTGTCAGAGTCTGGGTTCAGATTCAGTGATGAAAATATAAAAATAATTTTTGTGCCACTTTTGTTTATCCTTAGTTCTGATAACTTGGATGAAACATTTCTGCCTACTCACCCCCAGCTCAGCCTTCTTTAAAAAAGGAGTGCAGTAGAACAAGAGGACTACTTGCCTGATTTGTGATAGCTGAGTTTACTCTAGCTCCTTCCCTTTGCTTTTAAAATTTCCCTTAATAGCTGTCCTTGGGGAAGACATTTCTGGAACATCACTGACCATTGGGGATGTGATAACAGTAATATACTGTAGTTCTTAATGTTGTCTGTTTTTAATATTATTAATCACTTTTTTATCTTTACCTTCCCTAATTATATATCAAAATGCAAATCTTTAAAAACACTTTCTTAGCACTCATGGTGGTGGAGTTGTGTAAGATGGGGAGAGAATAAGAGTGGCAAAGAAAACATCTAGTAAATAATAGTAATATAGTGCACATATTGTGTGTACAGAAACATTAAGAATGAAAGTATTATATATAGATGTATACGTGTGCACATGTACATATATATATATTTATATGTGTATGTGTGCATTCTACTTCATGTTACACTAATTTTTAAAGTACCTTGGTGATTTCTTTTACATTTGAGATACATAGTGAGGGAGGTTGCTATGCATCCTGAGAAACATTAAAAATCGACTCAGTTTTCAACTCAGTTTACTTTTGGAGGGAATTCACTAGAGGGCAGTGGTAAGCAATGAATGTTTTGTATGTTTCTATAAAAGGTAGTATTTCTATTAAAAAAAATTAGCTTTGTTTCTCCAAAGTTAAATTTAAAAATATATATTTAAAAGTTGAATCAAAAAGCTAAAATAGCTCTGAGATTTGTGGAATATGTATAATCAAGTATATTATAGATAGATATTTTTGTTTAGATTTCTTAGCATTAACTGAAATTCAACTTTGTATATACAGATGAAAATGTTAAGTTTAGTCATCTAAATAAGAATGGTCTTTTTTTCAGTCATTTTATTAGGACAGTTTCTAAGACTAAGTATTATTATTTTCTATATTCTTATTACAGAGGTTTTTTTTTTTACCATGATTACTTTTATTGTTCTCTTAGAATGTTTTTTTTCATATGGGTGAAAATTAAATCCAGCCCCTTTAAAAAATGGTAAAGGTCTTTGTAATGGCATTCATGTATTAAGAGTACTTACTTATCTTCTTTTAAAAAAATAGTTTCAAGAGTTTTATCTGAGCCTCTCATTTGATAAGTTACTTTTTTTGCTGAATTTTCTGCTTAAGAAATTGGCTTCCTATATTAAATATTGTAGCAAATATATTGAATAGTGTAGCAACACTTAGATTTTGAAGTGAAGGTTCAACAAACCAATGAAGAATTAGCAAATACTTTAAAATGGGACTATTAACTACCAATTACTGCCCTATAGTTTCTTATTCTATAAAACGAAAGCATATTGAAAGGTTTATGTACATATATCCCATATTTTGCATAATTCTATTAAATATAAATAGAAATGATACTTTTTGAAATAGGATTGAAATAATAACAACAAAGGAAAAATTCAGACATCAAAACACTTTTTAAATAGGAAAGATTAGGTTAAGTAAAAGGCCTGAGGGAGGAGCATGTTATAGTTGGACAAATTTTGAACCATAAACTAAGAGCTGTTAAAAACACAAGACAACAATACTAGGTTTTTATGTTAAACATTTGACATAGGTTATAAATGAATCTTTAGCTCCTATTAAAATATCTAGTTAAAGTCAATAATGACTTTAAAAGGATATAAAATAATTACTATAAAAACATTCATTTAGTACATATGTATAAAATACTTGTGTTAGGTGCTGGAAATGCAAATAGAAAAACAAGACAGTCACTGGAACACGCACCCCAATTGGAGAAGACAGCACACACAGGGAGGTTTCAGCTATAAGTCAGATGAAAAGGCCCAGTGGTCCTTGATGTCCAAGATCCCCAAGTTGTTGGTAACACATCTTTCATTATGTCGTTTCCATAACATTTCCATAAAAACTATAACAATTAGATGGTACAGGAAAGTATGGCCAAAGTGATGAAAGAGACTGGAAAATGAGGAAAGATGAAAGGATTTGGGTTTAGTCTTAGAGAAATAGTGATTTAATTACTGTCATCAAACATAAAAGATTTTCTTAAGAAAGTTGTTGGCAATTCCTTTTCACGTCTGAAAAGGAGTAAAATAGGAAATAGAAAAAATTTTGATTTGTCTTAATATTTTGACTTTTGAGTGATCAGATAGTACAGTGACTTATGGGGGGTTCAATTTATAAACACTTCCTTTGCCTGACTTTAAAGACATGACAGATAAATGTTAATTGTGAATGGTTATTGACTTTCCCTCTCCCTTCTTTTATTTTTTTGTAAGTTTTCCTTTGTAGTGTATCTTATTTTTTATTAAATTGTTTTGTTGTCAGTGTTCTACAATCTCTTCAATATACCTTAGATTTTTTCCCTTCCCTCTCCCCTTTTCGCCCTTCTCTCCCCTTTCCCTCCCCATTCCCTCCCTGAAGACTACATACAATTTTTATGTATAGGTTCTACACATACATTCCTATTAAATATATTTTCACCTTAGTCATGTTGCATAAAAGAATTAAAATGAATGAGAGAAATCATAAAACAAAACATAATATAAAAGAAAATGGTCTGCTTCATTCTGTGATCAAATTTCATAGTTCTTTCTCTGGATGTGGAAGGCATTTTGCCTCGAGTCCATTGGGAATTTTTTAAGTCCTTGCATTGCAATGACTACTAAGTCTACCAGAAAAATTCCTCGCACACTGTGGTCATTGCTGTGCACAAAATTGCCCTGCTTCTGCTCCTTTCACTCAGCATCAGTTCATGTAACTCTTTCCAGGCCTCTCTGAAGTCTTCCTGTTTATCATTTCTTACAGCACAATAGTATTCGATTACATTCATATACTACAGCTTGTTCAGCCATTCCCCAATTGATAGGCATCTCCACAATTTCCACTACTTGACCACCACAAAGAGAGCTGCTGTAAATATTTTTGTACATGTGGGACCCTTTCCCATTTTTATGATCTCTTGGGGAGACAGTCCTAGAACCTGTATTGCTAGGTCAAAGAGTATGCATATTTTTGTAGCCCTTTGGACATAGTTCCAAATTGCTCTCCAGAATGGTTGGATCAGCTCATAGCTCCACCAATAATAAATTAGTGTTCCAACTCTCCCATATCTTCTCCAACATTTATCATCTTCCTGTTCTGTCATGTTAGCTAATCTGATGTGATGTGGTACCTCAGAGTTGTTTTGGTTTGCATCTCTCTAATTAGTAGTGATTTAGGGCATTTTTTCATATGCCTATAGATAGCTTTAATTTCTTCCTCTGAAAACTGCCTGTTCATATCCTTTGGCCATTTATCAGTTGGGGTCTCCCTTATTTAGTAAATATAATGTATTTTCGGCAAAACTGAGATTTTGTATTAAAGGTTTAACAAGCTATTGTGTAATAGTAATTTAAAGTTTGACCACCATCTAATATAGTACCTTAGTGATTTCATTTTCTCCTCTCTGGATCATCCCTTTTACTTCAGTTACTCTGTTGTTCAGGCTCCTAGCCCTTCTGCCATATCTTTGCCTGTATGCTCTCTTTTTTCTTTGTATTTCAGTATATTTCCAGACAGATTGACTGGCTGATCCTAATTTGTTTCTTTTACAGGATACTAATCCATGTCCTATCTTCTATGTGCTTGCATACTATAGGATACCTTTTTTTCTACATTCCTTTCATGATCTTATTAGCTTCCATGGGTTTGACTATTATTTCTTTGCTGATAATAGTATAGGTTTCCAATTCTTACATCTCTCTTGTGCTCTAGTCCAACATTTCTGAGATGTTCCACACTTACATTGAAATGTCCTGTGGGCCTCTCAAACTCAAGATGTCCAAAACAATGTATTTACTCCTCCCAACTTTGAACTTGATTTGAAAAGATTTTTAATCTCTTGGGGCTATCTGTTAATTACCTTTCTAGTTCTTTCTTTCGTAGCCTTCATTTCTTTTCCAGATTTTCCTTAAGGACTCTCATTTCTCTTTTTTTTTAAGCTCTTATTTCATTTCTAACACGAATTCTGGTTAAATTTGTGCTCAAGCTTTGTTTTGAAGCTTTGTTCATAAATGTTTTGGAGTTAAGACTTTTATTTGAACTCTTTGGCTCAGTGTTGATATGAAACTGAAGAAAAAAAGATTGAAGAAAATTATAATTAAAAAATGATTGCACTAAGTGAAATCACTTGGCATTATTACTTATACGGAGTCATAATTTTTTATATTCAAACCAACCAGTTCTTGCTAACATTTTCTAAAACATTAAGATACTAAATAGGAAGAAAACCAGTATATTCAAGCTGCTAGTTTTATAAAATTAATGATTTTTTAAGGAATAAATTAGCAATAATGTTAAAATGATCAAACAGAATACCCTATAATGCACAGTATTCACTTGGGTGAACACAGGTATACTTTTTTTCAATGAACAGAAATTTCTCTTTCACTTCTGTCTTCCATTGGAAAAGATTAAAAAAAAAGCTTTCTTAACAAATATACATAGTCAAGAAAATAAATTCCTTCATTAGCCATATCTAACAAATAAATGTCTCATTCTCCACCTTGAATCCATCCCCTGTGCATCAGGAGGTATAGATAGCATACTTGGTCATCGATCCTCTAGAATCCTCTAGATCCTCTAGGTGTTTGTGTTGATCTCAGTGTTCTTAATGTCTGTCTTTCAAAGTTGTTTGTCTTTATAATGTTTTATTGTATAAATTGTTCTCCTAGTTCTGCTCACTTCACTGTATCAGTTCACACAAGTCTTCCTGGGTGTCTCTGAAATTACAGTATTCCATCGTTCACATACATTTGTGAACATTTGTTCAGCCATTTCCTATCTGATAAAACTCCACTTCTTTGTCACCACAAAAATGGCTACTATAAGTATTTTATCATACACATAGGCCTTTTTTGTCTTCCTTTGATCTTTTTGAGTTATAAACCTAGTAATGGTATTGTGAAGTAGAAGGAGATGCACAGTTAAGTAATCTTTTGTACATAGTTCCAAATTGCTTTGTTGAATAGTTGGATCAAGTAACAGCTCTGTCAAAAATATATCAACATGCCCTCCTCCAGCCCTACCAACATTTGTCATTTTCCTTTTTGTCAACTTTTCTAATATCATGGGTTTGAAGTGGAACTGCAAAGCTGCTTTGATTCGCATTTCTATAATTATTAGTCATTTGAAGCATTTTTTCCCATATGGCTATTGATAGCTTTAATTTCTCCATCTGAAAACTGCCTGTCCATCTCCCTGTCTCTCTCTCTTTCTCTCTTTCTCTCTCTCGCTCTCTGTGTATGTGTGTGTGTGTGTATGTAAACACACACACACACATACACATACACTTACCTCCTTTTATCAGCTCTTGTTCTGATACATTTGAATCAGTTCCGTATACATCTTGGAAATAAAGTCCTTATAAGAGCAACTTGCTGCAAGTATTTTTCCTGTTAATTGCTTATCTTTTAATTTTAGATGAATTAGTTTTGTTTTTGCAAAAACTTTTAAATCTTATGTAATCAGAATTGTCTTCAGTGATCCTCTCTACACTGTGTTTGGTTATGAGCAATTACTCCATTTGTAGATCTGAAAGGTAACTTCTTCCTTGTTCTTCTATTTGTTTTTCATGTCATCCTTTATGTATCCAATTGAAGCTTAACTTATAGCTTAATGCTGTAAGACATTGGTTTATGTCAAACTGCTTTTAGTTTCCTAGCTGTTTTTGTTGAAACGTGAGCGATAGGTATACTTCTCCATGTTGATGATTAGTTAAACCTCTAGCCAGTGATTAAAATAGTTCAGGAAAACTAATGACCTGCATAGTACAGTCTAGATTGATGTCTCTGGCCCAAATTGTTTTTTCTTCTTCTGTTTCTTCCTCTCTAATTGCATCTCCATCCTAGGCCTTCTTCTCTTTTCCCTCTATACTATCTCCATTGGCGATCTTATCAGTTCCCATAGGTTTAGTTATCATCTCTGTGCAATTGATTTATACGTGTGTATATGTGTGTGTGTATACGTAGATGTGTTTATGTATTCATATTTCTGTAGAGATAGAGGTATATGTGTGTGTGGTGTGTATATATATCTCTATAAGGCAGTTTGTTGCGGGACTGGAGAAATTAGATACATATAGAAAGAAAGAAATGGAGATATAGTTATATACATGCATGTATATCTAAATGTTTGTTATGTGCATATACACACTTACACTTACACATTAACATATAATATATAAAACAGTGTTTTATCCTAGTCTCTCTGCTAAGTTACAGTTCCACATCATCAACTGCCTTTTGGGTATCTTAAACTAAAGGTCCCGTAGGTGTCTTAAACTCATCATGATCAGAAACATCACTCATTATCCTTTGCACTTCGAAAGCCTCTCCTCTTCCCAACTTCCCTCCTACTACCAGACACACCACTGTTTCCTCACTCACCCAAGCTCAAAACCTGTGTTATTCTCAATTCTTCTTATAGCACATAATCAGTCGTTTGCCAAATCTTATATTTCTACCTTCGTAACATCTCTCATATATATGTCCCTTTTTCTGTACTCACAACCACAACCCCTAATTCAGAATCTCATCTCCTCCTTACTGCTTCAAGCCTTTCTCTACACCAATTTTTCCTCCACCCCTACGTCAGGATCATTTTCCTAAAGCATGCATCTGACTATGATGGCCCCCGTAGTGAGTGCCATGTTACCTCTAAGATCAAATAAAAGCTCCTTTGTTAGGGACTTTGTGATCTTCCTAACCTGGCCCTTGCCTACCTTTTCAAGTTCTTCCACTTTACTCTCTTCAAAATACCGTATGCTCTAACAGCACTGGCCAACTTGCAGTTCCTCATGTATGACATTCCATCTTCTTCCTCCATGATTTTGCATGGATTAGCTGCTGCCTATACCTGAAAGTCTTTGCCCTCTCACCCCCACCTAGTTTCCCTGACTTCCTTGAAAACTCCACTCAAATTCCATCTACTCCAGGAAACCTTACCCAGTCCTCCTAGAGTGCTTACTCTCTATTCTGTAAAGAACTTGTATATATCTAATTGTTTACATGTTTGCTCCTTCATTAAAATGTATGCTCTTTGAGGGCAGGAACTGCCTATTTTCCCTTCATTATATTCTCAGTTTAGCACTGAGATTGGCACAGAGTAGTGCTTAATAAAGGCCTGGTGACTTAAGGAGTATGTATTCTGTGAAGACCTTAGTCTTGTGTGATCTTAAGAAAGCTATTCATCTCCCTATGCTTCATTTTCTTCATTGGTCAGTTTGAGGGGGTTGGATTAGGTAATACCTCAAACTCCTTTCTGCTTTGTAGCATTGTGGGATATGCAATTAGGTGATGTGAGTTTGAGTACTACCTAAGACATTTACTTACATGTGTGACCATGGGCAAGTTACTTAGGCTTTTATTCTTAGTTTTCTCTTTTAAAAAATGAGGATAATAGTTATATTATCTATATTGGGCTTTTCGGAAAATATTTTTCAATTATTAAAGCACTATCTGAGTAATTATTATCACAAGTAAGTCATGAAAATATTTTCTGAATACCTGTTTTTAGCTTTAAAATAATAAAATTAATTTATGACACTTTTAATAATATCTAATTTTTACTAGTTCACACTGATCTTACTCCTAGTTAGTTTAAATTGATGAGATTTTATTTTCCATTTAAAATCTCAGAAATTTAATCTGAAGTTGCAACTTTTCACCGATAGTAAAAGTTAAAAACATGAAGTATGCATTTAGACTTGTAAAATATTATGGAATTTAGTTTGAACCAATATCACAAACATGCTTTTTCAATTCTCTTTTATCTTTTTGTTTTAGGCCTATGGTATGTCAGCCTTACCCCTAAATCTAATAAAAGGTACTAGAAGTGCTGCATATGAACGCTTAGAGAATACTGAAGATATTGAAGAAGTGGAACAGCACATTCAAAGGATTAAATCAAAGGTTAGGCAATATTTTATTAAAATTAGAATCAGCTTTCTTTCTAATGCTTATATGATTGTGACTCAGAAATGGATAGAATTGTCTTTTCTAGTAGTTAGTTATATAATAGCAAGATTGCTTAACTGAGAGGAGACCCAAATTCTAATCCAAAGTCTACTTTTAACTAGTTATATGACCTTGGCTAAATTTAATAGAGATTGAGAGTGTTGATGAGATGATGACTTCTAAAACTCCTTACATTCTGTTCCCTCATTCGATATATGATAAAGTTGTTTACATATTATTTTATTTTGAAAGCAACTGAAACTCATACATGTAGTATAGTTGTGAATCATATACCTGAACTTTCAGACATGCTAAAATTAATTGGTAACTTATGAAATGAATGACTACATGCTGCATTTCATTTATTCTGCTTGTATTTACAGAGCAAAGATGGTCGACCTCTGCCAGCAAAGGATAGACGAGCCTTAAAACTTTTCGAAGAAAGGTTGAGAACACTTAGAAGGAGAGAGAGGCACCTAGAATTCATTGAGAAAAGCTGCTGGACAAAATTTTGTGGTGCCCTAAGACCCTTGAAGGTAAATGGAGTTTAAATAAAATAATATTAATACCTTTTCCCATGTTTTATATAGTGCCTCAGCTTTATATAGAAACTCAAAAATTATTCTTCCATGAGGAAAGAGAGCATTGTTTGAGCAGCATTTTTTAATTTGGCACATTTCTGTAATATTTTGTATGTAATACGGTTTATTCATTGACAAACATAGTTTCTTTAGCACCTTTGCGGGCTGGACAGAGCCATTGGGAGCCTTTTGAGCAAAGGGATGGAGGTCAGAGAGGGAATGGTCTGCTATGCACTTTAAGAAAATTACCTTGACATGTGAATGTAGGAGGGATAAGTAATTAAGATAACTTTTAGCTAGGAGGATCTTGTTATAGTTTGCTGTAACTTTGTTTCATTATATGCTTACCTAAAAGCTTTAGCTTTAGGAAGATAGAAAGAAGGCAGAAGAAAGGGCGCAGATTACTGGGCAAAACAGAACATCTATTTTGGCACTGTTTTGAAAGCAAGGAGCCAGGAACCCAAAGTAAATCTAATTATTCTGATGGAATTGAATCATCCGTGACCACTGGTATTAAGGTCACTTCACTGGTAAACACCACATCACTAAGAATTCATACTAAAGTAGGAGGAGCATATGCCTTCATCTCTAAGAGTGACCAGAAAACCTGAGTAACATAATTTCTCTTTTTTCCAGCTCACAGCTGTAATTTAGACACCATATGACAAACATGGTTTCATCTGAATATTGTCCCCCGGGAGTAAAATAGATTTTGTTTTCTTTTGCTGGCAAATGCTTTTTTGGTAAAGAAATTGAAATTCAAAGAAGACTATGGGTCAAAGGAAGATAAGTGTTGCGACTACCTTTGCAACCACACATTTAACTCCTGTAATATGTTTTTTCCCTGAGTGCACCAGATTTCTTTTTTTTCACCATAGCAAAGTAGGGGTTGGTCCTTAATCTAGGACAATGGAGCTAAATTCAGCATTATAGAAAATTAGCAGAATCCCCAGCTATCCTAAAAGAAATGCCATAAACAAATACTCAAGCTTTTACTTCTGTTTTATTTCATGGTTTCCTAGGAATAAATATGTGTAACTAACCTTCCATTAGGTCTCAGTATAAAATAGAAAAAAATAATGTAAAAGCAAGCACTCTGACACATCCAGGATGGCCTGCTAACACAGGTTCTTAGATTTGCATTTCTAAAAGGGAAGCAACTTTTGAGGGGTCAACAATCACTTTAATTAAGCATGTATATTATTCATTTAGTTCAGGGGGAAAAGTCAGCACTCTGAATATCAGATAAAATACAGAGGAAATCAGCATCAACAGACAGTGCTTCCAGCTGCCTGATCATAAACAATACATACATCATAGATCAGCAGACAGATCAAACTGCCTGACCATGCATAAATAGTTATCAGAGAGAGAAGCACCCACATTTGGGTTTTCAAAGCTGGGGGACTCTTTAGTGGGATCTCGTCTGGCCAAACACCTCTAATGAGTAAGCCCCAAAGTAAAACCTCACCTCAGAGTATTTATATACTTTTCAGAGTCAGAGGGTATCATAACCTTTGAGATCCAGTGCCTCATTAGAAAATTAACAAGATGTGGGCCTCCCCTAATCAAACTTTTCTTAATGGGCAGGCACATTAATGGGTGAGGAAAAAAACTCTCTGATTAACATTGCTATATCTACCCTTGTCTGCCTCATTCAAAGCACTTGGGAAAATTTTTACATTTGCATGAAATGGTAGAATGGTTTGGTGTGTCAAGATATTAGGAGATATCTTGTTTTCCAGAGCTAAGACCCAGCAAGCAATCTCTGCTCTGAGCTTGGAAAAGTAACAATCCTTTGCATTCACCCTCAGGATGATCTCAGTCATAGCAAAATCCCAGAATTGTTGCATATAATTATGATATTGCTTTGATCAGCACCAGGCATTCTCTGAACTCAGACAAGCACCTGCTATATCTTTGTTCTGGTCATGAATCCCTGCTTCATCAAACATCTCATTGTTGCTGTTACCCCTCATTGGCAGGGCTGTAGCACACTGCATAGTCATTGGTATAAGCATTGAGATTTGGTCACATTAAAGTGGGCCCTGGTGTGCCCTCCTGCTGGCCCCCAGATCAGTGACCCAGCACATGTGTCCTTTGCTTGTAAGCTGTTCCCTTCATTTTGAAATGAAATTTCTGTTGGATTCCTGACTCTGCTGTCTCTAGCCTCCTCTGTTCAGCTGTGGCCACTCAAGTCAGAGGCCAGTTCCTTCTGGTTGATATCTCAGTTATGTTTCTTATTGTTTCTAGTCATAGTACCACCACTATCTAGAATTATATCAAATAACAATAGTGACAGTAGACATTTCACTTTGCCATTGGCTTTTTTTCAAAAGACTTCTGTTCATGATTCCACCAACAATGAATTAGTGTCCCAGTTTTTCCACATCCCCTCCAGTATTTGTCACTTTCCTCTTTTGTCATTTTAGCCATTCTGGTAGGTGTTAAATGATATATCAAGGTTGTTTTAATTTGTATTTCTCTAATCAGTAATGATTTAGACCTTTTTTCCATATGATTATAAATTCTTTTGATTTCTTCTTTGGAAAACTTCCTGTTTATATCCTGAGACCATTTATCAATTGAGAAATTACTCATATGAGACCTATATGTAATAAACTGCCTATAAAATTTTTTTCTTCAATTTTCTGCTTTCCTTCTGATTGTGGCTATATTTGTTTTATTTGTACAAACCCTTTTAATTTAATGTTTTAATTTAATTTATTCTTTTTGTTCTTCCAAAATAATTTTTTGGTAATTTAATTGGGATGTCATTTAATAAGTATTAACTTAGATAAAGCTGTCATTTTTATTATACTATGAACAATTAATATTTCTTCATTTATTTAAATCTGATTTTATTTATGTAAAAATTTTTTTTATAATTTTGTTTACATAGTTCTTGTGTTTGTTTTGGCAAGTGTACTCCTAGGTATTGTATACAGTTTAGAGTTATATTAAAAGTGGTATCTTTTACTATCTCTCTTGCAGTTTTGTTTGTGACACATAGGAATGCTGGTGATTTATATGGATTTTCTTTATATCCTGCTACTCTGCTAAAATTAGTAATTGTTTCAAGTGTCTTTTTAGTCTTTGAGTTTTTCCACTAAGTATATCATCATATCGTCTGCAAGAAGAAATAGTTTTATTACTTTATTCCCTATTCTGAGTCATTCTATTTCTTTTTCTTCTCTTACTGCTATTGCTAGGTTTTCCAGTACAATATTAAATAATGCTGGTGACAGTGGACATCATTGTTTCACATGTGATCTTACTGGGAAGATTTCTAGTTTATTCCCATTACAAATAATGCTTGCTGATATTTTTAGATAAATGCTTTTTATCAATTTAAGGAAAAATCCTTAAATCCTATTGTTCCTTCATTATAAGTAGTGCTAGCTCCTGGTTTTAAGTAACAATTCCATCATATCAAAGAAAGATATTTTTACCTCTAGGATTTTGACTTTTTTTTCATGAATGTATATTTTGTCAAAGGCCTTTTTTGCCTCTATGGATATAATCACCTAATTTTTGTTTTTATTGTTAGGAGGAGAAAACCTAGTAAAAAAAAAATTCATTCAAATACATAAAGAACATTGTACTGTGTTACGCCCTGAGAGGGCCTACATGAATATGATATGATCCTTTGCCCTAAAGAAGCTTAGAAATTAGAAGAGGAGAAAAGACATGTTCACAAGTTATTATTCTACAAGGTAGAATGTACATAAGAAGGATACAAAGTGTTAAAAATTCAAAGGAAGGAAAAATTATTTCTGGCTAAAAGGGTTTCATGGAATAAGTGACTTATGGTTTGTATGTTAAAAAATAATTGCAATTTAATAAATAAAACCAAGGCAAGGGAAATATCCCAAGACATGGGAAGAAATTCCTGATTAATTCTAGGATCATAGAATCTGCGCTTTAGAAAGAATGTTAGTCACTTAGCCCAAATCATATACAAAAGTGATGCTCATTCTAGCATTCTCAGCAAGTGGTCTCCATCCTGTGCTCTAAGACTTTGAAGGAAAGAGAACTACCTTCCAAAGTAGTCCATTTCACTTTGGACAGTTCTTATGGTTTGAAGCTTTTCCTGACATTATGCTTAACCTTGCCTCAAGGAATTCACATTTTAATAGGGAAAGGCAACCCATATAGAGAATCTAAAACAAGAATGAATATTCTGTGGCATGGTTTGGAAAGGACTGGTAAGTGAAATGAAGGCCTGATTCTGGGCAAAATGAAACAAAGGATTATCTGTAATATCTCAGGGACCCAGAGAACAGAGTCTGAGTGTTTTCTGGTGGTTGGGAGTTGAGGAAGATAGCTTGAGAAAAGGCACTATGGTATGTAAATGGCTAAGAAATGCTGTGGATAAGATAAGGTGAAAAGTCACCTATCAGAACCCAGAGTGAGGCAGAATCTGTATTGTTCCTACTGGGGAGAGGGTTGAGGCAGGTGGCCAAAGTGGAGGCACCATGGTTTGTAGTGGCCATCAACTAAGGAGATAGTTGTCAGTGTCCTCTCTCTCTTTAATGAACAAGTCATTAAGAAGGGGAAGGGCTGATGTGTTCACTTTCAGCAGCAATAGCCAGACTGGGATATTTGTTAAAAGATAAGCTTACGCTAAATTTAAATAGTAGTGCTACCTACTGCTCTTCTTTTTCCATGCACACCTATGTGAACTTTTGCTTTTGATAGAATTGCTTTTTTTTCTCTAGCCAAGCAATTCAAGAACAAGCTTATCTTACCCTGATAGAAGAGGGGGGAAAAAACTAGAGGAAAAAAATCTTTGATTTCTGCTTTGTCTTGTTAGCATTTTTTTCTTTTCTTTTAAATTAGTCTAAATCTAAAACACAGGGGACACAAACTGATTATTCTTCTTGCTTAGAGACGTACTTTACTGGATATGACAAGTAGTTAATTCTCTGAAAAATATACCAGTGAATTTCTGGTACAAACATATGCTGGACTATTTGTATTATTTTTGTTAGGAAAAAAATACCCATATAATATGATGAGGAATGAATGGATGTAGCTATGTATTTATGTTCTGTTTAATTTTTATTTTTTTGTATGATCCCATCGCTTCTTGTTTTTCATTAACTTGGAATTACTGAAACTTGCTGGTCTTTGCTCCCTATAGTTATTTAACAAAAAGCTGTGCGTTCATAGGGGCAGCTAGGTAGTGGAGTAGATAAAGTGCTCGGCCTAGAGTCAGGAAGACTCATCTTCATGAGTTCTTAATTATACCACTTTATGTGTTTTTTTAGTTAATTTATGTTTAATAGGAATGTATATGTAGAACCTATATTGGATTGCTTGCATTATTGGGGAGGGGGAGAAAATTTAAAACTTAAGGAAGTGAATATTGAAAACTAAAAATAAATTAACTAAAAAAACCTCATAAGATGGTATAATTGTTGGGTAGGGAAAAAATAAAAGATTCTGTGGGAAAAGAGTGACTCATCAGAATTCAAAGTGCTACCCCAAATAATCAATAAACATTAAGCATCTACTGTGTGCCAGGCATCATGCCAAGCCCTGGGGATACAAAAAGAGTCAAAAGACAGTTCCTGCCCTCCAGGAGCTTACAGTCTAATGGGGAGACTACATGCAGTATAAACCAACATATGTACAAGATAAAAAGGAAGAAATTAACAGAAGAAAGGCACTAGAAGGGCGGTTAGGGAAGGCTTCTAGTAAAAAATAATATTTTAGTTGAGACTTAAAAGAAACCAGAGAGATCAGTACTTGAAATGGAGTGGGTGGAGAGAAAAGGCCCAGGGCTGCGAGATGGAATGTATGCTGCAACTGTATGGAAGGGTGTTTGTCAGGGAGTAAAGTGTAAGGAGAATGGAAAGATAGAAGAGGGCTAGGTTTAAAGTACTTTGAATGTCAGAGCATTTTGTATTTGTTCTTGAAGGCAAAACCATTGGAGTTTTTTGAGGGAGTTCTGATCATTTGATTGAACCTGTGTTTTAGGAAAATCACTTAAGCTGACTGGAAACTGGATTGGAGTGGGAAGAGACTTAAAACAGCCAAACCCACCTTCAGGCTATTGCAATAATGCAGGCATAATATGATGAGGGTGGTGGCAGTGTCAGAGACAAAGGGGAAAAATTTGAAATATGTTGCAAATGTGAAAGTCACAGGCCTTGGTGACAGATTGAATATGGTGGGAGTTAGGGTGGTGAGAGAGGATGAGAAATCCAAGATAACTCCTGGGTTGTGAACCTTAAGTACTGGAAGAATGGTGTTATCCTTTACAGTAAAAGAGAAGGTAGGAAGGATAGAAGAGAGTTGAGGAGAAAAGATAATAACTTCTGTTTTGCACATATGGGTTTAAGATGTCTACTGAACATCCAGTTTGAGAGGCAGGTAGAGATGTGAGATTGGAAATCAGCAGACTTTGTGGCAGTATAAGTAGATTTGAAATTCATCACATGGAGATGGTAATTAAATCCACATGAGCCAATGATGTCATCAACTGAAGAAGCATAGTGGGAGAAGAGAAAAGGGCCCAGGCTAGAATCCTGAGGTACACCTATGATTAAAAGGCATTACCTGAAAATAGTTCCAGCAAAGGAAACAGAGTGAGTGATCAGATTTGTAGTAGAATCAGCAAAGGGTGGTGTCTTTTTTTTTTTTTAATAATTAAATTTATTTATTTAACTTTTAACATTCATTTTCACAAAATTTTGGGTTACAAATTTTCTCCCCTTTTATCCCCTCCCCCCCCCAAACACCAAGCATTCTAATTGCCCCTATGCCCAATCTGCTCTCTCTTCTATCATCCCTCTCTGCCCTTGTCTCCATCTTCTCTTTTGTCCTGTAGGGCCAGATAGCTTTCTATACCCCTTTACCTGTATTTCTTATTTCCTAGTGGCAAGAACATAACTCGACAGTTGATCCTAATACTTTGAGTTCCAACTTCTTTACCTCCCTCCCTCTCCACCCCTTCCCTTTGGAAGGCAAGCAATTCAATATAGGCCAAATCTGTGTAGTTTTGCAAATGACTTCCATAATAGTTGTGTTGTATAGGACTAACTATATTTCCCTCCATCCTATCCTGTCCCCCATTACTTCTATTCTCTTTTGATCCTATCCCTCCCCATGAGTGTCGACCTCAAATTGCACCCTCCTCCCCATGCCCTCCCTTCTATCATCCCCCCCACCCTGCTTGTCCCCTTATCCCCCACTTTCCTGTATTGTGAGATAGGTTTTCCTACCAAAATGAGTGTGCATTTTATTCTTTCCTTTAGTGGAATGTGATGAGAGTAAACTTCATGTTTTCCTCTCACCTCCCCTCTTTATCCCTCCACTAATGAGTCTTTTGCTTGCCTCTTTTATGAGAGATAATTTGCCCCATTCCATTTCTCCCTTTCTCCTCCCAATATCTTTCTGTCTCACTGCTTGATTTCATTTTTTTTTAAGATATGATCCCATCCTCTTCAATTAACTCTGTGCACTCTGTCTCTATGTGTGTGTGCGTGTGTGCATGTGTGTGTGTGTAATCCCACCCAGTACCCAGATACTGAAAAGTTTCAAGAGTTACAAATATTGTCTTTCCATGTAGGAATGTAAATAGTTCAACTTTAGTAAGTCCTTTATGACTTCTCCTTGCTGTTCACCTTTTCATGGTTCTCTTCATTCTTGTGTTTGAAAGTCAAATTTTCTTTTCAGCTCTGGTCTTTTCATCAAGAATGCTTGAAAATCCTCTATTTCATTGAAAGACCAATTTTTCCCCTGAAGTATTATACTCAGTTTTGCTGGGTAGGTGATTCTTGGTTTTAGTCCTAGTTCCTTTGACTTCTGGAATATCCTATTCCATGCCCTTCGATCCCTTAATGTAGAGGCTGCTAGATGTTGTGTTATCCTGATTGTATTTCCACAATACTTGAATTGTTTCTTTCTAGCTGCTTGCAATATTTTCTCCTTGACCTGGGAACTCTGGAATTTGGCCACAATGTTCCTAGGAGTTTCTCTTTTTGGATCTCTTTCAGGCGGTGTTCTGTGGATTCCTTGAATATTTATTTTGCCCTGTGGTTCTAGAATCTCAGGGCAGTTTTCCTTGATAATTTCATGAAAGATGATGTCTAGGCTCTTCTTTTGATCATGGTTTTCAGGTAGTCCCAGAATTTTTACATTGTCTCTCCTGGATATGTTTTCCAGGTCAGTTGTTTTTCCAATGAGGTATTTCACATTATCTTCCATTTTTCCATTCTTCTCTCTTTGTTCTGTGATTTCTTGGTTTTGCATAAAGTCCTTAGCCTCCATCTGTGCCATTCTAATTTTGAAAGAACTATTTTCTTCAGTGAGCTTTTGAATCTCCTTTTCCATTTGGCTAATTCTGCTTTTGAAAGCATTCTTCTCCTCATTGGCTTTTTGAACCTCTTTTGCCAATTGAGTTAGCCTATTTTTCAAGGTGTTATTTTCTTCAACATTTTTTTGGGTCTCCTTTAGCAGGGAGCTGATCTGCTGTTCATGCTTTGACTTTATGTCTCTCATTTCTCTTCCCAGCTTTTCCTCTACCTCTCTAACTTGATTTTCAAAATTCTTTTTGAGCTCTTCCATGGCCTGAGCCCATTGGGTGGGCTGGGACACAGAAGCCTTGATTTCTGTGTCTTTGCCTGATGGTAAGCATTGTTCTTCCTCATCAGAAAGGAAGGGAGGAAATGCCTGTTCACCAAGAAAGTAACCTTCTATAGTCTTATTTCTT
The DNA here is from genome assembly GCF_028372415.1 of Notamacropus eugenii. Classification (NCBI taxonomy): domain Eukaryota; kingdom Metazoa; phylum Chordata; class Mammalia; order Diprotodontia; family Macropodidae; genus Notamacropus; species Notamacropus eugenii. The sequence goes on along the minus strand of NC_092873.1, from coordinate 138,347,345 downwards.
TTCCCTTTTCTGGGCATTTTCCCAGCCAGTGACTTGACCTCTGAATATTCTCCTCACACACACCTCACCTCCTGATCCTCCCAGCCAGTGTTTGGGGTCTGAGATTCAAATGCTGCTTCTAGCCTTAGGGCTTTATGCGGGGGCAGGGCTGCTATTCAGTGTGAGATTAAGTTCAGGTGGTCAGGTTGGGGCAGGGCCGCCTCTCAGGCTCAGTTCCCTCAGGGGGTTTATGCACAGACCTTCCACAATGGATTCAGGCTCCCGCCAGCTTGGGGAGCCCTGGTCTGCAGCCGCCTCTCAGCTTCTACCTCCCGGGGGGGGCCTGAGTTATGGGGGCACCCCACTCCCCTCTCGACCCGCCAAAGAGACTCTCTCACCAACCCCCGTCACCTGTGGGTGGAGGGACTTGTGCAGCCGCTGGAGATCCCGTCCCTGAAGCCTGCTCGGATCTGTTTCTCTCGGTGCTGCGGCTGCGGCTATGGCAGGTCTGGACTGGGCTCCGCGTCTGCAGCGCGACGGACCTTTTGCGAGCGGTGTGCAGGTCCCTCTGTGGGTGGACGGACCCGCGTGGCTGCTGGAGATCCCGTCCCTGAAGCCCGCTTCCGATCTTTTCCTCTCGGTGCTGCGGCAGGGCTGCACTCAGCTCCCAGTCCCGGCACCCTGTTGGCAGCGCAAAGGACCCCCCGCGAGAGGTTTGCAGGTCTCTCCGGAACAGAAATCTGCCTCGCTCCAATGTTCCGTGGCCTCTGGGTGCAGAATTCGCCGTGAGTTACTTCCCTGTAGCCGTTCTATGGGTTGTGGGTTCGGAGCTATGTGTATGTGCGTCTTTCTACTCCGCCATCTTCCAAAGGGTGGTGTCTTGAAAACTTTGAGAGAAGAGAGGAGAGAGTTGATCCAAGTATCAAAGGCTGTAGAGAGGTCAAGCAAAAAGGATTGAGAAAAGGCCAATGGATTTGGCCAGTAAGAGGTCATTATTAACTTTGAAGTTAGTAACTCCAAAGTACAGTAAGCAACCCCAAGTTCATTTCCTTTTCAAGGGGAATTGGAGTTGTTAGACTGCTTGAATGCTTTTGTGTTTTTCTACCTGTTTATAGGCTCAACTGAATAATTTATGTCTTATGAACTGGAAAAAGGTAGAAATACCTCCAAAAAAGGACTAAATACAATAATGTCAGTGAGTTGATTTGAAAATGAATTTAATTAATTAGGCTTTTGCATATATCCCTATAGGCCAATGAGATATTCACAGTGCCTATAGCAGCCATGAATGTCCCCGGTACAGTTCTAAATGACAAAATACTGCAGACTTTCCACATGGAAGGCAGAATCAAAACATTTATTCAGATACAAGAAAGCCAAATCCATCATAGTAACAAAAATCTATACACAATAACAACGCAGAGGACACCATCCCCAAGCCTTCCCCCTGCTGGGCTTCCCACAAACCAGCTTCATTAAACAAATCACAAGTAGGCCCCCTTAAACAGAATCACAAACAACCTCTTTCACTCTCCCAAGGCGGGAGCCTGTATCCTTCCTAGCTCTGATTGCTGTCATGACTAACTTCCTCTCAGCTCTGCTCTATCTCTGCTTCTTTCTGTTCCACTCTTGCTGTTCTACCTATTCAGCAAACTCCTCCCACCACAGGCTCCACGTGACTCAGGCTTCCATGTGGCCCAGGGAGGCCACATGGGCCTATTAATGAATATGAAAGATCTCCCTATTTAAATTACCATTACCATTACAATCCCCCAACATCTCCCTCCCACCTTCCCAATTTTTTAAAAGTTTTCTTCCACTTATATTTCTTTGGAATATAATTTCTTGAAGACAAGGATTATCATTTTTAATTTTTGAAAATCTACTCTCTAGATGCCAAGCTCTGTGCGTGGGTGTGGGTGTGTGTGTGTGTGTATTAGATGTTTGAGTAAATATTGTAACAAATTTAAATGAATAGTGTATTTTCTAGTAAAATGAAACTTGTAGTAGGAGTTGATCTGGGTTGTAAATCCCAAGTAAATCTTTTCACTTTTCTGATTCACTTTCTTTATCTGTACTTACTTACCTATGTTAAAAGTATATTAAGTGTTGGTTTTACTATTTTCTAGAAACTTGTCATTGATTTTGCTTTAAATTGTAATAGTTAATAGAAGTATTCTGTGTAAATATTCCATTTACCTGATTTTTTCCCCCTCTAAAGAGACATTAATAATGAAGTTCAACAGAAAGGTCATCTGATTTCTGACATGCCAGAGGCAGGGTGGTGGGATCTGTCTACTGGGAACAGGAAATATGGGAATACATTGTTTTTAGAGAATTTTAAAATTATTAAAAAACTGACTAAAACTTACCCTGATTTTTGTTATCATCATGGATGAGCAGTTCCAAACAATGTCAGTAATAAAATACTTCTTGGAAAAAATCTTTTTTTTTTTTTTTAATGTTTTAAACAATTACTCAATGAGCACAGTGGGCCTCCTGACACATGTGAATTCTGCTAAATGTATTCGTTTCAGTAATAAGTTCATAATAGTTTGGAATCATTCTAGCTTACTTCAGATGTTAGTGTCTCCAACCCCAGTGGTCCTATATAATCCTGCATTTAAACAGTAGATTCACAGTAAACAAAGATAGCACAGTGATTGTAAAGAAAGATCAAAACTTTGTTTACTTCATTTCTATCCTTTTGTGTGACAACTTGAATTTGTATTTGTGTTTAAAATTTAAAACAGTTAAACAGAATGTGAAGTGCAAGACATGTAATATTTTTGTTTACGTGCAAATTTGAATGTATCTATGAAGCATTTAATTGAATTTAAATTCATTAAAATTTTATAATTGAAATGTATTTTTATTTTTGGATGAGGGAAGGCAAGGTACCTGGGGTTGTGACTCACCCAAGGTCACAGAGCTAGTAAGTGTCAAGTGTCTGAGGCTGGATTTGAACTCAGGTCCTCCTGACTCCAGAGCCTATCTCTATTCACTGTGCCACCTAGCTGCCCCAGAAATATATTCTTTTTGAAATTGTTAATTGGTTATTTTCAAACTAAAAAACAAATTTTTTAAAAGTACATCAGTGGTGTTGTTAGTTGTCTAAAATTGATCTTTTACAGTTATTTCAATTTTATTAAAATTCACTCGTGAAATAGGATTTCTGTGAGTCTTTGCAAAGCTCGATCCTCAAGTTTAAAGGTTTTATCTTTTTGTATAGCCATAGCTTTATGTGAAAGAAACTTTTAAAAATAAAAAATAAAACATTCTTTGATCAACTATAAACATTTATAAATATGGCTTTACTATTTTTGATATGTGAAGATTAGTTTTGATAAAGTTATTGAAAAATTTATAGATTACTGTGACCAGTGTGTAGATTTTTTCTTTTTTAATGGCTTAATTATTTATATGAAGTTTGATAAAAGAAAATTTTCTCTGTTTATTAGCCATTATTGTTTCACATCATGATTTTTACTGAAAACAATTTTGTTGAAAGGTGAAGAGGTTGTTTAAGAAATCATCTACTTCAGTTATTAAATACATTGTGTATGTTATTGCATCCAGCATTTTATATTCGAACCTACACATGGATTAAATGTATGGGATGGGATATTAATTTGTTTGGCATTTTGTCTGCTGTGTTTGTTGGATAAGGATACTTAACCTAATTATCCTACTCAAAAGTCTTTTTAAGAAGTTTCTTGAAAGACAAAATTCACTTCATTGTTTTATACACATTCCACTAAATAGAAATTCATTTGTGCTAATAGACGGAGAGTATAGGGTTTGGGAGTTAGAGATCAGGTTTGAAATCCTGGTTCATTTCTTTCCTTTTCTTTGTGATCTTAGGAAGGTCACTTATGCTCTTTGGGTCTCAGACTCCTAAACTATAAAATGAGGAACTTGGGATTAGATACCTTTAAGTTCTAAACATTTATCATTCATTCTTATAGTTTTGTTTGGAAGGAGACTTGGGACAAAAAAGGATAATTTTGCAACATTAGACATTAGGAAAATGAGGGATGATTATTGGCAAGGTGCCATCATAATAGGGATTTGGGGCATTTAAAAAGCTCTATGAAGGTTCTGGAATTTTAGGAAGAGGTACTACTAGGAATTGAATGAAGGAAACAAAAGAGAAGGTAGGAATTAAAAAAAAAACAAACCTGTTACTATTATGTTTTGCAGAAGGTAAGCTCTAGGTATAGATATATGATCAATTCTTGTCATTCACAGTAGTTATGTTCTATAAAGTCTTTGTGAACACTGAATTAAATCATTTCTCCTAGGGAAAATACAGGGTAAGGTTCTGCAAGTTCTGGTCACAACATTTATATTAGTACTTTCTAGAGAGGCCTCACATGCAAATAAGTGAATTTCCTCTTCCTCTTTATGAGTGGGCTGCATTGTTGATTCATTAACATTGAATTTATGGCCAGCAGCACTATAACTCAGGCCTGAATGAAGCTTATGTAAAACCTACATTTTCTCCGTAAGGAACATTACAGCCTTCTTTTGTTTAGGAACTCTGGAGCACTTCATCACTTTGCTTGAGGGCCATTCTAAACAGTGAAATCACCAATAAAAAGTACAAAAAATGAAAGGGAAATAAAAGTGGCGCTGATTAGACCTTGAAATGGAAATTTGTTTACTGTATGAGAACTGAAACAAGGCAGAAGAATGTTGCTATGTATGACCTCAGCTGGGAAAATGCCTATTGGGCAACTCAAAATTTTCACCATTTTTGGATTTTTTTTAGTATTCTTCCGGTTATAACTTAATATTCTTTTAATATTGCTGAGTTATTTGCTTCTCTTCTGCCAAATTTTTCCCCATTTAAGGATTTTTGTGTCGTTATCTCTCTCACCTATTTACAAACTCTTGATTGTAGATTTTTCTAGTGTGCTAATTGAGTTTGGGGGGAGGGGTTTAAATACTGTTTTAAGTTGTGCATTCTCTTTGAAGATGTACTACTTTCCTCCTGGCTTTTGGAGCCTCTCTATTGATTTATTTGCTTGCCTTGGTTTTTATTGAGGATTTTCCCCTTAAGATCTTTGTTTTTTGGGATTTTTTTTTTTTATCTTATTCTCCTTCATTTGTTTTCTGGCTCTTTCACTTTTTCTGAGGGACATACCCTCCAAAGTTAGATTGCCCAGCTGCCTCAGTCTCTTTGCTGAGAAGTGGGGAATTTGGGGTTTAGAACTGGTCTCTCTGTTTAGAACTGGACTCACTCCTTTAGACCTGTAGTGACTACTTATGATGTATGATTCTTCTTTTTCCCCTTAGTTCCTTCCTTTTCACTACTGGACTAAATCAACATCAACCACTTTTTTTGCAGGATAGATAGTGAATATGAGGGGGTTCCACACATACTGCCTTGGCCTCTAATCTAACGTCTAGCCCTTTTTCTTTCTTCAGTTATACATGATTTTCGGGAAAAAGAGTACAGAAGTGGAAATCTGACAACTTTTGCAGAAAGAGTGCTCATAAAAGTGCTCAATACTTTTCTTCCATAGTAACTGTGTTCAGAGCCATTCAACTTAATGTTTACTGAAGTTAAGAATTGTACTCTCTATAAGAACCTTTTCGTTATAGTTAATGTAGTGATTGATTGGACATGTGTCAGTATCACTTTAATGAATTCCTAATAGAGCTACCCCCAGCCCCAATATTCTAACTTCATTACAGGCCCACTGTATCTACCTAGTGTTCCCCCTCTTGCCCCACAGTGTTCTGACTATTTCATATATGCCTCACTGTTCACTAGAACAACAGGTTTGTCCATGAACTCGTAGTTCTCACAGAAACAGCAGGCATGGGAACCCAAGTATTGCCTCTACCTAGGCACTGCCCCCAGGCCCATTCCTCATATTTCCTACAGAAACAGCAGGTGTGTCCTTGCACTCAGCCACAGCCACATCCATCTAGTCCTAGACAGGGCCACATTACTCAGCCAATCAGAAAGCAACACCACCAGGATGCCCAAGCAGCATGTAGACCTCCAAACAATAGAAGGAACTTTCCCTAAGTAGGCACCTTCACATAAATAGTAAAGAGCTGACCTAGAGTAAATTTATAATGTAGAGAGGCTTATTATAAATAATATCATTATCATATAAATATACCCCCCTAAATGGGTTTCTCTGTATGCATTGTGGGTAATCTCATGCACAGTGCCACTGTGGCTGGGACCCCTCCTCCATTACCTAATCCCTTAACAAACTCCTCCTGCCTTTTTAATATTAATCATATTCCTATATTCTATGTAAATTTCTATTATGTAATTGCATCTTTATCCTATAAAAATCTGGCTTGCTTTCTCTCAAGTTACTGGTTCCTCTTAATGAGAGGTATCAGTCTCAATAAATGCCTCTACTTGGATTAGAGGTGGTCTAACTCTGAATTCTTTGAGATGGTTCCACCCCAGCACATCATGAAACCCCAACAATTTTTGCTGTCTCAGAGTTGAAACTTCAGCAACTTTATAAAAGTTTTTAAAGACCAGAATCATCATCAAATATTTGCCTAACTGATTGTGTATGAGATTTTTTTGCTCTTGATAAATATTTAGTAATATTACATGATAATATTTAAACCAATAATTTAACATAAAAAAAATTGTGACAAAAGACTTTGTGATACAATTTAAGTATATTTAACCAGCAGACAGTAATATGAAAGCAAATCTCTTAGCTTATTGTATAGTTTCAGATTGACTTAAGTTACAGTTGTTTTAAAATTTCCAGGCCTATTACTTTTTTGAAATTTTAAGTGTAATGCATAAGCATATTATTAGGAGACAACTAGCTTATCCTAACAAGGAATATGTAGAATGTTTAAGAGGATAAATTAGGTAGCTTCCATTTGAGTAGAAATAATCCATCACGTTACTTGGAGTTATGGTAGGGATTGAGATTAATTAATTCATAATTATCAAATATTAGCCCCAGATATATGAGTAATTTCTCAGGTTGACAGCTACTATTTTGTGTGACAGATAACCATTCTACTTGTTTTGTTCGTAATTATTTAGATGATAATTCATATTAGCAAAAGCAAAATTAATAATATTACACCTTTATTTAGCACTTTAATAATTGCACACCTTTTTAATACCTTATCTCATTTGGGACCCACAGCAGCCTTGTAATGTATATCCTCTTACCTCTGTTTTCCAAATTAAAAAACTATCCCAAAATGGGTAAATGACTCCAAGTCAAACTTGGATCATTCCAAACTGCCTTTCAAATGAAATACTATTAGCTTAGAAAAATAAAACATTTAAAAGCATAATTTAAGTTTCCTCAGCTTATAAATATTGATGTAACATTACAAAAAAATTCCTGATTATACTTATTTTAGTGTTTAAGTGTCTTAAAAAAGAGTACCAGGGCATCTTTTGAATTTATTATTCAGTAAAATAAAGGAAGATCAGTTAAGTTTTTCAATAGTTAAAAAATGAGATAGCAGATGGCAATTGACTTAGAAATGAAGGAAAGTATGACAAAAAATTTGAATAAGAATTGATGTGGATATAAATAAATCTTTTTCAAAAGGAGGTTAGGAAAAAATTTAATATAACTTGACAAATTGTTCGCCCTTACTAAGCAATGAACTACAAACTAAAACAATTATTACCATCTCATACCAATGAAAATTTCAAAACAATGAAATTCAATCCTGGCATGATTTGTAGAGAAGTAGAATTTCATTCATTACTAATAAAATTTTAGACTTTTGTAAGGATCTTTTGGGAGAGCATTATTACAGTATAGAGTAAAAATTACACAGAATAATCATACGCTTCAATCTAAGAATGCTGTCCTATCTGATCAGAGATATTTATAGCAGTAGTATTTTATGCAATCGCAGAAAAACTGCAAAAAATCTAAATGCCCTGCAGTCAATGACTAGTTAAATATATTTTGTTCATTAATATTTTAGAATTCTGTAGTACAATTAAGAGGGGAATGTCTAAGTATTTTTACAAAAAAAAAACAAAACTAGAAAGACCTTCATGAAGTAATGCAAAGTGTGGGGTTGGGGAGCATAACCATTTTTCGTGCAAGCCTCCCTTTTCCTTTCTGAGAGACTATAGTAATCATCAATCCTCTGCTGAAATTCAATAAACGTAAACCTTTTTTTTTTCATGTTTTATTATGCTTTTCTTTATTTTGTGAAAATTGTAATCTAGTTTGGGCTTCAGTTTTTTTTTCTTTTTTTTCTTTTTTAAATTTTATTTTATTATTATTATTTTTTAATGTTTAACAATCACTGCCATAAAATTAAGATTTTATCCCCCTGACACCTACCCCCCACTACCCTCCTCCCTCCCCACAACCACATACAATTCTGTATAAGTTCTACATATGCTTTCCTACTGAGTACATTTTCACTGTAGTCATGCTATGTAGTCGAACTAAAATAAATGGAAGAAATCATATAACAAATCAAAACATGATACACAAAAACACACACACACACAAACATGATCTGCTACATTCTGCGAATGACTTTGATATTTTTTTCTCTGAGTGTGGAAGGCATTTTGCCTTAGAAAACCACCATTGGGATTTTTTTTTTTTTAATAAGTTCTTGCGTTATTACGAAATTCCAAGTCTACCAGAAGAAACTCTCGCACACTGTGGTCGTTGCTGTGCACAAAGTTCTCCTGGTTCTGCTCCTTTCACTCAGCATCAGATCATATAAGTCCTTCCAGGCCTCTCTAAAGTCTTCTTGTTCATCATTTCTTATGGCACAATAGTACTCCATTACATTCATATACCATAATTTATTCAGCCATTCCCCAATTGATGGACATCCCCTTGACTTCCAGTTTTTGGCAACTACAAAGAGTGCTGCTATAAATATTTTTGTACATGTAGGACCCTTTCCCATTTTTATGATCTCTTGGGGATACAGTGCTAGTAGCGATATTGCTGGGTCAAAGGGTATGCACATTTTTGTAGCCCTTTGGGCATAGTTCCAAATTGCTCTCCAGAATGGTTGGATGAGCTTGCAGCTCCACCCACAATGAATTAGTGGTCCAACTCTCCCACATCCTCTCCAGCATTTATCATTTTCTTGTTCTGTCATGTTTGCCAATCTTATAGGTGTGATGTGGTACCTCAGAGTTGTTTTGGTTTGTATCTCTCTAATCAAAAGTGATTTAGAGCATTTTTTCATATGATTATAGATATCTTTAATTTCTTCTTCCGAAAACTGCCTGTTCATATCCTTTGACCATTTATCAATTGGGGAATGACTTGTATGATTATACATTTGAGTCAGTTCTCTATATATTCTAGAAATGAGGCCTTTATCCCTGAGTTTAGCCATAAAAATTCTTTCCCAATTTACTTCATCCCTCCAGATTTTGGTTGCATTGGGTTTGGTTGTGCAAAAACTTCTCAGTTTAATGTAATCAAAATTATCCATTTTGCATTTCATAATGCTTTCTATTTCTTCTTTAGTCAAAAATTCTTCCCTTCTCCATAAATCTGATAAATACACTGTTCCTTGCTTCTCCAGTTTATTCATGGTATCAATCTTTATACCTAAATCATGTACCCCTTTGGACTTTATTCTTGTGTATGGTGCCAGGCATGGGTCAATGCCTAATTTCTGTCACACTATTATCCAGTTTTCCCAGGAATTTTTGTCAAACAGTGAGTTCTTATCCCAGAAGCTGGGGTCCTTGGGTTTATCAAACAGAAGGTTGCTATATTCCTTGCCTACTGTGTCTTGAATGCAAAGTCTATTCCACTTGTCTACCTCTCTGTTTCTTAGCCAATACCAAGTGGTTTTGATAGTTGCTGCTTTATAGTACAATTTGAGGCCACCTTCCCAAGCATTTCTTTTCATTAGTCCCTTTGATATTCTGGACCTTTTGTTCTTCCAAATGAATTTTGATATTATTTTATCCAGCTGTAGAAAAAATTGTCCGATAGTTTAATTGGTATGGCACTAAATAAGTAAATTAATTTAGGTAGAATTGTCATTTTTATTATATTAGCATGGCCTACCCATGAGCAACTAATGTTTTTCCACTTACTTAAATCTGACTTTATTTGTGCAAAAAGTGTCATGTAATTGTGTTCATATAATACCTGGGTTTGTTTTGGCAGGTAAACTCCTAAATATTTTGTAGTGTCTACCCTGGCTTTAAATGGGATTTCTCTTTCTATCTCTTGCTGTTGGACTTTGTTGCTAATATACAGGAATGCAGAAGATTTGTATGGGTTTATTTTGTAACCTGCAACTTTGCCAAAGCTGTTTATTATTTCAGGTAGGTTTTTACTTGAATCTCTGGGATTCTCTGAGTAAATCATCATATCATCTCCAAAGAGTGATAACTTAGTTTCTTCTTTGGCTATTCTTATTCCTTGAATATCTTTATCTTGTCTAATTGCTACAGCTAACATTTCTAGTACCATATTGAATAATAGTGGTGATAATGGACATCCTTGTTTCACCCCTGATCTTACTGGAAATGCATCCAGCTTATCCCCATTGCATATAATGCTTGCTGAAGGTTTTAGATATACTGCTTATTATTTTATGTAAAGTTCCCTTTATTCCTATGTTCTCCAGTGTTTTTAATAGGAATGGGTGTTGTACTTTGTCAAAAGCTTTTTCTGCATCTATTGAGATAATCATGTGGTTTTTGTTAGCTTTGTTGTTGATGTGATCGATAATGCTAATAGTTTTCCTAATATTGAACCAGCCCTGCATTCCTGGTATGAATCCCACCTGATCATAATGTATTAATCTCATGATAAGATGCTGTATTCGTTTTGCTAAAATCTTATTTAAAATTTTTGCATCTATATTCATGAGGGAAATTGGTCTATAATTTTCTTTCTCTGTTTTGTCTCTTCCTGGTTTGGGTATCAAAACCATATTTGTATCATAGAAAGAATTTGGGAGGACTCCTTCTTCCCCAATTTTCAAAAATAGTCTATATAGTATTGGAATTAACTGTTCTTTAAATGTTTGATAGAATTCACTTGTGAATCCATCTGGCCCTGGAGATTTTTTCCTAGGGAGTTCATTGATGGCTTGTTCAATTTCTTTTTCTGAGATGGGGTTAAGTATTCAACTTCCTCTCCTGTTGATCTGGGCAATTTGTATTTTTTAAAATATTCATCCATCTCGTTTAGATTATCGAATTTGTGGGCATAAAGTTGGGCAAAGTAGTTTCTAATTATTGTTTTAATTTCCTCCTCATTGGAGGTGAGTTCACCCCTCTCATTTTTAATATTAGTAATTTGATTTTCTTCTTTCTTTTTTTTAATCAAATTGACCAAAGGTTTATCAATTTTATTAGTTTTTTCATAAAACCAACTATTGGTTTTATTTATGAATTCAATAGTTTTCTTAATTTCAATTTTATTAATCTCTCCTTTGGTTTTCAGTATTTCTAATTTGGTATTTACTTGGGGGTTTTCAATTTGTTCTTTTTCTAGCTTTTTCAACTGCAAGCCCAAGTCATTGATCTCCTCTTTCTCTATTTTATTTATGTAAGCATTCAAAGATATAAAACTTCCCCTAATAACTGCTTTTGCAGTATCCCATAAGATTTGGTATGTTGTCTCATTATTGGCATTCTCTTGAATGAAATTGTTGATTGTTTCAATGATTTCTTCTTTAACCCAATCCTTCTTTAGGATTAGATTATTTAGTTTCCAATTGATTTTTGGTTTCTCTTTCCATGGCCTTTTATTACATGTAATTTTTAATGCATTATGATCTGAGAAAGATGCATTGATTATCTGTACCTTTCTTCACTGGATTGTGAGATTTTTATGTCCTAGTACATGGTCACTTTTTGTAAATGTTCCATGTACCACTGAGAAAAAGGTATATTCCTTTCTATTCCCATTCAATTTTCTCCAAAGATCTATCATATCTACCTTATCCAGAGTTTTATTTACCTCCTTAACCTCTTTCTTGTTTATTTTGAGGTTAGATTTATCAAGTTCAGAGAGGGGGAGGTTGAGGTCCCCCATGAGTATAGTTTTGCTGTCAGTTTCTTCCTTCAACTCCCCCAACCTCTCCTCTAAGAATCTGGATGCTATACCACTTGGAGCATACATGTTTAGTAATGATATTGCTTCATTGTCTATGGTGCCTTTTAGCAGGATATAGTTTCCATCCTTATCCCTTTTGATTAGATCTATTTCTGCTTTTGCTTTGTCTGAGATTAGGATTGCTACTCCTTCCTTTCTTACATGAGCTGAAGCACAATATATTCTGCTCCATCCTTTGACCTTTATCCTATGTGTATCCCCCCGTTTCAAATGTGTTTCTTGTAAGCAGCATATTGTTGGATTATGGCTTTTAATCCATTCTGCTATCCATCTCCGTTTTATGGGAGAATTCATTCCATTCACATTCACAGTTATGATTACAATCTGTGTATTTCCCTCCATCCTCTTTCCCACCATTTGTGCTTTTACCTCTCCCGTCTCCCTTCCCCTCCTCAATGGTATTCACTTTTCACCCCCTCCTCCTGCAGCCTTTCCCTCCTTCTTTTAGCCCCCCCTCCCTTTTACTCCCCTTTACTCTTATTGCTTCTTCCCTCCCTTTTAGCCTCGCTCCTCTTTTTTCCCCCTTCCCATCCTACTAACTATAGAGCTAGTTAGGATTATCTACTTAAGATTATTGTTCCCTCCTTTAAACAAATCAGATGAGAGTACCTCTCAAACAATGCTCATCTCCCTTCCCTCTTTCCCTCTACTATAATTTTGTACTTCTTCCTGTGATGTAATTTGCCATTTTTGCTTCCTCCTTTTCACACCTCCTATTACAATCCCTTCTCATACTTAAATCATATTTTTGACATGACATCATTTACTTTATACCCGTTCCCGCTACGTATATCCCTACATCCCTTTTATCATAATAGCTGCACAGTTCTCAAGATTAACAGGTATCATCTTCCCTTATAGGGAGGTAAACAGTTTGCCCTAATTGAGTAACAAGTTTTTGTTTTTGTTTGTTCCCCCCTGTTTACCTTTTTATGATTCTCTTGAAACCTGCATTTGAAGATCGAATTGTCTATTGAGTTCTGGAGTTTTGGTCAGGAAGCTCTGGAAATCCCTTATTTCGTTGAATGACTTTCTCCTTACCTGAAATGTTATGCTGAACTTTTCTGGGTAGTTGATCCTTGGTTGAAGTCCCAACTCCTTTGCCTTATGGAATATTGGGTTCCAGTTCTTTCTGTCTTTTAACGTAGAAGCTACAAGGTCCTGTGTGATCCTGACTGTGTGTCCTTGATATTTTAATTGTTTCTTTCTGGCCGCTTGTAGTATTTTCTCCTTCACTTGTGATAGCTCTGGAATTTGGCAACGATATTTCTTGGGGTTTTGAGTTTGGGATCCCTTTCGGGAGGGGAACGATGGATTCTTTTGATGACTATTTTGCCCTCTGAATCTAGTACTTCTGGGCAGTTTTCCTTGATGATTTCCTGGAAGATATTGTCCAGACTCTTTTCTTCATCATGGGTTTCTGGCAGGCCAATAATTCTTAAATTTTCTCTCCTGGATCTATTTTCCAGGTCAGTTGTTTTTCCAATTAAATATTTTACATTTTCTTCTATCTTTTCATTCTTTAGATTTCGACTGATTCTTGCTGCCTCATTGAGTCATTAGTTTCTACTTGCCCAATTCTAATCTTTATCATATTGTTTTCTTCAGTTAACTTTTGCATCTCCTTTTCCATCTGACCAATTTTTCCCTTTAAGGAGCTATTTTCTCCAGTTAATTTTTGTACTTCCTTTTCTATTCGACTAATTTTCCCAGTTAGGTTTTGTGTTTCCTTTTCCATTTGACCAATTTTCCCAATTAGGTTTTGGGTTTCCTTTTCCGTTTGATCAACTCTTTCTTTTAGGGAATTATTTTCTCCAGTTAATTTTTGAACTTCCTTTTCCATTTGTTCAATTTTCCTTTTCAAAGTGATGTTGTCATCAGTGAGTTCTTTTTTTATAATTTTAAAATCATTGGCCAGTTTTTCTTCTATTTCCTTCTTCAGCTGTTCCAGGAGAGCTGCTTGTGCTTGTGAGAAGTTCATAGTCCCTTCTGAAGTTTCAGATGGAAGTACAGTCTCAGCTCTGACCTCTTTGGTGTTTGTGTTTTGGTCCTTATCCCCATAGAAAGATTATATGATTTTTTCACCCTTCATCTGCCTTTTCCTGTTCATGATGTTGACTGAGTGTTGTAGCTTCTGGTTCTTTCAGTCAGAAGCTACAGAACTTTGTGTTGAGCTGATGTGTGAAAAAGCTAAAAGCAGGTTTTTGTTTTTTGTTTCCTGGATCAACCCTGGGGTTAGCTTGTTAAGTGTGTGGGAGGAGTCGTCTGGTCACAGGAGAGCTCCTCAGCTGAACTGAAGCAGAGGCAAGCTCAGGGGATCCCAGCTTCCCTATTGTCTTCCCTTTTCCCCTGGAGGGCTGAGGCAGGTCTAGATGCTAATGCGTGTTCCCACCCCTCCTGGCTCCTCTCTTGGTGCTGAGGCTTGCCTGGGTCCTAGTGCGAGTTCTCTCTGCCCTGGGTCCTCTGTCCTTCCGGTTCGCCTTGCCACAGTGGGAGGAATCCCCCTTAGCTATTTTCCTAGCCTCAGGTGTTATGAGACTATTTGCCCCCTTCTGCTGTTCCCGCCAATCCAGGATTTTTCTGGGGAAATGTTTTATGGTTCTTTCATGGTCATGGGGGCCGGGGGGGGCAGCATTTACTGATCACTCCACCATCCTGGCTCCCGGAAGTTCAAGTAGGTGACTTACCGAAGTTTAATCTTCAGGCTGAAGGTCTCAGGAGCTGCTGCGCTGATATCTAGCGCTTTGCGGCTCTCACTGGCTTGGTTCAGCTTGTCTCCCACTCCGCTGGTTCCGCCCGCCAGTCTCAGACTTCTCGGGTCCCTTCTGCTCCATTGCACTGACTGCGCTGTGGGCTCACCCCTGCGGAACAGATCCTTCCCGTGGACCTTCCAGTCTAACCTGGGCTCCGAATCCATCATAGTCTGTTTCTCACTGGATTCCACACCTCCAAAATTTGGTCAGATTCTCCTTTCAGAGGTATCCGAAAGAGTTTGTCCAAGAGCTTAGGTGAGTTGTTACTCTCAGTCCGCCATCTTGGCTCTGCCCCAACCATTTTTAATTTAAAAAATGATAATTGTAACAAGAATTGAAAGGACTTGATTGAATTTGATGACCAAGGGAGAGAAATAAAAAATTGGGGTGAGAGAAGTGCTAGTTGGTGTGTCATACTGTAGAATGATAAAGAAACCTGATGACTCAAACAAAGACTATTGAATCAAACTATTTAGCACTGGAAGTCTTAGAAATCATCTGAGTTAACCGCAGTTTTATAGATGGGGAAACTGAATCAAAGCAATGAAATAAATGACTTAATTATTATTCAGGTTAGTAAGTGGCAAAGTTGGCATTCAAACACAGGTCACAGGTTTCAAATTAGATTAAATAAATTAGATTAATTTAGAATATCAGTTTCCCTTTAGAAAGTACGTTTTCAGTAGTGTTCAAGACTGGGACCAGATTCCAAGAGTTTAATTTCAACATATGACTTTAGTGATAAGTTCTCAACAAAAACAAAAACCCAAATTTAAAAAAATGAACATTTTTCCATATTCAAAGAACTAACAATATTAAGTTACTTTAGATAGCCAAATTAAGCCCTGTTGTTTTGAGATGTGTAGTAGATCCAGAGAATATGTTGGTTGGTGGTAGATCAGCTTTAACCTATTCCAAATATGTTGATAATGAAGTCATACAGAACTGGAAGTTCTTCCATCCTATATTGTTCCTTTTTTTAAGCTAATGCACTCTTTCAGCTCTCTGCTAGCTATACATACATACATGCAGACATACATATGTGTATAAATACATGCATATTCTAGTATTTTAAACTATTAGAATAACAAAGAATCACAAAATGTTTCTTTGTTACAATAAATAAAATATATTTCATGGTTTCTGTTGATTTTGTAAATATCAAGTTTTTTCATATATATTTAAATTCTCTACCTAATATTTTTATCATAAAATCTGAAGACATAAAATCTGAATGTTAGACAAAACAATTTTTTTTTAATTGGTATTTGTTCTGCATCTTTTTTTTCTGAAGGGAGTCCCAGAGAGGTATCTAGAGAAAACTATTTTTTTTGTCTCAGTGCCCTCTGTGAGAGTTTCTTTGTGTCTGTGGTAGTTCTGAGCATCTAGCTTTGTGTGTATGACTGGCTCTGAAGTTGTACCTCTGAGAGTTACTGTAGGGTCCTTCCATCTGCCTGTGACAGTCTGTCTCTGGGTGGGTTTATCTCTGAGCATGTTGTTCCATGTGACTGACTATCTCGGTATGTGTGCCAGCCACTGTGTATCACCTGCCAGGACTCTTAAGATTCCAGAGCTCAGCTATGAGGTGCTTCTCTATCCTTTTTAGTACCCGGTGTCATCTATTTACCCTCTGGGTCCTTTCTGTCTGACTGACCTTTGACAAGAACTTTTTTGTTGGGGGGATGGGTGTGTGGGAGCTACCCTGTGGCACTGACTGATATGTATATAAGTAAAAGGTTAAAAAAATCTATTTGGGCACTCTTTTTGGAATGCTTGCAACTTGTGAACTGTACTTTTATTTTGAGGAATAAATTGAAAATGTGTTTTTTCTAAAGTATATATCATGTTAACTTTTTAAAATGTGGCTTTTAAAATAGTGCAAATGGGAAATAAGTAACATTAAGTACCATATGAAGCAATAGTCTTTTTTCATAGTTCTGTTACATGTATCTTTGACTGATTTATTCCATATAGATTTTTTTTAACTTACAAAAATTCTCATTTCTAAAGAGATTCTTTTGTTAATTTAAGTTTTCAAATTAAATTTCTCTGATCCCATAGTCATTGATCATGAAGTAGAATGAGAAGTAGGCATTAACCACCATTTAATATACATTTTGGGAAAATGTTTATGAAGACATCCTTTGTCAAAAGTTCAATTAAGGGAGTCTTAGAATTTGCACTTCAGCTTTTTAGACTGAGACATACGTATGTCCAGAAACCCAGTTATTTATCTGAATTTTGTTTATTTTTTTATTTTATTGCCCCTTAACCTTTCTAAAAGAATACATCACTGATATTTAACTGTTTAAAATTGCTTGGCATTTTAAGTTTTTTATAAATAATCAGGATTCTAATAGCCATTAATTTTCAGTTGTCAGAATTAAACCAAGAAATCCTCCTTAATATTAATATATTTTAATTTTAGAAAGAATCTATCCCTGTATTAAACTCTAAAAATATTTATTTACGAAATTCACAATGTCTTGTTTTCTTATATTTACTCAAAACTCTTTTTTGTAAAAAGTGACTGCCTTCTATGTGAAGTGCTATGCCAGGGCCTGGTGGAGGTGGGAATAGAGGTGAAGAGATTTTTCAGTTTTGTTCTAAATCTAACTAAAGAAGATCAAGTTCCAAGTAGATAGAAAGACATTGGTAATTTTGAAATCTAGAGCCCTGTCACTAAATTTTGTATAAGAAAAAACAAGAGCATCCAGTAAAATGGAAAAGTCTCTACAGATACTTGATTATGTTCTCAAAGAGGTCCATAACATTAGGGAGATGATGAAATGACTTGCAGTTAACTTCAATTTGAGTAGTGAGGAAGGGTTAACTTCATAGATAGGGGTGGGGGGAGTGCATTTATTAAGGGTTTGCTATGCTTTTTAGGCTCTCTTCCAAGTGCTGAGAATACAGATATAAGCAAGCAAGACCCTCCCTTGCCTTCAAAGAGTTTACATTTAAATGGTGGAAAACTGTACATAAAAGTGTGCCAGAAAGGGATTATCTTAATCCTGGTCTCAGTAAGATAGAGCAAAGCTCATCTGTTGAAGTAGAGCAACCCAGGTAGGATCAGCAGCCAACCAAAAAATGAGGAAATAATGAATCCCTGGATAAACTCTTTGAGAATATCAGTGTTACTTGTAGTCAGATGTTTCACATTAAAATGATCCTATGTAGAACCTCTTTTATTGTATTCCTAATTCTAAATTCAGAAGTTTTAATAGAACTGGCATTCTGATACTATTTTTTGTGTTATACTTTAAAAAAAATAAAGTTGAGAACTTTATGCTTTACCTCCTAGTATTAAGAATTTACTTGTTTCTGTAGACATAATTTTTAAATAATCCATCTTTAATGTCCAAACGTGGATGTAATGTTCAATTCACATGGATGTATTTTCATTTAAAGGTTTGTAAACTAGTGTGTTAGTTAATATATCTACTACTGGACAGACCTTGTGCTAAGCCCTGGGAATACAAGAAAAGGCAAAAGATAATTACTGACCTCAGGGAGTTTATATGGGAAGACAACTGAGCAGAAGAAGCAGAAAAGCACAGGTGGGATGGGGAAACTACCCAGTGTGGGGACATAATGGAGAATTCCAGAGTAGTAAAGATGGGTAGAAAATGAAAAGATTACTGCCTTGGGCTCCCTTCTTAAGTAAAGGTTCTGGGAGCAGAGGTATCTGGTCTCTGATGAGTGTGTATTTTTTTATATTATTCTTACTGCTTAAAATATAAATTCCAGAATATTAATTGTGGATTTTTATTTCTAAATAAACACTATTGTGAAGCATTGTTATAACAGGCAACAAATTGTTTCTGTAGAATTAGTGTTGTAAATATCACTATATCATGGTTTGTTTCATGATTTTTATGGTGGAATACAGCATTGGTGTGGGAAGGTTTATTTGGATTCTGCTTTTATTTGGGAAAATTAGATAGCTATGAACCTAATCTCAGTTTTAAATTGAATGAACGGATGGGACACCAATGCAATGTGCTGTAAACGATGTGCTTGACTTCGTAAATGTTCAGGAAATCAGAAAATCTTGGTTGAAATACTAACATTCAATCTTTGACTTAAATTTTGTCACATGACCTATCAAGGTGGTATCTGCACATCTGTATAATGAAGGGGATTAGGCTGGAACATTTTCAGAACCCTTCTAACTCTAAAATTCTGTTATTCAGTGATTACAAGGTTATTTTAAACATTGCCTTATCATATGAATGAGGGGGGATTTTTATATACATTTTGTGTACTGTATAATTCACTGTCCAAAAAAGTCTTACTACCAAAACATGTGAAAAGTTAATTTTGTTTGTCTTTTAGGTTGTAATTTTTTTTTTTACTTTTGAATGAATTTCTTTGTATTTTTGTTTGAATAGATAAAAAAATTTTTTTATAAATTAATAACTTAGTGGTAGTATTCCTCAAAATCTAATTCCAGCTAGTGTCTAATGTTGGTTATTTCTACATGTAGTTCTGCCATGTTTTAAGGTTAATAAACTAATTTAAAGGGCTCATATTTAATAGCTAACATTTACATAGTGCTTAAAGGTTTACAAAGCATTTTGCAATTCTCATTTGATCCTCACAACAATGGTAAGTGGTCGGTACTATTTTGATCCCCATTTTATAGATGAGGAGGCTGAGGTAGACAGCTTAAGTGATTTGCTCATGATTGAACTACTAGTGTCTGAGGCTACATTTGAACTCAGGTCTGCCTTACTCCAGTCTATCCTCTTATCTACTGTACGACCTAGGTATCTGTTTAGAACTAGAAAGATACATTTGAGGCTATAAGTTATACAGATAAGGAAACTGAGGCCCTAGAAAGGTCGTGACAGGGCATCACACTGCAGCTAAGTGTCTGAGGCATAATTCCAATCCAGGGCTTCCTGACTCCAATTTCAGTGCTATGTAGGCCACTGGAAATTCTTATGGTGTATGATATTAGCATTTTATACTATGTTAACTCTGAATTGATGTTCATCTATAATGACTGTATCTCAGGATTCCAAAATTAGATATTAACATTATGTATGTAGAACAGTATACTTCTAGTGGAAGTAACATGGAATTTGTAGACTGGAGCCTCTGATTTGAATGCTTGCTTTCACTCTCACTATCTCTGAAAGTTTGGGCAAGTCACTTCACCTTCTATTTGGGTCAGTTCTCTTTAAATAGGGACAATAATGCTTATACTACTTACTGCACAGGGTTGTTGTATAGATTCACAAAATTACCTAATGTGTTCTATAAGCCTTTAAGTACAATATATATGCACATATGCAAACTATCATTTTTATATAAACAATGAGAACATAATGTCTATCTTTAGTTTGTATACCAATTAAATGACACTGGTTAAATTTCTGATCACAGTATTCAGTGGCAGAGCTGGGGTAGTTTGCCAGGGATTAGATGCATGTTCTTTAGTACTTTGAATACTTTGTAAATAAATTTTAAAATACAGGTTTCCAGAACTTTATTGGAGATACAGCAAATCATGTCTTCCACATTACAGGAGCAGTAAATATTGAAATTAAATTTTAAAAACTAAATTTATATGATCATGTGTACAATTCAGCCCTAAAATTCTACATTCTTTTGATTTTTATCTCATTCTGCTACCTTCAGCTACCAGGTTTTTGTTTTTATGCATAGTACTATTTTGTTTTTATGCATAGTACTATTCATTCTAATTTGTTAATTGCATTTCCATTCCAGATGAGATAAATAGGGAATTAAGCTACAGTATTTCATGAAATTCATAAATAGCCCATCTTTTACTTAAACTCAGTAGCTTCCTTGTCTTTTGACTCTTGTATACCCTTCTCTTCTCCCCACCAGTCCAGTCACTAAGACCAATTTAGTTGTTGTTGTAGTGTTTTTCCTTCATTTTTGAAGAGGATCATGACATCAGGGAGATGGTGACATGACTTGCTTGCAGTTGACTTTGATTTGAATGAGGGAGGGCTGTGCTGGGTCATCAGCCTCATTTTCTTCTCCAGAGCCATCTTAACCAGATATTCATCAGGATGACTGGAGACAACCCTGGATGCAATGGGACACCCTGGCCCTTTTAGGCTAAGGCCCTTTCACTTTCTCACTTTGAGTAAGGTAATGCCCATTCAGTGAATAGGCCTCTTTAAGAAATGAGTCAAGTGATGGCCCTTTTAATTAGAAGGAAAAAAAATCAAACTTGGAGGGGAAGACCATGAGGGTTGCTGTTCCAAAAAGAAACAGTTACCATTGACACTCACTCTAATCCAGGAGGGACCAATATATAGCTGTGAAGTGGAGCTTGGGCAGAGACCTATTGTGCTCCAGTGTATAAGCTTTAGAGTAAATTGGTTTTGAGAGAGAGAGAGGGGAAGGAAGGGAGAGAGAAAGGGAGGAAGCTCAAAGGAAGGGAAAAGAAGGAAAGGAAAGGCTTCTGGCCATTAAGACCTATATATTTTTCTTCCAAAATGTTTGTCTCATTTAATATTCTTGAGGCAAGGAGGTGGCTTAGGCAGTATATCATGGGGCTTGGAGTCAGGAAGACCTCAGTTCAAATCCAGCCTCAGATACTTACTGTATGACCTGGGCCAGTCATTTTTCCTCTGTTTGCCTTCACAGGGTTATTGTGAGAATCAAATGAGAAAATGTTTGTAAAGTACTTAGCACAATGCCTAGCATATAGTAGGTGCTTAATTAAAAATAATGCTTGCTTTCCCTTCTTTAGTTTCAATTCTGCAGATATATATAAAGGATCTACTATTTACAGGGCAGGTTGGTGTGAATTCAGAGTTAAAAAGAGAAACTTTCTATTTCTAGAGCTACTCTTAACTACTTCAATAGCCTTCTTTTTCTTCTCTAGTTCATCTGATGGTGTAGCGATTTTATTCTGCTTAAAATACAGTTCTAATCATGTCACCTGTTTACTCAAATAAAGTACTTTCAACAGTTCTCCATTATATGCTGTTTAAAGTGTAAACTCCTTCATTTCGTTTTCAAGCATTCCTATAATCAACTTTCCAGCCTTTATCCCCTTCCATTCCCTTGCCATCTATAGCCAAATTGGATGGCAGAGTATTCTCCACGTATCCTTTTGTACAGAAGTCTCTGGACTTCTCTTTGTTGAATATCCTCTGTTAGTACTCTGTTTTCAGCTCAAATGCTGTCTCTTTTGACAATCCTGCCCTGATAGTAATAGTTGGAAATTTTTTTCCCTTTTCTGAACTCTACTTAGTTTTTTAAGTTTCCTGTAGGTAAGTTCTTTATTGCATATGAAGTCAGTATGAGTTTGGGCCTAAGCTCTTTTATACCTCATGGATGCCAGTGATTTCCTTTTTTTTCTGGTCTTCCTAGCTCCTCACTGCTGTTTAGATCCTCTTTCCTCTTAAGTTCCTGTTTTTCATGGTGCCCCAGTGGGCATTCATTCCAGAATCTCTAATGGTGGTACAAGCCTTTTCTTCTCTTCTCCTCTGTTTTCTCATTAAATTCTGTTTTTCACCCAGAGCTCTTAATTCCATCCTTCATTCTTGAGTCCACCAACTAAAAGTAAAGTTTTCAATAAAATTGTGAGAACTTCTTTTCATGAGTTTTTATCTGTAGTTTAATGAATTAATTTCAGACTTAAGTCTCACAGGATTAATTATCTCATCTAGCAAGAAATCTCTGTTCTTTCGTTTACTGACTGATAAAGTTTGCTGCAAATGTTATGTGAATACCTTTTACCCAATATGTGTTCTCAGTCAAAGTCTTTCAAGTTATTAAAACTTATATGACAACTAGTTATATCCTAAATAAAAATGTACCTTGGATTGATTTTTACTAAAACATTGGCACACTTAATAGCTCATGATCAGTAAGATTGAGCATAATGTGTTTGTGCTTTTAATATAAACTTTTAGAGCATCTTGAGCTACATTTTAGTAATATATTTTTGTTTTTAGATCATATGGGGAATATTCTTCATACTTGTGGCACTGCTGTTCACAGTTTCTCTCTTTCTGTCAAAGTAAGTACATTTCAGTGTAATTTTCCTAAATCATTTACACAAATCATGTAATATGTAATTTTCCTTGCTGAAATCCATTAGTATAGTCTATTCGTCTTAAGTTAGCTACTTTAGTTGAAATGTTTTACAGTGTAAACTCTCATAAAAAATTACTGTGTTCCTGTAAAGGGCAGTATTTCTTTATCCTATCTCAATTGAATCAGCCAAATATAGTTCTATAAAATATTTAAATAAAGTTCAATTTTCTGTACATGTATTTCTACCAACAGTTTGCATTCTGTATTTACGTTATGGTCATTTTTCTGTTTTATCAATTACGCAGTGTTCCATGTAAACATTAAAGCCTTAATTTTTAAATTTTATTTTAGCCTGGACAAAGCGCTTCATTCAGCTGGCATTGATTCTGGATTCATAATTTTTGGAACCAACCTTACCAATCCACTGAATATGCTTTTACCTATACTACAGACGGTGAGTAGTAAATGATAGTAATAATTTTATACTTTTAGGTGCTTACTCATCCCTACCTAAAATTTTGTTTTTGGAATAGAATATAGATTTAATCTCCTAACTGCTTCATATAGAATATTACCTTGATAACCAGGAAAAGTGGTAAGTAGCAGAGCATAACATTTTTTTTGACAATTTACACATTTTATTTACAGTTTTGTACAGTCTTAATATGAATGGGACCACTTTTCTATTTGAGCCAGTTCTTAACCAAAGCAAAATATAACCTAAGTAATACAAAGTGTTAAAATACAGCATAAGATAAAAAAAACAGACATATTATATCTAGTTAGGAATGTAATTATGATGTTACATTTTTTTAAAATCCACAATTATGTTTAGGAAATCACAAAAACATAGATTACTGATTTGATTGAAATGCATAAATTTGTAGCAAAGCTCTAATATTACAAAAAAACAAAAAAAAATTACCAAAGAATGCACAAAATTAATGTTTATTCCACCTTTATGTCATATACCCAGATCCTTCACCAATGTTACATGAGCAAAAAAAATAAATAAAACAAACAAAAAAACCCAAATGAAATCAGCATCACTAATGTTATCAAGTAGAGAAACAAATAAATTAAATCTAGCAGCCATCAGCATAGATTACAGCCAAAAAATAATGCTGTAAAAAAGAAACAAAGAAAATTGTTAGCAAATGGTATGCATCATACTCTTCCAAACCAGTAAAATATGTTATTCCATACAATGCAATGTACAACAGAAGTAATTCTCTGTAAGGTAAAGAAACGCAAGGTCTTTTCTGAATATTGTGGATAGATAAATGTTTTTGTAATAGTAATGCTTCTACTAAAAGCTATTACAGAGTGGGCCAGGAACACATTTATGGATTCTGGGGATGATGTGTACTGTAAATTCTTTGATTGGGATAATAGTTACTCTGGTCAAAATAGAAAAAAATTTGAACACAGAAGTACAAGACAAAGGCGAATGAGACTTCTCATATATCTTAGCAACATTTAGATGGAAATCAAATTTAAATGCAGCCCGCTCTGCTTTTGAAGAGACTTTGGTTCAGCTCCCAAATCTCAATTGCTTGACGCAGTCTCCTATGAAAGAATACTCAGAAGGTGTCTTCTTAAACAACAAACCTATTTTTAGTGGTGGAGCCGCTCTTAGTAGCCGTGTCTGCATGGGACTGATAACCAATTGCTGTCTTTGGAGGAAGTCCTAACCTTTCCTTGTATATCTTCCCTATATATGTAACAGCATCTCTGTTTTCACACTCAGTAGTCCATATTTGCTATCTTATCGCCTTTAGCTCAAACATTAACAACAGCTCCACACACATCATCACTGTAGTCATCAAAAGACTCCCCAATAAGGCACAGCAGTGTCTCTAGCCAAAAGCAATCAAGGTCACTTCGTCTCTGCTGTTTGTTTAATGTAATTAGCCGTCGTCCTCCTCATTTGTTTTTCTCATCTTCCCACATAGGCTCGATCCCATCCTTAAAAAGTGAGTAGTCACAGCCAGGCATTAAATTACTAGACAGCTGGATATGGTTGTATAAAGCCCAGAAGTCCTCAACAGTATCAAACTTAGAGATCAGACGAAGGTTTGCTTGCCAAGTTTTGCTCTTATCATTTTTAAAAAACCAGAGCGCCCATCTGTTCTGTAGTGGATGTTTAACGTAGTGTTCAGGGTTGGCAACCTCCTGATTGGTTTCAGTTTTTTCTTCTTCTGCAGGTGGGGGATTAGGAGTAGTGGTGGTTTCCGGTTCCATAGTCGCCATCTTAGAGTGATCTGATCAGACAACCGTTCCTGAAGGGGGCAGAGCATAACATTCTTAAAGTAATTTTGTTAACTGGTGATAGAAAATTTTTTTAAAACATCACTAACCCTTCACTTAACTTCCGTCATTGGGGAAAGAAGCATTTCACACAAATTTTTTCAAATAACTTAAATGTCGTCTCTCTAAAGTGTGATGGATTTACAATCTTATTATGAGACTCTTTCTTAAATGGATCTTAGTCTCAAAGTATAGTGATCATAATTCAGAACTTTCTTAATGACTTGGCACCTATGTATATTATTAGTTGAACTGTAGCTGAATGTAGTAATTCCCTAGGGCCTAGGCTTCCATTAAATGACTCATGGCTGCTATACTTTTTTTAGTTTTCTTATACTTTTTATAGATTTTTGGTCTTTTTTTCTTAATGATCAGCTATTAATCTTTTTTTCTAAAAGAATATTTATTTTTTAAATTATATTTTATTTTTTCAACAAACAGAAGTCTACATTCTTCCTCCCTTACTCTCTCACAATTGAGAATAAAAGAAAAACAAAACTCTTGCTGCAACTGTGTCATCAAGCAAAACAAATTTCCACATTGGTTATATATAAAAAAAAATCTTATTCTGCACTCTTGAGAGAGTTTCAACTCTATTAGGAGATGTGGGTAAGTAGGTTTCATCATTAGTCCTCTGGAATGGTGATTGATCATTATGTTGATCAAAGCTCCTAATTATTTTAAAGTTGCTTTTCTTTACCATATTGTTATCATTATATAAATTGTCCTCCAGATTCTGTTCACTTCATGCTGCATCAGTTCATATAAGTTTTTCCAGGTCTCTCTAAAACCATCCCCCTCATCATTTCTTAGAGTACAGTAGAATTCTAGTCACATTTATATACCATATCTCATTTAGTCATCTTCCAATTGATAGTCACCCTTTAGATTCCCATTCTTTGCCAGCTCAAAAAGGGCTATTATAAATATTTGTGTACATCTTTAGTTTCTTTTGCTTAGAAATCATCTCTTCCTTAATCTATCATCCTTCTAATTCCTCCTTCCTCCTTGTTTCCCTTCTTATTGATGAAAATGAATTTCTGTAATAACTGTGTGTATATGTTCTTCCCTCTTTTGACCAGGTCAAATGAGAGTGAGGTTCAGGTTGTCAACAGCCTCTCCCCAAATCTGTATAGATGTCTGCTTACACACCCTGATTATGTGAAGTAATATTCCCTAACCTTCCTTTCCCTTGCTTCCACCCTAGTGTATTCTCTACACCTCTTTTTTTATTATTCTCTTAAGATTATTAAGACTTAATAAAACTACTTCCTGGTTTTCTCTAATTAATTAAACACCCTCTGAACCTTAATGATGATAGGGCTCAGAGGAAATGCATATCCTTTCTCTATATTAAAAATAAGTAATTTGTCCTTGTTTATTAGTCTTTTATCACTGCTCATTTGTGCTTCCAGTATTTGAACTTCCAGTATTTGAACTTCAGTGTATCTATACAGTTCTGGTCTTTTTTATCAAGATTGCTTGAAAGTCCCCTATTTAATTAAAGGTCTGTTTTGTTTTTTTCTCTTGCCTATTTTTTTTTCCACTTAGTTTTACTGGGTCAGTTATTCTTGGCTATACACATATATTTTGTCTTTTGAAATATTTTATTTTAAGCTCTCCATTTCTTTATAATGAATGCTGCTAATTGTGTGTGAATACTGACTATGAGTCCTCAGTTTTGAATTTTTTCTTTCTGGCAGGTTGGGTGTTGCTTCCTTGTCCTAGAAATTGAATATTTTCTATGATGTTCTAGGAGTTTTAATTTTGGTGTTTCTTTCAGGATATATCTGGTAGATTCTTTTTTCATTTTACCCTCTGGTTTAAGAAATCTGGACAATTTTCTTTC
The DNA here is from genome assembly GCF_028372415.1 of Notamacropus eugenii. Lineage (NCBI taxonomy): Eukaryota > Metazoa > Chordata > Mammalia > Diprotodontia > Macropodidae > Notamacropus > Notamacropus eugenii. Next base: position 138,320,313 of record NC_092873.1, on the reverse strand, counting down.
ATAATTTTTTAAAACATGATATCTAGACTATTTTGTTGTTGTTGTAGCATTCAGATAGTCTAGTGATTCTTAATTTTTCCCCCATCAACCTGTTTTTAAGGTCACTTGTTTTTGCCATGAGATACCTTGTGCTTTCTTCTATTTTTTTTATTTTGAATTTGCTCTAATGTTTCTTGTTGTCTCATGAAATCATGGAGCTTCTATTTTATCTATTCTAATTTTTAGCAAGTTTGCTTGTGCAAGATTTTGTACCTTTTGAGTCAAGCTATTAATTATCTTTCAGTATTTCTCATTTATTTTCCTATGTTTTTCCTCCAGCTCTCTCATTTATTAAAATATATTTTTAACTTTAAAAAAATACTCTTGTTTCATCTCTTTCAGGAATTCAAGTTAAATTTGTACCCATGATATTTTTCTTTGAGTCTGTGTTTGTAGATATTTAGAGTCACTGTCTTCTTCTAGATTTGTGTTTTAGCATCCATGTCCCCACAAGAGCTTTTTATGGTAGGATTCTTTTTTCTTTTGCTCATTTTTCCAAACTACTTCTTTGATTTCATTCATGATGTTAGGGCCAGAATCTGTGTACTTTTAGAGGGAAGCTCTGTGCTGGACCTGCTTTGTTGCCTTGGGGATATTTGAGTAATATGTTGTTCCAGGATTTCAGTGATAGTGCCAGCTGGGAACCTACAAAGCTTTTGGTGTTCCCAGTGTGATCTGACACAGTGCAAAGATGATAATGCTCTATGAGTTCCTGATCTGAGTTTGAGTCTGATCAAAAACAAACTGTTGCTTAATTCAGCTAGAACTGCATTCAGATAGAACTGCAAGCTCCTCTTTGGTCCTGATTTTTCCTGTTCAAATTAGTCCTGTCTTGGCTATTCCTTTGAGGCTTCAGAATAGGCTAGGAGCTAGAGCCCCCTGCTCTGCCCCTGAGATCTGAGTTGCGTCACTACTGCATGCCTCTAAACTTGGCTACTCTCTGGTTATGCTGCCCAGGGCCCATAACCACTTAACCTGGATTGCAGCTACCATGCACAATTGCCTTCCTTAGTCCACCATGGAGCTATGACCTGCAGCTGGGTAGAGTGTAAACAAAGCTGCCATTTGGTACTTTGAAATAGGATTCTCCATTATGTTCTGGGGATATTCCAATTTGAGCTTAGGATCTTATCCTGCCCCATTTCACAGCCTCTCCATGGGTGCCATAATGCATGCTTGTGTCATAGTTCTGACCAGATTCTCTCACTAGTGTCCATTGATCTCTGACTGTCTTTCTTTTCTGACTTCACCTGGCCAAATGAGTCACTCTGACTTTTTCTTAAATTTTCCCATGAGGTCTTTGTGGCTCTGGTTGAAATTTTTATCACTGTGATATCCTCTCTGGAATGGTCGTGTGCAGGGTACAGGGAAAACAGTAGTCCAGAAGAAGTATGAGGTGTCTACCACACTAGGGGTTAAAGGGTAGAAATATAGGCATATAGAAAATATAGTAAGAAATGGGATCATCAGAGCAGGTCCTCTGAATGTGTCCCTCTGAATCAGTCTATGAGCAGTAAAGAGTATCAGAGTATATTCTATATTCACTGTAATATAGACACTGACTTTGGGTTCATTTCAATGTAGCTTTCATATGAGTACCCTTAAATAGCGCTTCTTAAAATCTGAGTCATGACCTCAAGTGGGGTCACATAACTAAATGTGGGGGTTGAAAAAAATTTGGCAACAGTAAAAGGTTTCTGAATGCACAACAACCAAAAATGAGTTCAGAATCAAATGCGTAATGAATTTGAGGTGTTTCTGGCAGCATTTGTTCCTGTTGCATTATGCAGCTTCACTGTAGCCTTGACTCTGAATGTACAACATGCACACTTTGTACTGCCCATGCTGTCACACCACGCAATGCCAATGAGTGCTGTCAGAAACACCTTGACTCATATTCAAGACTATTGTATGTTATGAATTGCAGTGTTTTTACTGTACATACAAAATCATTAAATGGACTTGGGCTTGGGATTAGGACAGAATTTCCAACAATTTCTGAAGTGGCCCTAAACATGCTTCTGCCATTTTGTACTACTTATTTATGTGAAGCGGTGTTCTCAGTATTGATGATTATAAAAATCAAAATATCGTTCAACTCTGAAAAACATTGAAAATGTTCTACGTTCTGCAAGTATCAAATATTCCACCAAGATTTAATTCTTTATGTAAAAGTAAATAAGCAGATCCAGCTCATTAGTATATAAATTTGCTTTCATCTTTAATAAATAGTAAAAATATATGTATATACCAAAGAATTGTTTTAAAATAAATTTATTTATGGTTTATTATTAGTTAAAAAAATTTCCCTTGAGAATTCGGTGTTAGATAGTTTTAGAGGTTTATGTTTGTTGTGGGGTTGGGGGAAGGAAGCTCAGCTATATTATTCCCTACTGCTCAGTGCCTTCCTCCATTTTAGCTGTTAATTCTTGGCCCTTCCTCTAACAAACTTCTTACACATTCCAGTTTGTGTTGTCTACTTGTAACCAGTCAACAATATTTTTATTAATTTATTACTTTGTGTCGGAAATTGTGCTTAATGCTGGGAATACACAGAAAGAAAAGCAGTATCTGTACTCAAGAAGCATACATTCAAATGGAGATAAAATGTAAAACTAGATATGTACAGAATAGGTGGGACACTTGCAGCATAGAGGACTAGGAAAATCCTCCTTTAGAAGGTGGGATTTGAATTGAATCTTGAAGGAAACAAAGTGAACTGAAAGAGAGCATTCCAGACATGGGATATAACTAGGGCAAAGGAACAGTGTCAGGAGTTGAAGTAAGCCAGTGTGCATGCCTGGAAAGGTTAGATTATAAAATTAAATTAAATGCTGCCACCACCTTCCCCTCCCCCCCAAGAAAAAAGATGTTATATTTGATTCTGAAGATATTAGGGAGTTGCTGGCATTTGTTAAGGTAGGAGGACAAAATGGGTAGACATGTACTTTAGGAAAATCACTTGGGCAGCTGACCAGAAGATGAATTGAAATGTGAAGAAAGTAAAGCAGAGAAACCAATTAGAAGTCTATTAAAGTACTCCCGTCAGGAAATGATGGCTATATGAGTAGAGAGATTTTATATGAGAGTTTTTTTGAAGGTAGGAATTAGTTTGGCAGCTTGTTGGATGAAAGCAGCTAGGCAACACAGTGGGTAGAGTGCTAGGTTTGGAGTCAGAAAAACCTGAGTTCAAATCCAGCCTCAAACATGTAATAGCTGTGAGACCCTGGGCAAGTCACTTAAACCTTGATCTGTAAAATGGGCTGGAGAAAGGAATGACATACTACTCCAGTATCTTTTTCCAAGAAAATCCCACGTGGGATCATGAATAATCATTTGGATACAAGTGAAACAACTGAACAACAGTTGGTTATGTTGAGTAAGTGTTGAGTTTGGAGACCAGGATAACTGGGATGATAGAGACAAGAAAATTTGTAGAGAAGTTTGGAAAGATAGATAATGAGTTCAATTTGAAGCAAGTTGAAGTTTGTTGTACCTGTTCGATTTTTAGTTTGAGGTGTATAAAAAGCATTTGGTTATGGAGTAAATATGAGAATCCTTGCCACAGAGATAATTAATGAACCCATGGGAGCTAATATGATTATAAATCATAAATAGCATTGGTTGTTGTCCTTCATGCTCAGAGAGTACCACAATGACATTACTATGCTAGAGACACTTTTCAGTGGGTCCGACTGTGACTGACCAATACAAGCCTAGAATGTTCTACCACAGTTTGGGCACAAATAGTCCATGTGGACATTTGTAGTGGATACTCTAAATTTGCACATTCTGTGTTTCCTTTGAGCTGTTTCAATTCTGCTTTGATCATAAAGCACAGCACCTTCTCTGATGTGGGCCTGCCATGCTGAGCAGTCCTGTGGCAGTGTGTCCCATGTCACACAATCAATTTCAAAGTTCTTAGGAGAGTCCTTGAGAATGTCCTTGTATCGCTTCTTCTGACCACCATGTGATAGCCTGCCCCATGCTACTTCTTCATAAAATAGTCTTTTTTAGCAAGCGTATGTTTTACATTCAAACAACGATCAGACCGTTGGAGTTGCACTCTCTGAAGCAGAGTTCGAATGCTTGGCAGTTTAGTTTGAGTAAGGACCTCAGTTCAGTTTGATACCTTATCCTGCCAGGTGATCTTCAAAATGTTCCTAAGACAATTCAAATGGAAGCAATTAAGTTTCCTGGCATGGCGCTGGTAGACTGTCCATGTTTCACAGTCATACAACAATGAGGTCAGCACAATGGCTCTGTAGACCTTCAGTCTGGTAGTCAGCCTAATATCTCTTCTCTCCCATACTTTCCGTTGGAGCCTCCCAATCCCTGAGCTAGCTCTGGCAATTTATGCATCAACCTCATTATCAGTGTGAACATCCCTAGAAAAGTATACTGCCAAGGTGAGTGAATTTATCCACAGCATTCAAAACTTCTCCATTTGCGATAACTGATGTTTCCACAAATTGATGGTGTGGTTGTGACTGAAAGAGCACCTGTGTTTTCTTAGTGTTAATTGTTAGGCCAAAATTAGTACAGACAGTAGAGAATTGATCCATACTTTGCTGCATCTCAGCTTCAGAGGCTTCATTGAGTGCACAGTCATCTGCAAACAGAAAATCAGGCACCAACACGCCTTACACTTTGGTCTTGGCTTGTAGTCTTTTCAAGTTGAAGAATTTACCATCAGTGCTATATCTGACCTTGATGCTGTGCTCATCCTCACTGAAAGCACTTGGCAACATTCCTGACTCCCAACACAGTCGGCAGCAGTGGAGCAGAAAAAGAGTGGGCAGCTTTTAGAGATTTGGAGCACTGCATTTGCTCACAAACACCAAGACTGATTTGGTGAAAATGATGGGGAAATTCAGAAGCTGCTAAATGAAAAAACAAGAACTCCACAGGGTTTACCAGCAGGATAGTTCATCCATCTCTAAGAAGGCAGCATTTAATTCTATCAAAAGTAAAGAACAAATAAATCTTAGAGAGATGCAGGATTCTTGACTCAGTAAGAAGGCATATAAAATTCAGTTTTATGCCTATAGTAAAAATCCAAAGTACTGTTATGATGTCCTGAAGGCTGTTTATGGACCAAAAACCTATGGTGCATCTCAGTTACTCAGTACTGAGGGATTTTTGATTAGTGATAAGGATATGATCCTAGAGAGATAGGCTGAAGACTTCTGTTATGTTCTGAACAGAAGATCATCAATCAGTGGTGAGGCCATTGATGTATACTTCAGGTTGAAGTCATTCCCTTCCTAGCTGAAGTTCCAACTGAAGTAGAGGTTTTGAATGCCATTAGGCTCCTTTCCTATGGCAAAGCACTAGGTGCTGATGCTATTCCATAGATAGTAAAGAGAGGGAGACCCTGCAGTTAGTTGAGTCACATAAAGAACCATCAAAAGAGATTCAGAGGGAGCAGATAAGTAAGCTTGAAAGGGGATTATGTAAGAGGATGTGATAAGCATTGTCAGATGCTATCTACGTCCACAAAATTGAATTTTGAGAAAAGGACATTAGAGTTGGCACTTAAATGCACTGGTAAAATAATTTTGGTTGAATTATGAAGTCAGACGATTGCATAGGGCTTACAAAAAAGTGAAAAGAGTAAAGTGAAGGAACTGAGTATGGACTGTTTTCTTGAGTTTAGCTGTGAAGGAAGAGGAGAGATATAGTACAATAGTCATGATGGTAAGGTCACGTTAAATATTTTTTAAAGAATGGTGATAATTTGTTTATATAAAACATGGATTTGTTTATAAAGAACAAGGAAAGATCCAGTAAAGAGAGAGGGGAGAAATTGAAGATAATAGGGTGAAAGTGATTATAGGGGCAGTTTTCTGTAAAAGAAAGGAGATGTGTATATATGGGGTTGACAAGGGGCAGAGCCACTTTTCTATGAGTCAGGAGTAAAAGAAGGAATAGCTGGGGAAGATGTCTTAGTATTGTGAGATGAGTGGAAAAAGGAGAACTTTCAGGATAAGAACTCACTGTTTGACAAAAACTGCTGGGAAAATTGGATAACAGTGTGGCAGAAACTGGGCATAGACCAATGCCTGACACCATACACAAGAATAAAGTCCAAATGGATACATGATGCAGGTATAAAAACTGATACTATAAACAAATTAGGGGAGCAAGGAATAGTGTATTTGTCAGATTTATGAAGAATGGAGAAATTAACGACCAAGCAAGAGATAGAGAACATTATGAAGTGCAAAATGAATAATTTTGATTACATTAAATTGAAAAGTTTTTGCACAGACAAACCCAATGCAACCAAGATTAGGAGGGAAGCAGAAAACTGGGAAAGAATTTTTGCAACTAGTGTCTATACTAAAGGCCTCATTTCTCAAATATATGGAGAATGAGTCAAATATACAAGGATACAAGTTGATAAATGGTCAAAGGATATGAACAGGCAGTTTTCAGAGGAAGAAATTAAAGATATCTATAGTCATGAAAAAATGCTCTAAATCACTACTGATTAGAGAGATGCAAATCAAAACAACCCTGAGGTACCACATCACATCTATCAGATTAGCTAACATGACAGAACAGGAAGATGATAAATGTTGGAGAAGATGTGGGAGAGTTGGAACACTAAATTCATTGTTGGTGGAGCTGTGAGCTGATCCAGCCATTTTGGAGAGCAATTTGGAACTAAACCCAAAGGGCTACAAAAATGTGCATACCCTTTGATCCAGCAATATCGCTTCTAGTGCAGTATCTCAAAGAAATCATAAAAATGGGAAAAGGTCCCATGTGTACAAAAATATTTATAGCAGCTCTCTTTGTGGTGGCCAAGAACTGGAAATCGAGGGGATGCCCATCAATTGGGGAATGGATGAAGAAGTTGTGGTATATGAATGTAATGAAATACTATTGTACTGTAAGAAATGATGAGCAAGAAGACTTCAGAGAGGCCTTATATGAACTGATGCTGAATGAAAGGAACAGAACCAGGAGATCATTGTACACAGTAACAACCACAGTGTGCAAGGAATTTTTCTAGTAGACTTAGCCCTTCACAGCAATGTGAGGACCCTAAAACATTCCCAAAGGATTCTTGAGGCAAAATGCCTTCCACATCCAGAGAAAGAACTATGGAACTGAATGCAGAATGAAGCTGAATATTTTCTCTTGTTTTGTTTTGTTTGCATTTTTCTCGTGGTCTCTCCCATCCATTTTAATTCTCCTGTGCAGCATGACTAATGTGAAAATGTGTTTAAAAGAATGTATATATAGAACCCATATAAGATTGTATGCTGTCTCAGGGAAGGAGGGAAAGATATCTGAGATTTATGAAAGTGATTGTAGAAAACCGAAAACAAATCAATTAAATAAATAAGTGAATTATTTTCAAATTAAAAAAAATAAAAAGGGAGCTCTTGACCAAATGCCTTCAGTTCTTTCAATAAAATATAAAACAATATCCTCTCTTGGGAAAATGAGAAGAAAAATGTGCTATAAGAGCCTTGAGCAGAGATGAGAAGATTTGAAACAGCCAAACTATTGAACCAAACTACAAGTTCTCCATTTTTACTTTTTAATTCTTTCAAATGGGAATAGCAAATAATTTTACGGTTACTGATTGGTATGAAGTATGAATACATAGATACATTCTAAGAACTTAGACCTAATTGAATCACTAAGCTAAACATTTGAAAATTGAGTTACTCATCAAATGAAATCTTGTTTATAAATTGCAGATTTCATAAGCGTAATTTGCTTAAGTGTCAACATATCAAGACATTACTACTTCTTAAGTTATACTCACCTCTCTTCTTCTTATAAATTAATAACTTGTTAATGTTACTGTCATTTCCTGAATGGAAGCATACCATTTTTTGAAGATATTTTCTAGGTAAGCTAAATAGCCATTAGCAGTTTTAGAAACCAGTTGACAGTGTTGTTAAGAAAGACTTTGAGAATTATGACATTGCTTAACACTCTAAAGCACATACACCAACTGATACTGTTTACATTATAACATTTTAGCCAAGAAATAACTATTTGTAATTTAACCAGGGGTTCATTTGCTTTGTATGCCAGTATGACTTCTTTAAATTTGAAGGCAACTTCTATTTTAACTAATTTCTTAAAGAGTCTGTTATTTTTAAATTATTACTATATTTCCCTTCACTATTTCTTAAACATGTAGGTAACTCACTGAAGTCCTAAGAGAATTATGCATTTTCTTTGATATTTTGAATGAGACCTTTTCTGTCAGTTACTAAAATGCTTATAAATATTAATTTATTTCAAAGCATTGCTTTAAATAGGTTCTTATTAATTAGGCAATCTATGTGTTTCTTATTCTCATTTGATCATAGTAACCCTAGAATTTGGAATTTGATATTTTGAACTCTTGCCTATAATAAGATAAGCTATTTTGAGCAGATTTTTCTGTTGTACCACTCTCACTGTTTATTCCTATATTAAATTTGAATTTTTCTGTTTCAGGTTTTCCCACTTGATTATCTTCTTATAACAACTATAATTATGTACTTTATTTTCACTTCAATGGCTGGGATTCGGAATATTGGCATATGGTTCTTTTGGATCAGAGTGAGTAGTAAAAATATATACTACTGAAAATTCACTCATTTTTTTAATATATGCAATATCTAATAGCAAGCTGTATTATTTGTTTTATGACAATATAGTGAACATTTTCACCAAAGTTATCATAAAATGATTATTAATTTTTCCATTAGATACTTGAATTTGTGGAATTTATGTTCTGCAAGTTGTAATTCTGTGTAATATTGGCATGAAAGTATTCAGTATACACTGGAGTTTAAAGATTGACATTTAGTCTGAGAGCTTTAGACTAAGCTATACAGTACACAAATGTATTTTTTTATGCAGCTATAGAAAGGAAGTTGCTCAATTTTATTGTTAAATATCCACCCAAATTAAATGTGATATTTAAGGTAAACCCATGAAGATGTTGTTTGAACCTTGGGAGTTAATTCAATAAAAATCCACCTTTTTGATCATATTTTTTATGTACAGACATAAAAAGAGGAATGGAAAGCTTTAAAAAAGAATCAGACAGTAATGTAATGATGTTGGATTTGATGTCAGAGTAAATGGATCATATTTTAACAGTTCCAATGACCTTAAAGACGTCAACTGATTCCCTTTTGTTTCACTTGTTCTTAATGCTGGTTTGCCCATATTTGTAATGAATATAAAAATATCTGTTTCAAAGGTTGTCACAAACCAATTTTCATAGAAGTTTACCTAAAGATTTCATAAATTTATGTCATGAATATGGTAGTGTCTCTCAGATAACTTCATGTGACTTCATATTTTAACTTAAATATAAAGTCAGATATTAAAATTTTAATCTAAAGTCATCCTAATGATATCAGCTAAAACAAGGTAATTCTTTTGGATTTAACACTTTATCAGCTCATAATCTTTATATAAACAAGTATGCCCCAAAATAGAAGGTTCTTACCATATTTTGTGCCTTGTATCCCTTTGGTAATCTCGTAAAATCTATAGATCTCTTCTCAGAATAATGTTTTTAAATATATATAGCAAAGTGCAAAGGCTTATAAAGTAAACCTGTTATATTGAAATAGGTATAAAGAATTTTTTTTAAAAAACAAAAAGAAGAAAAAAGGCTCATTGACACCAGACTATTACCTCCTGCTCTACAAGTTAATCGAAAAATGTTGGCTATGTTAAGTAATATTGTAGCATCTATATTCTTGATTTTTTTAAATTGATCATTTATAAGCCCTTTTTGATTTAGCAGATTTTGCAATAACTGTTTCTAGGTAAACTCATAAGCTAGATTTAACTTAAAAGCCGTATGTGGAAAGAGCTGTTTTTTAAAATCACATTTGTAACTACTAGCAATGATTAAGAGCTTTAGACTTTATTTTGGAAAAGATTCATTATAAAAGTATAAATGCATTTACTTTTTTGAGCTTAATGTTCTATTTGAAACAGTGTTGCTGATGTATTAATGGTACACTTTTTTTCCATAGTTGTACAAGATCAGAAGAGGTAGAACCAGACCCCAAGCACTCTTATTTCTCTGCATGATACTTCTGCTGATTGTCCTTCATACTAGCTATATGATTTACAGTCTTGCTCCCCAGTATGTTATGTATGGAAGCCAAAAATACTTAATAGAGGTGAGCTCTATATGTTAAGATATTTCATCTATATTTTGCTTGACTATAGAATCTTAGAGCTGCAACAGACCATCTAGTATAGATACATAGAGGCCATGTAGTCCCCATGAAAACCCTTTATATATTTTTAGAACTTTATCATGACCTCCCTCTTCCTATTTAAAGTCTTCTTTTTCATCTAAACATTCCAAGTTTCTTCAGCTGATCCTTGTATGGCATAGCTCTTTGTCCCTTTTGCTGTCCTGGCTATGCCCAGCTCTTATTGGTAACCTCTTTACAATAAGATAATACCTCAACTAGATGCAATACCACATATTATCTGACCAAGACATGGTACAATGGAGTTATAATATTACTTTCTATGGACACTATGCCTCTGCTAAGGCAGCCTAAAGCATTATCATTTTTGTCTACTATATAACACTTCCTACTCATGTTGAGTTAAGTTTATAGTCCTCCAAAATCCATATACCTTCATCACATGAGTTTGTTGCCTAATCTAGACTCCCACAATCCTGTATTTGGATAACTGATGTTTTGGTCCATGTTTAGGACCTTATTTTTATCCTCTTAATTTTCCTCTTTTTAATTATATCGCCTTACTATTCCTACCTTTGAAGATTTTTTAACCTAATTTACAAGTTAACGTTAATTATATTGAGAAAGTAGATGTAGTTTAAATGATGTATGACATGAGATGATCAGTTTCATCAGATTACTTCTTAAGCTATTTTTAATTTACATAACACCATATTTATATTATTCATATTTATTATAAAATTCTTATCAGATTATATACTGAATTTCATTATAAAGTTTTCTTAAATGGATCTCATGGTATTAAGCTATTGCATTTAACTCAGAATTTTATTAAAACTCCTAATGTTCCCTGTTAACTGAATGACTATGTGACTAATAATATGACTTTCCAAAAGGAAATCATTTAGGATAATGTTATGTCAGTCCCCATAGGTCCTGGCTCCAGAGGGAACTCCTTTGTTGGTTCTGCTATTTCAGTTACATTCATTTTCTAGTTTTGTTCTCATATGGAAAGAGAAGATAACATCCTGTGTCTCCTTTTTTTTAATCTTTTCCCTCTTCCAATCTATCTTGTATACTACTTCCAAAATAATCTTTCTAAAATAACAACTTCATGCTTTTTCCTCACTCATAAAACATGGCTGCCTTTTGCTGTAGAATAAAGGTTAACCTTTTGAGATGAGCCTTCAAAGCCTTCATTAATCTGGACTTTTTCTGCTAAATCAGTCTCCTTGTCTCTGCAGATATACATTTTGATACCTGAAAATCATCTGATTATTCTCCTTTCTGAGATATGTTTGCCTTTTTCTCCTGACCATTTCAAACCTCTTGAATTTATTTGTCCTACTTCACAAAGCCCTCTGAGATCTTGTCCTTCATTGAATTTCTCCACAATGAATATATACTTACTATGTATGAGACACTGTGCTGAGTGTTAATGATAAAAGTATTGTGCTCATTGTGGCATATCTTCATGTGTTGCCATGCATTGTATGGTATAGATGTTTCATGTTTGTACTGTCTTGTTTTCCAATTAAATTATAAGCTACTAGAAGACAGGGAGTATATTTCATTCTTTCATCACCTCTCTTCACACCCTTACTTTTTGCATGAAGAAACAGTGCCATTATTTAGAAGTGTTGTATGTATGTGTGCTAAATGTGTGTGGCAAACAAACAATGATTCATGCTTATATTGTGGTATTCTTTGGCCCCTGTTTAATTTTTCACTGAAGATTAGAGTTTGTGAGCAGTTTGGTAGTTCTATTAAATAGTTATCCTCTGAAGTCTGCCACAAAATGTGCAATATTTGGGCATCTTGTAACTCTCCAGTCTATGTACATATGGTTGCCAAAACAACTTCACAGAAACATAAACTTGGTTGTCACTCCCATGCCTCAAAGTACTTTCAGTGGTTTCCTCTTACCTCAAAGATAAAATAGAAACTCCTCAGTTTGACACTAAAAACCCTTCAAAACCTGGCACTAACGCACCTGTTTAGACTTAGTCCATATTACCCCGTTCTGCATGTTCATGCACTCTGCATTCCAAACAAACTGGCCCCTCATTGTTTTCTGGAGACAGTTCTTTGTACTTGAACTCTGCACATTTGCCTAGAATTTCACTCAGGCTGGGAGTACACTTCCTCTTCACCTTTGATTCTCATGTTCTATAGTTTCCTTCAAGGCTTGGTTCATGGACTGCCTCCAGAGGGAAGCCTTTCCTAAACCATGTAATTGTCAGACCTCTAGCTTTGCTTAAATGATTATATGTAAACACATCCGTTTATATGTTGTATCTGCCTCCCCTAGCCCATAGGCAGATGGGAAACTCGTAGAGAATAGGAATTTCATTTTGCTTTTTGTATCTTCAGTTCCTGGCATACACAGTGCTTTGCATGTAGTAGAAAATTAATAAATCTTTTGCATTAGTAGAAACTTGAAGCCTGTAGTCCAGTATAGGATGCTTTTGCAATGATCTCATGGGGGATGATGAGGACCTGAACTAGGATAATTGGTTTTGGGAATACAGAGATGGGGGGGTGGATATGGGAGATGTTGAACCACTGATGAGGCTTGTCAACTGAAGAGATATGGAGCTTGAGGGAGGAGAAACAATCAAGGATGACAACAAGGTTGCCACCCAGGTCTGAAAGCATGAATGGTACCTTTAACAGGAAAGAGGAAGTCAGGAAAAGGGGTGCATTTGGGAGCACAAGATATTAAGTTCCAGTTTAGAAATGATGCATTTTCATATGCTTATGAGACTTTCGCTTAGAAATATCTAGTGAACAGCAATTAGTGATATGGTACCAAAGCCCAGAAGAAAGATTAGGGTTGGTTATGTAGTTCTAGAAGCTCCTTGAAGGTAAGGACTATTTGATTTTTGTCTTGGTATCCCCATCATCTCCCACATTATAGGAATTTAACAAATGCTTATAGATTGATTTTCATAGAAACTGTGGATGAACCCATGGGAGCAGATTACTGAGAAATGAATGAGAGAGTAAAGGGGAATAATGATACAGTAAAAGAAACTGAGAATGCACTATCAAGTTGAAGGATAATCAAGAGAAAGCAGTGTCACAAAAATTTAGGGAGGAGAGAATGTCCAGGGAAAGGGGAAGGTGGGGAGGTCAGCAGTGTTGGTACTGCAGAGAATGATCCATCAGACTTAACAGGTGAAGAGAAGTTTTAAGTTAACTGGTAAGGTTCTCAGTAGTATTTCAGGGGTTTTAAAAAGAAGTAGACATTTTTTCTAGGAGTTTGGCTATCAAAGGGAAGAATAACTTTAGGGCATGGTAAGATCAAGTGATAGTTTTCTAAGGTTGAGGGTGACTTTAGGGATGTTTTTAAGCAGTAGGGAAGAACTATATAGATTGAGAGATATTGGAGGAATAGGCTACTAGCAAAGATAGGGGATGATAGAATCAAAGCCTGCCTCTTGGTCAGAGGCAGGATCTAAGAAGGAGAAATAGAGGATAATTTCTAAGGTTTTGAAATACAAACTAGAGGAGAAGAACCATGTGATTGGCCTTTTTTCTTCCTGTATTAGGACGAAAAGTTCTTACCTGCTTGGGCAGGGAAAAGCTGCTGGAGGCTTGAGGAGGGAGAGGAGAAAAGGTTTATGATTTCTGTGGGATTCATAATAGTGCAGGAACAATAATAATAGCAATAGCCTTGCAGCAGTGAATACCCAACTAACATTATAACATAAATTTATACTTGACTCAGTTTTGTGATTTCCTCCAGTACCGTTTAGTAGCAGAGGTGAGAAGGAAGCAAAGTAAGGGTAGGGGTAACCCAAAGTTTAGTTTGGGAAGGAGCAAATAATGGTATAGGAAAAGGAAGAAAGAGATTAGGGAATAAAGGATAGTGTATAGTTGAACTGATGAACTATAGCGTAAAGAATTGTAAAAGGAGTCCAGTATAGGACTGTTGTCAACTGGAAGGAAATGAAATAGCTAGAAATTAATGTAATCATGAATAGGTTAAGGAGAGAAGATGGGAGGATAGGAGCTAAATAATTCAGTGATAGTTCAAGATGTGCATTTTCCTCGTTATTTCTAAAAGCCTTCTTGTAAGGCTTATAACTCTTACAAATACTGATCTGATCATGAGTAATTTAACCTTTTTGAAACTTATGCAGCTCTCTCAGACTTATCTACATAAGTTGTCATCTTTATCAGTGTAGGAGTACCTTCATCAATGAAGGAATAAATGTTTAATGTACTGACAGTATTGAAAATTGTGGATTTCTGATGTCAGTGATCTAGGTATGTACTCCTTTCATTGAGATGGATTTCACCTCATCCATACCTTTTCATTCTGTGAAGTTACTGTTCATACTTAAATATGTGATCTCATTGATTTTGTTATTTTTCCAATGATGCATATTTGCTTTCCATCCATGCCTTTCTACCATATGACTTTTTTTCCCCGTGTTTTGCCATAAATTCACCACAGTGGATCATCAGAAATATATGCCTGAAGGAAAAAGTTAGGAGGTCATTGGTGAATAGCATACATTCATCAGTGATATACATTAAAATATCAAGAGTTCTTAAAGAAGTCCTTCCTTTTCCTTACTACTCCTCACCTCCAAACCCCACTCCACTAGCACATATGGCAAGTCCCTGATTGTGAATTTACAAGATGACAGGAGGAAGAGTTGTACAGTATAGGAAGACATGAATGAGGACTGTGCAGATCTGTACTTTTATCCTGCTGACATGCCAGAGATTATAGGTGCCTCAAATCACTGAAGAGAAAGTTGGATTTTTTTTTTTAGTAATGATGGAGTCTGAGACAGGAAGCATGGTAGTGCGCATGTGGATAAGGATAATAGAGAAACTGGTGATATTTTTTTGTGGTAGTGTGTACTACCATAAAACTAGACCAAGGTAGGGGATCAGCTAGTTCAGGACAGTGATCATAAGCCTGTCCTGGAGGCATGCTATAGAAGTGTTAGACTATTTTCAGCACTCAGCCATCTGTTATGTCTCTCCCTCTACCAAAAGCAGAGCAGCTAAATTCTTGGCTTGCCTTTGTGATGACTTGGTTCTCTCAAAGACAAAGAAAGTGACAAGTAGAACTACTAACCCTGGACCTAGAGTGACCAAATAAAGAATAATTGGTGACTGAACTAAAAATGTTGAGAACTATACAGTGGAAAAGATGTGACCATTCTATTTGAGAATTCATGAAAGAAGAGGAAAGCCAGGCACAGAATGACGTGCACTTTTGGTTTTGGGAGAACATATTTCAAAAAGATTCAGAGAAAGAATAACTAGGATCCCATACCCTGTCATAAATACTCTTTATCATGCTGTGGCGGGACATGTGCCCCTGAGGAATCAGATATTCTTAAGGATGAGATTCTGTGCATAGAAAGAAGGGAACTATCTCAAAAGAATGATAGGGATTTGCAGGGAACTCAGCCACTTAGATTAATATATGGAAGATGGAGGCAGGGGCAGATAACATCATGAATACAAATGAGTGTCACTGTCCTGTAAGGTGTCAGGAGCTCAAACATTCAGAATAAACTGAAGCTGGCTGAGAAGAGTGGGGAAAAAGCATATTTAATTGTACAAGAATCAAAGGTAAAAAACGGTGGTCAGTATCATTGGATATTTTTTTTAATCAATCAGTATTTATGTTCCATGTGCCAGGCACTAGAGATACAAGTACAAAGTGTAAAATAATCTTTACTCACAAAGAATATACTATTCTAACAGGGAAAACAAAAATGATATATGTAAATACATACAAAATAAGAATAAACAGCAAGCAGATAAAATATAAGGTGTTTTGTGAGGAAGTATACTAGAAAAAATTGTCTTTTTCTTGATGATAAAAATGAAATAAAAAAATTTCCTTTTATAACAATTTCCTCCCAAAATTTTGTATTTGGTAGA
Organism: Notamacropus eugenii; assembly: GCF_028372415.1. NCBI lineage: Eukaryota > Metazoa > Chordata > Mammalia > Diprotodontia > Macropodidae > Notamacropus > Notamacropus eugenii. The sequence continues at coordinate 138,304,147 of NC_092873.1, read as the reverse complement.
CTTTAAAAAAAAAAAATTACTCTAAATCAGTGCAAAGTTGTCAAAATCATACTCGGATCCAGAAAAACAAATTACATTAATGAAAATTATTGTGATTGCATTTATGAAAAATTAGAACTATCACAAATATTTACAGAATGTTTTCATGTTTCCCAATCTTAAAATACCTGCCCTACAATTATGAGGGCAATCAAAAAAGTAGACTCGATTAATCACCATTTTACTGATCTAGGGATACAATTCTTTTTTTTATAAAGGCCTTGATATTTCTAAATATGAAAGATAATCCATTGACCGTGGAAGAATATGATACATTTGATCTTATTCCATGTGATCAAAAGAAATAAGTGATGGTTTTAATTCAAAACAAGTGCTTGATCCTGAAAATCTTACACAGTTTTGGCTACATATAAAGGAAATATTTGTTGAATTTCAGTGATATCAAATATTACTACTGTTGGTAACATTATTTTTGTGAAACTGAATTTTTGGCTATAGCTGTCAGGAAGGCAAAATATCTGCCTCAGTTAGTAGTTGGGGAAAAAAAATTACAAATCACAATATTATCCATGATACCACTTTTTCAGAAATTTTGTAGTGAAAAACAAACCTCCCCAGCACATATCATGACTTCTTCAGTGCAGGGAACTCTCAGTGAGGAAGTGCCTTCTAGCAATGCGAAGTCTTTTTATTTAAAAGTCTTAGAGAATTGTCTTGAACATAAAGAGGTTAAGGGACTTGCTTAGGGTCACAGAGCCAGCATGTGTCAGAGGAGGGACTTGAACCCAGCTCTTTTTGGTTCTTCAGTGGCTCTGTACCTACTCTACCATGATGTCTTTCAAGTTACAGAACATCAGATCAAACCAGACCTCCTTAGGATTATTGGAGCCTGAGTTCCTTCTGTATGTCTACCACATGATTCTGGTAGCACGTTGTACACTAGAAACTGGGAATCCTTGAAGACTGAATGAGTTCCTGGGACCAGTGGCTTCTAACCAACAGCACGTACTTGATAGTTATTTTATGTTATGTTATGTCATAAGTATGAAAATTGTAAAGGTCTAAATATATTTGGCCTAGTTTATGATATCTTTAAAATCTGTGTTATTAAAATAATAATAAATTAGTAATTAAGCTAAGTAACCAGTTCACTTTAAGCTGTTATTTATACTACAAAAAAGAAGAGGAGAATAGCAGTTTTTTTGCTGATTATTTTTAAGAGTAGGAGGATATATTATTGCATTAAGTTTGGAGACCACTGATGTAAGAAGACACTTCCTAACAGGTAGAGCTATGTCAAAGCAGGCTGCCTCAGGAGGTACAATGTTCCCCATCACTGAAGGGTTTTAAAAAGAAACTTGTGGCTAACTGCTAGGGATGATATAGAAAGGACAAATTAGAATAGATGGGTTACCCTGGTGTGTCCTGGAGAAAAAAATACGAATTTAGATTAAATCTTGTTTCTTGTTAGGTTCAAGATTATTACCGTTCAGAAACTATTAGACATAGTGCTTCTCTCAGACTTTGACAGTCAGCAAGAGATTTTAGAAAGGGAAAAAGGATGACCTTAAAAAAAAATGGCCTACTCTGTCATTTGTCCATGACTCGTGTGCCATTGAATTGGTTCATTGCTACCTTAGGACATTCTGTCTTATGTTTGCTAATGCCTGATAAACTTAGTAAACTTGAAGTAGGTTACTATGTAAGTACTAATTACACTACATTAATTATATGTAATTCAGTATAACAATACATGAAACTAGTGATATCATTATGCAGTATTGTTGTGTTACAATGTCTTATTTGTAGGAGTTTATAATACATCTACTTCAGCTATTGTTGTTCAGTTGTATCCCCCATGAACCATACCACACCAATACTGTCCGTGGGGTTTTCTTGGCAGATGCCATTTCCTTCTCCATTAGATTAAGGCAAACAAAAGTTAATTAACTTGCCCAGGGTCGCACAGCTATTAAGTATATGAAGTCAGATTTGCGCTCAGGTCTTCCTGACTTCCAAGCCCAGTACTCTATCCACTGAGCCTCCTAGCTGCCTTATCTCTTCAGCTGTATTCTGTCAGAACTCCTCTAGCTCCTGTTCTGTCAATACTTCTTTTGTTTAAGATGATTTGATTTTTTTTTTCTCTTTTCTTTACTAAAGGAATTTGTGAATTTTGACATTCAGATTAAAGTATTTCTACTAAAATATATTAAAATCATTAGAAATGTAATACTCCATTTTAAAAAGTTGTATCCTAACTACTTTTCTTCTTCTTCCAGAGCAATGCAACATATGTTGACCACAAAGGTAACCATACACTATCTGTGCCAAAGAAATGTGATGCAGATGCTCCAGAAGGTGAGAGACCTTTGTCATATATTTTAATATACTTAAGCATCACAAATCCATGCTAAATACACAGCAAAGAAGTTTAAAAAGAAAGGCTCACTATTAAATTAAAACCCAATATACACATCTTTTGGTATTTGAGGTTAACAAATATCTAATTTGTAGAATCAGTCATTTGCAGTCCTGTTTCATTTGATCCTTTCTTTTTTATTTTTCTCATTTGGAGGCAACCTTATATAGTCGCTAATGTTGGGTTTGGAGTATAGAAAGCCTGAGTTTCCAGTCTTACTTCTGGCCTCTACTAGCTATGTGAAATTGGCCAAGCCCCGTAACAGATAGGTGTCTTGACAGGTTAAGACATTGAGCCAAATCTAATATGATAAAACTTGATACAGATAAATGCAAAGTAGATGGGGGTGGAGAGCAGGGTTGGAATATAACTATGCAGAATATATTGTCTAGAAAAGATCTAGAGCTTTTAATAGACTGCAAGCTCACTATGAGTCATCAGTATAATTTGTCAGCCACAAAAGCTAAACTTCATTAAAAGAGGGGCATGTTCAAAATTTGGAAGGTTATAATCTTGCTGTTCTGTCTTGAGTATTGAAGTATTGTGTTAAATTCTGGGCACTAGATTTAAGCATTGGTTTTTATAAGTTGGAGAGTATCTAGATGAATGTAACTAGGTTGATGATGATTGTAATAATAATAACTCATATCCGTATGGTTTTTCTTGGTTTGCACAGTATTTTTTATATATTGTCTTATTGGCTACTCATAACAACCCTGTGAAGTTGCTAGATAGATACCATTGTTGTCCCTATTTCACAAATGCAGAAACTCAGGGTCTTAGAAATGCAGTGACTTGTCCAGTCATACAGCTAGGTAAGTATCTAAAGTAGAATTTGAACCCAGGTCTCCCTGACTCCAAGTCAAATCAGCAAGATTTTTATTACTCATCTGTTATGCGTCAGGAACCATGTTAAGTTCTGGGGATCAAAGAAGGTAAAACTACTTACAACCTCTACTTACTCTTGAGGAGTTAGCCCAGTTTCATGGGGAGACATCATGAAAACAATTGTCCACAAACGAAAAATATATAGGACACATTGAAGACAATTAACAGAGGAAGGCACTAGAATTATGGGGAATCTGGAAATGCTTCTTGTGGAAAGTGAAATTTAAGCTAGGTCTTAAAGCATCCAGTGAAGCCAGGAGGCAGAGATGAGGAGGGAGAGCATTCCAGGCATGGGAGACAGCCAGTGAAAATCCAGAGTTAGGTGATGGAGTATCTTGTGAAAAGAACAGTGAGAGGGTCCAGTATCACTTGATTGCAGAGTTTGTGGTCATGGTAAAAGAAAACCAGAAAGGTAGGAAGGAGCCAGTTTATGAAGGACTCTGTGTGTGAACAGAAGATTTTATATTTGGTCCTAGAAGTGATAAGGTGACCCTGAAATTTATGGAACATGGGGATGAGGGGCAACATAGTTACATTTGTACTTCAGTAAGCTAGATTTAATAGCTGAGCAGAAGATGCACTATGGTGGGTAAAGTCTTGAGGCAAGGAGACTAACAAACAGGCTGTTGCAGTAGTCGTGGTATCAGTTTACTGTTAGGTGCCTGCAGTGTGCCTGTACCAGGATGGTGGCAGTGTCAGAGAAGAGAAGGGGAGTGTGGGGAATGGTATATAAAAGATGTTATGAAGGTAGAATAAATAGGACTTGTGAAATGATTGGATATTATGCAGAGTGAGAGTAATGAGGGGTTGAAAATGATACCTAGATTGTAAGCCTGGGTTGACCAGGGAGGATGGTGGTACCTTGGGAGGAATAGGAAAGTTAGGAAGAGAGAGAGTGTCTTAGGAGCTTAGGAGATAATGAGTTCAGTTTTTGGATATGTGCATTTGATACCTAAGAACCATCTAGTCTGAGATGTCTGATAAATAGTTTGAGACGTGAGCCTCGAGGTTAACCTAGAGGTTAGATCTGGATAAGTAAATTTGCAATAATCATTGGCATAGAGATAACAGTTGAATCCATGAGTTGTTGAACTCACCAAGTGAAATTGTATAGATGGAAAAGAGAAGAGGGCCTACGACAGGGTCCTGTGGAACACTTATGTAAGAGGGCATCACCTGGATGTAGATCTAGCAAAAGAGTATTTAGAAGGAACAGACAGAGAGGTAGGAGAACCAGAAGAGAACAGTGTCTTGAAAACATAGAAGAGAATATGAAAGAGAAGATGATGAGTAACAGTGTCAAAGACTTCATAGAAGTTAAGAAATCAGTTTGAGAAAGTGTCATTAAAGTTGGTCATTAAAAGGTCATTAAATTTGACAGTTCAGAAGTTATTAGTACCTTTGGAGAATATTTCTGGTTGAATTATGAGGTCAGACGCTAGACTGTATAGACTTAAGAAGGGGCAGGTAGGTGGCACAGTGGATAGACTGCTCAGCCTAAAATCTAAAAGAAAAGTAACTTTTCTAAGTTCAAATCTAGCCTGAGACGCTTATGAGCTGTGTGATACTGGCTAAGTCACTGAACCCTGTTTGCCTCACTTTCCTCATCTGTAAATTGACCTTGGTAATAGGACCATAGAAGTTGGGGGTGGGAAGGAGAGGAGGAAGTTCTCTGCAAATGACTTCAGTTTCTTCAGGAAAATACAACACTAAGTCCTCAGTCAAGAGGGTGGGGAGAGGGAAATCTCCAGGTTTGAGGAAGAATGAAAGACCGGAAAAAACCTCTGCGGTAAGTGGAATAGAGAGTCATTTTGTGGTTGTTGTGCCATTTCAGTTGTGTCTGACTCTTTGTAAACCCATTTTGGGATTTTCTTAGCAAAGATACTGAAGTGGTTTGCCATTTCCTTCTCCAGCTTAGCTTATTTTACAGATGAGAAACTGAAGCAAACAGAGTTAAATGACTTTCTCAGGGTCACACAGCTAGTAAGTGTCTGAGGCCAGATTTGAACTCGTGAAGGTGAGTGTTTGTGATTCCAAGCCCAGTGCTTTATCCTCTGCTCCATAAAAAGGCCATTGCTGCTACGACGTTGCAGTTGAGATTATCCAACAAATTTGTAATCGATTACTGATTTTGTGGGAGTAAACTGGTGCAGAGTGAAGAAGGGAGGGAAAGGTAGGCAGGAATAAGAACTGAGGTGTTTAGGGATTGATTGGAGGGGAAGGTGATGATGAAGAATAGGATTTGAGGTAAGGCAGAAGAGAGATGGAATGACAACAAATTGTGATCAAGCAAAGGGATTTCATAAGGGAGTTCATAAATGTCGAAGTGGAATTATTTGTGGGTAATGACAAGATCAAAGCATATGACCATCTCTGTCTAGGAATAAGATCATACCACATGAAAACTGGTTGAATGATCATAGGATCACAGATTTTAGGATTTGCAAATCAACAAGGTTAGTGAACAGCGTACCTGAATTTAATTTTCAGATTAATCAGACAGTGAACACCCCCCCACACACACACTCATGCATACTGAAAAAGAAATGGACTAGCAGTTAAAATTGATGACCTTTGAAAGGCTAGCTATTTTCTTTTGGTTGTTTCACATTTTCTGTGGAAAATATAATATTTTTATTGATATAACATTACCTTTCCACTGAGATCAGAAAATTAGCTTAGAAAAGTACATTAGTTTGCCATGCTTTGTCTATTAATAATAGATTAAGGCTTCTCAGCTTCAACTCTAAGGAACACCTTTGTAAACTTAGGAATTGACCAAGACACACCCTGATGTTTCCAAATGTACTTAAACTGTTGACAATATAGTTCTGAGTTGAGGGACAAGATAGCCTTTGAAAAGAATTAATTCAATTAATGATTCTGGGGTTGAAGAAGAAAGAACACATAAGAAGAGATTTAGCTAATACAATATAAGACTCAGATTAAGTGCCACAGATTGTCTTGCACCATAGGAAAACTCTTGAGTTTATATTGCTGAAGAAGAAAGAGGAGAAATGTGGAAAGCAACTGGCAAGACTGATTGTTGTGTCAGCTTCTGTTGGGGAGGAGACCCAGTCAGGTTTCTGTTACACGGTAACCTGAAACACCAGAATAGATAATATAAATTAAATCTATTTAGTTTTTACTGGTTTAAATATGTATGTGATAATATATACATGTATGTACGTATATTAAGCACATTCTTTTTACTGTATTAATTTAGTAATTATAGGAAATAGGTAGTTATAGGAAATAGCTGTTCTCCAGAAAACTGAAATTCATAAATGCTGAAATTGAAATTTCCTATGTTAATGAAACTTCCCACTGTAAAGATGTTGTTATAGTAACAAAATTTCTAAAAATAGTTAAAACTGCTGTTTTCTTTAATGTGAAGTGAGTTTTAGAGATATTCATAAATGATAATACGTTTAAATCAAAAGTTTGTCTTTAGCCAGTAGAAATGGACAAGATTAGTTTTATTATTCTCAAACTGTAAGATATTTGTGATGGCTTAAATTCCAAAATAATAATTCTAAAGTCTTCTAATGGAGAAGTTAATTTCAGTCATTGTACATTACACATAAATTTTATTTGTTTAAGTAGCAGAGTAGGTTGTCTTTTTTTAATCAGCATTGACTATATTATATATTTCTGCATAAGCATTCTCCTAGTGTGTTAGTATTTGCAGAGTTTTTTTTTTAAAGAAGAAAGCATTATTTAATTAATATAGCCCTTCCACTATCTCCCTCTCCTTTTAAACAAATTTTAAAAAACAAAACACATCTCAGAAAACTAATCTCCCAATACATGGTTACATAGTCCAGCAAAACAAAGTTCCACATTAACCTTGTCTGAAAATGTTTGTCTCTGCTTCGTAAGTTCACTGACCTCTATCAGGAAATGAGTGGCATGTTTCATCTTCATTCTTTTGGACTCATGGTTTATTGTTGTATTGATCATAATGCTGGAGTCTTTCAGAGTTATTTTTCCTCTATGATATTATCATTGTACAAATTGTTCTCTTAGTTATTTTGTCTTCACTCAATAAAAGTTCATAAAGATCTTTCCAATTTCTTGTGAAAAAATTGCCCTTTACATTCATGTACTACAATTTGTTGGTTTAGCCATTCTATATTTGGAGGACAGCACTTTCGTTTCCATTTTTTGGCTGCCACAAGAGGGCTGCTACAAATATTTTTGTACATGTAGATCCTTTTTCTCATTTAGAAAAAATTTCTTTGGATTATAGGTCTAATAGCAGTATATCTAAGTTAAAGAATATTAACAGTTTGATAACTTTATGGGCATAATTCCAAATTGCTTTTTAGGTGGCTGGAACAGTTCCCAATTCTACCAGCAGGAAATTGTTATTCCTGTTTTCCCATAGTCCGTATAGAATTTGTCATTTTCCTCCCTTGTCATATTTACCAGTCTGGTAGATGTAAGGTGGAACCTCAGAGTTGTCTTAATTTGCATTTCTTTAATTATTAGTGACTTAAAGCATTTTCATGTGATTGTTGACAGCTTAGATTTCTTTCTTTAAAATTGCCTCATCATATTTTTAAGCATTTATGTATTGAACAGTGGCTCTTAGGCTTATAAATTTGAATCTGTTTCTTATATATATAGGAAACAAAATCTTTATCAGAGACACTTGTAAATATTTTTCCCGCAGTTACCTGCATCTCTTCTAGTTTTCACTACATTTGATTTGTTTGTGCAAGAATTTTTAAATTTTGTGTAATAAGAATTGTCCATTTTATCTTGTGATCCTATCATTCATTTAGTCATAGACTCTATAGAGTCAAAAGGAATTTCTTCCTTGCTCCTCAAATTTGTTTATGATACGATTTTTAAAATATCTAAATAGTGTGTCCATTTAGAGTTTATCCTGGTATATGGTGTGAAATCTTTTTTTTTTTAAGTCTTTATTCTTTTTATTTTTTTTAATTAAATTTATTTATTTAACTTTTAACATTCATTTTCACAAAATTTTGGGTTACAAATTTTCTCCCCTTTTATCCCCTTCCCCCCCAAACACCAAGCATTCTAATTGCCCCTATGACCAATCTGCTCTCTCTTCTATCATCCCTCTCTGCCCTTGTCTCCATCTTCTCTTTTGTCCTGTAGGGCCAGATAGCTTTCTATACCCCTTTACCTGTATTTCTTATTTCCTAGTGGCAAGAACATTACTCGACAGTTGATCCTAACACTTTGAGTTCCAACTTCTTTACCTCCCTCCCTCTCCACCCCTTCCCTTTGGAAGGCAAGCAATTCAATATAGGCCAAATCTGTGTAGTTTTGCAAATGACTTCCATAATAGTTGTGTTGTATAGGACTAACTATATTTCCCTCCATCCTATCCTGTCCCCCATTACTTCTATTCTCTTTGGATCCTATCTCTCCCCATGAGTGTCGACCTCAAATTGCACTCTCCTCCCCATGCCCTCCCTTCTATCATCCCCCCCACCCTGCTTATCCCCTTATCCCCCACTTTCCTGTATTGTGAGATAGGTTTTCCTACCAAAATGAGTGTGCATTTTATTCTTTCCTTTAGTGGAATGTGATGAGAGTAGACTTCATGTTTTTCTCTCACCTCCCCTCTTTATCCCTCCACTAATGAGTCTTTTGCTTGCCTCTTTTATGAGAGACAATCCGCCCCATTCAACCTCTCCCTCTCTCCTCCCAACACACCTCTCTCTCACTGCTTGATTTCATTTTTTTTTTTAAGATATGATCCCATCCTCTTCAATTCACTCTGTGCACTCTGTCTCTATGTATGTGTGTGTGTGTGCATGTGTGTGTGTGTAATCCCACCAAGTACCCAGATACTGAAATGTTTCAAGAGTTACAAATATTGTCTTTCCATGTAGGAATGTAAACAGTTCAGCTTTAGTAAGTCCCTTATGACTTCTCTTTGCTGTTCACCTTTTCATGGTTCTCTTCATTCTTGTGTTTGAAAGTCAAATTTTCTTTTCAGCTCTGGTCTTTTCATCAAGAATACTTGAAAATCCTCTATTTCATTGAAAGACCAATTTTTCCCCTGAAGTATTATACTCAGTTTTGCTGGGTAGGTGATTCTTGGTTTTAGTCCTAGTTCCTTTGACTTCTGGAATATCCTATTCCATGCCCTTCGATCCCTTAATGTAGAGGCTGCTAGATGTTGTGTTATCCTGATTGTATTTCCACAATACTTGAATTGTTTCTTTCTAGCTGCTTGCAATATTTTCTCCTTGACCTGGGAACTCTGGAATTTGGCCACAATGTTCCTAGGAGTTTCTCTTTTTGGATCTCTTTCAGGCGGTGTTCTGTGGATTCCTTGAATATTTATTTTGCCCTCTGGTTCTAGAATCTCAGGGCAGTTTTCCTTGATAATTTCATGAAAGATGATGTCTAGGCTCTTCTTTTGATCATGGCTTTCAGGTAGTCCCGTAATTTTTAAATTGTCTCTCCTGGATCTATTTTCCAGGTCAGTTGTTTTTCCAATGAGATATTTCACATTATCTTCCATTTTTCCATTCTTCTCTCTTTGTTCTGTGATTTCTTGGTTTTGCATAAAGTCCTTAGCCTCCATCTGTGCCATTCTAATTTTGAAAGAACTATTTTCTTCAGTGAGCTTTTGAATCTCCTTTTCCATTTGGCTAATTCTGCTTTTGAAAGCATTCTTCTCCTCATTGGCTTTTTGAACCTCTTTTGCCAATTGAGTTAGCCTATTTTTCAAGGTGTTATTTTCTTCAACATTTTTTTGGGTCTCCTTTAGCAGGGAGCTGATCTGCTGTTCATGCTTTGACTTTATGTCTCTCATTTCTCTTCCCAGCTTTTCCTCTACCTCTCTAACTTGATTTTCAAAATTCTTTTTGAGCTCTTCCATGGCCTGAGCCCATTGGGTGGGCTGGGACACAGAAGCCTTGATTTCTGTGTCTTTGCCTGATGGTAAGCATTGTTCTTCCTCATCAGAAAGGAAGGGAGGAAATGCCTGTTCACCAAGAAAGTAACCTTCTATAGTCTTATTTCTTTTCCCTTTTCTGGGCATTTTCCCAGCCAGTGACTTGACCTCTGAATATTCTCCTCACACCCACCTCGCCTCCTGATCCTCCCAGCCAGCGTTTGGGGTCTGAGATTCAAATGCTGCTTCCAGCCTTAGGGCTTTTGGTGGGGGCAGGGCTGCTATTCAGTGTGAGATTAAGTTCAGGTGGTCAGGTTGGGGCAGGGCCGCCTCTCAGGCTCAGTTCCCTCAGGGGGTTTATGCACAGACCTTCCACAATGGATCCAGGCTCCTGCCCCCTTGAGGAGCCCTGGTCTGCAGCCGCCTCTCAGCTTCTACCTCCCGGGGGTGGGGGCCTGAGTTATGAGGGCACCCCACTCCCCTCTCAACCCGCCAAAGAGACTCTCTCACCGACCCCCGTCACCTGTGGGTGGAGGGACTTGTGCAGCCGCTGGAGATCCCGTCCCTGAAGCCCGCTCCGATCTTTTCCTCTCGGTGCCGCGGCAGGGCTGCACTTAGCTCCCAGTCCTGGCGCCCTGTCAGCAGCGCAAAGGACCCCCCGCGAGAGCTTTGCAGGTCTCTCCGGAACAGAAATCTGTCCGCTCCAATGTTCCATGGCCTCTGGGTGCAGAATTCGCCGTGAGTTACTTCCCTGTAGCCGTTCTATGGGTTGTGGGTTCGGAGCTATGTGTATGTGCATCTTTGTACTCCGCCATCTTGGCTCCGCCCCCTATGGTGTGAAATCTTGACCCAAACAGTATTTCTGCCAGACTACTGTCCAATTTTGCTAGAAATTTTTGTCAACTAGTTTTACGCAAGTAATTGGAGAAATTCTTTGGGTTCGTCAAATACTGTACTGTTGTTTCAGTGATTGACACCTCCATCTCTGTCTCTCCCCCCTTCCCCTGCCTTGCTATCCCTCACTATCAAATAATTTGTAAGGATTACTGTCTTATAGTGTATTTTGAGGCTAATACTAAAGACTGCTTTCCTTCCTGCTATTCTCCCCCCCCCCCCCATTATTACCCTTAAGATTTATTACCTTTTGTTCCTACAGATGAATGAATTTTGTTATTTTTTTCTAGCTTTATAAAATATTCTTCTGGGAGTTTGGTATACCTCACTGATTAATAAATTAATTTGAATGGTATTGTATTTATCCTGTCTGCACCCGTGAGCAATTAATGTTTCTCCAACTATTTACATGTGTCTTTATTTCCACAAAGTCTTACAGTTAGATTAGTTCCTGGATGAACCTTGAAAGAAATTTTATAGCTTTTGTAGTTATTTTTAAATGGAATTTCTCTTTCTGGTTGTTCTTGCTGGATTTTGTTCATTGTATATAGAAATAGTGATGATTTATATAGATTTATGTTATATCCTAAAATTTTTCCAGAATTCTATTAACTTTTAGTTGACTCTTGGGACTGTACATCATCAAGAATCTGCAGAAAATATTTTTGTTTTTTCTTTGCTTGTACTTTATTCCCTCAATTTCTTTTTCACGTCTTTTGGTTAGAGCTCATTGGCATTTGTTTTACTGTGTTGAAGAGTAGTAGTATTAATGTACATCCTTGTTTCACTCTTTTTAGAATTACATATAATGTTTGCTCTTAAATTGCTTTATTTTATTAGACCAAAACAAGTGTGGACTGTTTTATTCTTCTAAAAGATTAAGAAAAAGTCACCAATAACCACAAAAACATGTATACCTAATTGGTAGTGAAAGTAGACTTCTTACTCATATCACTTTTGCACCTGTGGAATATAAACCACAAATAAGTATTACTGTAATGTTTAATTCTGAGGAGCCCTGATAAGTACAGTTCGTTATTTTCCCTTATCCCTTTGTACTTTCTTCTCCTTTGTCTCTTCCTTTTCCTTCCCACTTCTCTGAAATTCTCATTTTTTTAAAAATGTTCTTTGCCAAGTGAACTTACTTTCCCATTATTTCTCCAATTTATAGCCCACAAGGACAAAATGTCCAAATGACTATAAAACTGTGCATACTCTTTGACACCCACTGTAACAGCAAGCACCCCAGCATGCCCAAGATGATCTGCTTTACTAAAAGCAAAGCAACTTTTGAGCAGTCAGCAATCTACTTTAATTACATATACCAACAGAAAAAATACAAGCAGAGAAATAAAGACCAACAGATAGGGCTTCTGTCTGACCATAAGCAATATATACATCACAGATCAATAGATATATCCAACTGTCTAACTATTACATACATACATAGCTACCAGAGAGAGAAGCACCAACATCAAGTGATGTATATGAATGTGATGGAATACTGTTGTGCTATAAGAAATGATGAGCAGGTGGACTTCAGAAAAATACGGAAAGACTTACATGAACTGATACTGAGTGAACTGAGCAGAACCAGGAGGACATTTCACACAGTGACAGCCACATTGTGTGATGACTAACTTTGATAGACTTTATCTCTTCTCAGCAATGCAAGGATCTAAGACTCCAAAAGACTCAGGATGGAAAATGCTATCCACTTCCAGAAAAAAAACAAACTGGAATCTGAATGTAGATCAGAGCATATTATTTGCACACTCTCTCTGTCTCTCTTTTTGTATGTTTCTTCTTTCTCGTGATTTCTCCCATTGGTTCTAATTCTTATGTACAACATGACTAATATGAAAATAGGTTTAATATGAATGTACATGTTGAGCTTGTATCAATTTACATGCTTTTGGGGGGTGGGGGGAAGGGAGAGATGGGGAGAAAATGTGCAACTCACAATCTTATGGAAGTGAATGTTGAAAACTGAAAATAAATTAAAAAAAATAAAAAAGTACAAAGTTTTTGCATAAATAGAGTCTCATCCTTATTTTTTAACATTCATTTTTATTTGAAATTTCAAGTTCTCAATTCTCTCTCTCCCTCTTTCTCTTTCTCCATGTCTTTCCCCACCCATTAAGAAGGCAAACAATATGATATCAGGTATACATGTGAAATCATGCAAAACACTTTTCCATATTAGCCATGTTGCAAAAGAAAACACTAGCCAGAAAAAGAAGTCTTTCAGAATTGTCTTGAATCACTGTAATGATCAGAATAGCTAAGTCTTTCACAGTTGATCATCATTTCAATTTTTCTACTACTGTGTACAGTGTTCTGGTTCTGCTTACTTCACGTGCATCAATTCAGGAAGTTTTTCCAGGTTTTTCTTAAACTATCCTGCTCATGATTTATTGCATCACAAGTAGTATTCCATCACAATCATATGCCTCAACTTATTTAAGCCATTCCTCAGTTACAAAAATTCTTTTTAACTTTCATTTTTTAAAACCTTTGAGTTCTAAATTCTCTACTTTCCTTCTTCCCCACCTCCCTCATTGAGAAAACAAGCAGTTTGATATGTTATACATGTGTAATCATGCAAAACCCTTCCGTAATACTCATGTTGTGAAAGAAAACATAGACCAAAAAGAACATAAAAATTTTGATGATTTCTCAATTGGAAAATGGCTTTCATTTTTAAAAATTTGACTCAGTCCTCTATGTTTAAGAATTGAGGCCTTTATCACAGAAACTTGCTTCAAATTTTTTTTTACAATTACTGTTGCTAACTGTATTTCCTCCATCCTATTTTCTGTTCATTCTATTCTCTCTCTCCTTTCACCCAGTTCTTCCTCAAAAGTGTTTTGCTTCTGATTACCTCCTCCTCCAATCTTCCTTCCTTTCTATCACCACCACCCCTTCTTTTACCCCCTTTCTCCTACTTTCCTACAGGGTTAGATAGATTTCTATGCCAATTTGAGTGTGTATGTTATTCCCTCTTTGAGCCAGTTCTAATGAGAGTAAGGTTCACTTACTCCTCCTTATCCTCCCCACTCTTTCCCTCCACTGTAAAAGCTTTTTCTTGCCTCTTTTATGTGAGATAATTTACCACATTCTGCTTTTCCCTTTCTCTTTTACCCCAGTTCATTTCTCTGTCACCCTTTAATTTCAGTTTCCTACTTATCATCCCCTAGTATTTAACTCAAATCTGTGCCCTCTAACTATATATACTTCTTCTAAGTACTCTAATAACGAGAAAGGTTTTATGAATTACACGTCATCTTCCCATATAGAAATGTAAACAGTTTAACTTTAATAAATCCCTTATAATTTCTCTTTTCCTGTTTACCTTTTTATGCTTTTCTTGAGTGTTGTATATAGAAGTCAAATTTTCTATTCACCTCTGGTCTTTTCTCAGGAAAGTTTGAAATTCCTCTATCTCATTAAATGTCTTTTTCCCCCCTCTTGGATTATACTCAGTTTTGCTAGGTAGGTGATTCTTGGTTTTAATACTGACTCCTTTGCCCTCTGAAATATCATATTCCAAATCCTCTGATCCTTTAATGTAGAAGCTGCTAAATCTCATGTTATCCTGATTGTGGCTCAGAGACACTTGAATTGTTTCTTTTTGGCTGCTTGCAGTATTTTCTTCTTGATCTGGGAACTCTGAAGTTTTGCCCTAATATTCCTGGCAGTTTTCATTTTGGGATCACTTTCAGGAGGTTATTGGTAGATTCTTTCCATTTGTCTTCTACCCTCTGGTTCTAGAATATCAGGGCAGTTTTCCTTGATAATTTCTTTTTTTTTCTTTTTAACCTAGATTTTTTCTTTCCCTCCCTCCCCCCTCTCTCCCCACCACGGCCACCTCTCACCTCCCTTCCCGAGACAGCATACAATTTTATACAGGTTCTACATATACATTCCTATTAAATACATTTTCACTATACTCATGTTGTATAGAAGAATTAAAATGAATGGGAGAGATCATAAAACAAATTAGAACATACAAAAGAAAATGATCTACTACAATCTGAGACTAAATTCCAGTTCCTTCTCTGGATGTGGAAGGCATTTTGCCTTAAAAGACCACTGCGACTTTTTTAAGTCCTTGCATTGCAATGAAGTTCTAAGTCTACCAGAAAAAATTCTCTCACACTGTAGTTCTTGCTGTGTACAAAATTCTCCTGGTTCTGCTCCTTTCACTCAGCATCAGATCATGTCTTTCCAGGCCTCTCTGAAGTCTTCCTGTGCATCATTTCTTATAGCACAATAGTATTCTATTACATTCATATACCATAATTTATTCAGCCATCCCGCAGTTGATGGGCCTCCCCTTGATTTCCAGTTTTTGGCCACCACAAAGAGAGCTGCTATAAATATTTTTGTACATGTGGGACCCCTTCCAATTTTTATGATTTCTTTGAGATACAGTGCTAGAAGCGGTATTGCTGGGTCAAAGTATATGCACATTTTTGTACCCTTTGGGCATAGTTCCAAACTGCTCTGCAGAATGATTGGATCAACTCACAGCTCCACCAACAATGAATTAGTGTTCCAGCTCTCCCTCATCTTCTCCAGTATTTATCATCTTCCTGTTCTGTCATGTTAGCCAATCCGATAAGTGTGATGTGGTATCTCAGAGTTGTTTTGATTTGCATCTCTCTAATCAATAGTGATTTAGGGCATTTTTTTCATGTGACTGTAGATATCTTTAATTTCTTCCTCTGAAAACTGCCTGTTCATATCCTTTGATCATTTATCAATTGGGGAATGATTTGTATTCTTGTATGTTTGACTCAGTTCTCTATATATTTTGGAAATGAGGCCTTTATCGCATACACTAGCTGCAAAATTCTTTCCCAGTTTTCTGCTTCCCTCCTAATCTTGGTTGCATTGGATTTGGTTGTGCAAAAGCTTTTCAGTTTAATGTAATCAAAATTATCCATTTTGCACTTCATAATGCTTTCTATCTCTTCTTTAGTCCAAAATTTTTCCCTTCTCCATAAATCTGATAAATACACTATTCCTTGCTCCACTAATTTGTTTATAGTATCTCTATACCTAGATCATGTACCCATTTGAACTTTATTCTTGGTTATGGTGTCAGGCATTGCTCTATGCCTAGTTTCCACCACACTTTTATCCAATTTTCCCAGCAGTTTTTGTCAAACAGTGAGTTCTTATCCCAGAAACTGGGGTTCTTGGGTTTATCAAACAGTAGATTGCTATATTCATTGCCTATTGTGTCTTGAGTACCTAACCTATTCTATTTGTCTACCCTTCTGTTTCTTAGCCAGTACCAAGTGGCTTTGATAATTGCTGCTTTTATAATACAATTTGATATCTGATAGAGCTCAGCCACCTTCCCTAGCATTTCTTTTCATTAGTTCCCTTGCTGTTCTGGATCTTTTGTCTTCCATATGAATTCTGATATTATTTTTTTCAGCTCTAGACAATAATTATCTGACAGTTTGGTATGGTACTAAATAAGTAAATTAATTTAGGTAGAATTGTAATTTTTATTATATTGGCTCAGCCTACCCATCCTTGATAATTTCTTGAAAGGTGATATCTTTGGGCTCTTTTCTTTTTATGATGGCTTTCAGTTCAATAACTTTTTAAATTCTCTTGAATCTTTTCTCCAGGTCAGTTGTTTTGCAGTTGAAGTATTTCACATTGTCTTCTGTTTTTTCATTCTTTTGGTTTTGTTTTATTGTTTCTTGATTTCTTATAGCTTCCATTTGCTCCATTCTAATTTTTAAGGGCTTATTTTCTTCAGCGAGTTTTTGGACATCATTTTCTGTTCGATCAGTTCTGCTTTTTAAGGCATTTTTCTCCACATTGACTTTTTGGACCTCTTTTGCAATTTGGCCTAGTCCGGTTTTTAAGGTGTTGTTTTCTTCAGTATTTCTTGTCTTCTTTACCAAGCTGTTGACTTGTTTGTCATGATTTTCTTGCATCACTCTCCATTTCTCTTCCAATTTCCCCCCTGCTTTTCTTACTCAATTTTTAGTATCCTTTTTGATCTCTTCCATGACCTGAGACCAATTTATATTTTTTTTTTTGTTGGCTTTGGATATAGGAGCTTTGACTTTGTTATTTTCTTCTGATGGTTTGTTTTGATCTTCCTTGTCATAATAGTAACTTTCTATAACCTGAGTTTTTTTTTTCCTGTTGTTTGTTCATTTTCCCAGTCTATTACTTGATCTTTTAACTCTTTGTTAAGTTAGGGCTCTGCTTCCAGCGTGGAGGATGAACTGTCCCAGGTTTTAAGAGTTTTGTGTGGCTGTTCTCAGAGATACTTCTAGGGACCTGTAAATTTTCAGTTTTTCCAAGGTGGTATGTTCTAAGGAGAGGTGTTTATTACTGAGCTCTGGTCTGTGAGTGACCACAAGCATTCTTTTCTGCCCTGCAACTATGAGCAGAATCACCTCTCTATCATGGCCACAAGCTCTGGTGTGCTCATGCTCCTCCTCACCCCTGGATTGCCACCCAGCACTGCAAACTGGATCTAAGTATAGGCAAAGCAACAGAGTCCTGCCTCAGTGCTAGCAAAAGGACTTCTCTAATCTCCTTCTGACCAGTTGTTCAACCCTCTCTCCATCTGTGGGCTGAGCATTCTGGAAGCTGCTGCTGCAGATTCAGTGATTCCCAAGGTCTGCTCCTGGTTTGCTATGAGTGGGTCTGTGATGGCACAGCCTTGTATCACCAAGGCAATATTGCCATTACCGGTAGTGACTGTGAATATGCCAGCATAGTTCTCAATCACAAAGTATAACAGACTCTGCATATGGAAGACAGGAAATATGTTTATTCAGACACCAGAAAGCCAAATCCGAAAAGCAGAAAATCTGTCATAGTAGTCAAGAAATCCATATTCCCAAGCTTCCCCGTCCTCTCCTCTGGGGCCTTCCCAAAAATAAGCAAACACTCAAGAGCCTAGCTGTCTGCTTGCCTGGTCCTCTCTCTTCCTCGGCTCTAATTGCTCTCAATAACAACTTCTCAGTTCTGCTCCACCCTTCCTATTTTACCCATTCAGCAAGTTCTTCCCATGACATGTGAATTAGGCTTTCATGTGATTTAAGCAGGTCATATGGGCCCATTAATGAATGGGAAATTACCAATACAGGCCTATGCTGAATTATGCTCAACTCTCACTCAGGTGCAACAGACCTTTCTTGCCAGCCTTCCAAGTTGTTATGAACTGGAAATTTGTTTCAGTCCATCTTTTTGTGTGTTCTGCTGTTCCAGAATCTGTTAAGAGTCATTTTTCAAAGGTATTTGGAGGAGTTTGGGAGAGAACTCAGGCAAGTCCCTGCCTTTACTTCACCATCTTGACTCCTCCCTCTTACCTCCTCTCCCCCCCATTCCCTAACTGATGGACATATTGCCTCGATTTCCAATTCTTTGCTGAAAACAACTCCTATAAATATTTTGTAAAAATAGGTTCTTTTCCCTTTACCCTGACCTCTTTGTGATACTGACCTGATAGTGGTATTGCTGGGTCAAAGGGTATTTAGTTTTGTAATGCTTTGGACATAGTTCTAAATTATTATTAAGAATGGTTGAACTAGTTCATAACCTCATCAGCAGTGCATTAGTGACCCAATTTTTCCACATCCTCTCCAGCATTTGTCATTTTCCTTGCCTGTCCTCTTAGGCTATCTAGAGCACCAGGCCTGTAGTCAAGAAAACTCATCTTCCTGAGTTCAAGCCCAGTACAAGACATATACAACCTATGTGACCCTGGGCAACTCACTTAACCCTGTTTGTCTCAGTTCCCTTTTATGTACAATGAGCAAGAGCAAAACCACACCAGTATCTTTGCCAAGAAAACCCCAAAATGGGGTCAGAAGAGTCAGACACAACTGAAAACAACTGAATAACAAAAAGTTTAAGTATCAAAACCATTCTTGTGTCACAGAAATAATTTGTTAGGTTTCCTTCCCTACCTATTTTTCCAAATTATTTCTATGGTATTGGAATTAATGGTTCTTTAAATGGTTGATAGAATTCACTTGTAAATCCATCTGGTCCTAGGGATTTTTTTTTTGGAGAACTTGTTTATAGCTTGCTGAGTTTCTTTTTCAGATCAGATTTATTGGAATATAATTGGGCAAAATAACACCTAACAATTGCTTTTATTTCATCTTTATTGGTGGTACATTTTCCCTTTTTATTTTTGAACGTGATCATTTGGCTTTCTTATTTCTTTTTTCTTCTCCAAGGAACTAATGGTTTATCTATTTTATTTTGGGATTGTTTGGGTTTTTTTCCATAAAAATAGGTCCTAGTTTTATTAACTCAATACTTTTTTTACTTTCAGTTTTATTAATCTCTCCTTTGAATTTTCAGGATTTCCATTTTGGTGCTTAATTTGAATGCCTAATTCATTAATTTGCTTTCTCTTTTGATATTGATGTTTAGAAATTTAAATTTCCCTCTAAATATTGCACAGTTGTGCTGTATTGTCTCATTATTGTCCAAAATTTTAATGAAATTATTTTTCCTTTGATTTGTTCTTTGACCTATTCATTCTTTAGGATTCATGTTAGTTACCAATTGATTTTTAATTTTTGCTTCCAGGATTCTTAATTGAATATATTTTTTATTGCATTATGAAAAGGGTGCATTTAATATTTAAGTTTTGCTTCATTTGATTATGAGATGTTTCTGTCCTGATACATGATCAGTTTTGTGAATATGCCATGTATAGTTGAAAAAATGTATATTTCTTTTTATTCTCATTCAGTTTTCTCTAGAGTTTATTATTTCTTACTTTTCTAAAGATTCTGTTCATCTCCTTACCTCCTTTTTATACTTAGATTTGTCAAGTTCTTAGAGGGGAAAGTTAAAGTCCCCCATTAATATAGATTTTCTTTCTATTTCCTCCTGTAACTCATTTAAGTTTTCCTTTAAGATTTAAATGCTCTGCTGTTTAATTACATATATATTTAGTATTGATATTACTTACTGTTTATGGTACCTGTTAGCAAAATGATGTTTCCTCAGTTAAACCTTATGTCTATTTTGCTTTTGCTTTGTCTAAAATCATGATTGCTACCCCTGCCTTTTTTTTTCCTCGGCTGAAACATAATAGATCTGCTCCAAACCCCTATTTTAATTCTTTGTATGTCTTTCTGTTTCAAGTATGTTTCTTGTAAATACACTGGTTTAGATCGTGGTTTCTAATCCATTGTTATCTTCTCTTTTATGGGTGAGTAAATCCCATTTACGTTGACATTTATGATTACCAACTGTATATTTCCTTCTGTCTGTTTTTTTTTCTGTTTATTCTTCCTTCTCTCTCTTTTTACTCTTTCCTTCTCAAGTTTGTTTTGCTTCTGACTGCTTCCTCCCCTACAATGCCCTTCTTTTTATCACACCCACCTCCCCAGCTTCTCTTCTCTTCTTCCCCTTCTACGTCCCTGTTGGGTAAGATTGATTTCAACCCTCAGCTGAGTGTGTACATCAATTTTTCCCCCTCTTTGAACCAGTTTCAGTGGAGTGAGGTTCAAGCCTTGCCCCCACCATCCCCTACCTACCCCTCCACAATTTTCCTCTCCACTGTAAAGGTTTTTTTTCCTTGAGTGTCTCTTTTATTTGATATAATTTTTGCCATTCTTCTTCTCCTTCCTCTTTCTCCCAGTGCATCCTTCTTTCTTATCCTTTCATTTTAAGATCATCCCATCATAATTCCCATGAATCTATACTCCTAACTACCATAATAAATATAATCTTCTTAGCAGTTACATATATCTTCCCACTTGGAAATGAAGACAGTTTAAGTCCCTTGTGATTTCTTTTTCATGTTTACCTTTTCATGCTTCTCTTGAGTCTTGTATTTTAAAGTCAGACTTTCTTTTTAGCTGTGGTCTTTTCATCGGGAATGCTTGAAAGTCCTCTATTTTACGAAATGTCTATTTTTCCCTTGAAATATTATACTCAGTTTTTCTGGGTAGGTTATTATTGGTTGTAATCCTAGCTCCTTTGACTTCTGGAATATCATATTTCAAGCTCTCCACTCCTTTAACATGGAAGATACAAAATCTTGTGTGAGCCTGACTATGGCTCCATAATATCTGAATGTTTTGCTTTTGTTTTGTTTTGTTTTCTGAGAACTTGAAGTATTTTTTCTTTGACCTGGAAGCTCTGGTATTTGGCAGTAATATTTCTAGGAGTTTGCATTTTGGGATTTTTTTCATGAGGTCATCAGTGATTCTTTCAGTTTCTATTTTATTCTTGGATTCCAAGATATCAGAGCAGTTTTACTTGATAATTTCTTGAAATATGATGACTAGGCTCTTTCTTTGATCATGGCTTTCAGATAGTCCAATAATTCTTAAGTTATCTCTCCTTAATCTAATTTCCAGGTCAGTTGTTTTTAGGATGAAATATTTCATATAGTCTTCTGGTTTGTTTGTTTTTTTCATTCTTTTGACTTTGTTTTGTTGTTTCTTGATGTCTCATGGAGTCATTAGCTTCCACTTGACCAATTCTAATTTTTAAGGAATTATTTTCTTCAGTGAGATTTTGTATCTCTCCACTTGACCAATTCCATAAGAGTTCTTTTCTTCAATGAATTTTTTTGCCTCCCATTACCATTTGGCTAATTTTGGGTTTTTTTTTTAATAACATTTTCTTCAGTATTTTTTTTGCACCTCTTTTACCACGCTGCTAATAGTTTTCTTGTATCACTCATTTTCCCCCAAATTTTTCCTCTGCTATTCTTATCTCTCTCTTTAACTCTTCCAGGAATTCTCATTGGACTTGTGTGCACTTTGCAGTTTTGTCTTAGAGGCTTTTTTTGTAGCAGACTTCATGTTGCTGTAATCTTCTGAAAATGTATCTTGAGCTTCCCTGTCACCATGGTGCTTTTTTAATGATTAGATTTGTTGTTGTTGTTGTTTGCTCATTTTTCCAGCCTATTTTTTTCCTTTTAACTTTATGTCAAAATTGGGCTCGTCCTGGAATTTAGGGAGCAGTATCGCAAGTTTCAAGTTCTTTCATGCTGCTGTTTTCAGAGCTAGCTCAGGGGATCTCCAAGTTTTTGGTGCT
This sequence comes from Notamacropus eugenii, assembly GCF_028372415.1. Taxonomy (NCBI): domain Eukaryota; kingdom Metazoa; phylum Chordata; class Mammalia; order Diprotodontia; family Macropodidae; genus Notamacropus; species Notamacropus eugenii. The sequence continues at coordinate 138,281,993 of NC_092873.1, read as the reverse complement.
TCCAGGGGCGGTATGATATGAGGAGTGGTTTGGTCACTGATCTCCTGGTCTCAGCTCTGTTTTTTTTGTTTGTTTGTTTTAAACTAAGGACAGGCTTCTGTGCCCCTGTAGCCACAAGCTCTAATGTTCTCTGCCCTGGAATTGTGACCCGAACTACACGTGGACAGTTTAACAGTGTCCCATGTCCAATTCTAGCTGAGGGTCCCCTGTACTCTTTTTCTAATTAGTTGTCTGACCTCCTTAACTGTCCTTGGGCTGAGAGTTCCTGAAGCATATATTGTTGCTTTCACAGCAATCTCCAAGGACATTATATGTGCTCCAGGCTGACTCCAACCCCAGTGGCACAGACCTCTCCTGGGATTAGTTTTCTAGGGTCGGAAAAATGTCTCATCCTGACCTTTTGTTCAATTCCATTTGGCACATTATTTGAAATTTGTATGAAGGGTGGAGTTGGGCAAGTTTTGCAGAACTGCTGCCTCTGCCATCTTCTGCTTTTCGATTGAAATAAATACTATTTCCTATATAGAGCAAAGCCTATTTATTTCTATGGTTTCTAATTTTTAGTAAAAATAAATGCTGGATTTTATCAAAGCCATTTTGGCATCTGTTGAAATAATCATGATTTTTATTATTTATATTATTAATGTGGTTTGTTATATTTACAATCTTCCATATGTTGAACCAAACCTGCATTCACAGTATAAACCCAACCTAGTCATAATGTATAATCTTTCTAGTATTTACTTGCCTTGTAATGGCAGGTGATGCCATATTCAGCCTAAAGGTGGCAAATTTGTAAAGCAGTTACAAAATAAAATTTTTAGATTGTTTACTGAAGCTAAAAAAGGACCAGAACTAAAATGCAAATTGGAATGGCACAAATACAGAGGGACCAGTATTCCTAAAGTCAAACTTCTAGAGCTAGAAGAAACCTTAAAGGCCATCTAATCTAACTCTCATTTTAGAGAGGACAAATCTGAGGCCCTGATCACTTACACCACTTGTCCAGTGTCACACAGATAATAAGTTTCAGAAGGATATTTTTAACCCAGTCATCTGACTCCAGAGCCAGTGCTCTTCCTTCTACACTAAACTGCACTACCTCTTTGTGGTGTGAAAGTATCCCTGACCAGCAGAGTATAAGCTTTAAGAGATCCAACCAAGCTGGAGAGGATTCACTGTAGGCCTAGTGACAGGGTAGATATGCTTGTTGCGCATGAACCAACATAAAGAAATTGAAAGAAATTCAATACCTCTAAGTGAGCCCAAGGCAATTATTTCTCAGCCTCTGGAGCTTTTGCTAACAATTAAAAACAAAGAACAAGTATTCCATCGGTGAAGGGAGTATGGATGCTGATAAAAACTAAACCACTGAACACAATTACAAAACACAAAGTCAGATCTAAATAACAGGGGAACTTTCTGTTGCTCATGTGTTGACTGAGCTAATATAATGAAAATGACAATTCTACCTAAATTAATTTACTAGTGCTGTACCAATCAAACTACAAAAAATTAATTTATAGAGTTAGAAAAAATAATAACAAAAGTCATCTGGAAGAAAAAAAGGCCCCAAATATCAAAGGAACTAATGAAAAGAAATGCAATGAGAAGGTGGCCTAACCCTACCAGATCTTAAATTGTATTTTTAAAGCAGCAGTCATCAAAGCTTCTTTGTATTTGCTAAGAAATAGAGTGGTGGATCAGTGGAATGGGTTAGGTACACAAGACAACAGTAGTCAATGACTATAGTAATCTACTGTTTATAAACCCAAAGACTCCAGCTTCTATGATAAGAACTCACTATTTAACAAAAACTACTGGGAATACTGGAAAATAGTATGGCAGAAACTGGGCATAAACCAACATTTTACACCATACACCAAGATAAAGTCAAAATAGGTGCATGATTTAGATATAGAGGCTGAAACTATAAGCAAATTTGGGAGAGCAAGGAATAATTTACCTGTTCAGATTTATGGAGAATGAAAGAATTTAGGACCACACAAGAGATAGAGAACATTATGAAATGCAAAATGGATAATTTTGATTACATTAGATTGAAATTTTTTTGCACAAAGCCAATGCAACCAAGATTAGAAGGGAAGCAGAAAATTAGGAAAGAATTTTTACAACCAGTGTCTCCTAAAGGCCCCATGTGTAAAATATATAGAGAAGTGAGTCAAACTTATAAGAACACAAGTCATTGCCCAACTGATAAATAGTGAAATGATATGAACAGGTAATTTTCAGAGAGATGCACATCAAAACTACTCTGAGGTACTACATTACACTTATCTGATTGGCTAATGTGACAGAACAGGAAAATGATAAATGTTGGAGAAGATAGGGGAAAATTGGAACACTAATGCATTGGTGTTGGAGTTGTGAACTGATGCAGCCATTCTGGAGAGCAATTTGGAACTATGCCCAAAGGGCTATAAAGTTGTGCATAATCATTGACCCAGCAATACCACTTCTAGGCCTATATCCCAAAGAGATCATAAAAATAGGAAAAGAATCTATATGTACAAAAGTATTTATTGAAGCACTTTTTGTGGTGGCCAAGAACTGCAAATTGAGGGGATGCACATCAGTTGGGGGCTAAATGTATATGAATGTAATGGAATACTATTGTGCTATAAGAAATGATGAGCAGGGTGGGTTTCAGAAAAACCTGGAAAGACTTACATAAACTGATGCTGTATGAAGTAAGCAGAACCAGAACATTGTACACAGTGTGTGTGTTCGTCCTTCGTTGCCGAAGAAGACCATGCCATCAGAGAAATAACGACATGGCTTGCACTTGACTTTGTTTTGAGTGAGGGAGGGCTGTGCAGGTCACCAGCCTCACTTCTCCTCCAGAGCCACCTGAATCCACTGAGCAGATAGTCAACAGGATGACTGGAGATGACCCAGGATGAGGCAGTTGGGGTTAAGTGACTTGCCCAAGGTCACACAGCTAGTGAGTGTCAAGTGTCTGAGGTGAGATTTGAACTCAGGTCCCTCCTGACTCCTGCACTGGTGCTTTATCCACTGCATCACCTAGCTGCCCCTTTGTACACAGTAACAGCATTGTGTAATGACTAACTTTTATAGATTTAACTCTTCTCAGCAATGCAGGGATCTAAGACAATTCCAAAAGACTCATGATGGAAAAATGCTATCAACACCCAGAAATGGAACTATGGAGCCTGAATGCAGATCAAAGCACACTATTTGCTTTCTCTCTTTTTTGTTTTTTCTTTCTCTTTTCTCTCATTGGTTCTGATTCTTATGTACAACATGACTGATATGAAAATATGTTTAATATGAATTTATATGTATAGCTTTTATCAGATTGCATGCTACCTTGGGGAGGGAGAAGGGAAGGAAGGGGAGAAAATTTAGAACTCAAAATCTTATGGAAGTGAATGTTGAAAACTAAAAATAAATAAATTTTAAAAAACAAACAAAATCCCTCAGAGTATTGGAATATAAGCAGGGCTAAGAGACCCTGATTGTTTCGTTCTTCTGTCATCTTCTAAGTTCCTACTATGTGCAAGACATTCTTGCTACTTTTAAAGTGACAGGATCTTAGTAAGACTTTTTTTTTCCTACTTTGAATCTCCCCTTTCAGCAGTAAGCAAAGGAGGTATGCCATTTTAAAAAAAATATTGTATCTAATTCCTATTTAAAGTCTACATTGAGGGAGGGAGGGAGAGAGAGAGAGCGAGAGTGAGAGTGCGAGTGCGAGCGTGCAGTACAGCTGCATCTGTGTTTTAGGACCTCATAATGTGATGGACTGCCAACCTCTGTTTTAAGTCATCTTCTCCCTTCTCAGAACTTTTTATGTGGATTATCATCTATCTTAATGACTTTTTGAATATTGATCCTAGTTACCTTATAATTCCTAATTAGGGGAAGAAAAAAAAACTTTTGACCCTCAATAATATAGCACAGTGATCTTTTTTCCATCCCCTACTTTGAATTCTCCTAGCACTTCTGTCAATAACACTCATTTGTTAATAATATATATCCTTATTTTAACATTTTGGTGTGTATTTCCCATTTAGAATGCCCTCTTTGTTTCCACTGCAGATTTTAATTTTTTTTAGACCTTACCTTTGAAGCCTTGTCTAATTTGTCTACCATCACCTGAAAATAATCCCTCCTTCCAAACTGAAATGGTAGTTCATGTATTTTATTGTGTTTTCATATTTCTTTAAGTTTTATCTCTACTACTACTGCTAAATTCCATGAGGGGAAGGGGATTGCCTTATTCCCCTGGCGTGTAATGCGGTTGAAAAGTTGGAAGAAATTCGCCATAGCAGAAACCACAGTTGTTGCCACAAAGAGTTTCTTACCTTATTTTCATTCTCTCTACCAGCAATTCAACCGTAACAACTAGAAAATTTTGGTCCAGTTTTTCTCGAAGCATATTTGTTGCAAGACTATAATCTGATTTGGGGATTAAAATTGAAGTACAAAAAGTCTGTTTAGTCTTGTATGATTTTATCTCTTGTGGATTACTCTAGTCCCTAGTTGCTATCTTGGCCAGAACTTCAGCATTTTCCTTAGGTAAAACTAGTTTGTTCTTTTAAGTGAAGTCCAGATCCTTCACCTATGATGGTAGTAGCTCAGGCTGCCAGGAGGTTATTAGTGTACCTTTACAAAGCTTGCCTGTTTGCTGAAACCAGATATATCCTATACTTCTTTGGTATAACCTTTGATTACCTAGGGTTACCTCTGTGCTACAATTGGTCAGAGTAGAATGGAATGAATATCAGGTATTTAATGAGTGGGAATGTCTTAGAAGAAACTCATTATAAAACAGTCATGAGACTTTATTTTTTGTCTTTTATCATCTTGTCTGCTTGATTTTTGCCACATTTTTATTGTTACTTGATATATGTTGTCTCTTTTGAGCATCGAAAAACCTGGTTTATATAAGCAAGCTATTTAATTCTTAACTTGATTGTCACGGGTCCCTTTTGCTTAAATACATCCTCCAGTTGAGAAGGCTTGTGCAGACCTCTTTTTAAAGGAAGTGTACGGAAGAGTCTGAATTGTCTTTAAGCATAGGCTTTACCTGGAAGCTATTCCTATAAAAATACATCAGTAAAAAAGGGGGTTAAAATATCATATTCGTCTATGATTCTAAAAGCCATAGATGCATTAAACTGCAGGAATTTTTTTTAAAACTCTAACTCTAGAGTGTGATGTTGGCAGTTACTCTGGAAAGATAAATGAAAATTTGGCTTGTGAATTACCAGAACAGACTTAACAACTAAGGAAGTTGGGCTCAGAATCATATATCCTCTATGTGAGTTATAATGGGAAAAGGTCTTAGAATTATTTTTGGAAAAAATACCTAGATATTTATGTAGAAGGTTACATAGATATAAAGGAAGTAATAGAATAACATCATTGGTGATAGCTTGTTTTAAGAATTTAAAAATATATTTTTAGAAAAAAAGTGTCAACAGAAATTCATATTCATTCAATTAAATTTTTGTGTATGATGATGATCTGCTGTGACCAAAAAATAGCTTTATCATGATGATTCATTATCTAAGGTATGGTAGGCATGTGGTATCAGATTCAAAGTGTGACTCTAAGCAAGCTATATACTTTAAAAAAAAAAAAATAGCGTAGACTCAGGTGGGATTTTTTTAAAAAAACCTACTGACATACAAAAAGCACATCAATTAAAAAGCATTTTATAATGAAGAATAAAAGAATTTTAGAGCCGGATGGGAATTTAGATGTCATCTAGTCCAACCTTGTGATATTCTGATGAGGAAGGTATAGAAAAGGAAATTCTGAGTTGTCCATGATCCAGCTACCTAGTGGCAAAACCAGATCCAGAACTCAGTTCTTCTAATGCCTCACGAATGATCTTTCTGCTGTATTGACTTTTAAATTTTTTCTCTTAGATAATAAGCGGATAATTGAAGGTGCAGAAGGAAAACAGAACATACTGTCATGAAAAGAAAATTGGATTTGGGGTCAAAGAAATTTTTTGTCGTGGTTCTTTCACTAATTATGCCACCTGGGGAGATTTTCTTCCCTTTTGTGTCCATTAGTTATTTCATATGTAAAACGAGGACAATCTTTACCTACCTTATTAGATTATGATGCAAATCGAAGAAGAATAAATGTAAAGTGCTTTTTAACTAAATATACTGTATAAATATGAGATATAGTGGCAGTTGTTACTCTATGCAAAGAAATGATAAATCCAAGCATCCAGACTTTGTTGGGGGGCCTAGGAGGAGAGGATTATTACACAGATTGAGAATGGGAGGAGGGGAGAAGGCCAGCTAAGACTGACAAAAGTAAGAGTTCTTTCTGTCTTAAGAGTTCTTGGCATGGTCTGTATGTTATGCAAATAATTGTACAGAAGCTGGAAATAAAATGTAAATGTAGGAGATAGACAATAGAGTTTTGTTAGAAGATGGTATAGTGGCCAGTAGTGTGAACTAAGGATAAAAAGGGAGAAGGATTTGTATGTGAAGAGCTTTTACTTTATCCTAGAGGTAATAGGAGGCCTCTGAAAGGTTTTGAGCCTAGTATTAGCATAATGGACTTGTGCCTTAAAGAGATTATTTTAGCAGTTATGAGACTTGATGGTAGAGGAGCAATTCTGGAGGTAGTGAGACCAATTTAGAAATTATTTCAGTAGTTTAGGTGGGAGGTGATAAAGGCCTGAGTTAGCTTATACCACCTATGAATGAATAAAATGAATAGTAGAATGAATGGATAGAAGGTTGGTGAAAGTAATAAGAGAGGCAGAACTGACCAAACGTGACAGTTGATTGAAGTGAGGGATGGGGCAAGAATGGAGAAGTGAGAATCAAGGAGGTTTTGAAGTTTTAAGTTTAAAAATTTAGGTAATTATAAAGATAGTGATACCCTCAAGAAATATACATATTTAGAAGAAGAGCAGGTTTAGAGGAGAAGATAAGTATCTTTTTAGATACATTGACTGTGAAATTCTTACTAATATCCAGGTGGATGTGTATAGCCTACAGTTTGTGATACAAGGTTGTTGTTAGAGGAATTACAACTGGATATATAAATGTGGGAGTCAAATCTTTTTTAAAAAACTGAAACTACAAACCATTAAGGGAGAGAATATAGATATAAAATGGCCCAGAACAAAGCCTTGGAGCAGACCCTCCTACCCCCACCATGGAAAGATTAAAAATGGAAGAGATGGGGAGAATGTATATGTGTGTGTGTGTGTATGTGTGTGTGTGAGTGTGAGAATGTGTATAAAATGTATATATATAGGTAAGGAATATAGGAGATAGGAACTGTGGAAAGGTAAAACTGAGTTGTGTAGTTTTCATTTTGGCAAATGGCAGCCCCAAATCACAAGGATTGGGAGACTTGGAGGTAGGCATTTGCTAGAAGTAGAACAGGTAAAATGCCAGTTGTGTGGGATACTCTCAGTTGATCAGGGCAGGGTAGGCAGGTCAGTTGTAATGGTGATGGAAAAAGCTGTGTAGTAAGGGTCACCACTAACATTGTATTATAAGTAACTGAGCTGTCTTTTCTCTCTTCTTCCATTCCATCATGATCCATGAAGAGGGCTGGTACTAAAACCAAGAGTATCAATAATAATGATGATTGTGAGAGTCATACTGAAGACCTTGTCCTCAACAGCATAAAACCAGTCATAACTAGGGCAGGGTGAGTAGGGCTTTGACCAGGGAACCAACTTCTTGAGTGAGGAATGCTGCTTAGAGTTCTGGAGACTGCTATTTCTACATTTTGTAGTCCACTGACCTGCATTCACCTAGCCCATAGCTTTCCAAAGTGGGCAATACCAGCCCCTGGGGAGTGTTGGAGTAATCCAGGGGAGTGTTGAATCAAAATAAGGAGGTGGTGGAGGCATAAGGGAAAAAGAACATAAGAAAATTCCGAAAAATTGTTTGTACATGTTTCATCTGTTGTACAACAGAGTTAAAGTTATAGCAATTATATTATTTTCCAAATAAACACACAAATTCCAGTTATAGTCAGTCAGTGGTCAAGTTCACCAACAGGTCTTAACAAGCAAATGTTGGCAGGCAAGCATGTCGCTCATTGTTGGGAAGTCCAGCATACATTGGCAGGAATATGTGCATGTATTGCCTTGTATACAATACAGTACTGTATGGTTACATGACATAGTATTGCGTCATCAAAATTTCAGTGCGGAAAAACCCCACGAATTTACAATAAATTACTAAATTTAAGATGTCATTATTTAAAAATTTATTTTTTTGAAATGATACAAATTTTTTTTAAAACAAAAGGTTAAAGAAAGACTTCCAGGGGTGCACAGAACAATTTTTTTAAAAAGGGGGCAGTAGGCCAATAATATTGGGAACCTGTGACCACTCTCACTACTAGGATCTTATAGCCATAGCCCCCCTCTTCTAAGGCCAGCCTTCCCACCTAACCCCTAAGTTGGTCTTTGTGGTAAGGGGACTTCCATTTCCTAAGATGGTCAAGGATTAGGCCCCTTAACGCCCTAGGTCATGTAATGAGCTTGAGGAACATCCTAGCTTTGTGCATTCTCATCATAAAATTTCAACACTTTATCCCCTCATTTACTGTTACGTCACATGGACTTTAAGCATGTAGACATATCTGGTTGCAGTTCCAGAAACACTGGCTATAAATTGAATTGTGTATTTATTGAGATGATCTCTATTGAAATCTGTCATATTATAAAATGAAGGTAAATTCAGATTAGTGTGTTTCAAGGGTTATTTAAAGTGAAATTCACTTTATTGCACGTTTTTTTGAACTCACAGGCTATGTTTTATCAAGTGCAAAAGGTAATTAATGACATTGGGGAAAGTGAAGTACCTAATATAGTGGAAAAGGAGCTGGTCTCAGAACCAAGAAGACCTTGATTCCACTGGCTCTGGGACCATAGGCAAATAAAGCTGCCATTGCCCCAGACATAAAACCATAGGTCTAGACAAAACTATAAGGAATAGTTCCCTCTCAAAAAAGATAAAAAATTATATATTAGCTGACAGATTCTCTCTCTCTCTCTCTTTCTCTCAAAACTATACAACTCAGCCTTTCCATAGTCCCTGTGCCCTATGTAATATGACAGAATCTCTCAGCTAAAAGATCAAATTAATGCCTTTATTCCTTGGCCTATTTCTTTTATAACTTTTGCATGTAATAAGTTTATTATGGCTTATGTAATTTGGATAACAGCTTAGCTGACATTTTTATTTCTCTTTAAGGTTTCCAAAGCACTTTATGTACATTGTTTTAAGTTTCACAGCAGCCCAATGAGGTAGGTGCTATTTATCCCCATTTTACAAATGAGAAACTAAGATACAGGGAGACTAATTGGCTTATGTCAGGATTACAAAGCTAGTAATTGGCAAGACTGGAATTTAAACAGCTTATCTTTAAAGGACTTTCTCCCTTAACCAGTTAATAAAGATCTTAGTGAAATGCAGCTCTATTTTAGGCTTTCAAAAATTATTCAACCTCTCCACCTATATTTAATATTGGAAGGAAGCTACAGAATTGGCTTAATTTAGTAAAAGTAGAGAGGTATGCTGTATTTATATAAATCTAACACATAGAAAAGTCATACTTTTAAAGATGTCTGGAGTATCAGGAACGTTAAAAAGCCAAAATACTAGAAGCAACTATCAGTAGATCTGATGGCACATGCCTGTGCTCGCTACTGCTAGATAGGCTGAGGCTGGTAGGTTGCTTGAATTTTGAAAGTTGTGAGCTTCAGTAGGCCTAAAGTAGATAGGATGTCCATATTAAGTCCAGCACATTTATGGTGAAGTCCCAAGAGCAAGGGGTTGGGGATGAGTTACAAAGCTGCCTAGAGAAATTAAACTGGTCCAACTCAGAAAGAAAATAGATCAAATTTCTATGCTGATTAGCAGTGTTGTCAGTCCTTTGTGTAGCAGCTTCTGCTCTTCTAGCTTAGGCAAGATAGATAGATCCATTCAGTCCTCCCCTTACCACTACCAAAAAAAGATCAATCAGAAACAAAGAATATAAATCAAAGAGAAAATACTTAAGTATACGAAAAAAAGTTTTCACACACTTTTATGGAAGCTCTCTCTTCCTCCTCATATACTCACACATACCCACACATACACACATACACACACACACACGTTTGATACCATATGTATGTATATATAGTTCATATGTGTGTGTGTATACACACATGTACAAACATAGTATCAAAACACATTAGTGTTGATAATTTATTGTGGCATGTACTTGGGGTTATTTGGGGTTATTTTCCCCCCTTAGTATTTAAAGGACATCCACATTTCTACAGAGTTCTTTCTGCACTTGCCTATATGGAGTATTTTCTAGTTTAGAATTCTAGCCTGTTTGGGTGGGTCTTCACTATATCATCACCTATTTCATTAGGGGATCCCTCTGCTTGGCATTTTAGCTACATCTTTTGGTCTTTTTTGGCTTTTCCATGTTCTCCCAAATAAAATGCATACTCCTTAAGCCTAGAAATAAAGGACTTATACCAAAAACTACTCATTTATAATTTTGACCATTTATCATTTGAGAAATGGCTCTTATTCTTATAAATTTCAGTTAGTTTTCTATACATTTTGACATGAAATTCTTTGTAAGAGAAATTTGCTAGAAAGGTTTTTTTTTTCCTCCAGTTCCTTGCTTTCCTTTTATTTTTAGCTGTTGTTTCAAATATCATTTTACTTAATCAAAATTTAACCAATTTATCTTCTGTCAGTCTCTCTATCCTTTATTTGGCCATGAACTCTTCTTCTAGCCATAGATCTGAAAGGTTGTGATAACACCATTTATATCTAAGTCATGTACTCACTTAGAGGTTACCTTGGTATGTGATGTGAGATACTGGTTTATATCTAGTTTCTGTAATATTCTTTTCTAGTTTTTGCAGTTTTTTGTGAAATAATAATTATTTTGTGAAATAATAAGTTCTCACTCCATTTTTTAGAGTTTTAGAGTTTATCAAACTTTTATGCTAATTTGTTTCTATATTCTGTATAAGTAATCTATTCTACTGATCAAACTCTCCATTTCTTAACCAGTACGTTTTTAAAAATATTTTAATTTTTTTCCAGTTATGTGTAAAAACAATTTTTAACATTCGTTGTTTGTTTAATTTTGAGCTCCAAATTCTCTTCCTTCCCTCACCCTCCCCAAGATGGGATGGCAAGTAATTATAGGTTATACATGTACAGCCATGCAAAACATAGTTCTATATTGGTCGTATTGTTAGAGAAAATGCAAATCAAACAGGAAGGAAAAGAGGAAGGGTGGGGAGAGAGAAATAGTATGATATTTCAGTCTATCTGGAGATGGATAGCATTTTTCATCATGAGTCCTTTGGAATTGTCTTGGATCTCTATTCCTGAGAATAGCTAAGTCATTCACAGTTGATCATCATACAGTGTTGCTGTTGCTGTGTATGGTGTTCTCCTGGTTCTGCTCACTTGACTCTTTATCAGTTCATGTAAATCTTTCCAGGTTTTTATGTCAACATCCTGCTCATCATTTCTTGTAGCACAATAGTATTCTATTACAACCATCTACCAAAACTTGTTCAGCTGATGGGCCTCAGTTTCCAATTTTTGCTACAATAAAAAGGACTACTATAAATATCTTTGTACAGATAGATCCTCTCTTTTCTTTTCTCCTCAGGGTACAGACTTAGTGGTGGTATTGCTGGATCAAAGGATATTCATAGTTTTATAAACCTCTGGGTATAGTTCCAAATTGCTCTCCAGAATGGCTGTATCACTTCACAGTACCAAATCATTTTAATGATTACTGCTTCACGGTTTAGTTTAAGATCTTATATTGTTATGCCCCCTTCTTTCCCACTTTTTATTTATTATTGAGTTTCTTGACCTTTTGCTCCTGCAGAATTTCCTTAATATTATTATCTTTCCTTTGGTAATTTGGTTAATATAGCACTGAGTAAGTAATAATGTCATTTTTATGATTACTTATTTGCTTTATCCATGAAAAATTACCATCGTTATTTAGATTTCTTCATTTGTGTAAAGAATATTTTTAGTTGTGTTCATATAGTTCTTATTTGTGTCTTACATAGACTGTGTAGACTCACAAATATTTATATTCTGCAGTTATTTTAAATGGAAGTTTTTTCTATTATTTTCTAGCTGGTTTTGCATATGGTTTATTTAAGAATATCAATACTTCATTAAAGAAAATATTGTCATATTATTTATTGGGGTAGATTTTTAAAATAGACATACCCTACAAAGTTAGTTTTCTTTAACGTATGGCTCCTTCCTTATGAACAATTTAAGATTCTTCTCCTAAAATATTTGTTATCTTTAAAGATGAATAATGGTAGAATTGGTGAATTGTTAAGAAGAATTTAGCACCAACAACTTAGATTCTAGTTTTTTACTCTAAATACCCGTTAACACATGTTTTACAGTACACCCAAAACTTGGTTTGAAGCTTAGAAACAGCTTGATGGGATGGTGTGTGATAGTCAGAATGGGAATCAGAATGAACTCTGAACCCGGGGATCAGAAGATTCCAGATTTGGGTTCCAGATCTGTTACTAAATGTTGCGTTTACACATTTTTCCCTTCTTGCTTTATGTAGCACATTGTTAAATTCCTTGTGGGTTTGGCTTTTTCACTTTGCTTTTTTCCCCCCACAAGGAACTAGCATAGTACTTTGCCAGTAGTAAGTGTTTAGTAAGTACTTGGTGAATTTAATTGAGCCTCAGTTTACTTATTGATAAGGAAGGGATTATAATGATAGTTTTATGACCTATCTCACAGGATCGTTGTCAGGAAGAGCTAAATAAATTATTAAGAACTATATAAAATGTAAATTGGCATTAATCTAGTCTTCTCATTTGGGGACAAAATTGAGAAGTACAATAAATTTTAAAATGCAATCCATTTTAGAGTATTTATGATTTAGAACACCATTGATCCATAATCCAGAACATTTTCAATACAAGGATTAGTCATAAAATTTTAGAGCTAGAAAGAGACTTTATAAATCACTAACATGCCCCAGGCTCTCATTTACAGATTAAGAAAGCAGAGTTCCAGGGAAGTGGAATGACTTGCCCAGAGTCACACAGAGTTCATTAGTGACAGAACCAGGAACTATAGCTCTTGTGCTCTAGCTCCTCATCCAGTACCCTTTTACAGTGTGTTGCCTTCCAAGGAAGCAAAAAATGTGTAGGTAGGATAATGAATCCATCTAGTTGGTTCCCCTTGTGGGCTCATTAAAGGAAGCTGTTAAGTTTGTTATGGTACCTGCTTTTTCCCCCTAAAAAAGAATACTTTGTTTTCAACCTTGGCTCACAACCCAAAAGCCTCTATACTTATTGTAATTTCTAGTATGAAGTCTATCCAACCTAACAATAATAAAACATAGGTATGCTTATATTGGGATGAGTGATTGATTGTTTTTCCATGTTAGACTTCTTGGTTCTTTACCTACCCTCCAGTACCAACAAAGACTTAGGGGTAGGGTTTCCTAGACTCTTAAATTCCTGCCCCTCTTCTTGGACCTTTATTTTTGGTCATTTACTTCTAAGCACATAATAGAATCTGAACTTATTATTGTTACTCTGCAGACTTCTTGGTTTAAAAACAAAAAAAACTAGTTATTTTAAGTGTAGCCTGATGGGGTTCATATGAGGGTGCTCTGTTGAAAGAGAGATGTAAATAAGATACAAGATAAATGCCTAGATAAAGGTAGGATCTTTATGTGCTACTTTAGGGAAAGGTGACGTCACTAAATATTTCCAAACATATTATGCTCTTCATAAATGTCTAATTTTAGTACCCTGTTAGATAATTGAATTTTATTCATCTCTTTTTTAATTAGACAGTACTTTTTTCTTACTTCATCTGACAGTGTCCTCACTTTTAATAATATCTATGATTATTCATCTTTGATTTATAAATCATTTGCAGGAGTTTGACAAGTACATTATTAGGATTTTCACATTAAAATCTACTGTACTGTAATACCATGTATTTAGTAACTTCCATCCTCTTTTCAGTATTTTATGAGAATTATGTAATGATGGTCAAGCTACTGCAACATAGCAGATAGAAGGTTAGCCTTATAGGAAGACCTAGTTTCAAGACCCACATCTAACACACTTTATATCTCTCTCAGTGCCCCAAACAGTTCTTCAGGATTATAAGTTGTAGAATAACTGGCAGAAAATTGCCAGCCTTCTTTGATGGGGAGAATTTTCTCCCTGGGATTTTTTCAATTAAATCCCAGGTCTGTAGCTATAAATATCCAATTATGATGTCTCGGCATAAATGGAGAAAATTAGAAACAGATTAACTTACCAACTTTAGTCATTCAAATGAGAATACCAACCCATATGATGTTTGATGAAAAATTCAACACACAGTACAACTAACTGATCATTTTTTTTCACCAGTTTATTATTTTTTATCAAAACCTGACTGATGAATGCTGTGCCTATGTAACGGTATACACAATTCAACCTCAACTCCTAACATTTTTAAGCTCAAGTTTGGAGGATGGATCTTTCTAGGTTGGAGGACCTGCTGTACCACCAGTTAGTCAGCAGTATCATCATGGAATACTATAGTTTGTTTGCCCCTTTACAGTGATGTTATTGAAGAAGTCTAGAAAAATGCAAAGGTAAAAGGCTATAGGACTTAGAACAAGAGAACTAAGGTGGGAAAGTACATCATACCATAAATTCCAGATGGTCTGTTCCTAATCTCTTAGATATAGCCTGTGATTTTCAGTATTGAAAGATAAGGGAAAAGGTGACTTTCATCAACATAATAGGTTTCTACTGGTTTAAGAACGTGCCCGAGGAATTTTCTGGGCACCTTCAACTTTCTAGTGGCTCATGGAAAAGGTAGTTGGTGATAGCAAGTACTCGTAAGTAATATTGTTGTATCTGAACAGTCTTATCAGGTTTAAAAAGATTTATGAACATGAAGAACTTCCTACCTTCCAGTTAGGAAACCTAGAAGATCCTGACCTGAAGGTGTTGTCATGTAGTAAGTCCGAGATCTATAGAGGCTGTATCACATAACTTGAGTTGTATAGTATTTTATCAGGAAATGAAGACTGACTCCCAGAAATTGGATGTGCTCTTCATTGGTCTGTGTCTAAAGACTTTTCAAGAGCTGAAGCCTTTATTAGCATTTCATGGTACTGCTATCACAAGTTGATACAGAATTATGACATTGTTCATTGTTAAACTATTTAGTGATTTCATTCATAGGCATATAGTGAAGTACCAGAAACAGAGGGAGGGAGCACACTAGCCTGAACCCTCTGGTACTGTTTGAAAAAGATTGAGATGAGGAATGTGAGCAGCCCTTCAACACCTCAATCAACTCGCTCATGTTTGCATTTGCAAATCCAAGCAAGCTTTTTTTTATTACACATAGACACTGGCCTGTAAGGCTTAAAAATAAATTTTTATCCAAATAGTAAGGACCATCTAAAGCCTTTTTCATTCTCTGGTAGAAAAATTACTGACAATGAACTCTCAGTATTTCATAGTCAAATTGGAATTTGTGGCTTTGAAGTGGGCTTTTGCTGATAAGCTCTGTACACAAAATCTTAGAACTTGATTTAAAGTTTGGCTGTGTAGCAGTTCAGTTGTGTGTGTGTGTCTGTGTGTGTGTCTGTGTCTGTGTGTTCGTACAGACTGTATCAGATGCTGCCTTCCTGAAGTAAATAGCAGCAGTACTCGTCAGTGTAATTACCATCCAGTGAACCATCCAGAATATAGTTGCTGTATCCCATAGGCCCAGTATTTCTGAAGCCATGACAATAGCTGTAGAAAGATTGGAAGCAAATCTGTGACATGTAGGGAGGTGGGCTGTTAACACTTGAAAGTGCAGCTGAAAGTTTGGGACTTTCAACAAAGAATTTGCCATCAGTGGGTATAAATTTTGTGGCATTAAACTGATCCCTCTATCTCCTAATCTGATATTATTTTCACCTACTAGACAGATATGTCTCATTAATTGCTGCTGCTAGTCAGCCTCTTCCCAGTGGTCACAAATCTTTGGTGAGCTAACCCATATCCTGAGATTTTATTCTTTTGTGAAGCAGACCCAGAGCTGTACCGTAAAAATGCCCCAGGTCAAATCTACCTTCTGACTTCACTTCCCACTCTGGGGCAACTTCCGTGAGGCCATCCCATAGTTAAACTAGGGTTGGGAGTGAATTCCTTTCACT
The DNA here is from genome assembly GCF_028372415.1 of Notamacropus eugenii. Taxonomy (NCBI): domain Eukaryota; kingdom Metazoa; phylum Chordata; class Mammalia; order Diprotodontia; family Macropodidae; genus Notamacropus; species Notamacropus eugenii. The sequence goes on along the minus strand of NC_092873.1, from coordinate 138,265,754 downwards.
TCCCTTCATGCCCCTGGCTACTAGCACTCACTATCCAGTGATTGCTGGTCTCACCACACCATTATAAATATATGGACATTTGATATTGTCAAAATTCAGAACTTAAATTTGTGTCTTGTGAGCTGAAATACTACAACACCCAAGTCATCACTCTAGAGTTTATGTGCAAGAAGCTTGTTGAAATCAGATTCTTAAATGTAAATTAAGGGAGATATATATATATATGTAAAACACTTTGCAAAACTTAAAGTGCTATATACTTAGTTATTATAGATTTATCTAATGTTCCATAGGTGTTCTAACCAGCTGTGAAACCATATTTTTAAAGCTCTGAACATGAACTTGAGCTTTATAGGTGCAGAATTCACTTCAAAATGGTAACATAAAGTCATGGATTTAGAGAATCTTAGGGTCAAAATGAACTTAGAAATCATCTAGTTCAGCTCCTTCATGTTAAGGATGAGGAAATTAAGGTGCAATAGAATAGGAATGAGGGGAGAGTTTCATTTTTGTCTTTGTATCCCCGTGGTAGGATTATGTAGTAGATGCTTAGCTAATGTTTCCTCATTGATTGATGTCTCTGTATTTTAATATAGTTTAGGTCTGTGAACCACTGCTATGTATTTTGTGTAACAGAACATTTTGTTTGGAATACTTGCTGAAATTGACTAGGAACGGTAAGATACTTATCAAAAAATATCCAATTTAGGAGCCTTTAATATACAATGTTAGTAGTACAATTAAGACTTATGTTTCTCCTATCTCCCTTGCTTTAACCTCAAAATTGAAAGCAAAAGCTAGCATATTTCTATGTGTAACCAATATATCTATTCTTTGTGTAGGTCACCATTTAGTTTTTCTGTCAGCTTTACTACAATTTCATTAGCACCTTTAAGTGTATTGTCAAATCAAGCCAACAAGCATTGTTTAAGCACCTGCTATGTACCCAAGCACTGTCCTGAGTGCTGAAGATATCAAAGAACAGCAAAAAAAATAGTCCCTTTCCTAAAACAGAGGGTAGTTTCCCAGTATGTCTTAAAGTGACAGAGGTTTCCTATTAGAAATTGACCATGTAAAAGTTGGTACGCATTTGAAAAACCGTTTACCAGTCAACTATAATATAATTAAAAAATGTTGGCAGATCTTCACTTGGATTAATTGGTTTCTTGAAAGCATGACTTTGGGTTAAAAAAAAGTTTTAGGGGGTGGTTTATGCCACATGAAAAACATTTGTGTACATATAATATATAGTGTGAGTTAAGCAGAGTGTTAGTGCAAGAGTTTCTCAAAAAATAGCTAAGACCATCATTGACTTCAGTTTTCATCTTGGGTGATCAGCAGAATGACTTTATAGCAGAGTTTTGGTATTATGATGGCTTTTAATTGCTTATTAATGATGTCATAATTGGTCAGAGCAGTGTTATATAGGATTTATTTATTGTCCTTTATTGTGTATTGACTCATCAATCCATGTCTCTCTAAACTCTTGTGTAAAGAATAAATTCCAGTGATTTCTTATAAGATTGAATTTACCATATAATGTGTATATAGACTTTGAAAAGATAAAAGAATGAAAGTGAGAGAGAAAGAGACAGAGAGAGAAACGTATCCTGTTCTTGTAGTCTGCTTCTAGAAGTAAACCGTCATTCTCTTTTTTCTTCTGAACCTTTACTATACTACTTCAACAGATCTTTATACATCAGAGTAGTCATCCATGTACTTACCTGTCTTCATTGTTGATTTCATCTCTATAATTTAATGAGAACATCCCTACACCATATTAAGTAAGTGTGATTTGATCAGAAGTGTACAGTAAAATTATTATAGTATTCTAAATGATTTCAGGACACTTTTAAACTTAACCATGGTGGTTCGGTTATTTTAGAATATGGATATTCATTTCACCTATACAGATCATAACCTTAATCGTCCTTCTTGTCCTTTGCAGTTCAATAACTAAATTTTTGCAGTTTAATTTAAATGTCTCTTGAAGGTGAATCAGGTTCAAAATGCTTACCATAATTTGTTTAATCAGGTAACTATAAAGAGCCATCTGTAGATCTCTCTGCTTACAGTATCTATAATCCAGCTGAGCAGCTGGAAGGCTACAGATGATGATGCTGGCCTCTTGTCTTCTCCATGGGAAAAATATAAATTTAGAAGGTGATGCTTTTGTTTTCACAACCATTGTCATCAGTGGTGTTTTTTTTTTTTAAATAGCAGTTGGTTTAACCTATTTTCAAATAAGACCCTAAAATTGAGATGAAATTCTCTAAATGCATTAATATTTGACCAATTGTTTTGTTACTGGATGTTACAGCTATTCATCATTACAAAGAAATTCATTTGAGACTTGTATAAGAAACTGAAAGATGAGGAAAACTGTAAAAACTAAAATAAATTTAGAAGTTTAGAGGTGTAGTTGTAGTGGACACTAATACTAAATCTGTGATTATTGTCATTGCTTTAAAAGGAGCTCAAATTAAAGATTTCTTCTTTGGAATTTTATTTTCTTACTAGAATTCTTCTTTATAAAATCATAGAACCATATATCTAGAGATAGAAGGGAATCTAGAGAACTCAGAAATCTTTTAGTCCAAACTCACTCCCCCCCCTTTTTTTTAATCTATAGGAAAACTAAGGCTCAGAGAGTTAAGTGACTTGCCAGAGGTCACTTAGTTAATAATTGTAAGAGATGAAATTCAAATTCAATTAATCTGACAATAGCACCTACTCTTTCTTCCTCAGGCCTTTTTTAAAGTGTCCCTTTAATTGAACTTTTTCTTAGTCTTTTTTTTAAAGTTCATTTTTATTGAAATTGTTGGGATATTGCCAGTTTTTAAACTTGTATTTTTTTCTCTATAAATCCCAAGTGTAGACAAACAAAAGGTAAAAATAGTTCTTTGGTGTAGTAGTGAAATGACATGCTCTTTGAAAAGAACAGCAGTGAATATGAAGAGCACTTTGCTGAGGTGATTGACTTTGCAGTCCTTTGTAGCTAGAGGTAATAAATTTTCTTAGGTATAGAGCTATGTAATATCCTGTAAAAATCTACAATCAGTATAATAAAATTTTAGGTCTGGAAAGGATCTTAGTTCTTAACAGACTCGCTTAGTGACTCTCCTTTGATGGAAACTTAATGCAAGAACAAATATTGAAGTCCAAGTATGAAGTGTAGAGTACCATAGTCTTAAATTATACTGTTAATAATGAGGTCTACTTGTAATACTTGTACATTTAGGGGCATAATTTCCTGCTGAAATTATTTTTTATTAAGGAGTCTTCACTTAACAAAATCAGCAAAAATATTTCTTATACACCTACCACATGCTAGATGCTGGGAATACAAAATAGCACAGCCTTCAAACTCAAGGAGTTTATTACATGGTTTCATTGGTGGAGAGTTAAGACATGTATACAGATATATATGATACATGATACATCATATTTGTGATAGGGAAGAGAAACAAAGAAAAGTCAGAGAGGTGTTGGGGTAAGAGAAAGAACATTTTAATTCTTAAATTTCTTCTTTGACTTGTTGGTTTTTATTGGTACAGGTGCTGTTTCCACTAGTGCTGATTGTATCCCCTCTATATCTTCCAGTTCTGTGCAGTTCTTTTCCATATCTTTCTATAAATTTTCTATCCAGTATACAGGAGACCTCCTATGAGGGGTACCAGTGTAGCACTCAGGCTATATTTGGTGTGTCACATTCTTGAAACATGATCATCTCACCTCTTTTTCCAGTCATATAAGCATTTTATGCTACTTACTTGTAAGCGATCATTAATAATGTTATTGTAACATCTAATCCCCTCTGTGACACTTCCCATTATGCTTGGGTTTACTTACCGTCTGATCATGGTGGTCGCATAACATTAATATATACATGGGCCTTCATTGGCAGTGAGTATTTTGGGATAGTCAAGTGTGTGTATAAAGTTATTGGAAGGTTTCTTAACACCAGGAGTTACCTACACAGAGGAAATCACAGATCTAGACCAAAAAGATGTATAGTACTCTGTATAAAATCTTGGACAGGTACTACTTGTAGGTGAAGAGTGAGCTAAATAGTTAAGAACAGAATCAAACAGTAGATACTTCTTTTAGTAAGTTGTGTAGTGCTTTTTTATGACATCGAAGTCTTAGACTCTAAAAATCAGAGAAATCTCAAACAGTACTACTTCATATTATGCTTTGAGAAAAATAGCTCTTGTGTATTGAAGTTTACAATAGACAAGGAAAATAAAAAATGAATAGTATGGTTTCTTCTTTTTTGGAAGATGGAATGGTATTGATCTCTTATAAATGTATTGTGTGCAATAGTTTAAAAATATCTGTTTTAAAATCACAGAATTTAGAGTTGGAAGAATCTGATGGTCTTGTTTTTCATTTGAGGATATGAAGGCCCAGACAGTTAAGTGACTTGCCCATAGTCAAACAGTAGCCAAGCTAAGATTTGAATCTGTTAATCAAATTCATTACTCTCTCTTGTTTTGCATAACAAATCCAAAATGTTTTCTAATCTTATATACAGTTAGTCCTGAAAAACAGGTAAGAACACGTTGTAAGATTTACTTCCAGTCTCTGAAACTTCAGATGCCTGGTTAATCTGTTGGGTTCTAGACATGTCTGAGTAGTCCTATTTAATACCACTGATCACTTCAGATATTTGCTAAAAATCACCTTAATATAAGTGGATAAATAATTAAGGTAATCAAGGCAGCTAGATGACATAATGGATAATATTTAGTATTGTATTTAGAGTCTGAAAGACCTGAGCTAAAATTCTTCCTTAGATACTTCCTAGATATATGGATATCTTCTCAGCTGTGTGACTCTAGACAAGTCTTTAATCCCTCTGTGCCTCCATTTCCTCATTTTTAAAATGAGAGGGAGTAGACTCAGTTGCCTCTAAGATTTCTTTCAGTTCTGAATATATGACTTTATAAAACATTTAGATAAATCAAGATTGTATTTTTATGAAAGCAAAGTAACTTCAGTTGAAAGCTAAATTTTTCATTATATGTTTCAACTAAATTAATAATCTCTGTTGTGATTGAATTTTAACAAAAGAGCAAACAGGTATATCTTCACACAAGATAACATTTATTAGCTGAGTTATGCCACCTGTCAGTGAATGGGGTCAGTGGCTTGCTTCCCTTAATGACAAAGACCTCAAGCAAGAGGACGGTTCCCCATATACAGGGTTTGGGGAGTACAGAACTGAGTCAATGACGTCATGGGATTAAGATTAATACAATTGGTTACAGAACTGAGGTGCAGGAAACAACTTACTGGCTGAAAGTTTGGTAATGGGAGCTAGCAACGACCTTCCCCCCCAAAACCCCACCCCCCCTCCCTTTTTGTCTCATGAAACTAAGAAGTACTCTTTGAGTCCAAATGTGAAATAGTAGTTCAGACTTTGAATAGCAAACCAGGGATGCTTGAAGAATAGCTTGGTGGAGTAAATATATCAATCCCAAATTCCCTTTCTGTTCACACACCTTCTCCAAGGTCACTTAAATTCAAGACAGGAGAGCTGGGTTTTTAAACTTAACTCATTATATACAACTGACTTCTAAACTGAATTCGGTGACAGAACAATGACAGGACAAAATCAATTCATTGTGAATAGGATCAATAAGAAAATGATAAAGGATTAATCTTAATCTTTTCACTGTAAAGTTCAGACAAGAAGCTTAATAACAAATCCTTGTTTTCTTGATTTCTAATGTTACCTACTTTTTCAGAGGCACATAAAAACATCCCTTAAAGTTTTAAACTACCCTGAAAACATACTATTAGATTGCAGTTGTTTTTTCATTCAGTTCTGATAGATTTGTACCAAGAAGGAACGTTTTTTATTTATGTCACCTGTAATTTTATTTTGTTAGATTTAGTGTATTACAAATACATTTAGCTAACCAAATACCTCAGTTTTCAATAAAAGGCATCATTTTATCTGTATTATTTATTTTTTTAAATCCATGTTTACTTAGTAGATAATAAAATTCTTGACATCCTAAATAGCCAAATTTACAACTGCTCTGTGAATTCTTTTTTCAATTTTACTTTGTAGATCAGTGCATCGTTACAAGAACATACCTGTTCCTTCACAAGTTTTGGTTTTTCAGCGCTGTTTATTATTTTGGCAACTGGGCCTTCATTGCTGTAAGTCTATCAGTGATTATTCTGCTTCTAATAGTATTTTTAAACTTTTCGGTTTTTTTTTCTTATTTGTAGCACAATAGTGCCATTGAACTTTTTACTGCATTGTGTTCATCCTGTTTTTTTAATAAAGCAATTTTTTTTTTTTAATTCACAGGTCTTCTTAATTGGATTAATAGTATCATGTTGTAAAGGGAAGAAATCAGTCATTGAAGGGGAAGTGGATGAAGATGATTCAGACTTAAGTGATGATGAACCATCTACATATTCTTCTTGACAGCCTTTCTCAAAGGTTAATAATTGTCCATTTAAATTGATTGCATATAACGTTCATATAAATCATTAGCCTGATTAAGTTGAGGCGACTCATTTCCATCAAAAATGGGAGCATGGATTTATCAAAAAGTATGTATTTTGTTGTTTTATAAAATAATAATACTGTACCATAGCGTATTAATGTTGAAAATAATTATAATAATATGTAAATATACATCCATTGATTCAATGAGGGAATGTTTTCAGGAAGCTTTTTTTTTCCTCTGATGTATAATAGTGTTAAAATTGATTAAAAACCTTCTGAAATTAATGCTCGCTTTTGTTGCTATTTTAAAACGTAACATATCACTGGTACTTATGCCTTTATCTCTTTGCAATCATATGGAATTATAAAATGTCTCTTACTAATTGTCTAGTATCTAATATTCATGTAATTATAGGTGGCAAATAAATATTGCTCCCAATAGACAGCTTCTGTTTTTCACTTACTGTGTAAAGTTACAGCTAAAATAAAAAGTGTATTGTAGTCACTAAACCATTCAAATGCAGTTTATGTATAAGGATTTTAACTTTTCCTCTTCAAATTGTAAAAAGTAACATGCATGTTATTATAAATGCATCAGTACTGTTTATGCTTGAAACTATGGTTCCCTAAAATTCTTATGCTACATTTTTCAAAGTTCGATGTTAATATAAACCTCTAGAATATTAAAAGTACTTTTTCTTAGCCAAGCTTAAATTTGAAGTTCCTGTATTAAATGGGCTCATATTTACCATTGCCAATAATACTTGCTTCTGAAAAGTGGTGAAAGCTATGGATCAGGGCTTTTTAAAATAGTACTTTATTATTGAACTGAAAGTATCTCATTCTGAGTGTCTGATTAATAAATATATTAAACTCTTATCTAGTGTGTTTGGGCTGTGGGGCTGGAGGAGTGCAGTTCCTCTTCACTTCTGATTAATCTAAATAAATACGGTTAAAAACCGATCAGACCTAGGTAACTTGATGGCCTCATTATTATGAGAATACTAACAGTACAATTACTTGAGGATCTGTCATTTCATCGGTATGGGCATTTCCTTCATCAGTGAGTATCACAACCCCTTTGTGCCTTAGGAGACTATCTTTATGTGTTATTGGAAAAATTCATTACCTCAAGGTCATCCCCAGCTGAGGCTCTGCCCCATTGGGTAGGCTGGTCCTCAGCTGGGACTATAGTCGTTGTAGCTTGCACTTCCCTAGCAAAGCCTTCAGGAACCCAGCAGCATCTCATTCTGTATCAGTGTAATACAAACTGACATTTTTTGCCTTACGTTTATATCCACAGCTTGAATAGATAGTTTTCATCATTTGCAAGTGAGAAAGCCAAGTCAAAGACAGATTGAGAAACATTAACCAGAATTATAATATGTACTGGCATTATTTCTTAATGACGCTAATAAATTTGCTCTGCAAAGATCAAAGCTGAATCTGTTGCTTGGTGAATGATTACTGTGTTATTCTTAATAGCTTTAATTATTAAATGACTTTCTTAGCAGCATAGCAGTTCATCCATTCTTGGTTGTATAGTCAAAAAATTGTGTGGGATGTAAAAAGAGTTAACACTAGTGAAAAGCAATGTAGACTACTGAACATAATCACAAGTTGTTCACACAAGATACATTCTGGTTGCTTTATAAACACCCCAAATGTGTGTGTATTCATATATATTATTTCTATACATACATACGCACACATACTTACACATACACACACATATATTTTTTAAATGTACCAATTATTAGGAGTAACAGCTTGCTACCAGTGAAAAGTCAAAGGTTCTCAGTTCAAATTCTGATTTTATTTACTCCCTATGTGTCCTTAAGCAAAATGCAAAATTGAGAGACCTTAATTTCCATGTCTACAAAATGAAGATATTAGACTGGATATTTTTAAGGTCACTCCCAATATTAGTCCCCTGATTTATTGATAAACATTAGAGAGACCCAAGGTGCTAGAGTAGCTTACATTTATATAATAAGTTAATAAAAATTCAACTTATATGCATACATTGGGTGTGTTATCTTAAATCCGTTTGATGATATTCAGTTTTACAAGTGGAATAAATTAAATTTTTTCATAAAGAATTCCTTGTACATAATTATTAATGTCATATTTTTCTGGTGGTTCTTAGTTTCCTAATCATAAAGGGTTCACCCCTAAACATTTCTGCCTATGATCACCACTACCCCCTCAAAAAAAAAAGTACGATAAATCACCTGTTGACAACAACTTTGACTAAGTGTGCAGAAGAAAAAAAAATTCAGTCAGACCTAACATATTGATAACAGTATTATAGTTATAATGATTTAGTGTGCCATACAAATTATGTCTTTTAACAAAATGGTTAGTGTGGCCATCATACTTAGTACTAAGTATGGTTGCCAGTTTTTTTCTTTTTAAATTTTAAATGATATCATAAAATCCTTTGACTTTCAACTAAACTGAGATAGAGTAAAAGAAGGAGCAAGAACCCCTTTCATACTTGTGAAGTCTACAGCAAAATATCTTCAAGTGCAATTTAAGGTCAAAACTTCAATATACTCCTACGCTAAGATATGGCACTGATAAGAAGAAATGTGTCTCCACACCTTAATGTGACTTCTGGGTTGGAACTGAGGTTTCTGCTACAGTATCTTCTTAGACCCATATGATACCAAAGGAGCCAAAATTCTAGGGTACTACGGTCTGTATTCCTTGTCATTCCAAATTGGTGGAGTAGGAATTCGCCCCATATTTTAAAGTTTATGCATAGTCTGTCATTGCCCAAGGAAAAGGAACCGATTCCTCCCCCCGTACCATACCCCCCACCCCAATATTTCAGTCTTTGGCCATTTTGGGGGTTGCTTTGAAAGAATTCATTAGTCTGGGACTGTACCTTGGAGAGCCTACATGACTTTCACCTTTAATCTGCACCCTTCTCTATTTCCCCAGGTTTATGTGCCATTGTGGCCACAAGTTGGAATCAGGTGAAGAGATAATCATAATTTTTGATATTTTAGCCAGTACTAGGGAAATAATTCCATAAAACAACATTAGGTGTTCTTGTGCTGATAACTAGTCATCCAGTAATCCTGTTGTTGATTTATATTTATAGGATATCCCAAAAATCTTAGTGTAGTTTTAAAGTTTTCTTGCTTAAATTTACATATATCACAAGATGATAGCTTTGGAGCTGGAAGAGATCTTATAAACTATTAAATCAAAACTATATTTTTAATTTTTTTAATTAAATTATTTTCTCTCCTTTCCATCGCTTCCTCCCCAGTTTAAAAAAAAGGAAAAAGAAATTATTATAACTAATGTTGGTGTGCTATACCAATAAAACCACCAACAAGTTATTTTATGGAGCTAAAAAAAATACGAACATTCATCTGGAGTTATAAAAGGTCAAAAATATCAAGGGAATCAGTGAAAAAGAAAGTGAAGAAAGGTGGCCTAGCAGTGTCAGATCCCAAACGATAACTGAAAAGCAGTAATCAACAAAACAATCTGTTACTAGATAAAAGATTAAGCATACAACATACAGAAGGAAATGACCACAATAACCTGCCGTAATTACCCCACTCCTTCATGTTTTACCCTCCAAAGATGGAGTTTTCTTTCCCTCCCTGAATTTCCCTCTCTTCATCCTTCTATTATTTCCCTATCTCTACCTGAATCTCTATGGAATTTAATTTCTATAGCAGATTCTGTGTGTGTGTGTGTGTGTGTGTGTGTGTGTCTATATATGTGTGTGTATTCAACCCTCACTTGTCCATTCAGATCAAAATGATGAGAGGTTCACACTTTCATCTATTTCATATTTGTATAATCTTGTGATTATTTTAAATCTATTCTAGCTTATTATCCCCTCTATTTCCTAGTATGTCCTTCACCCCTTTCATTTTAACATTAAATTATAACAAAACCACCCTCCGTCTTACTCCCTCAATGACCCTTGAAGATATTAAGCTTCTGAGGTTATATTTGTTTCTTTTCCCCCAGTTTTAAGTACTTCATCATGACGTAGTTCCTTCCAGTTCTGTTTACTCAGCTGTGGTCTATTAATAAGGAATATTTAGAAGTTATCTGTTTCATTGAAGGTCCATTTTCCCACCATATGATTTTTCTCAGTTTTACTAACTAAGCTATTCTTGCGTCATTTAAGCTTTTATCTTTTGCCCTCTTTAGTATTCCAAGCATTTCTCTCCTATACAATGGTAACTTGTCAACTGTGGCTAATTGGTACTTCAACTCTTTCTAGCTGCTTATTTTCTTTCTGTGCTCCCCATCCCTCTTCGTTTATATTAACCTGGAAGTTCTAGATTTTGGCTTTGACATTCCTGATAATTTTCATTTGGGAGTTTTTTTTAGTTGGTGACGAATGAATTCTTACTATTTTCATCTAGCCTTCTGGTACTGATAGGTCTGGGCAGTTCTTATTTATGACTTTTCTGCAATAATTTTTTTTCAATTACAAAAATTTATTTTTTCTCTCCCTTATACCACCCTCTTATTCCCTCTAGTAAACCCTTATGATAAATATGCATAGTCAAAACAAAATGTGCTTTTCCATGGCCTTTTGGATAATTCTCAACTTTAGTACTTTACAGATGGTAATGTTTAATCACCAGAAGAATATTGGTGGATCGTTGTTGCAGAGAAAATTTGGGTGTTATTAAAAGAAGTGTAGTTTTCTGAAGGCAATCCAGTCCAGTCTTCTGTTGAATTCAGGGCTTGATTATTCATTCGTAGTATCTGTCCAAAATATAAGTACTGATAATAACTAAGTTATCTTTTCAACTGCATATCATCACCTGTACCATATGCATTCTTCAAATTAACTGAATTCTTGAGTTATTGTGGATCTTTTTTTTGCAGCCATCAACAAATGTTAGCATATAGAAGACTTCACTATCTAGAGGTTCAATTATACCTTTCAAGAATTCTTATATTATTTTGTCATATGCATAGGGGATATCTTTGTTCAATAAAGCATTAAATGCCTACTAAAATGCCAGGGATTGTACTAGTTGTCTAAGATACAAGTACAAGGAATGAAATAATCCCTACTTGCAAGAAGTTTACATTCTAATGGATAAGAAAATAAAAAGTACATATAAAAATATGTGGAATATAGATACAAAGTTAAGAATCTTTAAGATTTTTGTGAAAGCCTCTGTAAAATCTTTCCTAATTCTCTTGTCAAGGATGCCCTCAATTCAGATGTAGATTATTTTCAAAAATTTTATATAAGTAGGAAATTATATCTGTGGGTTGGTGTATTAATGCTTTCTTGATTGCTTTTTTTTTTGTAATAACAATCAAAGATTTTTATCTTAAAAAATGATGACAGTAACCTTCCTAGCTATTTGGAGCAAGAACTATTCAACAAAAACTTCCTGGGAAAACTGGAAAGCAGTCTAGTAAAAACTAGACATAGAACAACATCTCACACCATGCAGCAGACTCAAAATGGGTACGTGATTTAGACATAAAGGGTGATATAAATTAAGGGAGCATGGGAAAAATTATTTGTGAGATCTATGGATAAGAGAAGAGTTCATGATTAAATGAGAGGATCATGGGAGATAAAGTGGATCATTTTGATTACATTAAATTTTAAAAGTTTTGCAGAAAACCAATGCAACCAAAATTAGAAGGAAAACTGGAAATGGGAAAAAAAATTTACAGCAAGTTTCTGTTATAAAGGTCTCATTTCTCAAATAATATGAGCCAGGTGTAATGCTTAATTAGTGAGTTGATAAATGGTTGGTTGATAAAAGAATATGAACAGTCAATTTTCAGAAGAAATCAGTTATTAATAGTCATGAAAAATGCCCTAAATAACTAATAATTAGAGAAATACATACTAAAATAATTGTGATACTACCTCACACTGATCATACTGACTAAGATGACAGAAAGGGAAAATGAGAAATGCTAAAAGGGGTTGTGGGAAAATAGGGACACTAATGCACTCTTGGTGGAGTTATGAACTGGTCCAACAATTCAGGAAAACAATTTAGAACCATGCCCAAAGGGCTAGAAAACTGTGCGTACCCTGTGGCCCAACAGTGTTATTACCAGATCTTTATCCCAGAGAATTCAAAGGAAAAAGGCCAAGTCCCATACACACAAAAATATTTATAGCAGCTCTTTGTGGTGGCAAAGAATTGGAAACTGAGGGGACTATCATCACTTGGGGAATTTCAGAACAAGATGTGGTATATGATTGTGATGAAATGTTGTGATGTTGTAAGAAAGGATGGGATGGTTTTAGAAAAACCTGGGGCAATTTATGAGCAGATGCAAAGTGAAGTGGACAGAACTAGAAGAACACACCACACGGAAACAACAGTTTTGTAATGATAGTCAACTGGGAAAGACAGCTACTTCATGACAATTCCAGAAGACTCATGATGAAAAATGTTATTTGCCTCCGGAAAAAGAATGGATGAACTTTGAGAGCAGATTGAAACATGTTTTTTCACTTTTCATTTTCCTTGTTTTTCTCTTGCTACAACATGACTAATACAGAAATAGTGCATTACTTCATATATACATATATATATACACATATATGCATATTAGGTATCATTTCTTGCCTTCTTAATGGATGAGGCAGGGTAGAGGAAGGGAGGGAGAGATTTTGGAATTGGAAATAATTTTTCTTTAAATTTGCACTCTGGACAAAGTAGATAACATAATGGATATGGAAGTGGAATTAGAATCATGAACACAAGTTCAGATCCTCCATCCACTACTTACTAGCTGTGTGACCCTTGTCAAATCACTTAACCTTTTTGTAATCTCAGTTTCCTCATCTGTAAAATAAAAATAATGACAATTAAGAAGCAACTATGTAGTTTTCAGAGGAAGAAATTAAAGATATGTATAATCGTATGAAAAAATGCTCTAAGTCACTATTGATTAGAGAGATGCAAATCAAAACAACTCTGAGATACCACATTATGCCTATCAGATTGGCTAACATGACAGAACAGTTAGATGATAAATGTTGGAGAAGATGTGGGAGAGTTGGAACACTAATTCATTGTTAGTTGAGCTGTGAGCTGATCCAACCATTCTGGAGAGCAATTTGGAACTATGCCCAAAGGGCTACAAGAATATGCATACCCTTTGACCCAGCAATATTGCTTCTGGGACACTATCCCAAAAAGATCATAGAAATGGGAAAGGGCCCCACATGTACAAAAATATTTATAGCAACTCTCTTTGTGGTGGTCAAAAACTGGAAATCAAGGGGATGCCCATCCATTGGGGAATGGCTGAATAACTTATGGTATATGAATGTAATGGAATACTATTGTGATATAAGAAATAATGAACACGAAGACTTCAGAGAGGTCTGGAAAGGCATATGTGATCTGATGCTGGGCAAAAAGAGCAGAACCAGGAGAACTTTGTGTAAAGCAATGACCACAGTGTGAGAGTTTTTTCTGGTAGACTTGGAACTTCATTGGAATGCAATTTTTAAAAAATTCCCAATGGTCTTTTAAGGCAAAATGCTTTCCATACCCAGAGAAAGAACTTTGGAATTCCATCACAGAATGTAGCAGATCATTTTCTTTTGTATTACATTTTGGTTTGTTGTATGAATTCTCCCACTCATTTTAATTCTTCTACACAACACGACTATAGTGAAAATATATTTAGTAGGAATGTATGTATAGAATCTATATAAAATTGTATGCTGTTTCGGGGAGGGAGGGGGAAAAATAATCCAAGTTATATGGTAGTGATTGTAGAACATTAAAAACAAAGTTAATAAAAAAAGAAGCAACTATGTGATGGAGTAGATAAAATATTGGGCATGGAGTCAGGGAGACCTCAGTTCAAATTCCACTTCATACACTTACTAGCTATGTGACCCTAAGCAAGTCACTTAACTTCTACCTCAGTTTCCTTAATTGTAAAATAAGACCTACTTCACAGAGCTGTAAGAATCAACAGTTAAGAAGTATAAAGTGCTTAGCATATTACTTTGCACATAGTAGATGCATAATAAATGCTTGTTCCTTTTTCTGTCTCCTACATCATACATAGACTTGTGAAGGTGAAATGAGATAATATACATTAAGTACTTTTTACATTTAAAAATTCGATATCGATTCTCTTGTTAGGATTTTAAGAACTACTGACATGGGCTTTTTGGGCAAAAGAAACAAATCAACATCATAATAGAAGTGGGAAAATATGTGGCATTCATTTTGACTGCAATATAGAGTATATTTAAGGGAGTAGTGGAGGAAAGCAACACAAACATTTATTAGACAGTAAGTATGACAAGATGTCATGACTAGTGCTGGAAAGAAACCCTAGGGACATATCCCATTGAACCCTTTTTTGCTAAGGAGTTTAGACCCCATAGGCAGCCAATGAAGGCATTTGAGCTTATGAATGCCAAAATCAAAATGAGAGAGAAAGGAGAGAGAGAGATGTTTTAGCTTTCTTGGAAAAGCTATAAAACTGAAGAAAGCAGAAACCTGAACTTCACATGCAAACTAAAACTAAGAACAGCTAGGTGTAAAAAAAATTAATATGCATGCAAAATATTACAATTAACCATGTTTGTTACAAATGATTTTTCTACTTATAGAATTTGCCAAAATGGGGATTGCATTTGCAGTTCTGTTTCAGCATATTAATATTAAATACAGAGAGAAAAGCACTGGTTCCGGAGTCAAAAAACTCCTATAGTTCCTACCTTCATAGTTGCTATGCCTCTCATAGTTGCTACATTCATGACCTTGGGCAAGTCACTTAACCTATGTGGTTCTTAGGGTCTTCTCATGTAAAATGAGAAAATTAAACTAGATGGTCTCTAAAATCCCTCCCAGGTCTAAATCTATTATTCTATGATCTTAACAAATGGAGAGATTTAGTCCATCACTTAAATTCATTTCTACAAATAGAAATTCACAGATCAGTAGTACCTTGAACCAACCATAAGGAGTATCATGACACTGTAAATGAAAAGGCTAAGCATGACACTTTACCCTTTGATTTCTGTGTTTATCTGACTACAAAACAAAATTATTCTATGGGGAAAAAAGGAAAAACATCCTGGAATCAGTATGGGATATGACCATGACAACCTATGGATCATTTTCTTGGACCAAGTTCTACATTTTTGGGGACTCCTCATACCAGAGCAGTGTTCAAAACCATATATGACATTATTAGGACTTATATGCAATATTAAAGTTGTGCCCCTTTTATACATAAAGTATCAGTAGCACTCTTAGGAATAGGACAGCACCAAAAGTTAAGCACATTCTAAGATTGGCTACAAATGTGGGATATATAGTTGAATATAGTATTGTGGTCCTAAACAAGGGAAGTAGTAGAGAGGGAGAAGAGAAGAGGGCTCAGGACAAAACCATGGTATTAGCCATGAGTTCTCATGCAAATAGAGATCCACAGCACTCCTGAACATGCAGTGTTCCAAAGAACGATTGAAAACAGCACTGACTTTTGGGAGACCCTGTACTGTTTCAGGGAGGAATGAATGTGTGTAATGGAATAGACCAACAATCATTATTAAACAAATTAATTCTTTCTTTTAGATTGTGTCCATGGCTACTAGTTCTAGAATCCCTGCTGGACAGATGTTGCAACTGACCTTTTCTCAAACCTCCCTGAATCTAGTGATGTTCCATTTTTAGCTATTGTGAATTCTTCCCAGTAATCAACAGTTATGTTTAAATTCCTACACTTGGGGTTGAAATAGTAATTTTTAAAACCCTACATACAAGTCCCATGGCATAGAATTTTTATCCTAGTTAAATCATGTATGGAGGAAATAGTATAAAATGAAACTAGAAAGGTAGCTTGGAGTTAGATGAAGAGGGCATTCACTGTCAGGATCAGTGGCTTAAGGTATGACTCTTTTCCTTTACTAATGGAATGGATATATTAATTTTTCCCTTGTTTCCAGCATATGTAGAGGCACAGCTAGGTGCACTTTCAATTGGAGATGGCTCCTTCTGAAGCTCTTTGCACATTAGGGCATGTTTAACCAAGCTCCCTAACTCACTCTACTGTTCTCCTCTCTTCATCTCCATCCCTTTTTCCCCTCTACCCTTCCCTGTCTCCACAGCTCCCTCTCCCCCTTTCAAGCCCATTGAGGAGTACAAACCTGAGGAGACTCAGCTGTAGAGGTCATCTCAGCTGTGGAGTAATTCAGCAGCCAAGATACTGTGTCTTAAAAGCAAATGAGAAACAGTCCATTGGCTATCAGTTCAAGACATTTTGTACATCTGTGATTGCTATATCTTTTAAGTAAATGTCCCTTCATAAAAGCTAAGTAAAAACTAGTTGAGAGTATATAGCATTAGAAGTACCTCACAGCCCTTCAAGTGTATCCCTAGAAGCCTGAGGGGAAATGAAGCAATAGGTCTTCATTATCTGATTCCTTCCTTCCTATAGTTCTAGCCTTCTTATGCTTTACTCCCTTCCAGCCACTCTGAACTATCTGGGAGATCCTCAAACATAACTCTGTCTCCCAGCTCTATGCCTTTTCACTGTCTGTACCCCATTCCTGGAATGCTCTTCCATCTCATCTCCACTTCTTAATTTTCCTGGTTTCCTTCAAAATTTATCTCAAGTCTTACTTTCTGTAGACCTTTCCTGGTTCACCCCAGCTGACAGTCCCTTCTCTTTTCAGATTGCCTCCCATCTACTCTGCATATATCTTGTATGCAACTAGTTGTTTACATATTGTCTCCCCCGTTTTTAGAATGTAAGCTGCCTCAGGTCAGGAATTATTTTTGTCTCTTTCTATATCCTTAGTGCACAATACAGTGCCCAGTATGTAGTGGTGCTTAATAAAGGCTTGCTGACTGACTGATAGACAAGAGAAAGGTCTTTATTGTTCTCCTGTTTGAGCAGAGTAATACAGTTATAGATCCATAATCCATCCAGAACAAAGGTATCATATGTAAGAAGTACCAGGGATGGAACTTGAACCAGGTCCTCTAACTTAAGAGCTAATTTTTTTTCTACCATGGAATAGTACCTCTTTCAGTATCTCTAAGTTGAAATATAGGTATTCCAAATCTTGAGTGTCTTTCCCTCAAGAATATTCCATACTTTTCCAGGACTAAGTACCCCAGTTCTCCCTAATTGATTCATTTTAGCTACAGTTAAATCATCCCACCAATATCCTCAATATTTTCCTCTTATTAATCCTTGGATAAGGTGGA
The DNA here is from genome assembly GCF_028372415.1 of Notamacropus eugenii. NCBI lineage: Eukaryota > Metazoa > Chordata > Mammalia > Diprotodontia > Macropodidae > Notamacropus > Notamacropus eugenii. The sequence goes on along the minus strand of NC_092873.1, from coordinate 138,248,054 downwards.
AGAAGAAGAAAAACTTGTATAGATAAGTGGGGGTGGTTGAGAACTGTGCTCCTCCAATTGCTCAGACATTTGTGTTGGGAAAGAGGAAAGGGGAAAGATACCAATTGCTTGTTGTTGAATCATTCAGTCATGCCCAACTCTGTGTCTTATCCATTGTTTGGTTTGGTTTTGTTTTGTTTTACAAAGATACTGAAGTAGTTTGCCATTTCTTTCTTCAGTGTGTTCCCATTTTATGGATGAGAAATTGAGGTAAACAGGGGTTAAGTGACTTGCCCATAATAATCACACAGCTTGTAAGTGTCTGAGACCAGAACTCAGGAACTCAGATCTTTGTGACTTCAGGTCCAATGCTCTATCCGCTGCAGCACTTTGCTGCCCATACCAGTGCTACCAAGTAGTATTTGTATTTCCTGACCAGTTACAGTAATGGTTGTTATAAATATTTAATCATATAATTTTCATCATTTTTTTAAAACAAGAGACTAATTTTTAAAGATTTATAATACCCTTAAAATAAGGAGAAAATTAATTGGTAAATAGATAAATTGTGGTTCATGAATGCAATGGAATACTACTTCTCTTTAATAAAAAATGAATATAAAGAATTCAGAGAAGCATGGGAAAATTTCCATGATCTAATACACAAAGCCAAATAAGCAAAATCAGAACATAAGAAATACAATGTAACCAGAAAGAAAAAAAACAAAGTAAAACTAAACACTTCTTAATCATAACGGCCAAGCTTGGCTCTAAAAATAAAAGAAGAGAACAATGTATCTCTTTCTTATCTGTGAAAAGATGGGAGAGACTATATGGGTGGGGAACATCCCACATACTGTCAAACTTTAGTTAATATATCAGTTCCTTTTACTGAACGGCTACTACGTGTCTTTTGTCACTTTCTGCCTCTGTCTTTCTGTCTCTTTCTCTGTTTGCTTCCCTCACCCCATTCTAAGGGATAACTTAATGAACAGGGGAAGAGGAAGGATATATTTGGAAACAAAGATGATGTGAAAACAAAAAAATTCATAAAATCATTTTGAAAGTATGAGACAAGGAGAAAGAATGTGATTTAGTTGGCAGACATTTATTTTACAGACAACTTTTCAGGAGTACTTCTGTTCAATGAGGTACATCTATGGTTTGTGATGTCAGTTTTATGCCATGAACTGAACAGAAAAAGAATCTTGCCAATTTCATGTCAAACTACTGGCTGTTTCCTCACTTGCAATACAGTTGTCAAGTTTGCCTAGCATTCCCAAATTGGATATTTCTAAGATTTTTTCCACTTTAAAAATCTTTTGAGATTTTTACTCAGTACTTCCGGGTTGTATTGTGAAATTTCAGTAATAAAAGTTAAGCTATATTTGCAAAGTAAAAAAATGAAATTTAGTCTCCAAGTCTGTGGACTTTGATGCCATTTTTAAAAAGCAGCATCATTTACAGTTGGTTCCTGGTTATGCAATCTCCAAATCACCTAGATTACCCAGATCAGTAAGCCTTCAGAAGCAAATTAGTTTTTGGTCCCCAAGAATTCTGTTCTCCACCTATATGGATAGTCGAATAGTTGGACAGAGAGGATTCACTGATATATAGCATCACAGATTTAGAAGTGAATGAGACCTTAGAAGTCACCTCATCCAACTCATTTTATAGATAGGGAAACTAAGGCAGAGGGAGATGAGGTGACTTGCTCAAGATCACTCAGGATCTGACCCCAGGACTTATGACTCCAAGTTCAACATGCCTTACACTAAACCAGGGGTGGGGAACCTGCAGCCTAGAGGCCACATGTGGCCTTCTAGGTCCTTGAGTGCGGTTTTTTTTGACTGGGTCCAAGTTTTACAGAACAAATCCTTTTATTTAGGGGATTTATTCTGTGAAGTTTAGATTCAGTCAAAGGACTGCACTTGAGGACCTAGAGGGTCACATGTGTCCTTGTGGCCAAAGGTTCCCCACCCCTACACCAAACTATAATGTGTCTCAATGAGCACCAACACCCTCTATCTACAAAGCACCCTGCTGAGAATTGTGAAGTATACTTGGGGCACTTACAATCAAGGAGAACATCCAGGATGGGAATAAATGGAAATAGAGTGGAAATGGAATTTGATAATCACCATAAAGAAGAATAAACAAAATGGTATGGGAGTTGAGGGAAGGAAGCGAAGATTACCTTTGGCTCAGGGAAAAGATTAGGGGACTCAAAGAAGGTTTTGTGGTGGTGCCTTTGAATGATAAATAAAATTAGGACAATCAGTAATAGGAAAGGGTTTTCAGATGAGAAAGAATTTAAGTCTGAACATAGGAAATCATGAAGAATGTCACTATACTTAGTGTATTGTTATTGAATGAGTACCAGGAGAATAGGATTCTTGAAAAAGTGTGTTCGTCCTTTGTTGCCGAAGAAGACCATGCCATCAGAGAAATAATGACTGCACTTGACTTTGTTTTGAGTGACGGAGGGCTGTGCAGGTCACCATTCTCACTTCTCCTCCAGAGCCATCTGAATCCAGTGACCAGATATTCATCAGGGATGACTGGAGATGACCCAGGATGAGGCAGTTGGGGTTAAGTGACTTGCCCGAGGTCACACAACTAGTGAGTGTCAAGTGTCTGAGGTGAGATTTGAACTCAGGTCCCTCCTGACTCCTGCACTGGTGCTCTATCCACTGCACCAACTAGTTGGCCTCTTGAAAAAGTACTAGTTTGAGAGAAGCCTAAAAGAATAGCTCAGCCTCATATTGCAGAGGATTTTGAAGGCAAGATTGTCAAATGTGAGTCATTACAAATTTTGAGCAAGGATGAATGGCACAATTTTTTTACATAGAAGCACAGTATCAAAGATGTTAGAACTAAAAAGGAATATGAAGATAACCTACTCCCTTTCCAGATGAAAAAGTGTACAGAGATGGGTGAAGCTACATACTTACAGTCATATAAGAAGTAAGTGACTGAGTCAAGATTTGAATACAGATCATCTGATCTGAATCTAATGCTCTTTCCACAATTTCACAAGCAGCAGTTGTTGGTTGATTGACTAGTTTATCCCACCCCTCTTCCCCCACCAAAGCGTATAAGTAGTATGTAGTTTCTTTAGTTAAGTCCTTATTTCTGCACATGGCAACTGCTCCAGATAATTCACTACCTAGTCTTCCAGAAACAATCCCTTCCACCTTTCGCCCCTGGGCAGACAGAACCATTTTCCAACATTAACTTGCATCTTGTCATTCTCATTTAATTATGTTATTATATCTAATTACAAGTGCTCATGTTTCCCTCCAGAAAAATAATCTCAAATAAACAGTGTAGTGTGCTAGTTTAGTAGGTAGAACAGTGGACTTGTAGTCTAGAAAGCCTGAATTCAAATCCTACCTTTGACATTAGCTATGTGATCATGAAAAAATCAGCATCTCTTGGCCTGTTTCCCAGTTTATAAAAAGAAAGAGATGGACTAGATAGTCTTTAAAGGTCTCTCCTCGTTCTTAGTCTATGAATTCAGATTTACATAACACTTAAAAGTTTGCAAAATCTACCCCCCCTCCCATAACCTAATTGTGAGATAGCTAAGGTATTGTTATCCCTCTTTTGCAGATGAGGCAACTGAATCGCAAAGGACAGGTTTATTCTTGGGTACACACCAACTAAGAAGATCAGGCACTTTCCTTAGTGCCTCTTACTAGTTGTTCCAGAGAAAAGCTAAATGTATTCGGGAAGTTCCATGATTTACAACAGATTTTTATGAAAGTACTATGAATTAATGATGTTCTAGGTGATTTCAGAAAAATGACCACCTTAAGTCTCAGAAAGATGGAGATATTCATTTCCCTGGCACCTTTTTAAATGGTAGAAGGCTGTTCATTTTGTTCAATTTCCAGCTTAGGTCTGATATACCAGAGGAATTGTCTCCTGCTTCATTGTAACTGCTTTGTTTGAATTGTTTGGCTTTGGGAAGGAAAAACTCATCGGAGTTCTATTTCCTCGGTGGTGATTGATGTGAAATGAAATTGACTTCCCTCTTCCTACTGTATAGGTATGACTCAAAATAGATTAACTTAATCTATAAAATTCAGGGAATTTTAGAAAGAGAAGGGACTTTAGAATTCAGCTACTTCAAAGCATTAACCCAAGACTAAACTAGAGGTAAGTGATCATCCAACATTTATGGCATGAGGAATTCACTGTCTCAGGAAAATTCATTCCATTTTCAAGAAAGTTCTAGGCAATTCTTCCTTATGTTTCATGGTAAAGGAAGTATGGGGCACTGGAAAGAGTGAGTGCTGGATATACAGAATCAGAGGTCCTGAGTTCATATCCTGGCCCTGCTACTTGAATGAATGAAAAAGAATTTTATTGATTGTCTACTATGTGCAAAGCACTGTGTTAGAACCGAGAATACCTACAAATGCAAAAATGAGAAAGTCTCTGCCCTTTAGGAATTTACAATCTAATAGTGTAAACAACACAGAATCACAAATATGAGAAGTAGAAGGGACCTCAGCAGCTATCTGGTCCAGCCCATCATAACCTATTATTCACTTCTCTGTCTTGCATCCCTATTCTTCTTCCTCACCATGACTTCTAATACTTCTACTCCTCAGTTCTTTCCTCTCTCTCTCTCTCTCTCTCTCTCTCTCTCTCTCTCTCTCTCTCTCTCTCTCTCTCTTTCTCTCTCTCTCTCTCTCTCTCTCTATCTATCTATCTATCTATCTATCTATCTATCTATCTATATGGAAGAAAGTTTGTGTGCCAGATGAGACTCCGGGAAGATGCTAAGCAGCCCCCCAGCTTTGAAAACCCAGATGTTGGTGCTTCCCTTTCATATATATCTATATCTATCTATCTATCTATCTATCTATCTATCTATCTATCTATCTATCTATCTATCTATCTGTCTATCTATCTATATCTGTATGTGTGTATTCTCCTTCCTTCTCTCCTGTGGACACCTTGGTGAACCATTGAATGGCCTCTCTGAAGCCTTTGACACTATTAACCACCTTCTTCTCTCTATGTTTTCATGACATTGCTCTCTCTTGGTTCCATTCCTACCTGTGTGACAGCCCCTCAAGTGCCTTTCCTGAATCTTCATCCAGGACATTCCAACTAATGGTGGATATCCCCCAAGCCTCTATTTTAGGCCTTCTCTTCTCCCTCTATACTATTTCACTTGGTAATCTTATCAGCTTGTATGGATTCAATTGTAGCACTATGTAGATTTCAGATTTGTCAGATCTAACCTCTCACCTGAATTCCCGTATTGCTTATCTAACTGCCTCTTAGGTATTTGGCTGTCTTGTAGATATCTATAAAAGCAATCACCCAACATATACAGGAGGGCCAACTATCACAGGTTTTTAGATCTATGTTTCTAAAAGGAAAGCAACTTTTGAGGGGTCATCAATCACTTTGATCAAGCACATACATACATATATATACATATATATCATTCACTTAATTCAGGGGAAAAAGTCAGCTCCTTGAATCTCAGAGAAAATACAGAAAAATGAAGATCAACAGACAGGGCTTCCAGCAGCCTGACCACAAGCAATATGTACATCACAGATCAACAGACAGATCCAACTGTTTGTTTACCCAACTGTTACCGGAGAGAGAGGTACCCACATCTGGGTTTTCAAAGCCTGGGGGGCTGCTTAGCAGCTTCCCAGAGTCTCATCTGGCACACAAACTTTCTTCCAAAAACTAAGCCCTAAAGTAAAACCTCACCTCAGAGTCTTTATATGCTTTTCAGAGTCAGAGGTCATCACAACCCTTGGGAATCAGTGTCTTAGAAATTAACAAAAGGTGTGGGCCTCCCCTAATCAAACTTCTTTAATGGGCAGGCCCATTAATGGGTGGGGAAGATCTTTAGCTCTCTGATTAACATTACAACATCTTAAACTCAAGATGTCCAGAACTGAACTCATCTTTCTCCTCTAAACTCTCCAGTCTTTATAGCTTCCCCATTGTTGCTGGGGGTATAATATCTTCTCAGTCAATCTAGCCTTGCAGCAGAGGTATCATCCTGCACTCCTCTCTCTCATCTCCAATTTCCAATCAGTTGTCAAGACATGCCATTTCTACCTATACATCTCTTGATGCATCCCTTTCTCTCCTTTGACATTGACATTACCCTGGTGTAGGCCCTCATCACCTCAAACTTGGATTATTTCAGTAGCCTTCTGTTTTGTCTCCCTGCTTCAAGTCTCTCCCCATTCTAGTCCAACTTCCACTTGGTTATCAAAGTGATCTTCCTAAAGCTTGAAATCTAGCCATATTACTCCCCTGTTCAACAAATTCCAACAGCTCCTATTACCAGAGGTGTGCTTGAGCCAGCTCTACCTGACTGCTCCAAGACAATTGTTAATTTTCAGTGTGAGCACTTTGAGTTCAAAAATTGCACAATTGACTACAAATCAGGGCTTGATTTAATATTTTGTTGATTGTTTAGACATAGGAAGATGTAGATAATGCAGATTAAATTTAAAAGCGTGTATGAATGTGTGTGTGTGTGTGTGTGTGTGTACTTCTCTCCTCCCCACCTAAAACTGCTTGTTAAACATTTACCAGCATACCCTTCTACTGCTCTATAAAAATTGCTTGAGCTCAGCAGTTTATATATTGATTATTATATATATTGATCATACTTATCTCCTTTGAAGCTGTGAAAGACAATGTTAATGCCTCTTCTACAGGAAAAATGCCCACATAATTCTAGGCCTTCTCTAGTCTAAACATATCCACTTCCTTCAGCTGTTCTTCATATACCATGGTTTCAAATTCTTCTCTTACCTTGTTCACCATCTTCTGGACACTCTTAAAAATATCCTTACTTAGTAAGGAACAAATTGTGTATATACAGGGTGTCCCAAAAGTCTTAGTGCAGTCTTAATTTTTTTAAAAATAGTTTTTATTTAAATATTCAAAGCTTAAAACTGCACTACAACTTTTGGGATACTCTATATATACACACAATTTTTTTTCTGCTTTATAAGCTTTAATAACATAAAACTACGCTAAGGCTTTTGAGATACTAGGTGGCACGGAGGATGAATGCTGAGCCTAGAGTCAGGAAGACCTGAGGTCAAATTTGGACTCAGACACTAGCTGTGTGATCCTGAGTAAGTCATTTAACTCTGTTTGCCTCTGTTTCCTCATCTGAAAAATGAGTTGGACAAGGAAATAGCAAATCTGTTCAGTATCTTTGCCAAGCAAACCCCAGATGGGGAAACAAAGAGTTGAACATGACTCAAAAGGCCTAACAATGATAACAAATGTAACTCAAAACTATGAGGTTTTTATCTTTCCCTAAAACGTTCCTATCCCTCTATCAGTTCTGGTTCTACTGAAAATGGCATATTCAAAATGTTAGGTTATTATCTTTAATTACGATAATCTGTTAGATGTGTGTCACAATCTTTAAAAAAAAATAAAGGTTAGATTTAACAAGATTATTTCAGTAGACAGTTTTAGACGTATTTTTTTCCAATGTGACCTGCAATTTGTACCTCTATTTTCTGCATTCCTTTATCTTCCACCCTCCGACCTATGTTTGTGTACTCTATTCAAGGGAAATAATTCAGAGTAGACTTTTGTTTTTCAGTCTGAAACAAGGTCATGGACAAATTCCAACTGCTGGTAGAGGTGGGGAGGGGGAGGTCCCATTCCTTTCTCCCAGGAAGCAGTGAAATACATAAATGTAATTAGCATTCTTTGTTATTCTTCTAGCACATGTTTTAGTTTGTCCTTGATGAATAGATAGCTCTTCCCAAAACCCAAGGCTACATTAGTTGCTATATCTAAAACATGTTTTTCTTTCATTAAAAACAGAGCAAGTAATGAGCCAAAAATCAATCAAGCAGTATTTATTAAGTGCTAAGTATGTACTTATCATTGGGAATCAAAAGAAAAAAGGGGAAAAATACTTCCCTACAGGAGCTTGCATTCTACAGGTGGAAACAGCACATGTGTGTGTGTGTGTGTGTGTGTGTGTGTACACCAGGTGTGTACAAGATACATACAGAGTAAATACAAGGTAATCTTAGAGAAAAGGAACCTGGCAGATGGAAGGGTTTAGAATTGAATCTAGAAGGAATCCAAGAATTCTAAGAGATGGAAATGAGGAGGGAGAGAATCCCAGGCATGAAAATAAGTGCAAAGGCATGAAAAGGGAGAAGAATCGTGCTGCAAAACAGCAAATAGACCAGTATAGCTAAACCATAGCGGGGAGAAATGAATAATGTAATAAGGATACTGGAAAGACAGAAAAGGGCCAGGTTGTAAAGACTTTTAAATACTATCCAGAGGAGTTTACATTCAATCATGGATGTAATAGGGAGCCACTAAAGTTTGGTGAATAAGGACAAGAGGGAAGTAACAAGGGCAAATCTACTTTAGGAAAATCCCATTGGCAGCTCTGTGGAGAACAGCTGAAAGTGAGGAGGCATTTGAGGGAGGAATGCTAATTAGGAAGCTATTGCAATGGTCTAAAAAAGGGGTGGCAAGAGCCTAAACTTAGGGCTCTGTGACCTTGTAAATGGAGAGAAAGGAATGTTGATGTGAAATTTTGTGGAAATAGAAACTACAAGATTTGTCATCTGATTGGATATGTGGGGTTGGTTGGTTGTTGTCCATTTTTGAAGAGGATCAAAATGACATCACCATGATAAAGTGAAGCTTCAGTGTGTCTGACTGTGGCTGATCAGACCTATACGAACTCAGAATGCTCTATCACATGTTGAGCACAGATAGTCTGTGTGAATTTTTGGGGTAGATACTCCAAATTTGTGTATCCTGTGTTTACTTTGTGCTATCTCAATTCTGCTTTGTTTATAGAGCATAGCACCTTTTCTGATGTGGGCACACCATGCTGAATGGTCCTGTGCCAGTGTCTCTCATGTTGCACAGTTAAATCCAAAGTTCCTGAGAGAGACCTTGGGAGTGTCCTTGTATCACTTATTCTGACTGCCATGTGATTGCCTGCCCTCTGTGAGTTCTCCATAAAATAGTCTTTTTGGCAAGTGTACATTTTGCATTAGAACAATATGACCAGCCCATGGGAGTTGTGCTCTCAAACATAGTTTGAATGCTTGGCAGTTCAGCTCAACCAAGGACTTCAGTGTCTGGTACCTTATCCTGCCAGGTGATCCTCAGAATGTTCCTAAGACAGTTCAAATAGAAGTGATTCAGTTTCCTGGCATGGCGCTGGTAGATTGTTCATGTTTCACAGGCATGCAACAATGAGGTCAGCACAACAGCTCTGTAGACCTTCAGTCTGGTAGTCAGTCTAATATCTCTTCTCTCCCAAACTTTTCTTCAGAGTCTCCCAAACACTGAGCTAGCTCTGGCAATGTGTGCAGCAATCTCATTGTCAATGTGTACATCCCTGGAAAGTACACTACCAAGGTAAGTGAACTTATCCACAGCATTCAAAACTTCTCCATTTGTTGTAATTGATGGTTCCATGTATGGATGGTGTGGTGGTGGCTGATGGAGCACCTGTGTTTTTTTTGGTGTTAATTATTAGGCCAAAATTAGCACAGGCAGCAGAGAATTGATCCATACTTTGTTGCATCTCAGCTTCAGAGGCTGCATTGAGTGCACAATCATCTGCAAACAGAAAATCATGCACCAGCACTCCCTCCACTTTGGTCTTGGCTTGCAGCCTTTTCAAAATGAAGAACTTACCAGCAGTACGATAGTTGACCTTGATGCCGTGTTCATGCTCTTTGAAAGCATTTGACAACATGGCTGAAAACATCATGCTAGAAAGCATGGGAGCAAGCACACTCCATTGGTTACTGGGAAAACACAAGAGCATTATCCACTATTCAAAATCCAGGCAAACATGCCATCATGAAATTGACATACAATATTGATGAATTTCTCTGGGCAGCCAAATTTTGACATAATTTTCCATAAACCCTCATGACTAATAGTGTCAAAGGCCTTGGTCAGATCTACAAATGTTGTGTACAGACTTCTGTTCTGCTCCTGGCATTTCTCCTGAAGTTGTCAGGGAGCAAACGCCACATTGACTATTCCTTGGCCCTTTCTGAAGCCACACTGGCTCTCAGATTGAATATAAAGGAAGGAGTTGAGGATGACATCATGGCTCTCAACTTGGGTGATTGGAAAGATGGTGGTACCCCTGGTTGAAAATAATAAGGGAGTTCAATAGAGGGATGAGTTTTGGGGAAAATAAAGACTTCTGTATTAGAAATGGTGAGTTTGAGATGTAGGATATATAGTTCAGAATGTCAAATAGGCCACTAGTATTGTAGTCCTGTAGCTTGGGTGACAGACTGGGGCTGAATATAGAGAGCTAGGAGTCATCAACATATAAGTCATCCTTGAAACCATGGATCTGATAAGATCATCAAGTGAGAAAGTTATAAAGGGGATAAAGAAGAACATCTCGTTCAGGGTATCCACTGTGTATGATATGGATAAGACAGCAGTTTGTAAAAGCACTCAAGAAATAATAAAATGTTAGTGGGAGGTGGGAGGAGAACAAACAGACTAAGATGGTCATTTCTCATAAAAACCATAGGGAGATTTATGACTTCTAAACAGAGAGCCATATAGGTGGAGAGTGGGCATGTTCTGTACTTCAGCAGAGGAACTGTTTTCATTATTGCAGACTTTAAAAGTGAAGATCAGGAGTATTTGAGAAAGACGTCTGTCATTACAACCCTAGTCTTTTAAAGTCCTATGGGAAGGTCACCATCTGGTAATTTACCAAGGTCAGGCACATTGCTTCTGGGTACTAGCTGAGGTACATTTGGTGGAAGGTAAATTGCTCTGGAAATTTGTGCTTAATCCAGGGATATTTAACATTTTTACCAATGGCATGGATGCCATGCTGACCAAATCTGCAGATCACATCATGCTAGAAAGGATACACTGTATGACAGGCAGACTTCAAAAAAGTCTTGATAGGTTAGAGGGTTGGCAAACTATGACCCAAGGGCCAACCATACCAGTACCTGCTTTTGTCCTGTGCTTATTATATTTTAGGTTTACTTCTGACCATCTAAAAGAATAAAATGTAATAAGGATGTAAATTTAAATTAGTGTAAATTCTTATGTTTGAGTTGAAAATCAATTGCGCAGGAACAACATAGGAAAGGTGTGGCTAGACAGAAGTTTGACTGATAAAGAGAAGAGAGCTCTAGGAGACTATGGCCTCAATATGAATCATCAGTGTGATAAACTAACAGAGTTTTAGTATACCTTAACCTGGGCACAGTATCCAGGACCAGGGAAGTCCTGTTGTACTCTGCCTGTGATCTAGATACAGTTTTTCAGGAAAAACACTGATAAATTGTAGAGTATCCAGAGAAGGGAAACCAGGGTGGTAAAAGGGGTGGATGGGGGTGAGTTAAAATAAATAGAGACTTATAACCTGGAGAGAAGAAGACTTAAAGTGACCACCAGATATTTGAAGAATCGTCATATAAAAATGGGATTAAACTTCACCTATCTAGAAGGAGTCTCAGAGGTCATTTAGTCCAACTCCTTTCTATAGTGATGACACTAAGACCCCAAGGTCTTATTGACTTGCCCAAGGTCACAGAAGCAGTTGGCATTAGAGGCA